>NC_071991.2:104883000-105504166 GCF_028885655.2 Pongo abelii
CAACTGATGATAATGTGTTGGGGGGTGGAGGGCCTATGAGACATACTTTGAGAAACACTAACCTACAGGCGCACTTTTATTTTTTCTGTGTTTCCAAAATTACCTTTAGAGTGCTCAGAGTACTGAGACATCTGCTGAAATATGCTGGAGCAATCCAGAGTGAAGCAGGGTTGTTACTGGATAGAGCAAGATAGGATCAGAGACGTTTAATATTGCTGCCATGTTGCCGCCATCTATTGGTTGTGTCACATATTACAGCTTCATAACCAAAAAAATGAAGCTGGTCATTTGTGGGCCCCTTTATATTTCTGGCAAGACACTTCTTCAACTGCATCTTGAAATGACTTTTCTTTAGAATTCTTATTTATCACAGAATACAGAAAAATCTTAATAGTTGTGCATTATGGATTATCAGGCCTACGTTTAACAGAATGTTGTTGTTGTCAGCTACAGAACAGATAGATTTCCTTTAAACATAACCCTATTATTCTTTTTCTTTTTCTGGGTACAGCATCGTTTTAATAATTCACATTGATACATATAGATCTGGTTCATTCATTTAACTGTTATGTAGTACACCACAATATTATGTAACTATTTATGTGCTGTTTATTCACTCTGCTACTGACAGGAATTTAGGCTGTTTCCAATTTTCTGCTATTACATATAATGCTTCAAGCACACATGCAAGATATTTCTTTATGGGTTTTAAGTTATGCAATTTCATCTTTACTTCATCTCTTCCAGTTGAGAATTGCTCTCCGGGGTAGTTGTACCAAATGGTACTTCTACAAACAATGTGTGAGAGTTCCTTTTACTTCATCCGCACCAACATTTGGTATTTAATAAGATTTTTCTTTTCACCTTGCACTTTTTGCAAATCATAAGGCTTTTTAATTTTACAAATCTGACGCGTACAAAATGGTAACACTGATTTCACTTGCAAGTTCTTGATTATTAATGAATGAGAATCTTTTCACGTGTTTACGGGCTATATGCGTTTCCTATTTTGAGAACTACCTATTTTTCAATTCATCTGTCCTTGTATTTTGTAAAGTTCTCAGTTATATGAGCTACAAATTTTCTAATGTTTTTAACTTTATTGTTTCTTTCGCAATACACAAGTTTTAAATTTTGGTCAAGTTTATCAGTATTTTCCTTTGCAGTTTATACTTTGTACTTTGTTTGGTGTTAGGAATATTCTCTCATTTTTATCCTAAAAGAATTTTGGAGATTTGCTTTTCATATTTGGGATATAATTCACCTAGAAATAAATTTTGTGTCTAATGTAAGATGGATCTAATTTTTTAAACAGTTAACTGTGTAAACACAATTTATTCAATATTCTACTCTTTCCCTACTGATCTGAAACACTACATCAGATATTTACAGTTTCCATAAACACATATGTGGATCATTTCTAGACTCTGCTTCATTAATCTGCCTGTCCCTGCACTTGAAGCCATGTGGTATAACTGTTACAGTTTTATAGGAAGTAGGGCAATTTCTGCTTTATTTTTCTTTAAAATTCTATTGGTTTTTCTTAGTCACTTATTCTTCCATATAAATCTTAATATCGACTTATCAAGTGTTATACTACACCCCACTGGAATTTTATTTTATTTATGTTTTTTGAGACAGGGTCTCATTCTGTTGCCCAGGCTGGAGTACAGTGGTGAGATCACAGTTTACTGCAGCCTCGACTTCTGGGCTCAAGCGATTCTCCCAACTGAGCCTCTTGAGTAGCTGGGACTACAGTCATACACCTCAACGCCTGGCTAATTTTTTTGTCTTTTTTTTAGCGATAGGGTTTTGCCATGTTGGTCAGAACTCCCAGGCTCAAGCGATCCTCCCACCTTGGCCTCCCAATGTGCTGGAAACACCGGCATACCCACCGTACCTGGCCCCCTATTGGAATTTTAATTAAAACTACATTTATAGATTAATAAGAATAATGTGTTTCATTAAATTTTCTTAGATCTTTCAATAAAGTTTTATAATATCTTAGAGACCTCAGAAATCGTTTATTCCTGAGTACCTCATTTTCAATCCAAACTCTTGATCTCATTATACTTGTTAAAGCTCAGCTAGGATATCACATACTACTACAAATATTTCTCTGATTTTTCAGGCTCATTTGGATGCTCCTCCTCCTATGCTTTTGGATTTATTTATTCATTCTTTGTTTAATATGACCAAAAGCCGGGCATAGAGGGTACACTGGTGAATAAAATGACAATCCCTTCATGGAGCTTTCGTTCTAATAGGAGAGACAGAACAATAAACACTCATAATTCAAGGTGATACATGCTATTATAGGGGAATTACACTGTGCTATGGGAATACAGAAGAGAAATACCTAACTCAGACTTGGGGGATGGCTGGTTTGGGGGAGAAGGGTGTCAAACACTGCTTCTCAAGGAAGTAACATGTAGACTGAAACCTGAACTAGTAATTGAAAAGCCTCCTAACTGGCTTCTCAGATTAGTTTTTTCTCCTCTATCTATTCTCCACACTGCTGCCAGAGGTCTCTTTCATCGATATTAAGCATCATTTTCCACATGGCAGGCCGAACAGACTGATGGAATCCAAACCACACTTCCTTGCCCCCTCCCAGAGGGTGGTCATATCCTTCTGGAGCAGAGAAAAATGAACGCCCCACAGGCGTGTATTTCATGGAGGGCAGATGTCGTAGCACCACATCAACGGCATGGACAGGGTTAGTGCTGATTGGCTTGTCTAATTCCAGTGGCTCAGGCAAGGTCCGTCCTGTCAGTACTTCATGCAGTAGGTGCCAACTCACCCGAGAGACAAATTTGATTGACACCTTGAAAGGTCGATCTTTTCCACCTTCCCCAGGTAAAGTAACGTCTAAATCTACCCCTGCAGTTGCCACAGGAAGTGGATTGGCGGTGTAAAGACTTTTTTTTCCATCATAAACTGGTCTATGGTCTCCAAATAGTTACTTTAAAATGCTGAATCATTGAGTCAACCACCTCCCTGTTCACTCTCCTAGGACACTTGTCTGGTTTAGTATCTACCTCATAGAGGTAGACATCAATCTTTGGGATTTCAACTTGAAAACAGTTAGCCAGCAGTTTAATGGGTTTGCCCATGGTGCCATAGCGAGGTCTTCTGGGCCCCATGAATAGGGGCTGGGCCCCAGCGGGTCCTGCGGAGCCGATTTCCATTCACGGAGCTGGGGGGAGTGCTTCGAGGGAGAGTGGAGCCCGCCACTGGGGGCAAGAAGGCGGCCCGGGGGGCGACGCGGCGCGACGCGGCAGGCACTCTCACTCGGCCCCGAGGCGGGGGCGGCGACGGCTTCCCCTGAGCAACCGCACTCCGAAAGCTCTGGGCCGGAAGAGTCGCGGACGGAAAACGGCACGGGACTAGGCGAGAGGAAGAGGAGATGTGAGGCGCGGACAGAGGGGAGTCCTGTCCGGAAGTTGCATCGCCCGCGGCAGCCGACGCTCCCACCGTTCCTCCACGACTGCGGGCCACCGCCGCCAACATAACCGTATTATTCTAAGTCAGCAGTCCACTGTAAGTGACCCTGGTTTCTGTTTCTGCAGATTTTCTTCACCTTCTGAAGGCATTGACCAGAGAAAATTTCTTAACATCTCTGAGCCTTAGTTCCTTCAGCTATAAAATGTAGGATAATAATGTTACCTTCTTCATAGCGTTATTGTGAAGATTAAATTGCATAGTGTTTATAAATTATTTGGCACAGCGCCTGATGTATATAAAGAACGCTGTCAATGTTATTGTTAAGAATAACAAGTCTTAATGGAAATTTGAACAGTAACTGGAAATTTGATAACATTATGGAATTAAATTTTATTTTTTTTAAATGTTTATATTAAAAAAAATCCTTATCCTTTACAGATACACACTGAACTAGTTATAGGTGAAATTATATGACTACTGGGATTTGTCTCAAAATAAAATGGAAGGGAAGTGAGCAGTAAAGCAATATTGGCCATAATCTGATCATGGTTGAAACTGAGTGATGGATTTATGAAGGTTTATTATGCTACTTTGCTTTGTGTATGTTGGAAATTTTCCATAAAATTTAAACAAACAAACAAAATTGCCAGGTGCAGTGGCTCACGCCTGTAATCTCAGCACTTTGGGAGGCCGAGGAGGGCGGATCGCCTGAGGTCAGGAGTTCAAGACCAGCCTGGCCATCATAGTGAAATCCCGTCTCTACCAAAAATACAAAAATTAGCCGGGCGCGGTGGTGCGTGCCTGCCTGTAGTCCCAGCTACTTGGGAGGCCGAGGCAGGAAATTGCTTAAATCCAGGAGGCGGAAGTTGCAGTGAGCCGAGATTGTATCACTGCACTCCAGCCTGGGTGACAGAGCGAGACTCCATCTCAGAAAAAAAAAAAAAAAAAATTAAACAAAAAAAGGACAATATGTTTTTATATTCTTCACAGCAGCATGTATAGTGCTGGACATACTGTGGGTACTACATGTTGATTTGTTGATTAATTGCTACCATGGGATATAATTTTGTCATCTTGGGGAGAATAACTTAAAAGATGAACTTAAAAGAATTGACTTCACATGCCTCTAGAAAAAAATTAGATGGGAACATCTTTTAGCTTAACATGCTAAAGGTGATTTTGTCAGAAAAATCATGATAAACTGTATCATTGTTGGCATAGTGAAAATTTGCAGTTCTCTAAGAGATGCAGAAAGGAGGAATTGTAGAGATTATGTCTTTGAGCATCTCTCTTCTTGACTTAAGTAAATAAATAAGAAATACCTACTTCGTTTGTGAGTAGGAATCAAAGAAATATCCAATCTGTGGCAGATAATAACTATGTTCTTTGTTATAGCACATCAGAGAACCCACCTGTAATAGTATTGTTAGGGATAGCTATATTTGTACGGTAGTTACAGCTCTTGCATTCAAACTTCATCTAATCCCATTACATCTAGTTGATTCTTTTTTTTTTTGAGATGGAGTCTTGCTCTGTCACCCAGGCTGGAGTGCAGTGGTGCAATCTCAGCTCACTGTAACCTCTGCCTCCCAGATTCAAGCAATTCTCCTGTCTCAGCCTCCCGAGTAGCTGGGATTACAGGTGCACACCACCACACCCAGCTAATCTTTGTATTTTTAGTAGAGATGGGGTTTCACCATGTTGGCCTGGCTGGTCTTGAACTCCTGACCTCGTGATCCACCCGCCTCAGCCTCCCAAAGTACTGGAATTACAAGCGTGAGCCACCGTGCCTGGCCACATCTAGTTCATTCTTAAACTGGCCCGTATGTACTTCTTTATACCCTGTCATGTGAAGAGCAAACTCCAGTTCCTCTCTGCCTAATAGATTTTCTAACGCCCTACCACAATTTTCTCCTACATTATTTCATGCTCTTTTAATCCTTGGATATAGCAATAACTTTTCCACTTCAATGTGGATTTATTCACAGATCTTGAGTGTTTGGGTCATTTAACTTCTTGTTTTGTTTGTTTCTTACTTCTTTCTTAACTGGAAATATTAAATGAAATATGTTGAAAGAGATAAGTATTTTCCCTCAAGTACCATTTCCACCTGAAGGGGTTTAAATTCTGTGAGAACAAAGACCATGAAGAGGAAATCCTTCATAAGCTGGCAGAAAGTGGGCTTTAAGAGATACACTCCAGTTCTCCCGTTCCTCTTATCTCGGTCTCAGTTAGACAGAGAAAGGAAGTGAGAAGGCGTCTATGGGTTTCAGAGGCATTTAGATTTTTTTCAATTGATTGAACAGATCAACAGTATAATTGTGTTGGTTCAAATCCCATAAAAATGGTTAGAGGCAGACAGTCATTTTATAAAAAGAGTGAGGGACTTGGGATCAGAAATTCTGAATATGAGTTCTGTCTTAATCACTTGTCAGACTTGTAAGCTTCGACCAGCAACTCAATCATATTAAAGCAGTAGTTTCATGCTTTATTATCAGAAGTAATGATAATAATAATATCGATGTCAGGATCACTACTATGTAGACCAGTACTGGTAATGTCTGTGACAAAATTCTATAAAATGTAAAGTGCAATTAATACTTGCCCTTAGAGCTCATTAAAGACTCATATTTCATGGCAACTACTTTAATCCATTTTATGGAAGATTCACTATAGAATACCTGCAGAGACTCAAGTGACTCAAAATGTACTCTGAAAGTGAATTCCTTTGGGAGGCTGAGGCAGGCAGATAGCTTGAGCCCAGGAGTTTGAGACTAACCCGGGCAACATGGTGAAACCCAGTCTCTACTAAAAATACAAAAAATCAGCCGGGTACAGTGGTGCATATCTGTAGTCCCAGCTACCAGCTACTCGAGAGGCTGAGATGGGAGAATTAGCTGGGCCTGGGAAGTCAAGGCTGCAGTGAGCTGTGATTACACCACTGTACTTCAGCGTGGGCAACGGGTGTGAGACCAGGCTCAAAAAAAAAAAAGTTAATTCAACAAACCTGCTTGATAAGTGTTCAGTGTGTTATAGCAGTATAATAATTTACCTTTTTAAGGACATACTGTGAACCAGGTGGATTATTTACAAGTTTTCTCTAATTGTCCTAACGGTCTTCGATGAAAGTATTATCTCAGTTTCACAGATGAGGAAATAATTGAGAGGTCAGCAAATTTGTCCAAGGGCACAAAGGAATTGCGCAATGAGATTCAAACCCCTAGGCATTACCCTAAAGCCTGTACCCTTTTCCTTCTACTACTTGGTAAATTATTATGCCTTTGTCCTTTATTCCTCTTTGCCCAGATGTATCTAGGCCTCAAGAGTCACATTCTCCCTGACTTTTCATCTCCCTCTATCAAAATCCTACCTACCTTTCAAAATCCAATTTAAGTAATTACATCTTGCACAAAGACATCCCCCAAGTCCCTGGCCCCTTACCATCTCCCTACCTGCAAATTCCTGCAGCACTTATCTTTCCTACTGACTTTCATTCATTGAACAATTTTTTTTGAGTCCCTATTACATGCCAGGCATTGTTCCAGGCCCCGGGGATGTATCTGAACAAAACAGATGGAAATCTTAGTACTTGTGGAGCTTAGATTCTAGTGGCAGGAGAAAATGTTATAAAACAAACACAAAAAGTAATTATATAGAATGTTAGAAGATGATAAATGCTTCTTTATCATGAAAAAAAAAAAAAAAAAGCCAGGTCAAGGAGAATGACAGTGCAGGGCAGAGATGGGTTGTATTGCGATTTTCATTAGAGTGGTAAGGACAGATTTCACTGAGAAAGTAACTTTTGAATAAGGACTTCAAGGAGGCAAAGGAGTGAGTCATATGTTTACTGCTGGTTTGAGGAGAAAGGTGGAAAGGGGTGTGTGTGAACAGAAATCCAGCCCAGGATGGCATGTTGTCTGATATTTCTTTTCTTTGTTTTTTTTGTTTTTTTTTTTTTGAGACTGAATCTTGCTCTGTCACCCAGGCTGGAGTGCAGTGGCATGATCTTGGCTCACTGCAACCTCTGCCTCCTGGGTTTGAGCGATTCTCCTGCCTCAGCCTCCCGAGTAGGTGGGATTACAGGCACATGCCACCATGCCCAGCTAATTTTTGTATTTTTAATAGAGATGGGGTTTCACTATGTTGGTTAGGCTGGTCTTGAACCCCTGACATCGTGATCCACCCGCGTTGGCCTCCCAAAGTGCTGGGATTACAGGTGTGAGCCACCATGCCTGGCCGATATTTCTTTGCTGCTTGCATAGATGCCTGATCTCCTCAACTAAATCATGAGCTTTATAAAATCAGGGAGAAGTGCTGATAACTTTTTTGTGTTTCCTTCAGTGTCCTGTGCAATATTTTATATCCAGTAAATGCTCAACAAACACTTGGTAATTGTTGATTTATTGATTATGGCACATCATGGCCTAATAACTTTGTATTTAGAATCATTTTGAAGCATTAATGGTAAATCCTTGGGTTCCTACCACAGTATACATGTTTCCTTTTTTGGAGTTCCCAGCTTTTGCAGATAGCATAATGAGAGAACATTGCCCTCTTCTGGGCAGAAGGCGCTGGTGTCTTTTGATTCTAAAACTCTCTGCTCACTTAGATACTGTTAACACTATGACTCATTATTATCTACTCAATCAACCACAATTAATTAGATTAGCATTTTGACACAATTTTGTTGTTGTTTAAGCACCATCTAAGAAAATGAAATTTCTCTGGAAAAAGATGATTAGGAAGTGAATTACAGTTATTCCCTAAACAAAACCCAGAGCTGTGAGTTGTATGGCAATAACTCTGAAATCCATTTGGGCTCATTTTTTCCATAATGAAGGGGAGAATTCAATTCCAGGAAACCTGGCTTAAATAATCAGGAGAGGGGAATGCCAGGGATGAAGCCTTCCACAATAAGAATATGAGGTAGTAAAAAGGAAGAGTCAGGGACACTATTCTCTGCCAATTAGTACTGTGTCTGGTGATGTAGTATATAACTGAGGAAAGATTGGGGCAGATTAAGTGGAGTTGGTCACCTTTTGGCTACGTGACCTTAGACATGCTATTTAAATTCTCTGGGCTTCTGTTTCCTTGCCTATAAAATAGGCAAATGAGACTTCTAATAATAAAATAGGACTAATAATTCTAATAATAATAGGACTAATAATTCTAATAATAAAATAGGACTTTCTAATAAAAAATAGGAAAATGAGACTTCTAATAATACTTCACTTAAAGTGTCTGGTATGTGGTGGTTTTTCAATAAATGGTAGTGTACCAGTCAGAATTCTGGGTTGCAAATAGCCTGAGAAAAATCTCTTGTTCGCTTATGCAGAAAAGGAACTTATTGGCAGGCTATCCAATAGCAACAGAATCAACATGAAGTTTTGAGAAATGAGGTTGGCAAATTGGCAGAAAGCTAAACGGCCCCGGCTGAGATTTTCCACAGGAAGGGTATGAGTATGATACTACCTTGCCACCACTGGCCACTGACACTAGAGTCACTGCTGCTGCCAGTAGGGTGCATTCTAAGTTGTCACGGTTTCTTTGTGCCGCCTATTTTGATTCGGGTCCTGGTGAATGCATCTGATTGGCGGAGCTTAGGTTGCGTGCCTGCTCTAGCTGCTAGAGGCCAGGAGAGCCAGGGGTGGCCAGTTGGGCTTGCTAATGGATAATGGAGTCTGGTCTCAAACTGTGGTGGATTCCTCAAACATGGAAAGGGAGTTCCCATAAAGCAGCGGTCCCCAAACTTTTCAGCACCAGGGACTGGTTTCGTAGAAAAGGGGGATAGTTTCGGGATGAAACTTCTACCTCAGATTATCAGGCATTTAGCTAGATTCTCATAAGGAACAGGCAACCTAGATCCCTTGCATGCGCAGTTCACAGTAGGGTTCACGCTCCTACGAGAACCTAATGCCTTGGCTGATGTGACAGGAGGCGGAGCTCAGGCAGTAATGTTCACTCGCCCTCCACTCACTTCCTGTGTGCCGCCCAGTTCCTAACAGGCCAAGGACCAGTACCAGTGTGTGTGTGTGTGCGTGTGTGTGTGTGTCTGTGTGTGTGTGTGAAGAACACTTAAGATTTACTCTAGGCCGGGCACGGTGCCTCACTCCTGTAATCCTAGCACTTTGGGAGGCCGAGGCAGGCGGATCACGAGGTCAGGAAATCGAGACCATCCTGGCTAACACGGTGAAACCTCGTCTCCACTAAAAATAAAAAGATTAGCCAGGCGTGGCGGGCGCCTGTAGTCCCAGCTACTCGGGAGGCTGAGGCAGGAGAATGGCGTGAACCTGGGAGGCCGAGCTTGCAGTGAGCCGAGATCGCACCACTGCACTCCAGCCTGGGCAACACAGTGAGACTCTGTCTCAAAAAAAAAAAGAAAAAAGATTTACTCTCTTAGTATACAATACAGTATTGTTAATTATAGCCACCCTGCTGAACATTAGATCCCCAGAACTTATTCATCCTATAACTAAAAGTTTGTTCCTTCTGACCAACATCTCACCATTCCCCCCAACCCACCCTCTGGCCCTTGGCAACTACCATTCTCTCTGCTTCTATGAATTTGACTTATTTAGATTCCACATATAAGTAAGATCATACACTATTTAGCTTTCTGTGTCTGTCTTATTTCACTTAGCATAATGTCATCCAGGTTCATTCATGTTGTTACAAATAACAGGATTTCCTTCTTCTTAAATTATTGTTATTATTATTTATTAATATTATTAATGGTAATATAACATATAATTTAATATATAATTTACATATGTACATATATAAAATAGAATATTATCATCCTTTCATCTATTAGTGGACATTTAGTTGTTTATATATTGACTACTGTGGATAAGGTTGTGATGTGGGAGTGCAGCTATCTCTTAAGATACTTATTTCACTTCCTTTAGGTATATACCCAGAAGAAGGATTGCTGGGTCACATGGTAGTTCTATTTTTAATGTTTTGAGAAAGCTCTATACTGTTTTCCATAATGGCTATACCGATTTTCATTTCCATTGTGCAAGAGTTCCTTCTTCTCCATAACCTTGCCAACACTTGTTATCTCTTGTCTTTTTGATAATTAGCCATCCTAACAGGTGTGAGGCTACTATGACCATTATGTGGTTCTTCATAAGCCAGCTCTTTGCAGCTCAGTTAAATAGGACTGTAGGCTTTATAGCTAGAAGGGACATTGGAATCCCTCAATTTAAGGTTTGGGAAGCCAAGAGATGTGACATATGCTATATCTGTGTAGTGCAGGTAATAAATAAAATAAATAAAAAGAAGAGATGACTTATGCTAGATTACACACACTGAAAGTAAAGGATCAGTTAGGTCTAGAACTTGAGTCTCCTGATTGTCAGTCCAGTTCTCCCTATAACATTCTTTCCTATTTGTAAAATGAGTATGTTGATAATGTTTATTGCCTAGAACACTCATTCCATCCTCCCTGCTCAGATAATTTGTCATTGTTTGGATATTAGCTCAAGCATCACTCCCTCAGAAGAGCCTTTTCTGCTCTTTTGTCTTGCCCAACTCGTTCAAATCCTTTCTGGATCTCCGTGCTCTTTCATAGCGCTTATCGTAATTGCACTCTTCTATTTTATATGGCAGTAGTTGGTTAACCTAGTTACACCGTCAGGATGTAAACTCCATGAGGTCAGGGACTGGCTCTGGTTTAGCTCTCTGTTGCCTTCCTGGCTTTTAGCACGATGTCAAGCACATAATGGGCCCTCAGTGATTACTGGACCTGTGAGGGAGTGAATGGATAAAGAGATCTTACAAGCTATAAAGAAAATGCAGATTATCAAAGTTGTTAACACTATTACTGCAGTGGTTAGTACTCATACTCAAGACAATACAGCATTTTTACTAAGCCTGGTGTCTTTGACTTCTCATCAATGTTTGCTCCTCTTTTCTTTCAGCCTCTGCCCTTCACCTGCTATCTACTTGCCACTCACTCTGCTCCCCTCCCCCTGCCCTAAGTCTGTCCAACTGGGAAAGGATCTTACCCTCCATGACAATTACTTCATCCACTTGACAGTCTTAGTTCCTTGGCTAACCATCCAAGAAAATCTACTGGCAAACCACTTCACAGGGCTGGAGTGATGATTAAATGGACAAATGATGAAAAGCTTCACACAGGGTTTAGAATAATCCTCTTACCCTCTTTGCCCTAAGGGAAGAATCGTATTTAAATCCAGCAACTGTTAGCTAGTTGGAATAGAAAATGTTTGGAGATGGAGCAATAAGAATAAATTTCTTAATAGAAAACTTTCAGGCCAGGAGTTAGGTAAGTGTTAGGTGGAAAAGAACAATTTGGGGGACAGTGGGGGCCAATTAATGACCCCTCAGGTCCCACTGTGTGGGTTTCACCAATTCTGTTCTTGCCTGAGGCAATTTGGAGGAGAGTGGCACTATATGACGGATTCTTCTGTGCAACTGCCTCTTCTAAAAGACCCAGAGCCCAGTTAAAAATAATATAACAAATAATGATTTTGTGTGGGTGTGTGCTGCTTTTTTCCTTTTTTTTTTTTTCTTAAAGGAGTGAGGGCATGGAAAATATACAGCACACCAATGAAACAAAACATCAAAAACACAAAAAAACAGAAAATGGAAAAATGTATTTACAAGTAGTACATTACTATGATGAGAAAGCACAAGGAAGCCTGCTGCTATAATACATGCATTGGCTCAAGAAGAAACTACTAAACACCGTGTGAGCAAGAAGCCTATACTCATGCCACTGCACTCCAGCCTGGACTTGCCCCACGCCCAACACTGTATCAGACATACCATTTTCAGCTCCTGTTCATGCTCCCTCATAACGTTTTTTTTAAAAACATGCTATCCTTAGTGAATTCATCTATTCCCATATGTGTCGACATGCCAGCAAATTTCCAAGTCCACGTCTAGAGCTTCTAAGCTCTAGAATTGTGCTCCAATAACTTTTCTCCACTCAGTTGTCCGGCTGGCATCTCAAATTCAAAAGAAAACATAACTCATTATCTTTTTCCAAGGCTGCTCTTTCTCCTGTGTTACGTATTTCTGCATTGGTTTCACTCTCTACCAGCTGTCTAAGCTAGCAACTCTGGAGCCATCTCAATGTTTCCTTCACTCTCATTCTCACATTCAGAATTTATAGGACTTGGTGATTATCACAGATCTTGTGAGTGTCTCCCCTGTATCCTCTTAGCACTCAGTTCTCCTCTGCATGTTCACTCAAAGCATTTCTACTGCAAGCATCAGAAACTCTGCCTGGGAGATTTCTCTGGCTGCTGATACTCACTCTGTGCACTTATGGGGCAGGTGAGAAGTGTAGAGAGTTAAGTCCCTGTAATCAGTTCTCATTCAATGACTGATAGAAGTTGATGGATATAGATTGGGTAGGGCAACTCTGAAGCATGCTCTATGCTGTCTCCCAGATGCCTCCAGTGAGTCTGAGCCCAATTGCCCACAGTGGTTGCTGAGACCAGCTCAGTCGAGGAGACCCTAACCCAGTGGCGCTAGAGGAATTAAAGACACACACACAGAAATATAGAGGTGTGAAGTGGGAAATCAGGGGTCTCACAGCCTTCAGAGCTGAGAGCCCCAAACAGAGATTTACCCACGTATTTATTAACAGCAAGCCAGTCATTAGCATTGTTTCTATAGATGTTAAATTAACTAAAAGTATCCCTTATGGGAAACGAAGGGATGGGCCAAATTAAAGGAATAGGTTGGGCCAGTTAACTGTAGCAGGAGCATGTCCTTAAGGCACAGATCGATATTGTTTGTGGCTTAAGAATGCCTTTAAGCGGTTTTCCGCCCTGGGTGGGCCAGGTGTTCCTTGCCCTCATTCCGGTAAACCCACAACCTTCCAGCGTGGGCGTTATGGCCATCACGAACATGTCACAGTGCTGCAGAGATTTTGTTTATGGCCAGTTTTGGGGCAAATTTATGGCCAGATTTTGGGGGGCTTGTTCCCAACAAGTGATAATCTACTAATTAATGTATCTGAAATAGTTTTCATCCCTTTTCCATCTCCTACTGGTGCTTCCTTGCATCATTTATCAAATAAACTCCTCACATTCAAATTCTTCTTTCTGGTTATGCTTCTAGAGAATCTAACTAAAGCAGTGGCCAGTTAGACATGGGATAAAGAGAGGAGTTGAGAATTGGCTACAAAATCTTTCATATAGGCTTTTTAGAGGTGTTATTAACATTAATCATAATGAAAAAAGTATGTATTTTATATTAAGATGTTAGATAACTGAAACTGAGATAACTGTTAGACATATTCAGTAGACAGTTGAAAATATGCAATTGAGACCAGGTGCAGTGGCTTACATCTGTAATCCTACCACATTGGGAGGACAAGGTGAAAGGATTGCTTGAGCTCAGGAGTTCAAGACCAACCTGGGCAACATAGTGCGACCTTGTCTCTACCAAAATAAATTTAAAAATTCGCTGGGTATGGCGTGTGCACTCCCAGCTACATGGGAGGCTGAGTCAGGAGGACTACTTGAACCCAGGAGGTTGACGCTGCAGGGAGCTGAGGTCATTCCACTGCACTCCAGATTGGAAAACAGAGTGAGACCATGTTATAAACAAAAACAAAAAAATAAAAAAGAAGAAGAACAGAAAAAGAGAGAAAACATGCAATTGGACATCAGGAGAGAAGTAAAGACTGAAGATAAGGGCTAGGTGCAGTGCCTCATGCCTGTAATCCCAGCACTTTGCGAAACTGAGGCAGGAAGAGCGCTTGAGGCCAGGAGTTTGAGAGCAGCCTGGACAACAAAATGAGACCCTGTTTCTACAAAAAAACAAAACAAACAAACAAACAAAAACAAAAAAACAAATTCTAGAAAGACTGGAGATAAGGATTTAGAAATTATTAGTGTTATTAGTGTATGTAGGCAGGTGCCAAAGCCATGGAAATGGATAAGATGGCCAAAATGCAAATGTACGGTGAAAAGACCAGAAAGTTAAGGATAGGTTTTTTCTGAGACAGAGTCTTGCTCCGTTGCCCAGGCTGGAGTGCAGTGGTGCAATCTCAGCTCACTGCAGCTTCTGCCTCCCGGGTTCCAGCAATTCTCCTGCCTCAGCCTCCTGGGTAGCTGGGATTTCAGGCACACGCCACCACGCCCAGCTAATTTTTGTATTTTTAGTAAAGATGGGGTCGACCATATTGGCCAAACTGGTCTCGAACTCCTGACCTCAGGTGATGCACCCACCTCAGCCTCCTAAAGTGCTGAGATTACAGGTGTGAGCCACTGCACCCGGCCAAGGATAGGTTTTTATGAAACATTAACATTTAAGAGGTTAGATGAAGAAGAACCAATGAAGGAGACTGAAAAGGATAGAATCCCCATTTGGCTCTGTCCTTGGATGGAACACTTAATTGTGGCCACTTTGTTGATTATTTAAATTTCTAGTCCATTTGCATTATGAAGGTACATTTTCTTCTAAGACTTACTGAGTCTGTTATACTGGCTCAGGAAGGAATTAAGATATAGTTTGATATGAGGAGGAAAGGGCTTGAGAAAGGGACTGATGATTAAATGCTTACCATGGGCTAGACCTTGTACATATATCATCTACTGAATAATTACAACAACTTGTCGTGTGGGAGCTAGCACCTTGTGTTACCTTTAAAGAAAGTGAAGATTAGAAAAGTTAAGAAACGTTTACAAGGTTCCATATTTATTTATTATGTTCAGGAGCAAGAATTCATAAACCTTTTCAACTCCAAAACTCATGCTCTTGTCATTGTATTATTAACTGTACCAAAAAACTTGATGAAATATAGCCTATTGTATTTAATATTTCCTTTTTCTTAAACCAGCAAAAGAAGTGTTTTGAAAAGCCATGCTTTTCAAGTATTTTGATTGCCTGACTTATTGCATTTATAATGAATAACTCATCTCCATTAACCCACTTAAATTAAGGGGTTTAATGAACCCCTTAAACTGCCAGTTAGAACTTCTGATTCATTTAAAGTAACCACTGTTAAGAATTAAAATAAGTGGGCTGGGTGCGGTGGCTCACACCTATAATCCCAGCACTTTGGGAGGCCGAGGCGGGTGGATCACGAGGTCAGGAGATGGAGACCATCCTGGCCAACACGGTGAAACCCTGTCTCTACTAAAATACAAAAATTAGCCAGGCGTGGTGGCGGGCACCTGTAATCCCAGCTACTTGGGAGGCTGAGGCAGGGGAATCACTTGAACCCAGGAGGCGGAGGTTGCGGTGAGCTGAGATCGCGCCACTGCACTCCAGCTTGGTGACAGAGCAAGGTTCTGTCAATAAATAAATAAATAAATAAATAAAATAAAATAAGTGAGAGACAATATAAATCTTTAAAATATGCTTTGTCTTTGACCTAGCAATTCCACTTCTGGGAATTTACTGCAAGGAAGTGATAAAGAATGTGTGCAAAGACTTAGTGATAAGCTAATCACGATATTGAAAAATTGGTAATGGCTTACATATCTAAGAATAAAATATAGTTGAATAAATTAGGGTATGTCCCAAAATACTCAGTGGTCATTAGAACTAATGTTGTAGGCTAATATTGAGAGGTGACAGCATGCTGGCAGCCCTTGAAGCCCTGGCTCGCTCTCGGCGCCCCCTCGGCCTTGGCGCCCACTCTGGCCGCGCTTGAGGAGCCCGTCAGCCCGCCGCTGCACAGTGGGAGCCCCTTTCTGGGCTGGCCAAGGCTGGAGCCGGCTCCCTCGGCTTGCGGGGAGGTGTGGAGGGAGAGGCGCGGGTGGGAACCGGGCTGCGTGCAGCGCTTGCGGGCCAGCTAAAGTTCCGCGTGGGCGTGGGCTTGGCGGGCCCTGCACTCGCAGGCTGGCCGGCCGGCCCCACCTGCCCGGGGAAGTGAGGGGCTTAGCACTCAGGCCGGCAGCTACGGAGGGTGCGCCAGGTCCCCCAGCAGTGCCGGCCCACTGGCGCCCAAGGGCTGAGGAGTGCGGGCACACTGCGGGACTGGTGGGCAGCTCCCTGCGGCCCCCCTGCAGGATCCACTTGGTGAAGCCAGCTGGGCTCCTGAGTCTAGTGGAGACTTGGAAAACCTTTGTGTCTAGTTAAGGGATTGTGAGTGCACCAATCAGCACTGTGTGTCTAGCTCAAGGCTTGTGAACACACCAATGAGCACCCTGTGTCTAGCTCAGGGTTTGTGGATGCACCAATCGGCACTCTGTATCTAGCTAATCTGGCGGGGACTTGGAGACTCTTTATGTCTAGCTAAGGGATTGTGAATACACCAATGGGCACTCTGTATCTAGCTCAAGGTTTGTAAACACACCAATCAGCACCCTGTGTCTAGCTCAGGGTTTGTGGATGCACCAATCGGCACTCTGTATCTAGCTAATCTGGTGGGGACTTGGAGAATCATTTTATGTTTAGCTAAGGGATTGTGAATGCACCAATCAGCACTCTGTGTCTAGCTCAAGGTTTGTAAATGCACCAATCAGCGCTCTGTGTCTAGCTAATCTGGTGGGGACTTGGAGAATATTTATGTCTAGCTAAGGGATTGTGAATGCACCAATCGGCACTCTGTATCTAGCTCAAGGTTTGTAAATGCACCAATCAGCACTCTGTGTCTAGCTCAGGGTTTGTAAATACACCACTCGACACTCTGCATCTAGCTAATCTAGTGGGGACTTGGAGAACTTTTGTGTCTAGCTCAGCCATTGTAAACGCACCAATCAGCACCCTGTCAAAACAGACCGATCAGCTCTCTGTAAAACAGACCAATCGGCTCTCTGTAAAATGGACCAATCAGCAGAATGTGGGTGGGGCCAGATTAGAGACTAAAGCAGGTTGCCTGAGCCAGCAGTGGCAACCGGCTTGGGTCCCCTTCCACAGTGTGGAAGCTTTGTTCTTTCATTCTTTCCAATAAATCTTGCTGCTGCTCACTCTTTGGGTCCACACTGCCTTTATGAGCTATAACACCACGAAGGTTTGCAGCTTCACTCCTGAAGCCAGTGAGACCACGAACCCACCGGGAGGAACGAACAACTCCAGACGCACTGCCTTAAGAGCTGTAACACTCACCGCGAAGGTCTGCAGCTTCACTCCTGATCCACTGAGACCACGAACCCCCCAGAAGGAAGAAACCCCAAACACATCCAAACGTCAGAAGGAACAAACTCCCGACACGCAGCCTTTAAGAACTGTAACTCTGTGAGGGTCCGTGGCTTCATTCTTGAAGTCAGTGACACCAAGAACCCACCAATTCTGGACACAATATGAATATGGAAAGTTGCTCATGAGATAGTTTTAAGTGAAAAAAATCAAGTTAGCAAAATAAGTATGGTCCAATTTCTGGTTATATTCCTTAGCTGGAATATAAACACTGCTAGTGTTGGCTGTCCATTGTTGACATCGCTCTCTCCACCCCCAGTGTGTTTGCATTAATTTATATGCATTGTGGCTTTTGTTCTAGCTGAGAGGAGAAGAGGTATAGTTGGTACAAGAGATGAGGAGGAATGTGGAGAAATATGGTGAGTGCAGTAAGGAATCTATCTCCTGCCTTACTTATACTAGGTTGAGCTCCTAGGCTTTGTGAATGACAGCTGGAAAGGATGGAAGTGTTTCATTTTTTAAAAATAAAAATACGATATTGTAATTTTGGACAAGGGGGTAGGGAACAAAGCCCCAGAAAGTTCAGGAAAGAATTAAGAGATTTTGTGCATATGGAGCAATAACTCCTAGACCATATGTCAAAGACTGCCATGAAGCTGGAGAGGAGACAAATCTCCCAATCTGTGTGGTGGAGGCTGCTCAATGTCCCCCAATTTCCCTTCATCTCATCTTGCTTATTAATACAATTTCAGTTAGGCACTCAGCTGACAGGACTATGTTTCGCAGATCCCCTTGCAGCTAGGTGTGGCTTTGTAATCAGATGGAATGAGGGGATATGATTGTAGAAACTGGAGCAGCCATCTTGAATGAAAGATGCAAGGCAAGCTCTGATGATGGCAGAGTCACGAGATAAAAGGAGCCTGGGACCCTGTCACAGGACAGAGCTGTCAGCAATACCATCTCTATAACAAACACTAAATTTAATTATTCATATCTAAATCTGAACATAGATAGGCAGTAATTTCTGACCAGTGTTTAGCCCAGCACAAGGCCTGGGTGGTAGACTTTCAATAAATGTAGAATTAAGTTTATTCACATTATATAGAGTTATTGCAAGGCAAGAATGAGACCTTAGACTTTCGTGCTCAATCTTGAAGACAATGTTTTTCAACCCTTTTCAACAGATTCTCTCTCAAAACCTAAAATCTCATCCACCATCCAACTCTCTAATTTGTTTTACCAGGGAGATGTGTTTCTCAAGTAAAGAAATAGAAGATAGTGTGTTTTCTACGTATTGTCAGTTAGCTAATTAGAGCAGAATGCTGGTGATGCCAAAATCTGTAGCCCCATCCCTTATATGGCATTTGAGGGGAGCGAGTATAAAGCAGTAGTTAATACCAAAAGTTTTGGCCTCAAGGCTGCAGTTATCTCTCCTTTGTGAGATCTTGGGGGCACGGTTTAACCTCTCTGGGTCTCATCCAAGAAATGGAAATACTAATAATACTCCATATGGTTGTTGCAATTATGAAATGAGATGTCTGTTGGAAGTGCCGAGGAGTGCCTAGCACAACCAAGAGCTTGTTGAACTTGTCACGCTTTACTGTCGGTAATGTGCATTAAGCAAACGATAGTTTTATTTGTTTATTTCATCTTCTAAGAATACATTGTAGCTCGACATTTTGGCACCAGCCCCTAAAACGTTCCCACCACCACCCCTGCTGCGACAAAGCACTACGCTCCTTACGACAGCGTACGACGCCGAGCCTGACAGAGACGCCGAGCCTGACAGGGACGCCGAGCCTGACAGGGACGCCGAGTCTGACGGGAACGCCTCGTGCGGTAGAACCGCGCGGGCCAATCGCGCTGCTCCCGGGCGATGACGTAGGCTGCGCCTGTGCATGCGCAGGGCGGGGAGACCTTGGCGAAGCGGCGGAGGCGTCCAGCGGAGGTGAAAGCATTGGCGGAAAGGAAAATACAGCGGAAAAATGCAGAGCTGGAGTCGTGTGTACTGCTCCTTGGCCAAGGTGAGGGCCGAGTAGGTGGGGTCGTGCTGAGCCAGAGGCACGGAAGGTCCCGCTCAGTGGGTCCGGTACGCGGCCTAACCCTGTTGGGCTGGCGGAGGCCGGGCGCCTGGGCCGCACCACCCCTGGTCCCGCCTCTGCATCGGCTCAGCCCGGCCCTAGGCTCCGAGGTGGTCGCTCATCCTGCGGCTGCAGCAGACGAGGGACTGGCCTGGGCCCAGGCTGTGGCGAGTCCTTTCGGGTTGTGTGACGGCCAGCGGTCACACATGCCACACCCCCAAGCCTGGGTCGAGGGCCATCCCGGTCACACATAGGCCTCTACCTTGGAGGAAGTGTAAGTCACCCATGTCCCGTATAGTCTGGATCTTTATACCATCTGCCTTTTTCTCATCCTAATCCTGATCCCTGAGTGGCCTAAGTTTATGCAGTGGGCAGGTAACCCTGGGGTCACTTCTTGAATGGTTTGGACCCAGTCAGCTCCATCAGATAGCCCTCGGAATTCCCCTAAGGTCTTGTCAGTGTTGGCAGCTTTCAACTGGTGTTCATTGCCATCGCTGACGTCTTTCTGGAGGCTTAAATCTTTAATTGCAGCAGGTTATCAGAACAACTCTCCTTTTTAATCTGCCTGCCAGATACAGCCAAATTGTGTGTATGTGGCACCGTGGCTGGGTACTATATTGGTGGAGACCTTAAAAATAATATAGCGATCAAACCCTTTTGTTTCAGAGATGAGGAACCTCAGTTCCCAAAAGTTAATGTAACATTCTACAAGTCATGCTTTTAGGGAGCGGCGGAGGTGGGACTGAAACTCAGGATTGTCAGTCTGCTGCTCTTTGGGTTTGCTGTCCTGACCTCAAGTGTTAAGAGTTGCCTTGGAATAGGAAACATCAGTGTAGGTTTTGTCATTGCCGCCCATTTGCCTGCTGTGAGCAGGGGTTATTTGCTTGCTTGCTTTCTGCCTCATTGCCCTTAGGAAATGGTAGCCATCCACATATAGAGATTAGGGAGATTATGATGCAATTTGTCAAACTGTAGTAGCTCCAGAACGTAAGTACATTACTTGGTGCATTTTCCTAAGTTACCTTGTCTAATTTGCTATTCCTAGTTGATGTCTCAGGAACATCTTCATAGACTGTTCTAAGTAAATACGGACTGTATATACATGCTAGCTTAGATTAGGAAACAAAAGTTACAGGTAAAAGGATTATCATTATCTATCTATATCTAATATCTGTATAGATATTATCAATATCTATACAGGTATAGATTATTCAAGTATTTAAGTTAGAACTTTCAGAGCTTTATTTATTTATTTATTTATTTTGAGACGGAGTCTCACTCTGACGTCCAGGCTAGAGTGCAATGGCACTGTCTCGGCTCACTGCAACTTCCGCCTCCTGGGTTCAAGTGATTCTCCTGCCTCGGCCTCCCGAGTAGCTGGGATTACAGGCACCCGCCACTACACCCGGCTAATTTTCTTGTATTTTTAGTAGAGACGGGGCTTCACCATGTTGGCCAGGCTGGTCTCGAACTCCTGACCTCAGGTGATCCGCCCACCTCAGCCTCCCAAAGTGTTGGGGTTACAGGCATGAGCCACCACGGCTGGCTCAGAGCTTTATGACATTAAAATGATCCCTGGCACTAATAATTAGCCATGTTTTCTGAAAATTGAATAAAAATACCATTGAATACGTTTTTAAAATTAAGTTAAATATGAGATGATTTGTTGACTATTCATAATAAAAAGATGGGTGTGGCAAGCTGAGGCTGAAAAGTTTAAGTGATTAGTTATTGTCAAAGAGGGGCTATTGATCTATAACTTCTGTGTGGCAGTGGAAGAAGATACACTAATAATCCTTGCTTGATGCATTTGCCCAAAGTTGTTCTGTTTTCATCAACCTTCCGTAGTTCTATGTTTTGAATTCATATCTTACATAATAGGAACATTTTCTTTTTCTAGAGAGGCCATTTCAATCGAATATCTCATGGCCTACAGGGACTTTCTGCAGTGCCTCTGAGAACTTATGCAGATCAGCCAAGTAAGTACTTAAGTAAAACATTTTTTTCATCACATTAGCCGACAATTCCTTTCTATTTCAATGTAAAAGTAAGTGAATATTGGAATAACTTATGTTAAGTGTCTTATAGTTCATTTGTTCATATATTTATTCGTTTGAATGTATGTTGAGCTAGTGTGTTTCAGGTGGTGAACAAGGTAAAAAAACCCTGCTCTTATGAAACTTGTAATTTGGTGATAAAAGACAAACAATATATAAGTAACGGATAAATATTTTGGGAAGTAACTGAAAATTAAAGCAGGTAATAGGGAGGAAGAGAGAGAATTTTAGATACAGTGTCAGGAAAGGCCTTTCTGAGGAGATGATGTTTGGGCAGGGTCCTGAGTGAAGTGGGGGAGTGAGGTTACTTCAGGCAGAGGGGAAACAACACTGAGAAAGGTCTGAGGCGGGAGTTAGCTTGTGAAGTTTAAGGAATAAGAAGAAGGCTGGTATGGCTGGAGCGGAAACCCATGGAATGTAAAATCAGAGAGATAGGCAGGAGACAGATCATGGAGTGCCTTGTAAGGCAGGTCTGGTAGTTTGGATTATACTCAAAGTATGATGGGAAACAGGTTTTGAGCAGGGCAGCAATTTCATATGTTTACATTTAAAAAGTTAATTTTGTCCATTGAGTAAGGTTGTATTGGTTATTTTAACACTGTTTAGAATGATGAGATGACTTTCTTGACATCCTGAATGAAAGTCTTCATGGGTTTATCAAAAGCGTGTTTTAAAGATTAGCAGGATCTAAAAGGAAGCTATGGGTCATGGAATTTTCTCCTGTGTACTTTTTTTATATTTTTGAAGTTCCCATAAAGGATATGCATTTTATTTTTTTAAGTATTTAAAACAGAAAGTTAATAGGATTATATTGAAGTATTTTGACCTGTCAGTACCAAGGATATTGATTATTTGAAATGTACTGTTTTGACATTTACTGAATTCACCAGTATAGATTATAAGTAACATTGGATGTCTTAAAGCTTCAATTATAGAAATCATTGTCTGGGCAAACTGTGACTATCAGTCTCCCTGCATTCTGTGAAGTAATTTAATCCTGTATCCTCAACTGTTATCCAACCATTATCATTTTGGATATTTTATTTCTAGAGGAAGGGTAGGGGAGGATTCTAGTCACCCATGACCACAGTGAGTGAGTGATTTATCCTAGCTTTGAACAGGTCAAGAAATCCTTTTAAAAAAAATGCTAATACGATGATGAAGGGAAAAGTTGGACCTCTTACACACTTTATCTCTTGTTAAATGGGAATCTCATTCTTCTCAACTCATAACAGGAGAAATGTTAGATTTTCATTTCTAAAGGATATTTTTCATGGCTAACTCTATACCTTTGGAATCACTCAACAGAGATTATTCAGTGCCTTCTATTTGCCAGGCAGACCCCCAGCCAGAACTTAGATTTTAGTGGAATGAGGCTGAGTGTTCCACAATCAGTTTGGTGATCCCTTGACATTGAGTAAATCATAAATCACTTAGTACCCATGTGTGTAAAGTGTGTAAAAGCTTTGAGTATATACAGTAGCAAGCATTTTACACACATACTTGTATTTATCTGAGGTACATGCTTACTGTCTTTTCCTCAGGAATGCATACTTCATCAGGGCAGGGACTGTGTGTGACTGTGACTGTTTTGTTTAGTGTCTAAAGGGATACAGTAGGTAGTCAGTACATATTTATTGAATGAATGAACCCTGGGGCCTGGTCTGTTTTAATTACTGCTCTGTGGCAAAACATCCAGTATGGTGTCTTGTACAAAGTAAGTAACCAGCTACAACAACAATAATATTAACTGATGCACTGAGGGCTTAACTCTGTCTCAGGCACAGATTTAATCCTCATGGCCTTTCTACTACCCATGTGCTGCTGTTCTCCCCATTTTATAGATGGAAGAGTTAGGTTTTTTAACTAGGAAATGACAGAGCTGGGAGAATCCTTTTGACTTCAGAGCCTACACTGTTAATGTTTTATTCAGTTTTCTTCCTTACGTGAGTATTGATTGACTCTCCTGAGGAGTTCAAATCTTATTATGATACAGTCTTGGTTACACCATCTGAGAGATGTCTGAATAGCCTTATGAACCAGGTTCATCAGAATTTGCAAAGTTGTTTGTGTTACTGTTGATGTGACCTTTTATTTTATGACAGCACTTAATCAAACTTGTAGCACTTAAACTTGTAGCACTTACATCACTCACGTTCACTACATTCATTCATTCTTTTATTATTTCGACAAATACTAGTATCTACTATGTGTTAGTCACTGGGCTAACCACTGGAGTACCGCAGTGAGCAAGATGGACAAGACCCAGCTTTTATAGAGCTTACAATTCAGTTGGGGGAGACAAACATCCAACATATAATTGTGACAGGGGTCCACAGACTTAAGCATAGGGAGTAATGACATCTATATATGGATTGGGAATGGTCACATAATTCTTTCCTAAGGAATTATGTTGATAGCTGAAAAGGTTGAGAGTAACTCTGGTTACAGGTTGGACCTTTTACTGTAATTCTTTTTTTTTTATTTAGACTGTAAGAAGTAGGGCTATGTCATTTATATATACACACACACAGACGCAGCATGTGCAGGCACACCCCCCCCAAGAGCCTAAAGTAGTGTTTGTAATGTGAAATGCGTGCTGTTAGTGTTTATTTCTAGGTAGATGGAACAGATCGTACATAGGTAGACCAGCATAATTCTATGCATGTAGGCTAAGAGTAGTAATTCACCGTTACTGAAGCTTAAACTGCATGGTATTGGTGAGTAAACAGAACGTGGTAGGAGATGAGGCTGGAGAAATAGTTACTGAAGGAATTTGGATGCTGTACTTAGGAACATGGGCTTTATCTAACAAGAGACTGGAGAACCAACAGAGCATAACAACAAGGAGAATAACATCTGAGTTGGGTTTTAGCTTTGCGGTAGCACTGGGTAGGCTAAAATGGAGGATGTGAATGAGGCTAGTGGCTGCCGGACTGAAGTTTGGAGATGGATCTGAGAAGGGGAGTGACACTGAGTTGCTAGTATGCACCTAGCACCTTCTTAGGATCTTAACATGCGTACTCTCTGATCCTCACAACCCTAGGCTGCAGGTGTCATCCTTACTATTATTCCTATGTTATATCAAAGCCCAGAGAGATTGAGTAATTTGCCCAAGAACTTAACGGGGTTAGAGTTTGGAACCCAGGTCCGTTTTACTTCAGATCATTTCTTATTTTACTATATTTCTTCTTTAGGGACCAGGAGGTTATGACTAGAAAGTAGAGTATTGATTTCAGAGGCTGAACAGTTTTGGGTGATAACAAGTATAGAGTGTTAACTATGGGAGGAGGTTACTGAAAAAGACTGGAGATTAAGGCCATTGACAATGTAAAAACAACTTCCCTTACCCCTCAACAAAATGTCAACAAATAAACCTTATCAGGTAGCTCTTATATTTAGTAAATTTGGTAATTAATGATTATTGCCTTATGACATCTCTTTTCCTGTTCGTTTTTTGTTTTTAAAAATCTGGTTTTTTTTTTTTTTTTTTTTTTTTTTTGAGACGAGGTCTCGCTCTTGTCCCCTAGGCTGGAGTGCAATGGCGCGATCTTGGCTCACTGCAACTCTGCCTCCCGGGTTCAAGTGATTCTCTTGCCTCAGCCTCCCGAGTAGCTGGGATTACAGGCGCTTGCCACCACACCCGGCTAATTTTTGTATTTTTAGTAGAGATGGGGTTTCACCATGCTGGCCAGGCTGGTCTCGAACTCCTGACCTTAGGGGATCCGCCCACCTTGGCCTCCCAAAGTGCTGGAATTACAGGCATGAGCCACTGCTCCTGGCCAAAAATCTGATTTTACCTTTATTTTGACATGTGCCTCTTTTTCCTCACTGTGTTGTAAGGTTATTGAAGGTGCTGATGAGTCATAAATATTTGATTTCATTCTGTAAAGCATATTCTTGTCATTTTAGTTAAGTTCTTGATTGTCCTGGAGATTATGGGATCATCTGCGTGTTTTGGAAGGCAATAGAACATAATGGTACATAGGAGCACACATTTCAGAATCTAGAGGACCTTGTTTGAATCCTGGCTAGATTACTTACTAGTTGTGTAGCCTTATGCAAATTATTTAGTTGTTTTCAACCTTTTCTTCCGTTAATGGTAGTATTAACTATGTCATAAAAATGTAATGAGGTTTACATAAGACAGTACACGTGACTGGCTCACTAACTGGCACATTTTAAGCTACCCAAGTGGTAGGTATTATTGTAGACTGACTTTTTTTTTTTTTGAAACAGAGTCTCACTCTATCATGCAAGCTGGGGTGCAATGGTGCGATCTTGGTTCACTGCAACTTCCACCTCCCGGGTTCAGGAGATTCTCATGCCTCAGCCTCCTGAGTAGCTGGGACTACAGGCACGCACCACTATGCCCAGCTAATTTTTGTATTTTTAGTAGAAATAGGGTTTCACCATGTTGGCCTGGCTGGTCTTGAACTCCTGACCTCAAGTGATCCACCCACATTGGCCTCCCAAAGTGCTGGCATTACACAGACTGACTTCTTGAGATACATCTTGTAATTATATTGATGATTACAATTGATTTGTAACACAACACCTTTATTTCAGTGGTAGCCTGGATAACCAGGTGCCTTATTTTCCTGATAACGATCTAATATGTAACACTTGTAGGAATTTGTAGAGTACTTTTCTTGACTTTTTTCTTTGAGTTAATTTTAATAACATTAATTGCCTTGTTTAAGTCAGTCACCTCTTATTGTACTCCAGTATTTTTAAAGTATCAACCTGATAGGAGCACACATTTCAGAATCTAAAGGACCTTGTTTGAATCACTTCACTGAAACACAGATTGCTATTCAGCTGTCATTTGCCATTTTTCCATCAGGTTTGCCTTAAATAAATGTATTTCATTTAACTACTTTTCTGTATCCTTTTTTTTTTTGAGACAGAGTTTCACTCTTGTTGCCCAGGCTGGAGTAGTGCAGTGACACGATTTCAGTTCACTGCAACGTCCACCTCCCGAGTTCAAGCGATTCTCCTGCCTCAGCCTCCTGAGTAGCTGGGGTTACAGGCGCTTGCCACCACGCCTGGCTAATATTTTGTATTTTTAGTAGACACAGGGTTTCACCATGTTAGTCAGGCTGGTCGCAAACTCCTGACCTCAGGTAATCCGCCTGCCTCAGCCTCCCAAAGTGCTGGGATTACAGGCGGGAGCCACCACGCCTGGCCTGTATCCTGATTTTTTAACTTTTTTTTTTTGAGACAGAGTCTTGCACTGTCGCCCAGGCTGGAGTGCAGTGGCACGATCTCGGCTCACTGCAAGCTCCGCCTCCTGGGTTCACGCCATTCTCCTGCCTCAGCCTCCCCAGCAGGTGGGACTACAGGTGCCTGCCACCACGCCCGGCTAATTTTTTTTGTATTTTTAGTAGAGACGGGGTTTGGTCTTGATGTCCTGACCTCGTGATCCGCCTGCCTTGGCCTTCCAAAGTGCTGAGGATTACAGGCGTGAGCCACTGCGCCCGGCCCTGATTTTTTAACTTTATGTATGGGACCCAACCTGTGAAATTCTTCTTGACAAGGAGAGGGTGAGTCAGAATCATGTGTTATCAGCTTTCATTTATATGCATCCTTTGGTACAGGTGAGAGTTAGATGATTTGTTTTTCTGACATTTTATTATGAAAAATTACAAGCATTTAGAAAATTATAAGAATTTTACATTGAACACCCATAGTTTTCTTCCATTAACATTTTCTGTGCTTACAGTACCACATATGTGCTCATTCATTTATCCATCAGTCTATCTTATTTTTTGATACATTTCAAAGTAAATTGCAGACATGTGTATACTTCCCCTAAATACTGGTTTGTTTCTGAAAGTTTGTTCCTGGCTTATACCCTCCTGTATTCTCAGTTGACAGATCTTTACATAAAGCGTCTGCTTTTTTATTATTTTTGTGCATCTTAGCACTTTAGTGGTATTGTAATGGAATATTACATCTAGTATCTACAGTGAGAGAGGAACTCTTGAATTTTTGGTATTTTCTGAAGTTTAAAAAAAAACATCTAAGATTACATAGTGAATAGGGAAATAAAACCCAAGGTTTTTGGCTATTATCTTTTATCTCTTGTTTACTTCTCCTGACCTTACTGAAACAAGTTCTTTTCCAAACCAAATTTATCATTTTAGTACCGTGGACCTACTATAAGAATTGTTACATATCAGTGATTAAAAATATATGCTCAAAAATACGTATGCTCAAAAATACATATACTGAAAATCTAAAATATTTAATTCAGTTTTATTGTCATTAAAAGGGTTTTTGGAGAATTATAGCAATAATATATGTTATAAATATATATGCTCATGTAAGAATGAGAAAAGACTATAAAATATGGCAAAAATTGAATTTTATAAAAACTTTCCTAGAAGAAAGATTGGGAGGACCTATAAACAGTTCTCTCTGGGTTGTATGGCAATGTGGATGGGTTGTTTTTTTTTTTTTAATTTTGCTTTAGTGTATTTAAATTTATTCAGTAAACCTAAATTTTTAATCAGAAAAGACATTAAAAATTCAGCAAAGAAACCTGTTTTGTAGCTTGTATTTACATTACTCTGAAATTAAAAATTAGAACCCATTTAAGGGATGTTGTGTAGATCATCATTTGGTTCAAGATTTGAAAATAAAAATACATTTTATTAGATACTTAATTCTGAACCGAAATCAGCGAACCAAGCAGGGTGGCTAAAAAGCACAGATGGATCAGTAAAAATTGAAGCAATTTTTCATGTATTGAAATGACTATACGTATTTTTTCATGTATTATCTCAGTTATCATCTGCTATAACCAAAGAGAACTAGTATTTTCATTTATTCAACAGGAGGGATTCTTAGATTTTGTGGATAATTGGGCTGAGTAACTTAGTTATCCACCAACACAGAGGTTCTATGATTCTGTTCAGGCCAGCAAAGGTTTTTTGAATGATACTACTCTAGGGATGTGTGTTTTTGGGGAGAGGGGGTGATGCAAATTAAAATAGTCTTCTTTGTAGGTCAGAATATAGCTACTATGTATAGAATACTTATTATGTATGCTATAGGTACTATGCCAAATTATTTACATACATTATTTTATTCTGTTATCACCCTATGAAGTAGGTTTTTTTGTGGTCTTTCTTTTGCCAGGTATGGAAACAAAGATGAAGCAGGTTAAATTACTCACCTAAGGTCACATAGGTAGTGATTATAAAGCTTGATTATTGCTCTCTGGGATTTTAGTTTATGATGGTTAAAACTGAGGAATGGAATAGTATTGAATAATGGAAAGACCACTGGAAGTAGAGTCAAAAAGCTTAGTTTGTCTCTGCAACTCACTTGCCAGTTAACCTTAGACAAGTTAATTGACCTCTCTGAACTTCTTGTTTATTCTGTGAAATGTCTTATTTATGACATCTTTATCTTCCTCATAGGAAATTCTGAGACTCAAACATGATATATATGTGAATATGTGTTATGAATTGCTAAATGCTAGACTAGTTGGGGTTGTCAGGACAGTGGAAGGGGAAGAAAAGGGAGACTGTTTCCTAACTCTTAAAAGTCATTGTTACTTTATTTGAAGTTGGATTGAGAAGAATGGGAGTAATTGGACTTACTTGCACGTTTGTATTACGATTGTTAAACTCCTAAGGATACTGATCAAAATTAATTTTCAATTTTTTATCTTTATTTGAAAAATGGCCACAATAGTTAATTGAATATTCTGGTTAGCCTATTATCTTAAAGTATGTAAAAATTATCAATATGCAAGTTTAAAACATATTTGTTAAATATTACATAGAAGCTGTTTTTTCCCCATATTTCAGAAGTTAAGGACCTGAAAAAGGTAATGGGTCTTAAATTTATTGGAAATACTAAAGCATTATATAAAATTATCTTATTTAATTCTAACATCAATCATTGAAGGCAGTGTTTTCATCCCCATATTACAGAAAGGTTAAGTCATTTGGTCAAGTTCACACAACTGATCATTGGCCGTGCTGAGATATGAATGAAGCCCAGAATGTCAGATTCCAAAGCTCAGGCTCTTTGCTTCATACATACTTGTCTTCCAGTATCACTAAATTCCTGTCAGTTATTAAATCAATAGAATTTAGGAAGGTCAGTGAATACAATGTGAGTGTTACAGAACTCAGTTGTGTTTCTGTATGTTGTAATGAATAGAAAATAATAGAAAATGAAATTTGAGTATGTCATTTTTCAGTAGCATCAAAGAGCATCAAGTAGTAGTAATAAAATAGTGCAGAAACTATGTAGAAAATGCTGATTTGTACTCTAAGAGGTTTAAGTATCGGGTTATTTGTTTGCTCTTCCAAAGAGCTCTTTTTGGTAAATATTAAGCAATTTACTATTTTATATCAATTTGCTTTTATCGTAGTTGATGCTGATGTAACAGTTATAGGTTCTGGTCCTGGAGGATATGTTGCTGCTATTAAAGCTGCCCAGTTAGGCTTCAAGGTAAGGTTTGAACTCAAACTAAGTATTGATTTATTTTAATTTGGGAAGGGTTGATCATATTTATAAAGTACTTTGCAGGCAAAAACATGGTAAATACTTTCTTAACTCTGTAAATTACTTGTAAGCCTGAGACTAATAAAGATTAGGTTCATTTGGTTGTAGTATTCTCTTGGAATGGAAAGTGAAATCTATTAGTTTTCTTCTTTTCCCAGTACTTTTCATTTTGGCTTCTAATCACACTTTGGAAGATACAGTGATAGAACTAAAAGCATATATTTGGTAATGTTAAGCACACAAAAATATCTTTTAGAATAATTCACTTTTGGGTTAGCCCAAAAGTGTTTATTATTATTCAAATGATAAATTATAAAGGACTATATATTTTAGTCTCTGTGAAAACACAGCCCGAATAGCTTGTTTTGTAGAAGAATTAAGACATATATTTGGAATTTTAGTGATCTGAAACATTGAGGTTATGTGCAGTTAAATAATGTTTTCTTTGGTTGTAGACAGTCTGCGTTGAGAAAAATGAAACACTTGGTGGAACGTGCTTGAATGTTGGTTGTATTCCTTCTAAGGTGAGCATATGTTTTGTACAGCGCAGAGATTGTTTTTGGCTAGCAACCAACTAGAAGGATGGATTGAGACTAGATTAGACAAATACACTTGTTAAAAAACAATCCAAGTTGTGGCACATTTCACACAGAGAAAAAAAAGAATGATAAAAAACACACTTCTCTTTTGTAAAACTTAAAGAGTGCTGTCACTAGTCTGCCACACATTCCTGAAATAACTTCCGTGTCTCAGAATGCCTAGCTTTCCATTCAAACAGACTCTGATGTTCTAGTTTTTTCTCTTTATCTTTCCTTCACCAGTGTAACAGATAATAGACAGTAAATTGTTCTTTTAGGTCCTTTTTGTATGTAAACATGACTGCCTTTTTCACCTGCCACCCTGAAGTGTGTACTTATGCCTTTACTTTTAAACAAAGTAAAAATGTCTTTTTCATTCTTGTTTGTTGAATGTTTTTCACATCATTATTGTTTGTCTTTGAGACAACTAAGAGAAACTGAATTGGTGTAGTGCCATATACTATTCCATGTAGAGAATGCCATGTCTTTTTTTTTAACTTCTTTTAAAATTTTTATTGTAAATTGACAAATTACAATTGTATATATTTATGGCATACAGAGTGGTGTTATGATTTATGACTATAATGTGGAATAATTTAGTCAAGTTAGTTAACATATTCATTACCACAGTACTTATTTTTGTGATGAGAAAATTTGAAAGAGAATATCGGCCGGGCGCGGTGGCTCACGCCTGTAATCCCAGCACTTTGGGAGGCCGAGGCGGGTGGATCACCTGAGGTTGGGAGTTCGGGACCAGCCTGACCAACATGGAGAAACCCCATCTCTACTAAAAATACAAAATTAGCCAGGCGTGGTGGTGCATGCCTGTAATCCCAGGGAGAATTGCTTGAGCCCAGGAGGCGGAGGTTGCAGTAAGCTGAGATGGCGCCATTGCACTCCAGCTTGGGCAATAAGAACAAAACTCCGTCTCAAAAAATGAAAAGAAAGAGACTATCATTTCATGAGTGCTTTTTGATTATTTGAAGTCTATGAATATTTGATAATTTCATCTTTTTAATTTCCCTTAGGCTTTGTTGAACAACTCTCATTATTACCATATGGCCCATGGAAAAGATTTTGCATCTAGAGGAATTGAAAGTAAGTATACTTTTCATGCTTAATGATATTACCAGATTGCTTGACTTGGCTCTTCTGTCTAAAGACTTAAATGTGTCTAATGTATGTATAATAGATGTTTAGTGAAGGAAGAGTAAAATAAAGAATCTAAAAAATGTGGAGAGATTTACTTAAAAAAGAAGGCCTAAATCCACATTTCTCCCAGCCAAGTATAACCAAGCCTAACCCTGCAAATCCAGATTTCTACCATTATATCTTCTGTTCCTTTGCCAACTTTTTCCTGAGGTTTGCCTTTATGTGTTTTTGAAGAGTCAGTTTTCATATCCTAAAATCTGGAGATCACTGAGAAGGCTGGATTCCTGAGTACTATGGGGAGATAGAGGAAGGAAGGAAGGCCCACTTAAGCTGTTGATAGTAGAAAAATTAGAGGAGAGAAAGAGTGAGGCATAGCGGAAAAGGAAGAAGACATTTCATAACGTATCTTGTCTTCTGACATACTTTTTGAGCTGTTTTAATCTTTTGTCTCCAATTATTGTTGTTGGTAGATACTTCCAGAAAGGTAGTCTCTTCTGGGCAGGACCTAGTCATAACCTTGGGTTGTTACTTTTCCTTCATTTGTTTCTTTACAGAGGTAGGTTTGAGGGGCTACTTAAGGCAATCCATTGGGTATAGAGATGATGTATATGTACTAAAACTAATAGAATATCATACTAGATGAAAAATGGAATGACGTAAAGAAAGAAGAGCTAGGGGTAGTCAGGAGACCTGCATTGTAGGCAAGGCTTTTACATCCTAGCTCTGTGACCTTGGGTAAATCAGAAATCTCTCAGAGTCTCTTTTTCCTTATCTCTAAGATATGTGTTGGTTGTTATATGAGGTACTTTCTAAGATACCCTTCTTACCTCTAAAGTTTAATTGAGTTAAGCATTTTTATCTAATACTGTTGCTTCAGAGTTCTCTTCTGAGTTGAATGAGTGATTAAAACCTAGGTGATTAAACTTTTTAATATTAAGCTTCTGTATTTGAAATTTTTAAACGTGTATTTTTTATTTGTTTTGTTTCATGAAATCTAGCATTTTCCTTTATTTAAAATTTCAGATGATGTTTTACTTTGTCATTTCTACTTACATATCTTCCAGACTTATAACCATCATAAGGTGTTCGGAGGATATGTTATCACAGTGGGATATAATGTTTTATTTTGGACTGCATTTTTACCTAAGGTAGACATTTTATAGTGTTTGATAGGTTCTGTTTCTGTGATACAATGATGTTGGCCTTTTGTCAACTATAATTATAAGTTATTACATTTTGAAACTTTAATACTGCCTTTTATAAGCATTAGGTTGAAATTTTCCAGTTGGTGAGTGAAAAACACTGCATATTGCTTCAAGAATTTAGCTAAGAACTAAAGATTAATTGAACAAATTACAGTGTCCGAAGTTCGCTTGAATTTAGACAAGATGATGGAGCAGAAGAGTACTGCAGTAAAAGCTTTAACAGGTGGAATTGCCCACTTATTCAAACAGAATAAGGTCAGTGTTTAATATTCAGATTTCTGCTTTACTTTGAATACACATTAAACTTTGCATTATAGAGTGATGATATTTGAACTTGGTTACAGGGGAATATTTATTTAATTTAAAATAGCTTGCTAACCTGAAATAGATTTCCCTGACATATATCACAGATTTTTTGCTGCACCATGGTGTAGCATTACTAAGTAAGGAAGCATTTTGTTTTAGATAAATTACAGAGTAATTTTTCCTTTGAATGATTTACCAAATTACTTTAAACTTTGTGAATTTATAAAGATTATTTCATAAAGGTTGTTCATGTCAATGGATATGGAAAGATAACTGGCAAAAATCAAGTCACTGCTACGAAAGCTGATGGCGGCACTCAGGTTATTGATACAAAGAACATTCTTATAGCCACGGGTTCAGAAGTTACTCCTTTTCCTGGAATCATGGTATTTATGCTTCATAATTTACAACCATTACAACTTTTCTTTAGAAATACGTTTTATAAATTGTTTATGCTATTTGTGAACTTTGAGAGATTTCTGACTGAAATACTATGTTTTGATGGTCATTCAGCTTTGGGAAGTTACCTGTCTTTATTCTGCAGTGATTCTGACCAGCTATAGAACACTTTATATTAAAATGTGTTTGAATACAGTATGAAGTTAAAATTGACCATTGCGTTTGGAATATTGGAGGATAAAATTTAAAGTCAGCATTTTGATGGGATTTGATGAAATTAGGTATATAGATACCTCAAAACAAATAAATGACTTAGTATTTTTAGTGATTCTACTGAGATCACAGTTTATAAATACATTTATCTCTTCATATCCTTGGAGGATTGGTTCCAGGACCCCCCCTTGGATACCAAAACCCACAGGTGCTCAAGTGCCTTACATAAAAACATAGTATTTGCATATAATCTGCATACTTCCTCCTGTATACTTTAAGTCATCTCTGGATTAGTTATAATACCTAATACACTGTAAATGCTATGCAAGTAGTTCTTATACTGTATTGTTTAGGGAATAATGACAAAAAAACCATGTGTACATTTTCATTACAGATGCATCCATCAATTTTTTTTCTGAATATTTTCAATTAATGGTTGGTTAAATCCGCAAATTCAGAACCCATGGATATGGAGGGTTGACTGTACTAGGTTTTTTCAAATTATTTTGATTATATCTTTTGTTTTTCTTACAGATTGATGAAGATACAATAGTGTCATCTACAGGTGCTTTATCTTTAAAAAAAGTCCCAGAAAAGATGGTTGTTATTGGTGCAGGAGTAATAGGTGTAGAATTGGTAAGTGTTGTCTTTCTGCCTCTTATTACCTCCTTGGAGTTGGAAGGGACTTAAAGGTCCCCTTTTTGATTCTTTGTATGACATTATAGGCTGATCAGCATTGAGTTTTGCTTAAACACTTCTAGTAATAAAGAGTTTACTTTTGTTTTTTTCAAGACAACCTATTTATGTATTTACTCATTTAGAATGTTCTCCTTTATTTCAGTCTGTTTCCTTGTACCTTCCACCCTTCTATTTCCTAGAACTGGTCTAATTCTTTTTTAATATGACAGCCATTCAGATATTTGAGGACAGCTTTTATCCTGAGCAAATTGCATTCCAAATAGAGATTATTCTCTTTACCATCACATATATGATTTGGCTCTTCCCTTCTCTATCCTCATCTTGATGCCTCTTAACTTAGGTTTTAGAAATGTCAAACTACTTGCATTTCTTTGAACACTATGTTATTTTAGACCTTCTGTCTGCCTTGTTCTCCCTTCTTGTCCATCTGGCAGCTTTCCACACATATCCAATGACCTCCCTCCATTTTAGAGCCACTGTGCCTTGTAATCACCAGGAATTGCTCTACTTCTGAAATAATAAATTCAGATATTTTATTATGTAACCATGACCTCCTTTCCTCTTTTACTCAGTTATTCCTAGTGTACTTTGTACCCTTTTTTAGATTTTCTAGTCCATAGATCTACTTTTTTGCAATCTGCCCTTTCCAGTCTTGACTGCGTTCCTGATCAGCTTAGATGCCATAGTCCATCACTTTAACCACACTCTTACAGATGTCCTTCAGTTGCTTGTCTCACTGTTCTGTCATATCTGCTTGGCAAAACTCTGGTTCTGTTTGAATGCAGCAGTCTGCCTTTTTTATGCTATTTCCAGGCTGTTGACTACACCTGGAGAAAAACACACCCTACTCATTGGTACTTGTGTTAATTCTTGGCACAAACCTCAACAAGAACCTCAGCCTTGCTGACAGTTTGTTATTTCCTAAGATGGTACACTGCCCTGGTCTCTGCAATGGCCATTTTCATTTTCTACTCTTCTCAAATCTCTGCTTGTATACTGTCTGCTCTGCCTGTGGATGACCTTGTCTTTTAAATATTACATAAAAGAGAAATCAGATGAGAACTCCCTCAAGTTGATGTCCTAAATTTGATAATGCTTTTACCTGTTGTTACACCTATCCTTTTGATTATCTCTCCTATTACTATGGAAATGCCATTTTCCCTAAGACTAATCCCTTTACTTGTGCTTGGTAGCACATCATCTGCCTTTTCAGAGACTTGGTTTTGTGATTTTTATTCTTGTATTTTTCAGTTTTCAAACTCCTTCCTTCTTATTTACAATTTCATGTGCTTCTATGTGTGTACCTGTGATGCATTTGCACTCATTAACACAGGTTTGTATGCACATAAATACTCCTTCTCTTGGTCCCATGTCCTTGAGTTACCAATTTTGTTTGCACTTTTCCTTCAAAACCCAGCTTCTCAAAAGAGTTGTCCATGCTTTATTTCATCAACTTCCACTCACTCCTCAGTCTATGGTTTGTGCCAATAAATTGCTCTTAGGGCATGAATCTATTTATTGCTCAGTCTGTTGGACTAATTTCTTCACTGCTTTATTTGGCAGTAATTAGCATTGCTGATTTTCTTGCCTTTGAAATGCTTTGCCTAACTTCTGCGATTTCATATTCTTCCATTTTTACATCTGCTCTTTGGGCTGAATTCTCCATATTATGCAAGTTCCCCTTTCTTAGGCTTCCCTTTAATTGTTGGTATTTTTGTTTTTCTTTTTTGTTTTTGAGTCCGAGTCTTGCTCTGTCACCCAGGCTGGAGTGCAGTGGCGCGATCTCGGCTCACTGCAACTTCGCCTCCCAGGTTCAAGTGATTCTCCTGCCTCAGCCTCCCAAGTAGCCCGCCAGCACGCCCGGCTAATTTTTGTATTTTTAGTAGAGACGGGGTTTCACCATATTGGCCAGGCTGGTCTCGAACTCCTGACCTTGTGATGCGCATGATGGCCCATGTCTGTAATCCCAGCACTTTGGGAGGCTGAGGCAGGCAGATTGCTTAAGCCCAGGAGTTTGAGACCAGCCTGGGCAACAGTGTGAGACCTTATCTCTAAAGAAATGTAAAAAATTAGCTGGGCATGGTGGTGTGTGCCTGTAGTCCCAGCTACTCAGGAGGTTGAGATGGGAGAATCACTTGAGCCTGGGAGTTTGAGGCTGTAGTGAGCTGGGTCATGCCAGTGCACTCCATCCTGGGCAAAAGAGCAAGACCCTATCTCAAAAAAAAAAACAAAAAACCCCAAAACAAAAATCAGCTTTTAAGTTACCTTTTTAGTGAATAATTCTTTCTTCTAAGAAAGCTCAAGTCTTTCATTTTTTGAGTCCTTAGTGTAATATATCTACATTTCCATAGTACCCACTAATAATAATACATTGCATTTGTTTGTCTATGGCTGACTTTCCTATAAGACCAAAGCTCCTTGAAGGCAGGACCGAATTTTTAATTCCTATTTAAATCTCCATTGCTTTTCTTAATGTTTAGTATTTAGGTCTCATAGATAACAGGTCTGTTATTTTGTCATCAACCTTTGGATCCTGTCTAGTCCGTTAAGAAAACTTGTAATCTAAACATAATGTTCTGGGTTGTAGAGAGTACTTCTTTTGATATGCATAGTATACTTCTTGTAATGTAATCCTTTAAAATCAGTTTAGTTGTTTTTATAAAGCAGACATTGAGCTTATGTTCAGATAAAAACCACATTTTTTTTTGCATTTGGAATTCTGATTTTTTAAACCTAAGTGACTTTGAACCTTTATTCTTGCTTTAATTTAATCTTGTTCACTCATACTCATTATTCCAATCTATATCTTAGTCTTGATTCTGTCACTCTTATACTTAACTGCTTTTACTTTTCATAGTTCATAAATTTTGGAAGTATGACAATTAAGGCATGTGGTCCCATCATCTGATCTGATCTTGGTTAAGCAAACTTCTGTTGTCATTCACGTCATTAATACAAATTTTTGACCAGGATGAAATATTGAAAGCCATCTGACAGTACAGTCTTTCACCAGTTATAAACACCTTTGATGTTTATTCATCTTCATTTCTCCATCGCATCTACAAGGATATCATGAGATTTTCTTAAAATTTTTTTTAACACCTTGCTGATATCAAAATATACTACATTCGCCGGTCCAGAAACCCTTCAGAAAGTAAGAGTCGTTTATGTGACCTGTTTGGAACACTTGTGGTGGTGTCTAATGATTGTGAAACCAGCTGATTAATAATGTCTTCTAGTATTTAGCAGAATCTCTTCTTTTCCATTTTTGAAAATTTAGGCATATTTGCCTGTCTGCCACCTTTTGGCAGTTCCCTTGTGTTAAGTAAGTTCCCAGAGTTCACTGGGAGTGCCTGTTTTGTCATACTTTAATTGGGTTGATGGGAGAATTAACTTTTCTTTTTCTTTTTTTTTTTTTTTGAGATGGAGTCTCGCTCTGTAGCCCAGACTGGAATACAGTGGCATGATCTTGGCTCACTGCAGCCTCCACCTCCCAGGTCCCAGTTCAAGCAATTCTCCTGCTTCAGCCTCCTGAGTAGCTGGGATTACAGGCACGCGCCACCATACCCAGATAATTTTTCTTTGTATTTTTAGTAGGGACGGGGTTTCACCATGTTGGCCAGGCTGGTCTTAAACTCCTGACCTCATGATCCATCTGCCTCGGCCTCCCAAAGTGCTGGGATTACAGGCGTGAGCCACCACACCCAGCTGGGAATTAACTCTTTAAAAATGACCAGTTGTTCTTAATCTTGGGCGTTGCCTCTTGGTTGACAATATTTCTTCTGTTCATTCTACTTTGCTCTCGTAGTTGGATAAAACAAGAAAAAAGGAATAACATTTACTTTCTTTTGTTGGTCATTATAATATCTCCAAGCAATAATTCTATTTCTTCATCTCAGCAGTTTTGCTTTAGGTTTTTTATAAGCCTTGAGTCTTTTGACACAATGATTTAGATATCTGTTACTGTATTGAATTAGTTTTTACATGTCTTTTTAAAAACTTATTAGAGAATTTACTGTGTAGTCATAATATCTATTTATTTTCTCGTAAAGATTATTCATATAACTGTATTTTTATTTTTTATATTTTGCCTTTCTTCTTGCATTCCAGTTTAGTGTAGTATTAAAGAATACCTTTTTTGGAATTGAACAGATTTAAATTTGAATTTCAACTCTGCCTCTTACTGACTTATGTTCTTGTTAAGTTAATGAGCCACTCTGAACCAGTTGGTTTGTCATCAAGAAGGGGATAAAATTAACTAACTTACAGGACTATTGCTGGGATTTAATACATTTAAAACACTTAATGCAGTGCCTGGCATTTAGTAAGCTCCAAGTAAGTGGTAGATGCTATTGAGTTTTCCTGTCTATAAGTATTTTGAAATCAGTTTTCCTAAAGAGTAGGGCACTTGTCTATGCTCATCACTCCCTACTTTGAATTACACTCCAAGATGATGTTTCTTATTTCCACACTCCCATTATTTCCCCTCTATTTACTTCTATCCCAGTTTCCAAGAATGGTCCTTTTTTGTTTGCTTTTTAAACAGCTTTATTGAGATATAGTTCACATATCAGTTCACCCATTTAAAATGTACAACTCAAAGGTTTTTAGTATATTCATAGAGTTGTAGAGCTGTTACCACTGTCTAACTCTAGAACATTTTCATCACCCTAAAAGAAACTTGGTACCCATTAGCAGTCATTCTCCATTTCTCCCTTTGCTCAGCCCCTGAAAACCACTAATTCTACTGTGTCTATGAATTCGCATATTGTGGACATTTCATATAAATGGAATCATACAATATTATTTTGTGTGTGCTCTGTTTTTACATAGCATAATGTTCTTATGGTTCATCCAAGTTGTCGCATGTATCTGTACTTCATTTCTTTATCTGGCTAAATATCTCATTCTATGGATACGGCACATTTTGTTTATCCATTCATCATGGGTGGACATTTGGGTTGTTTCTACTTTCAGACTATTATGAATGACACTGCTATGTCTATTTGTATACAAGTTTTTGTGTGGATATCTGTTTTCATTTCTCTTGGGTATATAACTAGATATGTAATTGTTGGGTCATATGGTAATTATTTTAACTTCTGAAGGAACACTGTTACACTTTTCCATACAATCCCACCAGCAACGTAAATTTTTGTTGCTCTACTTTTCCACTGATACTTGGTATTGTCATTTTTTAAAAGAAATTGAGCTATTCTAGTGGTTGTGTAGTAGTAACTCATTGTGGGTTTTTTTTTCTATTTTTATTTTTTAAATTGCTACATAATAGATGTACTTTTTTCAAGGTACATGTGATAATTTGATATATTCATATAATTAAATCAGGGTAATTAGGCTATCCATCACCTCGAACATTTTTTTTTAATGCTAGGAATATTGAATTATTCTCTTCTAGCTATTTTGAAATGTGTAATTGATTGTTACCTATAGTCAACCCTGCATTAACACCAGCTCTTATTTCTTCTGTCTAATTGTATATTTGTACTGATTAATCAACCTCTCTTCATTCCTCTTCTCCCCTAGCCTTCCCAGACTCTGGTAACCATCATTTTGCTCTCTATCTCCATGAGTTCAGTTTGTTTGGTTTTTTTTTTAGCTCCCACATGTTAGAACATGCGATACTTGTCTTTCTGTGCCTAGCTTATTTTGCTTAACATACTGTCCTCCAGTTCCATCTGTTCTGTTGCAAATGACAGAATTTCGTTCTTTTTTATGGCTGAATAATATTCCATTGTGTATATGTACCACATTTTCTTTGTTTGTCTGCTGATGGACGCTTGAGTTAATTCTGTATCTTGGCTATTGTGAATAGTGCTGCAGTAAACATAAAGTGCAGATACCTCTTCGATATATTGATTTCCTTTCTTTTGGGTATATACCCAGTAGTGGAATTGCTGGCTCATATTGTAGTTTTATTTTTAGTTTTTTGAGGAACCTTCATACTGTTTTCCACAGTGGCTCTACTAACTTACATTCCCACTAACAGTGTATGAGGGTTCTCCTTTCTCCACATCCTTGTCAGCATTTGTTATTGCCATCTTTTTGATAAAAGCCATTTTAACTGGGGTGAGATGATAGCTCATTGTGATTTTGACTTGCATTTCTCTGGTAATTAATAATGTTGAACATTTTTTCATACATGTGTTGGCCATTTGAATGTTTTCTTTTGAGAAATGTCTATTCGGATCTGGTGCTCATTTTAAAATTGAATTTTTTTGAGCTCCTTATATATTCTGATTATTAATCCTTTGTCAGATGGATAGTTTGCAAATATTTTCTTCCATTCTGTGGGTTGTCTCTTTGTGGATTGTTTCCTTGGCTGTGCAAAAGTTTTTTAACTTAATGTAATCCCATTTGTCTGTTTTTGCTTTAGTTGCCTATGCTTTTGAGGTCTTACACAATAAGTCTTTGCCCAGTCCAGTGTCCTGGAGCATTTCTCCAATGTTTTCTTACAGTAATTTCATAGTTTCAGATTTTAGATTTAAGTCTTTAATCCATTTTGATTTGACTTTTGTATATGGTAAGAGATAGGGGTCTAGTTTCATTCTTCCACATATGGTTATCCAGTTTTCCCAGCACCATTTATCGATGAGACTGCCTTTTCCTCACTGTGTTTGTGGTACCTTTGTTGAAAATGAGTTAGCCGAAAATGTGTGGATTTATATTTGGGTTTTTTATTCTGTTCCATTGGTCTGTGTGTCTTTTTATGCCAGTACTATGCTATTTTGGTTACTATAGCTTTTTAGTAAATTTTGAAGCCGGTTAATATGATGTTTCCAGCTTTCTTCTTTTTGTTCAGGATTACTTTGGCAGTTGAAGAATATCATTGGTAGTTTAGTAGGGATTGCATTGAATCTGTAAATTACTTTGGGTAGTATTGTCATTTTAATGATATTAATTTTTCCAGTCCATGAACATGAACTATTTTTTGTGTCCTCTTCAATTTGTTCCATCAGTGTTTTTTAGTTTTTTATTGTATAGATCTTTTACATCTTTGGCTAAATTGATTCTTAGGTATTTTATATTCTCTATAGCTATTGCAAATGGGATTGCTTTTTTTTTCTTTTTTAGATTGTCCACTGTTGGTATATATAAATGCTACTGATTTCTGTATGTTGATTTTGTATCCTGCAGCTTTACTGAATTAGTTTGTAAGTTTAATAGTTTTTTGGTGGAGTCTTTAGGTTTTTCTAAATATAAGACCATGTAGTCTGCACAAAAGATTAATTTGACTTCTTCCTTTCCAATTTGAATGCCCTTTGTTTCTTTCTCCTCTGCAATTGCTGAGGCCAGGACTTCCAGTATTATGTTGAATAAAAGTGGTGAAAAATGGGCATTCTTGTATTGTTCCAGATATTAGAGGAAAGGCTTTCAGTTTTTCCACATTCAGTATGATGTTGGCCATGAGTTTGTCTTATTATTTTGAGGTGTGTCCCTCCTATATCCAGTTTTTTGAGGGTTTTTATCATGAAGGGATATTGAATTTTTATTAAAGGCTTTTTCAGCATCTGTTGAAGTGATCATATGGTTTTTGTTCTTGGTTCTGTTAATGTGACGAATCATGTTTATTGATTTACGTATGTTGAATCATCCTTGCATCTCTGGGATGAATCCTGCTTGATCATGGTGAATGATCTTTTTAATGTGTTGTTGAATTCAATTCATTGTGGTTTTAACTTAGATTTCTCTAATGACTTACGGAGTTGAGCATTTTTTAATGTACTTACATGCCATCTCTATATCTTCCCTCTTCAGACATTTGTCCATTTTTTATTGAATTTTTCTTATTGAATTTGGAGAATTCTTTATATATTCTGGATATAAATCCCTTATCAGATAGAAGATTTGTAATTTTTTTCCCCAGTCTGTGGCTTCTGTTTTTGTGTTCTCAGTGTTATCTAAGACTTTCTAATTTTGATGAAGTCCAATTTATCATTTTTCTTTTATGAATTGTGCTTTTGGTGTTACATCAAAGAAATCTTTGCCTAACTCAAGGTCAATTCTAGGATTTCTTCTCCTAGGTGTTCTTCTGGAAGTTTCATAGTATTGGATTTTACATTTAGGTCCATGATCCATTTTGAGTTAACTTTTATATATACATATTGTTAGATTTTTAGTGTCACTATATTGCCTTTAGTTAACTCAGTCTTCATACCAGAAATTAATGAGATTTTTTAAATGAATGCCCACACTTAATTTAGGGAAGGTAAACTTTTATAGTTCATTTGAATTACCAGATGATTTTAATATACATTCTTGCAAAGGATATGTTCATGGTTTTTCATATTTAATGCTATGAAATTATGTTCATCTTGCCAGTTATGTATTGTTTAATATATAATTATTTAGAAGTTATGCTAATTGTCAAAATGTTAAAATAAACTAGCATTCAGTTTAAATTATAATTTGAATGAAAAAGTAAACATTTGTCCTTTGTTGAGGAAAGAAAATAGGAAGCCAGTTTAATATTCTGCAAACGTCAGTGATTTAGTAACCTCTTTCCTTTTCCTCAAGACTTTTGCACTTGCTGTTTCCCTCTGCCTAGAACAACACTCTTCCCCCAGTTAACTGGGTTGTTCATTGCCTCACTCCTTCAAGTTTTGTGCAAATGTCACTCCCGGTGAGGCTTTCCCCAAATGTGCTATTTAAAAGTGTAATCCCAGTAATCAGTGGTCCTAGTTCTACTTTCTGTTTTATTTTTCTTGTAGCACTTTATTTTCTGTTATGAATTTTACGTATTTGTCTGTGTCCCCTGCCAGAATATAAGATCCCTGAGAACAGAGATTTTTGCTTTGTTTACTAATGTATGCCTAGAAGCTAAAATATTGCCTAGCATGTAGTAGATGTTCAACAAATGTTGAATGAATAAGTTAATAAATGTATGAAGTTATACATATTTAACACAGGGTCAATTTTAAACCTCGGAGCTTCTCATAGGAACATACTAGCGAAAGAAGAAAATGTTTTACAATAAATTATTAAGATGATTTCATAAACATTTGCTGTAGAAACTTTTATGATTATTGGGTTTTTTAATTATTTGCAGGGTTCAGTTTGGCAAAGACTTGGTGCAGATGTGACAGCAGTTGAATTTTTAGGTCATGTAGGTGGAGTTGGAATTGATATGGAGATATCTAAAAACTTTCAACGCATCCTTCAAAAACAGGGGTTTAAATTTAAATTGAATACAAAGGTTACTGGTGCTACCAAGAAGTCAGATGGAAAAATTGATGTTTCGTAAGTATACATCATTTGTTTTTGATGTATCATCCCTGTCTGTTTCTTTAAGCAAAACACTCAAGTTTCAAAATCAGTTTAGCAAATATAGGGTTTTTTCTAACTTAAGGTCATTTTATTACTTAATATAACTCAGTTGCTTATCAAATTATTGCATTAGCACATTGAAATTTATGATTAGGTTAATGCTAGAAAGAGAATCCAGTATTCTCATTGTTGTACCTTCTTATAGTACATTCAGAAAAATTTAAATTCCCAATATTCAGTAAAATTGAATCAATATTTTTAGGCAGATATATGGGGAAATCAATAATAAAAGATTGCTTACTATATGTCTGGTACTCTACTGATTAAATACTTTAATGGCATTTAACTTATTTAATGAATTAGTTTTTAAATAAATATTTAAATTAAATAGTTAATAGTATTTAAATAGTTTAATGACTAACTTTTACTCAAAGATAAGAAGCTGAATTCATTGACTAATTAATGACTCACTTGCCACACAGCTAGTAGGTGGCAGTCGGTAGTTGAATTTGGATTTCTGTGACTCAAAGACCTGTATTCTTAACTGCTGTTTTATTATACTGTGGTTTCTGTGAGATTTTAATAATAGACCTCTAGATTTTAATGATAGATCTCTTTCATTGTCTGACTCTTATGTTTACATTCAAATAAACTTATATTGTTAAAAATGTCAACAGTGCCCGCTGGGCGTGGTGGCTCACACCTGTAATCCCAGCATTTTGGGAGGCTGAGGCAGGCAGATCACAAAGTCAAGAGATCAAGACCAGCCTGGCCAACATGGTGAAACCCCGTCTCTACTAAAAATACAAAAATTAGCTGGGTGTGGTGGCATGCACCTGTAGTCCCAGCTACTCAGGAGGCTGAGGCAGGAGAATCTCTGGAACCTAGGAGGTGGAGGTTGCAGTGAGCCGAGATTGCACCACTGTACTCCAGTCTGGCGACAGAGCAAGACTCTGTCTCAAAAACAAAACAAAACAAAAATGAAAATGTCATCAACACTTGAGAAATTGCTGGCCTTAAATTTCTAAGCCTATCAATTTATGTAGGTGTATATTTAACATTTATACACTGTTTGTTATCTAGTATTGAAGCTGCTTCTGGTGGTAAAGCTGAAGTTATCACTTGTGATGTACTCTTGGTTTGCATTGGCCGACGACCCTTTACTAAGAATTTGGGACTAGAAGAGCTGGGAATTGAACTAGATCCCAGAGGTAGAATTCCAGTCAATACCAGATTTCAAACTAAAATTCCAAAGTAAGTTGGATAATTGTCTGCATTTTCAGTAATTTTAAAATTGATTTCAAACAGTATTTTGAAAAGTAAGATTTTTATGCTTAAAATATGTATTGGCTTTGGGGAAGAATAGTAAACTTACAAAATGTAAAATAAAAAACTCAATTTTACTCAAAGATAAGCTGAATTCATAGATTTTTGAAGAGTTGCATTTGATGTATTTTTTGGTGACTTGTTTACTGGAAACTTTTGTTACCATAATGTAACTGAAGGTAAGTAGCTGTGATTTCAGAAATTCATTGTGTTTCTTTTGATTTCTGTGGTAGTATTTATGCCATTGGTGATGTAGTTGCTGGTCCAATGCTGGCTCACAAAGCAGAGGATGAAGGCATTATCTGTGTTGAAGGAATGGCTGGTGGTGCTGTGCACATTGACTACAACTGTGTGCCATCAGTGATTTACACACACCCTGAAGTTGCTTGGGTTGGCAAATCAGAAGAGCAGTTGAAAGAAGAGGTGAGTCTGAACATGGGTGGTTTTAAGCCAATGTGTGAGTTGTGCCATTTTATCATTATGCTAATATATTTAACAGCTGTGAAATATTGTTTAGCTTATATATTTTTTCCCTTGTTAGCATTATAAAGAGATCATTCACAGATTTATCAGCAGTAATTGAGAGGAAGAGAAGTTGCCTATATTAAAAAACTAGTAATTCCAGATCTTTTATATTTGGCTTTGAAATATAACCAGATGGACAGACATTTGTATTTGCTTGCATTTGTGCCCAAGATATAGTTCATTAACCAGTCTTTTGGTCTTGTCTTTCCTTTCCTTCTATGTGCTTTGCGAACAATTGCCTTCTTGGATTTATTTTCTGAACAAATGGTAGATGATTTTACAAATTGGAAAGAACTTTTCTGGCAGTTACGTAGATTCTTTTTTTCTGACTGTCACAGGGTATTGAGTACAAAGTTGGGAAATTCCCATTTGCTGCTAACAGCAGAGCTAAGACAAATGCTGACACAGATGGCATGGTGAAGATCCTTGGGCAGAAATCGACAGACAGAGTACTGGGAGCACATATTCTCGGACCAGTGAGTATTGTAAAACCAGAGAAATCCCATTAAGATTTCTAGAAAGCATTTCTGTTTATTAATTATAAACCACCTGGTGTTACTCTGAGGTTGCTCATTTCCAGCAAAACTTTGAATATGGCTTTCTGTGCATCATTTCTAGAAGGATACCAGCAGCACTCTCACAGTCTTGCCCACTGTATCATCTACTTTCTGTCCTGCAGCCAAGATTCTCTCTTTAAAACATACACCAGATTATGCCCCTTAAAATCCTCCAGTGGTGCTTTTCAACTTCTGATTGTTACATCCAAGGCCTTGCTGAATCTGTTTGTGCCTACTTCTCTGACCTCTTCTTTTTCTGCTCTCTTACTCATTAATGCCGTGTCACATGGGCCTTCTCTCATTTTCACAACAGGCCATATATTTGCATTTTAGGGCCTTTGTGCTCAAGATACCCTCTGCTTAGACTGTTCTGCCTTCAGATCGTTGAATGGCTGGCTCATTGTTCAGGTCTCAGCTCAAATGTTACCTCCTAAGGGAAGCCTTTCCTACCACTGAGCCTAAAGTATGTATCTTTCTTGTAGATATATCTTGTATCTGATGTAACAATAATGAGAATAGAATATTTGAGTGCTGTGTCACTTTAGTACACATTTTGTTATTTTTACATCAGCTTTGTGAGATAGGTGCTGTTATTTTTGAGGTGAAGAAACTGAAGCACACAGAACCAATGAATGGTTAAGGTAGTAAATGGTAGATATGAATTGAAGACCCTTTGGCTCCAGAGCCCAAGCTCTTCTGTGTTGCCTTTTTTGTTAAGCTTTTCCTGACTTTTCTTCAACTGATAGAGAAACAGATTTAAGGCGTTTTTAAGATCTAAAAGCTTCCTCTCAACCATTGCTATCCTATTAGCATGTAGTTTTTGCCTTGGAAGCAAATTTACTTGGCTTGTTATTTTAAAGGGTGCTGGAGAAATGGTAAATGAAGCTGCTCTTGCTTTGGAATATGGAGCATCCTGTGAAGATATAGCTAGAGTCTGTCATGCACATCCGGTAATTATTAACAACATACAGAATTGATGGTTGCCTAAATTTTCTTCTGATCCACAAATATTTGGTTTTTAATTTTAAATTTCTTCCCTTGCAGACCTTATCAGAAGCTTTTAGAGAAGCAAATCTTGCTGCATCATTTGGCAAATCAATCAACTTTTGAATTAGAAGATTATATATATTTTTTTCTGAAATTTCCTGGGAGCTTTTGTAGAAGTCACATTCCTGAACAGGATATTCTCACAGCTCCAAGAATTTCTAGGACTGAATTATGAAACTTTTGGAAGGTATTTAATAGGTTTGGACAGAATGGAATACTCTTATATCTATATTTTACATAAATTTAGTATTTTGTTTCAGTGCACTAATATGTAAGACAAAAAGCTACTTATTGTAGCATCCTGGAATATCTCTGTCAACTCATATTTTCATGCTGTTCATGAAAGATTCAATGCCCCTGAATTTAAATAGCTTTTTTCTCTGATACAGAAAAGTTGAATTTTACACGGATGGAGCTAGAATTTGATATGTGAACAGTTGTGTTTGAAGCAAAGTGATCAAGTTATTTTTAATTTGGTTTTCACATTGGAAACAAGTCAGTCATTCAAATATGATTCAAATGTCTATAAACTGAACTGATGTAAGTAAATGGTCTCTCACTTGTTTTATTTAACCTCTAAATTCTTTCAGTTTAGGGGTAGAATTTGTGTTTAAGAGGTTTTTAAGGTTCCATTGTTGTCTACAACTCTGAAGGGTAATTATATAGTTACCCAAATTAAGAGAGTCTATTTACAGAACTCAAATATGTGGGGATTCAAATGTATTACAGTGGGGAATGAAGATACTGAAATAAATATCTTAAATATTCATTTACTGGTTATTATGAGTACATGTTGAGATGGTCGTAGTTTTTTTTATGACTACTTCTAGTGTATATTCTAATTTCTTTTGTAGGCCTGAATGTATCTTTATTTTCATGTTATAGGACAATATTAAGGCATTTTAAAGGTCATTATCCTTTCATCTATTTTAGAGACACCTACTAAATGTTTAACATATACTTTTGGAGAAGTACAACATAAGGGAGTCTTAATCTGTTTTCCTTGGCTGGGTTAATGACTGTTTATTTAAAGAGTGCTATGAAATTGGATGTGTGGTGTTTAAAATGGCCATGTCCTGAGGAAACTTAAGTAACAAAGTACTAAATGCTAAGTAGGCTTTTGCATATTGTAACTAAATTTAATAATAATTCAGATTAAGTAGTTCTGAAATTTGGTATAGATAGCATAGATTGTCTCATGTTCATTATGAGTGACATAACGACCCTGGATTCTGTTACATACTTCTAAAGAAAATTGATTGTTGTCTTAGTAGGCAGTTAACTTGGCTGAACACCAACTCCACACTCTGTCTTGTTTGTAGGTGGCAGCAGCTGAAATCTCTTCTCAGTTGTTTTAGCTTTACCTATGCTGCTGGAAGTCTTTCCCATGCAAGTGTGTAGTTCAGGGGTCAACCAGTTTGGGCAGAAGAAAGTCTGCCCCTTCTGTGCCTCCTGTTTTTTGGGGGTTTCCCCTTTATGTTCCAGCTGTTGTGGTTGCCCCATATTCTGCCCTCTGATCCTTAACCAATAAAACTGGGCTTTTGTTTCCCCCTCAAATGAGAACCTGTTAAAAATGAGACATTGAGCCAGTGCTGTTCACTTTTTAAGTGCCAACTTCCCTCTACTTTCCACTTGTTTATAGTTGTTTCCAGTGCCTTTAGTTTTTCCTAAAATATATTTGTTCAGAGTTTGCAGTTGCTGTCCGCAGGAGGGTTGGTCTGATATCTGTGTGCTACTTTGCCATTATTGGAAGTGAACTCTGCATCTTTTTAAAAATTTGAAATCCCAGTATCATGTGAAGTGCTGTTTATGTAAATCTCAACATATCCCTTACTCAGGGAAAAAAAAGTTTTTAGTTAGGGAATAGTGAAATATAATTTAATATGGAATTCTAGCTGTAGAGACACAAAACAGTTAAATCCATCTTTAAGTGTTTACATTCAGTATGAGAATGCAAATTTATCTGTATGGGGAATAAAGTCCTAGGAATAAAACAAGTTTTAAGTGGTCACTTACTGTTATCTACTAAGCTCTCAATATTTTTGTGGCTTGTGAAGAGTGAGATTAATTGTCCACTTCTTTGAACTGATTAAAATTAGTAATTTCAACTGGCTGGGAGCGGTGGCTCACTCCTGTAATCCCAGCACTTTGGGAGGCCGAGGTGGGCGGATCACCTGTGGTCAGGAGTTTGAGACCAACCTGACCAATGTGGTAAAACCCCATCTCTACTAAAAATATAAAAATTAGCCAGGTGTGGTCGCAGGCCCCTGTAATCCCAGCTACTCAGGAGGCTGAGGCAGAATCACTTGAACCCAGGAGGCAGTGAGCTGAGATCATGCCATTGCACTCTAGCCTGGTGACAGAGCGAAACTCTGTCTCAAAAAAAAAAAAAAAAAAAAGTAATTTCGAAGTGAGATCTTTAGTTGTTTAGCTGAAAAGGAATGGAGAGTGTTTCTACTGTTTTAAGTAAAATACTTACATAATTGCTGTAGTAGATGATGGGGTATGACCATTTTTGCTAGTTATTAGGATTTTTTTAAAAATTACGTTCCGGGGTACATGTGCAGAACATACAGGTTTGTTACATAGGTATACATGTGCCATGGTGGTTTGCTGCACCCATCAACCCATCATCTGCATTAGGCATTTCTCCTAATGCTATCCCTCCCCCACCCCCATCCCCGTGTCCATGTGTTTTCATTGTTCACCGCCCACTTACAAGTGAGAACATGTGGTGGTTGGTTTTCTATTTTTGTGTTAGTTTGCTGAGAATGATGGTTTCCAGCTTCATCCATGTCCCTGCAAAGGATGTGAACTCATCCTTTATTATGGCTGCATAGTATTCCATGGTGTATATGTGCCACATTTTCTTTATCCAGTCAGTCTGTCATTGATGGGCATTTGGGTTGGTTCCGAGTCTTTGCTATTGTGAACAGTGCCTCAATAAACATACGTGTGCTTGTGTCTTTATAGTAGAATGATTTATAATCCTTCAGGTATATACCCAGTAATAGCATTGCTGGGTCAAGTGGTATTTCTAGTTCTAGATCCTTGAGGAATTGCCACACTGTCTTCCACAATGGTTGAACTAATTTACACTCCCACTAACAGTGTAAAAGCGTTCCTATTTCTCCACAGCCTCTCCAGCATCTGTTGTTTGCTAACTTTTTAATGATTGTCATTCTAACTAACTGGCATGAGATGGTATCTCATTGTGGTTTTGATTTGCATTTCTCTATTGACCAGTGATGATGAGCTTTTTTTCATGTTTGTTGGCTGCATACATGTCTTCTTTTGAGAAGTGTCTGTTCATATCCTTCACCAACTTTTTGATGGGGTTGAAGTTCTTTGCAAAAATTTTCTCCCATTCTCTAGGTTGCCTGTTCACTCTGATGATAGTTTCTTTTGCTGTGCAGAAGCTCTTTAATTAGATCCCATTTGTCAATTTTGGCTTTTGTTGCCCTTGCTTTTGGTGTTTTAGTCATGAAGTCTTTGCCCATGCCTGTGTCCTGAATGGTAATTGCCTAGGTTTTCTTGTAGGGTTTTTATGGTTTTAGGTCTTACGTTGAAGTCTTTAATCCATCTTGAGTTAATTTTTGTATAAGGTGTAAGGAAGGGATCCAGTTTCAGCTTTCTGCATATGGCTAGCCAGTTTTCCCAACAACACCATTTATTAAATAGGGAATCCTTTCCCCATTGCTTGTGTCACGTTTGTCAAAGATCAGATTGTTGTAGATGTGTGGTGTTATTTCTGAGACCTCTGTTCTGTTCCATTGGTCTATATATCTGTTTTGGTACCAGTACCATAAAAGTGACAAATGATTGCTTTGGGCCAGAGGAAAGTTATTAACTTACAGCTGTTTACATAACTTTTGTCCAGGCCCAGCTTCAGATGCAGCTGTGTTGGATGTGTGGGTGGTTGTTAAGCAGTCCACAGAATAGTCCTGCTCTAAGAATGTGTGAAAAAAACACATAGGGGCTGGCCTTTTATACAGCTAGTTAGGCAATAAAGTTGACTGACATGGGCCTGGCAATTACTTTCCTTAGATTAGTTGCAAAATCACATAAAATACAATACAAAAGCTGAGAAATTAGAGCATCATTCTGTGCTCTGTAGTAGCATTGCTCAATTGGCAGGAGCAGTATACATAAACTCTGGCCTGATTTAATTGAAACCTTCCCCTCAGTAACCCTAGTCCTTTTCTAGGTGGTAATGATTACAAGCCCTAGTTCATCCTGCTGATTTTCTAAAATGTTGCTTTTTCTCATTCCTAGAGCAAGGAATACTTACTTACAGGAGTTTTGATGGCTGGAGCAACTCAGCAACCATTGAAATAGTGATGGTAGCATAGACTATATTTGTCCTCCTTAACCTCAACCTGGGAATCCCACTGGGAGGTGATTGGGAGGAAGGAGGGGAATCAAGGGTATGGAGTTTTAGAGGATGTTTACCTGTCAAATAAATATAATAGCTTGTTTATAGACAACATAAATTAGGGTCTTCATGGAGGCAGTAAACTTGTTTATAAATCCATGTTTACGTGAAAATAACATTCTTTGCTAAAGGGATTCATCAACAATCAGTGAAAGTAACAAGTACACCAAAATATATACAAAAGCACTGTACTTTATTTAACTCCATACAAAATGTGATTAAAAACATTAAATAGGTGATGAGTTTTATTTTGAAGATCATTAAGTCAGTTTTTAAAATGTAGTTGTTTTACCTTGGTCACCTCAGCCATTTTTTATTCTCCTTTGTTACAAGCATGTGCTATACACAGCAACTTTCTGGCTTATATCCTTTAGGAGTGAACGGACTTCTCCTTCCAGTCTCGCTAATTCTTGAGCTTTATCTTCTAAGTATTTTTGATTGCCTTCATATTTTCTTTCTAAATCTGTGGAGATATATATATATGTATATAAAGTCTGAGCAATTTATACTATGATGATCTCAAGACAAAGTGAATATATTTTTCACTTTTAAATAAACTATGGATGCCTTAAATTTAAAGTAATTTAAAAAATAAGCCTGTGTGAAAAGACCTACCTTTGAGCAGTTGCAGCTTGCTATTTGCTTGAGCTAAAAGAGTTTTTGCTTCATTTTGTAGCATTTCAGCTTTCCTTCTGGCATCAGCTGACTCTTCAGTTTTTTTGGCAATTAAATTTTCTACTTTTTTATACTTTTCATCAAGTTCACCATGTAAAGTCTGTAGTTCCACATTTAGACAGAAAGAAGTGGTAATGTTAGTGTCAGTAATTACATTTAAGAGCAATAGTATAATCATGGCATGCATTCTGGATTAAGGGCCACCAAGGATATTCACTGGTAAGTAATTTAAAATTTTATCTTCAAACAGTGGAATTGAATGCAAAATTGACATGATTTTAAAGAAGGTTTCAAAAAATTCTGGAGTTGCAGCAAGTCCTTAGGGCTAAGTCCTCATTCTCCTGATTATTACTTTTCTATAGAAAAGTTGTAGCATAACTGTATTGTGAATTACATAGAGAAGTACAGATTTTTCAAAAGTAGATTAGACATTAGAGAAGCCCATATTGAAGAAATGGAGGCTCTTTGGATCTTGACTCAATTAGGATTTGTGAAGACTTGCTTGTAAGGAAATCAGAGGAAAAAGATTAAACAAAAGATACAGGAAGGAAAGGTGAGATTGTAGCATATGCAAGAAGTGAGTGAGAAGAGGAGAAATGGGGTGTGGGGTTGAAATGCAAATGATTCTTTTTAGAAACTGTTCAAATAGCCATTTATGGAAATTTCATTTCAAGGATTTTGTTCCTTTCTATTGTGATAAAATGTCATTAAGCAAAATGCCCTGAAGCAGAGTACTTGAGAAATTTGTGTCCTCAATACTGCAGGAAACCACACAAACCAAAACAGAAAAGACAGCTGTCTGATATTGTGAGAGTGAACTTTTCTCATTGTTTTGTTCTCTTCCCCAACCTAGAGAGAGGTAGGGAAAGTTACTCTTATGTAATGCCTGAAAAGCTACAGTAACTTCCAGGAAAATTTTTGAATAGTAGGGAGTTATATACTGAAATTAGGTCAGTAAAATGCAGGTGCCCCCAGGCCTACGGACCAGTTAGGAACTGGGTGGGCAGGCAAGTATTATTGCCTGAGCTCCACCTTCTGTCAGATCAGTGGTGACATTAGATTCTCATAGGAGCACGAACCCTATCAGAAACTGTGCATGCAAGGGATCTAGGTTGCGCACTCCTTATGGAATCTAATGCCTGATCTGAGCTGGAACAGTTTCATCCTGAAACCATCCCCACCCCCGAGTCTGTGGAAAAATTGTCTTCCAGGAAACTGGTCCTTGGTGCCAAAAAAGTTGGGGACCAGTGATTTAATGGTTTTAAGCCCCACCCACCACCACCAAGTTTGATGTTCACTTTAGAAATAAGCATCATTGAGAAACTGAACATGTGTTTCAGTTATTACATGGCTTCTGATTAAACATTTGGGTTGTGTGAGTTTTTCTCTGCAAAATATAGTGCCTTCGAGTGAGAGGTGAGGGGTAGTTAATTCAAAATGAGTCTCAAAGAGATAAGATTTGGTTTCCTACTACCTGTTCTCTGTTCCAACCTGCTTTTAAAATATTCTCAAATGGCCTGATAATTACTGTATGCCGTGAAGAATTTAATTGACTACCGCACAGAAATAAAAGTTCAATATGCCTAGTTTTTGTCAATATAGTTGGTTTAAAAAAAAAAAAAAAAAAAAAAAGCCTGTTTTAAGACTTCTACCCCTAAGTTAATTCCATTCTAAACTCTTGTCCAAATTTGGATTTGAGGGCATAGGTCATACTTATTAGATATTTCCATATTCTTTCCCATCCACACTTCTAAAGACTGCTGTTGCAAAACAGGTCATTTGATACTTCTGATGAATTCTGTTTCTGTTAGGTCCATGTCCCTTACTCTAAAGCAGGCAAGGAGGAGACTGGTGGCTCCTTTAACAACATAGGTCTGAAATTACAAAGATTTACATACCTTCTTGACATCGTCTGCACTTTGCTTCACAGTATATACTACTTTTTCAATATATTCTGCCTCCCCAGAGTTTTGGGCAGCTTTCCGCTTAAGTTCTTCCACATTCCTCTCTAACTCGCTGATGCGCTGGGACGCGTTGAACAAGGTTTCCTCAGAAGCTGCTGTTTCAGACTCAATCTAAAAGCATGTCAATTTTCCAGCAAGCCATTAGTTTAAGAAATGGAATTACTATGAGTACAAGTTTGGAGGAAGATTTAAAAGTCTGCTGTGCCATTTTGCTCTAGACCAAAAGAAGTAATTACTAAAAAGAATATTTCAGGAAAAGTTACATGAAGTGTCTAACTTTAGTTTTTGCTACATTTCATATATTCACTTCATTCTTTCGGTACTTCTGATGATCTAAGCTGAGATTGATGTACTTTTTTCTGACAGAAAAAAAAAAAAAAACCCACCCCCCAAGGAGCATGATGTGTTGAGAAAGCATTTTAAGGACACCTGCAAACTTTGGCTAAAGAACATTCACAAATAAGCAGCTGTGTGAAGAGGGATTTCCACATAAATTTCCAACTTAATGTGAGTGGGAAAATAAATGTTAAACTCTAGTAGTGGAGATTTCAGCTAATTACTGAAGACATGGAGACTAGGGATGTTCTCTGAATTTCTATAGAATTGTGAGATGATGTATGGTCTGGGAACATTACAGCTGTAAACTCTAAATACACAAAGTTATTTAGGGAAAAAAATATCTGGGCAACTGGTGAGGATCCACATCTGATCTCCTTTCAAAGTAGAATCAATAAACATTGACTTTTAAAAGCTAGCCCAAGTAAGCAGTTGAGCCCACGACAAAAGAATCAATTTCACTGAGCACTCAATTTTTCTTTAAAATGATCTTCAAGGATGGGTCTAATTACATAGAATTAACTGAATAACAGTACTGCTATAATGAAGTTAATAAGGGTCAGTATAAGACATAGGCTAAAATTTGTAAATATTTCAAACCTAAGGACCCTTTAATTAGAATAAAATTCTTAGAAATTATAATTCTTAGAAGATAAAAGTTTGAGTGAATTGTTCCTGATAAGCTTTCATGAACATAGTTTAGTTAGAGGGTCTCTTTGTTTCTTATTGTTACTAACCTAAAACACTTCCTGCCCCCCAGGGCCCCTGAAAAACAGAACCCCAATTATTAACTTGCATCATCAAGCCACATCTCACCTATAATTCAGTATTTTCTAATTTGCTTTTCAGAACAATTTTTTTCAAGAAACAGGGTCTTGCTATATTTCCCAGGCTGGAGTGCAGTGACTGTTTGTTTACAGGCATGATTATAGTGCACTATAGTCTCAAACTCCTGGCCTTAAGTGATCCTCTCACCTCCACCTCCCAAGTGGCACACACCGCTGCACCTGGCTTTCAAAACAATAATTTCTACAGTCAGTCACTGACATAATATTCACTAAAATATTAATAGCAAACTGAGAAAATGGAAAAACCTAGAGATCGAAACATCAAAATATTTATAGTCTGGTGGGAAAACATAATTTTTCTAAATTTGAACAAATAGCCTGAAGAAAAAGTCTTACTGATACTCGAAATTTAAGGAGGAAAATGGACAGAGAAGAATTATTGGCCTTCATTTAACTGACAGCAATAGAATAGGGGAACACAGGTTTTTACCAACTAATGGTAATAAAAGCATGTTGAAAATTCATCTTCCCAGGTTTTAAACACATGGAGGATTGGCCTGAGAAGGATGACAATGCTGGGTATGGGAGCATTTAATTTCAAAGTATATTCTGAGAACATGTATAGGGATCAGATAACTCATCAATTTTCTTCATTTTTTAAAAACTCGTAAAATTGGAAGGAAAAAATTAACTTTCTGAGAAACAAAAGAATTTAATGGAATTATGTTTGCATTACTTCTTTTAAGAGATAAAGAGGAGTTTTAGAGCAAAGTGTTAGATCCCTATGAAAAATTCTTAATGAGTACTTTTAATATCTGGTAGTCACAGTATATTCCTTATAAAAAAACATTGTTTTCTATGCATTCTAAACAGAACAGGTTGTTTAGCTATAAGCGCTCTATTAGATTCCTCTAGAATTGGGTATTGAAAGCAGACTGACTGTTCTCCAGTAGTTTCCAAAACTACTATATAGTAAAATATTTGATCACCAAAATCTTGAGACATTGACTTAACCATATAAGCTGCTTTATAACATCAAGACAGTTTTCTAAACTATTATACTTCATACTACTGAACAGAGTATATGCTGTTTCCTCAATGAATAGGAGTGTTTTTATTTTTTTGAGACGGAGTCTCTGTTGCCCAGACCGGAGTGCAGTGGTGTGATCTCTGCTCATTGCAACCTCGACCTCCCCGGTTCAAGCAGTTCTCCTGCCTTAGCCTCCCAGGTAGCTGGGACTACAGGCACGCACCACTATGCCCAGCTAACTTTTGTATTTTTAGTAGAGAAGGGGTTTTGCCATGTTGGCCACGCTGGTCTTGAACTACTGACCTCAAATGACCCACCCACCTCAGCCTCCCAAAATGCTGGAATTACAGGCATGAGCCACCATGCCCGCCCAAGAATAGAAGTTTTTATCTTTCTCAGACTTTGTGGGGGAGAAAATGAGATGGGACGTAATGGTCCAATGTCTTCAGAGTCCTTTTATTCCTTGAAAACCTGTCTCCACTTATTTTTAGCATCCATGCTAACAGAGTAGTTTAGATTTATTAAAATTAAAGGAATCCTTTAATGTTGAGTTGTAAGAATTTCTGTTCATAGATAACAAATGTACTTTTCTGGTAAGTGTATATGTAGGTGTGTTCCCATACATGTAATGATTGTGTATGCTTACCGAAGTTAGCAGGTTCTGGGTTCCTTGAATGTCTTCATCTGCTTGTTTAATTGCCTTCTCTGCTGCGACCTGGGCCTTTTCTGCTTCTTCCAGAGCTTCCTTTACCATATCTGCAGTGACTTTAACATCTGTTGCACTTTTGCTGAGTAAAAAATAATGAGACAGTATATTGTTGCTGAACATGAAAAAAGTACTCTCAGTGTTCTTTTCTTTAAAGAATAGCCTTCCTGAAATGACCCAGAGAGACTCGCATAGGTCCTTCCTAGAAGTTTCATTGGTTAAAGAGATACTTTTTACTCCATAATAGATACACAAAATAAGCCCCTTAGATGCCATGTCTTTAGATACCTTGCTTTTTTAGCTTCTTCTAACAACATCTCAGCTCTGGCAATGTCAGCAGCACTCTGCTGTAGAATAATCTCTACTTGAGAAAGGCTTTCAACTCGTTCACGTATATCTTCTGTCAAGTTCTGTAACTGCTGTGGGGTGCTAGGCATCTCCATTTTCAATACTTCATTAGCAACTGCTTCAATGCTGTCCAAATCAGCACTATCCTCTGTGAAAAGCAAAGATGTCCCCAAAAAGAGGTGAAAAGAATAGATGGTTCATTCATTCAACCACTTACTGGTCATCTACTATGGACTAGCATGGTGGGGTTACACACCAAGAGACACTAACTTCCTGTTTATGAGTTTATAATCTGTCTGGGATTTCGAGGGGAGATGAGACCTACACGCACAAAAAAGTAACTGCAGACAACTGAGTACTACTAGAATTTGTTTTAGGCTGGGTAGTGAGGGAAACCTTCGTGGAAGATGAGGAGCTGATCAGATTTTAAGGGATAATAGAATTTGAAAGAAGAAAGGACAGTTCCAGGTGGGGAGACAGGAACGGCAGAGCATGTTATGGGAAAGTCTAGCAGAGTGAATCTGAACATTGTGGAAAACCATAGAGGGCCAGAGCTTAAAGCTGAGACTTAAAGGCAATGAAATCTTTTAATTGAGGTTGGACGAATAGCTCAGAAACTTGTGAATGCAGATATAGAGATTCGATATTTCTTACAAATGATCTAGGTTCAGGAAATTATAGAAAGGGAGAAAATTATAGAAGCAGGAGAACCGGAATAATGGGTTGTCAACGAAGCCAAGGAGTTTCAAATGTGAAATGTGGAAGATGGTGAAAAAAAAAGTTTATGAAGTTAAGCTTCAAATACGTCAGATCTTCATTTACTTTCAAGCTTTGTTTGTTTTAAACTATTGAACATAAAAATGGACCCCAGAGGATTTATTCAAATAAAATATGTACTTGAATGATGGCTTCCATGGAGTATTACCTAAGATATCCTTAGCAAATACTGTTGACTCCTTATTAGCCATGACTTTTTTCTTGCTAACAGAATACTGATTTTTTTCAGGCACCTGCCTCTAAGTCAGGTAAAATTATCAACCCAGCATTAAATATTAGTTTGCGAATTACTGTAATCACATTCCCATTTTCCAGTGACATTTATGCATTGGCATGTGACTTATTTCTGGCCGATGAGGTTTATAGGGATGACTGCTTAATGGCTTCTAGGGAAGACTTCCTCCTTTTTAAAAAGATACAAGGAATAGGTGGTCTCTTCTTCCATTATTAATCTTTATATGATGTCTGGGACTTTGGCAGCTACCTTGTAACCATGAGGAGCTAGAGGACAAAGCTGATATGCTTAAGATGGTAGAGTAGAAAGATGAAAAGTATGTGGGTCGCAGACCCAAGAAGCTATCCTGCTACTGGATATCTTATTAAGATGTGAGATAATAAACATCCTTTTTGATTAAGTCCCTTTCACTTGAGAGTTTTCTGTAATTTGCAGCCAAAACCATCTTTACTGGTAACACTTGAACTGTGACTAGCAACACTCTTAACTAACTATAGGTATAATATCCTGTAAATAATAGAATTACAAAGCTTTGGGGGCAATGCCAAAATAACAAACTCTACTTCTTTAAGGTTAGAGATTACTATACGTAATTTCTAACAAATTCCACAGTTTTCAATGTAACTATTTGACTTTTGATTGGCTACCTGAGTATCCTATCAGGTGTGTCTGTATCTGTATAACATTGGAGAAAGTTATTTGATACACATATATAAGTTTAAGAAGTGGAAACATTTAATATATGGACATTTTTCTTATTTGGAAATGTCACTTAGTACCCTGACAGAAATGGATTTTATCTAAAATGTAAACAGAGAATCACAAAGAAACAAATGTCTAAAAGTAAAATGAAAAAATTTCTTACGGGTCAAAAAGTTCCTGATTTGCTTGATTAGATTTCTCAGCTCCTCATTGCTCTTGTCCATTTTTTCTTTGGTAGCATTTGTCTTCAACAGAATGTCTTCAGCACTCTGTTTTGCCTCATCTGCCCTCAGTTTTGCTTCAGAGACCTAAATATGAAGAATAAATTACCCATGGAAGACTTCCATTCTTTCTAAAGGAGACCAGAATATTGGAAATGGCCCAGAAATGATGTTGAAAAACTATGTACTTGGAATCATATGTCTGGGAAACAATTTTCTCCCATTCAACAAAGTATTGTATTCTTACAGACTGCAAGTATTCAGTATAGAGATTCCTAAACAGTATTCTTATATAAATAGAACTAGCATTTAAAATTTTTCAAGTTGTTTTTTAACTCCTGGCCTATAAAATAGTCCTGAGTCTTTTTCTCCGGTGCCCACATAAATACTTAAAAAGTGTGTGTCACTTTAGAAGAATAAATGCTCAATTGCTTAGTATAGAGTTTTTGTCGTACAGCTGGATGTATTTATAACCCTGGAGTCAGATAAGTAAGATGGCTATCTGAAATTATCCAGTATAAGATTTAAACATCTTGCTCTAAAACATGTGTTGAGTGAGGAGAAAGCAAATTCTTTATCTGTGAAGAAAATCTCCCCATCTCTTTCTCAGACCTCACAGAAACATGAACTTTCATATTTGATTGTGATATGCCCTTCTCATTTCAGTTAGCATTTAGAATTGATTTCTCCCTTTCAGATCCTTCAGTCCACAGCTGAAAGCAAACATACATAACAAAAACTGAGGCCATCCACTGAATTACCATCTTGGAGAGCTGTTCCACTTCAGCCAGGGCACTCAGGACATCTTGGTCCAAGTCCATGGCTTTCTGCCAGGCGTTGTGTGCAACAGTAACCAGACCACCACAGCCAGGCCCCCCACACTTCTTCTCTCCTTCGTCAGTTCTGCAGTTTGGCCCGCCACATTCAGTCTCGGAACAGGAGGCCCCTGGGGGTGTTCCACAGGTCTGCAACAAGCCAAGGATCAGGCACAATACTTCAGATAGTGATTTCTGCTGCAGCAGAACAGCTGTGCAGGGCCTGGGTGGCCCCAGAGAATGTGTAGGTGGTCCTCAGCAAGGGTGCTTGAAAACAGTGTTTGGGAGACAGAATGGAGAGAGGAGGAAAGAGTTTAGGAATAAACTAACCTGCTTATTTCTGAGGAAACAATGGAAGTTTACAACTCATCAATATCTTCTGCCCAAATGAGTTAAAATACTATATGAGCTCTGCCCAGGATGCAAACATCTGCTATATCAAGTTGAATTCTGCCATTGCAAGGGCCAAGGAATGCCTTCCTTTTTTTCTAACCAGTTAGAGTTTAAAAAAAAAAAAAAAAAAAGCTATTGTGAACCATCTTTGGGGCCAGCACCAGCACCATGTTAACTCCTCCAGTAAATATGGTGACCTAGCCTTTTAGTAACTTCCCATCTAGTTAGGACTGGATCATTCCATGTAAAATAGCCAAGAATAGGTCAGATGCAGTCACTATGAAAGAAAGTAGACAAAGGAGAGACTGTAGAGGAATGCTACAGTTGTAGCTGAAGAAGTTGTTGGCTGGTGGGATTTGAGCAGGGGAAGTGGGAAAACATTCCACAGGTTAAAGAAAACAGTACAAACAAAGGAACAAAGGTAGACGAAGTGTTTCCAAATTACCACCCCCGACTGCCATCACACATGCATACAGTGCTCTTTTCTTACCTACCAAAACCTCTCAAAGATCACCACTTGGTCATGGCATACAAATGCAAATTGATAAATTATAATACAAGTGTGCTATGTGATAGAAAAGGCTGAGCAGGAAGAAAATTGCATTTAGAGCTGTTTGCGGAAATTCTCATACTGAAAAGAAGACAAGGATTTACTGCAGTGAAAAGGAGTTAACAGAATATTCCCAAACAAGTATTGTTTTAAAAAAGTACAAAAAAGTAGTTTTTAAATAAATACAATCAACTATTTAGCCTAATAATTTTAAGATGATTATAATCCCATTATATCTCAAATTACAACTAAATAAGTCATTTATCTGGCTTACAAAAACACAAAGTTTCAGAAAATAAAGTGTATTCTGTATGCTGTAGAACATGAGTCTTAAGAACAGAAGTGTAAAAACCTCGGTTGCTTTCTAAAAACAATCTGACAGCACACACAGAAGATCTGTTTTGTTTCAACAGACAGGGGCAGACATGAAAAAAAAAAAAAAAAAAAGAAAAAACCAGCATGGCTCTAGCTAAAACATCCACAGATACAGAACTAGAAGTACCTGAAAAACAAAAGGACAAAACTCTCTCTAAACAAGGAAATGGCAGTAAAGAACTTACAGAAAGAATTCTCACAGGATCATTAACAAAGACAAAAACACAGCAAGAGAACTGAAGCAGCTGCTAATCCCTAGGTAGTTTACCAGGTGGAAAAGCAAACACAGGGAAGGGCACACATTTGAAAGGCCAGAGGAACCCCGAACCCCACCCACCGCCCATGCATCTCCCTGCCGCCCACGGAGATGCCTCCGGTTCAAGACAAAAATCCTTTAGCATGCTTAGCTGTTTCTTGTAGGTCACAGAGAACTTGTTTGTGATGACTGATTTTTTTTTTTTTAACTACAATATGTAAGGAAGGAATCAATGCTGAAGGGAAAGATTGAGAGAATTGGCATTTCATGCTTAATAACTTTGTCTCCTGTTAGCTGCAATTTATACATTGCTCTAAGCCTTCATTTTTCTTTTTTCTTCATCTTTTCTTTTTCCATTTAATAAATGATGATAGATTATTTGCTCCCTATTTGCTATAAAGTTTCAGAAGATAATGAGTATAAACCTAGCAGGCATCAATAAACACTGTCTTATATTGTGACCAATTTTGTCTATTTCAGAGAAAGTGATGAGGGGAGGGAGGAACCATCACTAAGATAAGGCTGTAATGAAGTTTGAACTCTTCTGCACCTATGCACCTTCCATCTTTAACTTTCTCTGTGTCTCTGGGCTAAGAGAACACAAACCTTAGTCTATAAAAAATACCCTCCAAATTATTTCACATAGGTATCCTTCCTTGAAAACACAGGAAGGAAGAGGAAGAAACAGGTTCAGTTAGGCTTTTTTGGGGTCTTCTGCCTGATTTTCATTAAACTCACAACTCAATTTCATTTGGCTCCAGAGTTCCTTTTTAAAAGCTTCTGGGAAATGAATCTACTTTCTAGGCTGGTTTCAGGGTTAATCTTCACCAGGTAAAGTTACTGGAACAAAGGAACATAATAGCTAATACCCATGAAAAAATTCTTTTGCTCCCTTTAATTTTTAACGGAAGCCCCTTCAAGAATGATTCTGAATTCCTACACTGAGATGCGTTTTATAATTCAAATCAGAACAAACTAAAAAAAGAATGTCCAAGCTGGGTGTGGTGGCACATGCCTGTCATCTCAGCTACTCAGGAGGGTGAGGTGGGAAGATCGCTTAAGCCTAGGAGTTTGAGGTTAGCCTGGGCAACATAGCGAGACTCCATCTCTTAAAAAAAAAAAAAAAAAGCAGGGGGGTGGGGGTGGGCAGGGGTGTTAGCCTGTAATCCCAGCACTTTGGGAGGCTGAGGTGAGAGGAGGATTGCTGGAGACCCGGAGTTCAAGACTAGCCTGAGCAATGTAGTGAGACCCTGTCTCTACTTACGAAAAAAAATATTAAAGAAATGTCCACAGTGTAAGAAGGATCAAGTTTCAGTGCGATGTCACTGAGTAGCTAAAGCAGTATGGGAGAATAGTCATGATTCATTCTTTAGTTGAGGACCACAGAGAAACAAGAGGGGAAGGCTGGAAACCCATATGCTGCTGCTTTTAATCTGTCTTGGTTACAGATACCCCATATTCCAGGATCCAGAGACCTCAGCCTAGGAGTTTCACTCCTGCTGATTCATTTGCAAATTATTGTAATAATGACAAAGGATGGTTTTTTTTTTTTTGCTTGGCACCATAGCAGTAAGGCCACACCCCCAAGCCTTACCATTTCGGCAGCAGCTGAAAGGTCTAGGCTTTGCAGCTTGCCTGCCAGTTCATCAAGGAGGCGAGCCTGCTCCTCTTGTTTTTCCTTGAACTGGGATTCTCGCTCCATCATCACGTCTTCTACTCTGTCTCTCATGAGGGCTGACTGCTCCACAGTGCTGTTGGGTTCTGTGGTGGAGGCATTCACCCTCTCCTCTGCCTCAAGAGACATCTGGAAATACTTGGTAATGCTATCCAAGGCACCTAGGGTAGGAAATGGAATTGCCCACAGTTAACCTCATCATACTAGGCTTCCTCCCCAAGCAGTGTCTATATTTGGTGTCTTCAGGTCCTAAATTTACTGTAAGGTTTTAAAATTCAAGAAAAAATATTTATGAAGTACAGTTTTCATGAGCAATGAATATGTTTTGTCCCATTAGCACCTACTCCAGCTCGAGTATGGCAAACATCTGGGTGAAAAATGAAAAATTAAGAAAATCATGCAATCTTGTTTCTATACACAAGCAAACATCCGGTTCTTTATAAATAGCTGGTTTCAGGCAGCCTGAAGATTATATGACTAGATGACTTTTCTCAATCCTTTATTCGGATCCACTCAAATGACTAATATAGTAGCCCTCCATATTTGTAGGTTCCACATATGTGGATTCAACCAACTGTGGATGGAAAGCATTTGGAAAAAATGGTTGTATCTGTACTGAATGTATACAGACTTTTTTCTTGCCATTATTTCCTAAACAATAAAGTATAACAACTATTTACATAGCATTTACATTGTATTAGGTATTGTAAGTAATCTAGAGATTATTTTTAAATATACTGAAGGGAAAAAAAGAAAAAAGTAAAGCTGGGTGTGGTGGTTCACCTCTATAATCTCAGCTATTCAGAAGTCTGAGACGGGAGGATCACTTGAGTCCAGGAGTTCAAGACCAGCCTGAGCAGCATAGCAAGAGCCCATCTCTTAAAGAAAGAAAGAAAGAGAGAGAGAAAAAGAAAGAAAAGTATATAGGAGGATATGCATAGGTTATATGCAAGTGCCATTTTATATAACGGACTTGACCACCTGTGGATTTTGGCTTCTGCAGTGGGTTCTGGAACCAATACCCCATGGATACCAAGGGATGACGGTATTATATATAACAGCATGACATGTTTTTAGCTTTAGTCCAAAAGCAATCATGCATAAAACAGTATGGATAGTTGGACAGTATGATGTAACACATTTCTACATTCACTTTTTGCTGAGGATCCTATATGGTCTATGATATAAATAATGATTTGCAAAAGTTTTTTTCTGACCAAGCAGCATTCTTGAATGTGAAAGGATTTGCAGAAGTATTAATACCTTAACTATTCAAAAGAACCCCCTTCCAAGAAAAGGCCAGGGGATTAAACTACTAACTGGAGGGGAAAAAAAAAAATCAGGAAATGGATACCATTCTGATACAACTACTGCCATTCACTCTGTGGGACCTTTGCTATGTCTCTTAGGTTCTCTGTGCCCAAGTCCCACATTTGTAAAATGGGGACTTTGATCCTCATTTGTGCCAGAAACTGGATCAGCAAAAGTTTTAAATTTTATTAGAAAACTTTTTTCCCCCAAAAGTGCTGTATTAAAACGTTAGCCATATCGTTAAATCCATTGTCTGGGACTATTTGCAACAAAAAATGCTCACCCCGAATATCTGAGTTTTTGATAAATTCCAGTTGTTCAGCAAGTTCTTTCACAGTGTTGTCTAGGCTTTCGGCTTCTGTCTGTAGAGAATCCAGTTCTTTGGCTGTGCCGTTGCTTTGGGAAGTTGTGTCAGATAATTTCACTTCTACTTGAGCCATCATTTCTGTAACATCTTTAATCAGTTTCCTGTAAAGAGAAAGTTAAGCTTACTTACATAAAATAAACCCAAGGGAGAACTTTCATGTTTCATATTTTCTACTAGTACTGTATCCATTACTAATTTCAAACCAATTCAGTAATTTGTAACATTTCATCTCTAAGTGCTAGTTTTATTTTCCTTATAAAAGATTGTATTAAATCTAACAATTTTTCTTTGTTCAAAGACTTGAGAGAAACACAGAAGTACCACTCAGCTGAGTTGTGGCAGACAAGCCATTTAAGGGATTCCAAATTTCTGCTGTAACATGAGCACAGGTCAGAGTGTGGAGTTCTGGCTCCATTCACAGGCAGCTTCAAGCCCTTACAATTGTGAAAACTGAAGACATAAATGACTCCAGTTATACAATTAGGCCTCCCAGCCACCAGCCCAAAACATTCTTCCCTAAGCCTTGCGGATCTCCTTCAAGACGGAACATGCAGAGGGGAAGCCCTATAGCCCGCCACAAAGACAACAGGAGCCACCAGTATCAGCTTTCATACACTCCTGTCTTCCATCAGAGGGGGCCTCCTTCAACCAACAGCCTTTTTATTTTTTATAAGAAGATAGCATCTACTAAGAATGCAATAAGAAGATTTAGCTTTCACAGTATTTAATTTGGAATCTAAACCGCATTTTGTTCTGTACTTTCAAACCTACAAAGCTGTACTTTTGACATCTATTTTGTATATTATTGTGTACATAGTGTGTATATGGGCGTGTGTGTGCACATGCGAGTGTGCTCCAGGTGGGTGTGGGTAGGGTTGTATGTGTATTGTAAAGAAAGTAATATTTGAGCAGACTTTACCTCTGCGTATTATTGGTTCACCTAATTGAATATAATTGTCTTCTTGGGGATATAATAGTATAAAAAACCAGGAAAATGTAAAGATGCTGAAAGGTTGGGAGCCATTAGAAAAATGATATGTAAGGCTGACATAAAACCATAACCCAACTCAAAGAAAAAGTACTTAAAGGGATCGTTTAAAATGGTAGATTAAATTACATTTCAGTGCCTTTTTTTCCTGAGGGTAATATACGTAGTTTCTTTTTTCAGTGCTTTGCTTCTATTAATTATATGACCCACAGAAGGCTTTCATTTCTTCTCAGGTCTCATAAAATGATACAATTTTTTAAAACAAGCAAATCTAACATCATATTTTAAAATAAGGCCACTTTGGTTCCTAAAACATGTATCCTTGGATAGTATGTTGAAAAAAGTAATGGAACTAGTTTTCCTGTGATTATTACAATCTGTCTAGTTAAATGAATAGTGACGGTAGAAACAGAGCTGTTTTGGGAATGTAATCTCTCTTCTGGCAGGCTCTCAAAGGACACCAGATTTTTTTCTTCCTCCCAGAGGTGCCTAAGACCCAGGCCAAGAATCATTTCCTAAACGGGCTTGCATTCGGACCATGGCCTGCCAAAACTGTGATCTCTGCACATTAGGAGGCTTAGTCTTTTCAGTGAGGTAAAATGCCTCATTAAATGCATTGTCACTCTACATCAGACGTTTCCTAACACTCTGGCCAGCTACATGGTCTTGGGCATAAAACCCAAGGCTTGACATCAAGGTCCAGTTACTTTAAATCTAGGTCTAGGAAGGACCTCCTTCCAGTCGCTTGAGCTAATGTCAGAGTCCTCTGCTACTCATGCCTGGTATGAGATGAAAAGTCCCTCTGGCTTCTTAAAGATGCTGATTAAAGTCTCATCACACACAAAAAATGTTACTGTCATTTCGTCATATAAACACTTCAGTGTGCAGGATTTAACTGTGAAGTGGTCCCCTCAGGCCTAGATGGTGAGTCTGCAGTGAAAAAACCATAGCATCTAGGGAAGCACAGATGCCTCATACCCTTTTCTGTTTTTGTCCTTTAGCACTTAGGTCTTATTGTGCTGTTTTGGGGGTTCCTTTTTGGCAAAAGGAGTTGGGATGTTTAGGGGCAAGAGAGGGGAGGTAGGAGAAAGGGTAGATAAATGATCCTTGAGAAGTTCAGCATCACTCAGCTCAATTCTCTAGGCTTCCACTAACAAACACTGTCCAATCAGAGGGAAGATTACCTAGAGAAGGGGTGGGATGAGGACTTTTCAGCGTAGAGCAGCTGTTATAACTAGATGAATGAAGCACTGGTCTGGTGGACTAATGGCGGAGAAGCAGAAAAAACTTGAAGGTAAGGAGTCTTATTTTGAGGTTATGGAATTTCCCCCATAGTAGCAATACTTAACAATTTATAATTTTCTGCAATCCTGTTGTCATTTTATATATAAATCCTTTCATTACTTCATAAGGTAACGGCATATATTATCCTACCCCTTCTCCACAGGAGAGAAAATACAGGCTCAGGAATTGAGTCATCCAAGTTCACAAGCCTAGCATCAGAGCCAAGACTCAATTATGGATCTTTGTCTTCTAAATCCAGCATTCCTCCCATTTTACTGACTTAGAAAATGATTTGCAAGGAGGAGCACTGAATATAATGCTTGCATATTCTGTACTGCAGCCTCCAGAAGACTGGTCCCCACAGATGTGCCAACATTCAGTCACCCAAATGCCCAGTCAAGACTGCTGGAAAATAAATGGCTCAGAATCTGTTTTCACCCACAGGACTAACGAAACCTCCTGATGGAAGCAACATGCCAGGAAATCTTTGCTGTTTACTCATAAAGCTGAAAAAATATTGTGAGTTATTCCTCCGGCTCATTAACTACTTACTCTGCTTCCTCAAAGAGATTCCCAATGTTTTTCAGTGGCTCTGCTGCGGGGCTCTGCGCCAGGATGTCTTTTATCTCGCTGACTTTCCTCTCCACCGAGTCCACAGTCTCACGGTAAGGCCCGATCACACCACTGATCTTCAAGGCCTTGGCTTTCTCCAGGAATCTGTGTGTCCTGTTGGTCAGCTCGGCAATGATCACATCCCAGAGAGCAAAGCACTGGTGGCAGGGTGTGCAGTCAGGGAAGACCCCCGAGTACCCTCGCGTGCACTTGTCACAGCGTGGACCCTCAACACCCTCAACGCAGACACACTGGCCCGTGGACTGGTCACACTGTGGTGTCTCAATGCCCCTGGGGTCACAGTCACAGGCTAGAAGGGAATAAGCAATGCTAGCTGATCTATTTGATCATGAACCTCAGTGACAAGATGTGGCATTTAGAATACTCATTTCACTGTGAAAATGGGAAGGTGTCAACCATCGACGACAATTGACCAATGGCTCAGGTAGAGACTGTAGCATCTTCCTCTAGCACATGCATGACTTCAGTGGTTGCTAACCCCTTCTTAGCAGTAATAATACTTTAAACAGAAATGTTTTACGTGAACGACCCCATTTAACTCTCACAGTAACCCTATGGGATAGGTGTTATAATAATCACTATTTCACAGATGTGGGAACTGAGAGATCAGAGAGATTACGTTACATGCCCCAAGTCTCACTGCAAGGAAAAGGCCATGCCAGAATTCTGATTCAGTTCTTTGCAACTCCGGAGTCTATACTCTTCACCTCCGTCCTGCCTTTGCCTCCCCCTTACTTAGGATTTCCCCTCAGACCATGTCTGTACAAACAATCCAGGTTACATCCTGATAATGTGCCACCTGCTCAGATAATGCTCAGATACATCACAAATGAGCAGCTCCTAACATACCTGACTCTTATCTCACAACAAAACATACTTGATGAAATGCAATAAACATGATCAAAACAAAAGCAAACCCAAAGGAATTCTAAGTATCCAGTTTAAAGGGTTTCAACTAAGTATAATCTAACTTGGGGGTGTCTGCCATTGTGATGACCACTGCCAGTACTACAAGCAGGGATCTTGGGAGCCATTCAGTCTCAGCCTCTCACAGGCCCAATAGGGTTGGCACCTTATGCAAAGCCAAATGGCACAGGAAAATCACATGCCGTACAGGACAAAATCTGTTCTTGGCCAGTAGCTGTGGCCGAGATTACTTAGCACAGTGGTTGTGCCCTTGAACCCTGGCTTAGAGTCCCAAATTTCAGGTGACCAAATCATTTTTATATCAACATCTGACATTTAAAAGTATTTATACAGGGTTTGAATTATGAAAGGCCTTATGCTAACATCTTATCGCTGGGCTTCCACCCATTCTGAGGAAAGATAGGAATAAATAAAGAATATACTATCTTATTTTCCTAACTGGATTGTGGACTCCAAGGGCAGGGGCACATCTTAAACCATTTTTCGTTTTTCAGCATCGGACTCGGGGTTAACTTGCAATCAGAATCCAAACGTCTTTGCCAAATGAAGCCCTAACCTCATTTTAGTCTAGGCATGCAAGGACACTTACATACCTTCATAAAAGAAAATAATCCTCCTGAAGTGCAATGTCAACTGTGGCAAAGCACAACAGATTCATGCTTTCTCAGATTTTTTTTTTTTTGAGACGGAGGTTTTGCTCTTGTTGCCCAGGCTGGAGTGTAATGGCGTGATCTCGGCTCACTGCAACCTCCGCCTCCTGGGTTCAAGCAATTCTCCTGCCTCAGCCTTCTGAGTAGTTGGGATTACAGGCATGTGCCACCACACCCGGCTAAATTTTTTTTTTTATATTAGAGACGGGGTTTCTCCATGTTGGTCAGGCTGGTCTGGAACTCCCGACCTCAGGTGATCTGCCCGCCTCGGCCTCCCAAAGTGCTGGGATTACAGGCGTGAGCCACTCTTGGGTCAATAGCTGTGATTTGCCTCTGAAAAACTTTCAAAAAAAAAAAAAAGAGTCTCGCTCTGTCTCCCAGACTGGAGTACAGTGGCATGATCTTGGCTCACTGCAACCTCCACTTCCTGGGTTCAAGCTATTCTCCTGCCTCTGCCTCCTGAGTAGCTGGGACTACAGGCGTGCACCACCATGCCCAGCTAATTTTTGTATTTTTAGTAGAGATGGGGTTTCACCATGTTGGCCAGGATGGTCTCGATCTCTTCACCTTGTGATCCGCCCACCTTGGCCTCCCAAAGTGCTGGGATTACAGGTGTGAGCCACCGCGCCCGGCCTTCCTCTGAAAATCTTTCTAATGGAACATCTCCCAGAACCAGTTATACTGAGGGTCCCGAGATCTGCTATAACATCACCATCCTTTCAACCCAGAGATATGTGTTTGTGGCCCATTCATTTGGCCCTCACCACATCCTGCCTTGTATTCCTAGTTTATCTTTTTATTGTCTTTGTTCTCCCCCTACATTCCAGGCTCTCGAGTGGCAGGTTTGAGGAGTACAGCATTGTGGTTAAGAGCATGAACTGCGGACTGAGGTTGTAAATACTGCCTTCTCCACACATGTTATGTGACCCTGGGTAATCAGGAAACTGAGTCACGTCTTCCACATCTGTAAGAAGAGGTAATGGTTATAAATACAGGACTGCTTTTGAGATAAAATAATTACAAAATGCTTAGAAGAGCATCTGGTCTATAGCAAGCATTCAATAAATAAATTGTTTTTATTATCACTTTTCGTGTCCCTACAAGTGTCTGGTAGTCTTCTGCTAAGAGTGATGCTTGATCGTATTTCCATTGGATAAAGGGGAAAAACATATGTTCTGGTTATATGTTTATTTATATGTATTTGCCAATAACATCATGATTATTCAAAAATTTGAAGTTTAGAATATTAATTCCTCAACCTTTAGGATTTTAAAACATGTAATTTCCTTAGTGCCTGGGGTTTTCAAAACCAAGACCTTAGGATTTCAAAAGTAAAACTTGGGTGTATGTTTTTCAAAAAACAGATCCTTTCCAGGCACTTAAGGTATGTTTCATTTTTCTTGTTTGGGGAATATTCTCATAATGAATCAGGAAGCTGCTTAGGCAAACCATGGATAACTTTAATGGTGATCCGTAGACCATCCATTCTATGATGTGTTCCTTGAAAAAACTATCCCATGATGAAAAATTCTATATCCTTATCTTGAAGATTAAAAACAAGTGTCAGCATATTACCGACTCAGAAGAGTTCTGCAGGAATAACTTGTTTTATATTGTTTTTATCCAGTTGTATGCCAAACTCATTTGACCACGGGATCTTTTTTTAGTGGAAGTCAATGCCAGTGACACCCAAGAGAAATAATGAGAAAGGCTTGGGAAAACCACTACATTAATCGATTTTTGAGATTAGGAAGAACTTAGATAACTTATAAATAACTTAAATAACTTAGTACCTTAAGAGTTTATGTTGTTTAGATTTTAGGAATACATTTCCATTATCATTTGGTAAAATTTAGTCATCTTCCAGAAAGCTAAAAGTTACCCGAGTCACCTGGGTCCTCACCTCTCAAATTCGGGTAGGTATCAGAATCACCTGGAAGGTTTATAAAAAACAGATTGCTTCTCTACTCTCCTCCCATCCCCAGATTCTGATTCAGTAGGTCTGGGTGGGGCCCAGAACTATTTTTATTTCTAACAAGTTCCCAGGAGATACTGATGTTCAGAGTCATGAGACCCTGTTTTGTGGAGCACTGACTGTTACTTTCCCAGCTGTTTCTGCCCGCTTTCTGTATATTAGAGAAAAAAAGAGAGCGTGTGTGTGTGTGTGTGTGTGTGTGTATGCATGTGTCTGTTGTGTGTGTGTGAGAGATGGAGAAAGAGATACCCTTCAAAAGATGGAGCTGGAGCAGAATCACGACTTTGGAAGTTCACCAGTGTAGGCTGATGCACAAATCTCAGGACCTACATAACAGAGGAATAAGTGATGCCACTTGTAATAAAACTTACCTTGTCTACCCCTGCCCTACAGGGCCCAGCCAGTGGTCAGGGTGAGGCAGCCCTCTGGGGCCTACTCACCCCTGTCTCCCTTAGGCTTGACACAACTGAGGCAGAGTTGCATATGCTTGTAGTTTGCTTAGACAATTATTTCTTTCCCATAGATGATGCAAAGGTATACCTTTGTTCAGTCCTAAACATTAGGTTTTTGCTGGATTCATGCTCAGGTCAAGGGATGCATGCATACGTTGATTTATTTTTAATTTCTCTGATCATTTTTCATTTATTTCATTGCTAAAGGCATGTCTTGCTCCCATTCTGTCATAGGCATCTTTAAGGGGAAAACAGCCCAATCCTGAAAGACTTAAAAGGCAGATAAGGCTTCCCTCTTTATCTGGCAGAGGGAAATTAGCCTGGGCAAGAGTTCCAATGAGCCAGCAGAGCTTCGGCTCTCTCCAGAAGTCAACAACCAGTTCAGCCAAACTGACCAACATTCCTTTCTCCCAACTGAAAAGTAAACCATCAAATTTCACAGATGACTGGATTGCCATGTCATTATTGAAGAAGTTGGGCCTGACTCTCCAGGAGAGCACCAAATAACTAGTCTCAAATGCACCAGGTTTTGATTTCAAGCTGAAGCCCCTGGTCATGTGCTTCCTTCCCTGGCTATTGAATTTCCAGAATTGCTTCTCTTGGAGTCACCTAAGAGGCAGGCACCAGAAGGCCCACATTTTACAACCTTGTAAAAAGACCCCCTCCACTTCAAGAATATTTTCAGTGAAACTCCCACACTCATGTGGCTGAAGCAGAAAGGTCATTTCACACTTGACAAGTTAGTAAAACTTCATGGACACTAATGTATGGAGGAGATTCTCCCATCATCTCACACACCCACCAGGATCTGAAAAACTGTGAACTGACTATTCAGGCTGCAGCTGACGAGGTCCAGTGGGTTCCTTCTCTCTTAAGAGAAAGGAATCAGAATCCAAATGACCTGCATAAAGCAGTCTTACTTTAAGAAATGGGATTACTTGGCAGAGAATCAGAAACTTTCTCTTGGAAAGGAGAGCATATATAGCAAAAGTTGTTGCCTAATCTTTAAGATGAACAAATCATCAAGATGATGAAGAATAGTATTTTTTAAATGAGATAATCATTTTAACAAGCCATAATAATTTGACTTTCATCTGTAAACACACTCTCTGTTCTGTGGCCAGTAGGCTTCCTCTATTTTTACTAAGTTTTCTTATCATTTCAAACATAATTGTTAAGAGGTAGGTAAATGAAAGCTATTGTACCGATTTTAAAGATACTAAGGTCCAGAGGAAAACACTAGCAAGTCAATGCCAGAATGGGAAATAGTCTATGTACCCATTTATCACACAGATCTAACTGCCTGCTTCCTTTACATCCTTCCCTCTCCTCCTCCAGACCTTCCTGTGCCCACTGAACAAAGTCTACCCTTAATGGCCTAGCACTGAAGGCTTCACACAATCTGGTGAAAGCAAATCTCTCCATGACTCTCCAGCTAAGACTGTTTCCCGAGGGCACCTCCCAGAGCCATGCTGCTTCATGTTGTCTGTATTGTCCTTTAGCTTGGATGATAATTTCCTCTCTAAATACCAGCTGTCAATGAGGAGCCCCCAGGCTTGTGGAAACAGCTGGGACACAGGGCCACATGGGCCCGGCTTCAGATCCCAGTTCTTTCCTCACTCCAGATAAGCCTTTGGGCAAATCCCTTAACCTCTCTGAGTCTGAGATTAGTCAACTGTGAAATGGAGATGCTACTTACCCCCATAGGTTCTTTGTTGCAAGGATAAAATTAAGAATACTTATATAATATGCCTAAAAGTGCTTGGCACTCAGCACGTTCTCTGTAGATGGCCACTAGAGCTAATCTTTTCTGCAAACCCTTCTCTAATGACTCCATTTCCTACTGATCTTGCCCTCTTCTGACAACTGAAAAGTTTGTGCCACTTACGTTCTGCTATCTTGTTACTTCATGTACCCCATGTCCCCAAATAGCCTGCAAGTGGCAGAACAGTATCAGCTGTTCTCTCTGTGTCCACTCCCCACTCTACACCATTGGTCACTCAGTATTGGGCTGATTATCCTTTTTGTTGGAAACTTAAATTTGCCTTGGGACAGAGAAAGTGCTACACCCTAAAATTCAGTTAATGGGGTTCTCTTCTGCTGTGGACCTTGCCTCAAAGCAACATGGGACTCAGGATCTGCTGCAATGCCAAGAATTTTACTGATACTTTACTTAGGCATTTCTATTTACTAAAAGCAAGGGCAATTTAAATAATTTTTATTTCTTACATGGGATTTTCTTTTTTCTGACATTCTCTTCTATCCTTTTCCCTTTTTGGCCTCAGTAATATAACTTCAATTTTGGAATGAAAGTTGGGGATGAATATAATTTTACCTGCAGAAATGAGCTGCCTGTCTAGCACAGGAGTCATCAAGTTTTAATGTAAAAGTTGGAATAGTAAATCCAGCTTTCAGGCCATTCTGTCTCTGTCATGGTGACTTGACTGTGGCACTGCTGCCCACAAGTAGCCAGGGAAAATACATAAACAAGTGGGTGTAAAACTTTATTAACTACTATGGGCAGGGGGCTGGATTTGGCCTCTGCCTGTGGTCTGCCCAGCTCTGGTCTAGCCTACCTCTTCTGAGAACATTCTGTAATTAGGATTACATAAGACAAGACTTCACTCTACTGACAACAGTATTTACAGTTCTCTAAAGAATCGAATGAAGTCTGATTTTCTGAGTCACAATGGAAATATTAAGGTGGGTGGTTGTGAAAGAAATCCCAACATTAGAAAAGAGAGGCATTCTAAAGATTAATGTCTGGGCAAAAGAACACACTGTGTTTTTCTACTAAAAAACACAGAATGAGAAACAAGCACGATGGGGAAGTGGCCACTACATGGAGCCTCTTGCCTATGCCCCACATTTACGGTTTGCCTGGGTTTAGAGACACTGCCCTTTTCCAAGAGCCAGAGGCCCCAAATGGAAACTCTACCCTTCCTTTTTGCTATCCATGAATCAACAGAAAGATTCCTCCTGTGACCCTTTGGCTCCTGAGGAGGACAGTGCAGCGCTCCAGGGCTCTTTTCTCCAGCACGTTCATGGTGGGTGGATGAGATTCCCTCTCCATCCCAGCACAGTGGTGGGCTTGTTCAGGCTTGGCACCATCGACCAACAGCCCCAGCCCGCCTGGACAATAGGAACATTCAACAATCTGTAAGTTGGAGGCTCAACTCATTTGTCTTTTACATAACTACATTCTTTTTTTCCATAAGGAGAATACTTAGCTAGGACTTAAATCTTTCTATAAGCATATTGTTAGCTAGTTGGCACCAGAAAGTCTAAATTTATGCCCTCTAACAAACCAATTCAACTGAAAACATATTTGTCAAGCAATTACATAACTGGAGAAAAGAGCTGCTGTTCTTTTTGCATAGTTCCATCTAATTTTGAATGACACCTCTTCTTGTCCCTGCTGATCTCTGGGCCCATCCCTTCCGAAATCCCCTGTCCTCCTGTTTCTATTCGTGAATGCATTCCAGCACAAACATAAGCAAGAGCCTTGTCTGCCTCTGCATCTTGGCCCCTGCCTTCACAGGCCACACTGGTCCTACTCCTGTTGCCACCCTGTCCGCACCAGGTCCCATAGCTGGTCATGAATCAATCCCCCATTGTCCACTCAAATCAATTCTCACTCTCTCTGGGTGCTTTGTAGGTTATGAGCTTTCTCCAAAGAGTGCTAAAAGCATTGAGGACCCAACACATTCTCTGTTTGACAGACTGCCTTAAGCACTGTGGGACATTTATTATTATTGGCTCCTGCATACCAAGTGCCTATAGCAATGACCTCATTATGGTGATGACCCAAAATATTCCCCTCCTCCCAAATTTCCAAATGTCCCCACCCCAGCTCAGCCACTGTGGGCACAAAGGAGAGATAGTGTCTACTTTAACACCCCAAAGAAAGATGCCCTAACATTTTATATCTTTTTTTTTTTTTTTTTTTGAGACAGAGTCTTGCTCTGTCGCCCAGGCTGGAGTGCAGTGGCACGATCTCTGCTCACTGCAACCTCTGCCTCCTGGGTTCAAGTGATTCTCATGCCTTAGCCTCCCAAGTAGCTGGGATTATAGGTGTGCGCCACCTCACCTGATTAATTTTTGTATTTTTAGTAGAGATGGGGTTTCACCATGTTGGTCAGGCTGGTGTCAAACTCCTGACCTCAAGTGATCCACCCGCCTTGGCCTCCCAAAGTGTTGGGATTACAGGCGTGAGCTACCATGCCCGGCTAACATTTTATAACTTTGAATTGCCAAAGTTTGCAATGAGGTCAGCTGCCTTCACCCCAGATTTTAACACTTTGGGGAAAGGGGCTCTCTGGTCTTCGATGAAAAAACAAAACTAAAGATATGGTTGGAGAGATGACAATGTAGTGGGAAAACAAGGGGAAAATGGAACACCTAGATCTAGAACCTGGAAGTATCTCTTAGGGTATTTTCACTTTTGCTCACTTGGAGCTTCCAATACTTCCAGAGGGCTTGAAACCAACTTTTTCTTGCTGGTGTGAGCTGACTGGGTATCATTAGGGTCACAAATATGAATGATGTATACATATAAATGCAGAGAGGATTGGAAAGATTCCTCTCAAGCTGAGTAAAAAGAGGAGTATACTGGGTGAGGAGATGAGAAGGGACTTTGTTTTCTTCTAATACAGGAGTACCAATTGCTTGAAGTGAATGCGGGCAGCCTGGCTCCAGGACCTACACTCTTGGCTATGGGATCTCTTCATCTGTCTGCATCCCTGCTGCTCTCGTGCCACCGGGATTGGCCAGCACAATGGGCAAACCATAAAGCCATGTGATCTTTGTAGTTTCTCCATTAACTAAATTTCTATGATTATCTTACAGAAAAAAAGGAAATGCCAAAGGGAGAAGTAAAAAGGAACAGACATATCCAGTTTCAATACATTCTCCTTAAACAAACCAGGTTTCCTTGCAGAATAGTTAGTTTGTTTTTTATCGCTTGTTTGCTTTTCCTGATGAAAAGTTTCTTACGTAATGAGCTGACCTTTCTTCTGGATAAAATGAACAAAGAAGTTGGTGAACAATGATGCCATGAATCTCACTCTTTGCAGAGTTTCTAAGACAGGATCTAACTTTTGACCCAAACAAATTGACAAGGTTCCTATAATCCCTGGCAGATTTAGAGGCGAAGTTTAAAGAAAAGATAAAAGGGTAAGGAGTAAAGTTATAAGGACCACATGAACAATTCTCTGATTGACTCTGACTCTGGGTAGCAGGCCTTTCCTGCTAACAAAGCTAAGATGGAGCCAAAGGTCAGAAGGCTTTGGCAGAGAAAGCTATTTTGCCAATGACACATGCTGACAGAATCAGGGTATGAGCAACTATAGAGCCATTATCTGGAAAAAATAAAGCCTTGGGGCATTACAAGTTTGAGGAATTTAACAGAGTAGTGATTAGAGCCCTGGAAAAAACAGATTTTAAGCAGAGTTTTACTTTCAAGAGACATCCTGGAGAAACTGGTCCACTGGATTTCAATACATTCTAATGGAAGAGGGGATGTCAGATCTCATTAAGAACCAAATTTGGAGAATGATGAAAGAAAAGTACCTGTTTATTGACATAGCAAACATTATCCCCACTGTGAAACAAACCTTAATCTAAGAGGTCCATACAAACCCTTCTGGCTAAGCCTCAACTTAAAAAACAAATCATATCTAATTTGTTCTGGTCTTGCCCACTGACCTTTTTCTGCTGTTAAGGAACACACGGGTTTGCACCCTGAAGGAACACAGTTTCTAGGTTCCTGACCTTCTATAGGAGATATTGAATGAGTTGCCAACTTGAAGATCTGTATTATTTCTTGCTGTAGTTGTGTCCAAAAAAAGAAAACGGTCATTTTAAAAATTTAAGAGTCCTGGCCAGGCACAGTGCCTCACGCCTGTAATTCTAGAACTTTGGGAGGCCGAGGCGGGCGAATCATGAAGTCAGGAGTTTGAGACCAGCCTGACCAATGTGGTGAAACCCCATCTCTACTAAAAATACAAAAATTAGCCGGGCATGGTGGCACCTGCCTGTAACCCCAGTTATTTGGGAGGCTGAGGCAGGAGAATCGCTTGAACCCGGGAGGTGGAGGTTGCAGTGAGCTGAGATTGTGCCACCGCACTCCAGCCTGGATGACAGAGCGAGACTCCGTCTCAAAAAAAAAAAAAAAAAAAAATTTAAGAGTCCAACAGAGACCTGTAATTTCAGATGTGCAACAAATATACCAAAGAGCACATAAGAAACTACAGAAAATTTTTATCCATAATGATCAGTTACAAACAGGGAAAAAAATCAAGTAGGAAAGAATATAAAAACGGAGTTGCAACAGCCTATTCAATCTTTTCCATATTTTGACTTTAAGATCTGAAAAATAATTTTCCAGGTAAAAAAAATTGCAATACCTTAAAAATCAAGCAATCCTTATGATTCACATAATTTTAACAAGTTTTTGTTCATAAGAAAATGTTTCCATCTTTTTTTTTTTTTTTTTGTCTTGTTTAATCATAAGCTTAGGTGAAAATCTGGGTTTTATTCACATGAAACTGACTTGGAGCCCCTAAGCTTGGAGCCCTTTGTTGTGCACGAAGTCTCCATGACATTGCCCTCCAGTTTTCACTGGTGGGGATGTTATCTTACGCACATACGCCAAGAGCTTAAACTGTCAGCAGAGTCTAGTTGATCCACTGAATCCAGTGATCTTACTAGGATAACCATTTACCTCTTCTTGTGCCATCAAGGAAGTTGGCCACAAAATACTGTTCAGAGGGGATAAAAAGTCACTTTGCCAAACATACGGTTCACATGGTCCCACTTTGGTTAAAGGTATTTTAAAAAGCAGCTCTGTGTGTATTTGTGGTGAGTGTGTGTGTGTGTTTACAGACACACAGAAACAAACTTTACCCCAGGGTGTGGGGCCGGGAGAGTATGCACATCCACTCTTGACTACCTATACTTATGGGCAGGGCTAGATTTGTTAGATTGTTTTTTAAACAATCAGTGTTAATTTCTTTTGCAATTAAATACAGGTTCTTATAGACACGTTAATTTGTACTGTTTTATATAATTTACAGAAGGCTCTTGTAGAACCCCCGTTCCCTCCACTCTCTGATCAAGTCAATGCGAGAACGTCCACAACTCACCTCGGCACTCCATGTCGGGGTCTCCCCAGAAGAGTTCCTGGCACTCGCTGCAGGTGCGGCCTCCAAACCCAGGCATGCACTGGCACTGCCCCGTGAACTGCGGCCAGAACACAGATCTTGGTCAAGCAGGCTTCAGGCCAGAAGCCAGTTGTCATTTTTTTTTTCTAGCTGCCAGTTAGAAGCGGGAATGAACTGTTTACCTGAGAAGGTCTCCATTGACTAGGAAAAGGGACTCCCACTTCAATCGTAGGTGTCGAGAGCCCCATGCCAACATCTAACTGCTCTTTTGCAACAGGGCTTGGAAAGGTCTGTGGCATGTTATTATTTACATATTTCCTCACTTTTATCCTCACAGATCAGCCACAATCCTGGGCCACCTTTGACTTGCCTGACTTAGGGAGTATGTCCTCCTTAGCATGTGTCAGGAAACAACAGCACTTTTTACAATGCTGGGTATGGCTAATTGGTTCAAGTTGAGAAGCTAAGAAAAGAGTCTGCTTCAGCGGCCAGGTACTGAAGAGAATTAGCACACCCTTGTCTATTGTTATGTGAGTCTGCATCTGCAGCTGGGACCCTCTATTGAAATGCTATGGATGTGTCTGATGGGGACTCTGTGCACAGTTATGTAGACCCAGCCAAGGGGTACAAATGAGAGCTAAGATCCAGGCCATACTGTGTTTCAAGCTGTGTGCCCTGGTGCCTTGCTCTAACTGGGGCAAAGTCACCATGGGCTGACACCTGAGCTCATAAAAGCATCATCCCCAGCAGCAGCCCCTCACCTCATTGCAAGATGGCCCGAAGGAATGAGCAGCATTGCAGTTGCATGGGTCACAGCCAGTGCCACTGGCCAGCTGCCAGGTATTGGGCGCACAGCGGTCACAGTTCTGCCCGATCACATTAGGAAGACACAAGCACTGACCAGTGGCTTTGTTGCACTGGCAGTCAGAGCCATTACAGTGCTCTTGCACAGTGCCCAGGTAATTACAGACACACTCTGAAAAAGAACATCACATTTACTTATTGTCATACTCCCACATACACAGGCATGCAGATGTTAGCCACATCTAAACGCTAAGATGTTCCCACTTCAGATCTTGACTTTGAAATGCAAAGAAGGAAAGAAATGGAGGTGATTCAAAAATAAAACTAAAATTACTGTTTAGAAGTTCTCATGATGTCTTACACAGTTCTGACATTTCCCAAATACACACAATGACACATTTCACCTAAAAGTATGTTCAAAATACACAGATTTGACAAGATGCTGCTGAGTCATTTCAAAATTGAAGGCTTAACTGGAAATAATAAAAAAAAATATGCCAGTGGGAATTGAGATATCTAATAATTTCAAACTCTTGGCAGAGAATAGCCGTAATAAACGTGTCGGACATAGCAGGTAAAAGCCCTTTAAGCTACTAAGGCTTTTAAGGAATCCAGTCCTGCTGGTCCCTAGCATTCCACGCATGTTTGTATAAACAAAGCCAGGAGCCTGGGGGCTGTGCAGCTGCAGCAGGAGGAAATGCTAGTTGATCTTGGTAAGAGAGAAATAAAGAGGTCCAAAAGAGAGATGTTAGAGATGCTACTACTTCTCTTCCTTAAGCTGGAAGGCTCTATTCCATCAATGCCACTAGAAAAGGTGGGACCACAGTGGGTATTTAGGATTTCGAAGTCCATCCAACCAGCAAGTTCATGGGCAGAGCACACCATCAATACCCTCTACTGGATGCCATTTATCATGGGGACAGCTACATGGTTTTTCTTTTCTGTTCTCTCTCCCAGGCACTGAATCACATCTTGAGACCTCACTCCTGCCAGAAAATGTGGATGTAAAGAAAAAAATAAAAATGACTGGGTGCAATGGCTCACACCTGTAATCCCAGCACTTTGGAAGGCCGAGGCGGGTGGATCACCTGAGGTCAGGAGTTCGAGACCAACCTGACCAACATGGTGAAACTCCGTCTCTATTAAAAATACAAAAATTACCTGGGCGTGGTGGGGGGTGCCTGTAATCCCACCTACTCGGGAGGCTGAGGCATGAGAATCACTTGAACTCTGGAGGCGGAGGTTGTAGTGAGCTGAGATCATGCCACTGCACTCCAGTCTGGGTGATAGAGTGAGACTCTGTCTCAAAAAAAAAAAAAAAAAAATTTGGTCTTATCTTTCTTTAGTTGAAAGTGAAATGTTACCTCTCTGAACAAATGTTTTCCCAAGTGAAATAAATACAGGAAGAATAAAATCTGCTGATAATGAAAAAAAGGTGGAAGTCATTCTAAGGAGCGGGCAGAATAAATGTGCATCTTACTTCGACAGTCCTGCCGGAGGGCATCACCATAGTATCCAAACCGGCAGAACTGACAGTGTTCCCCTTCCGTGTGGTACAGGCACTTGAGACACCTCCCAGTCTCCTTGTCACAGGCTTCTGGGTCTGTCGCGTCAATGTTGTTGTGACACTGGCAAGGCTGACATGACCCCCCAACTTCTGATGGATTGCCAAAGTATCCTGAGGCACAGTCGTCACATCTAGAACCTGTCACCCGATAAAACCAAGCACAAGATGTTTAGCTTATTGACTGAAAGCTCACCAGTGCACCGACACTCATGCCTAGAATGAGCTGATCGTGGCAGTGCTTCATCTTCGCTGTGCTATTTACAGAGCCCAGGGTGATCGCATCTGAAGGGGAAAGAATAGGCTTTGAGCTGTGAGAGGAAGGCAGTATTACTTTCAGTGGCAAAAACCACAGTAACTTTTGCACCAATCTAACATTTTGTAGTCTCTAACAGTGCTGCGGCTGCCTCAGAGGCCACAGCGGGTATGGACAGTTAGGTCCTAGCACATGAGACTTTAGCTTCTGAGCACATGGGGGTGGAGCAGGTTGGGAGCAAACTAACAATGTAAAGTGTAGCTTCATGTAAAAATCCTAATCCAAGGATTACATTTTTTTAAGACATGGGGCCTTGCTTTATCACCCAAGTTGGAATGCAGTGACATGATAATAGCTCACTGCAGCCCTGAATTCCTGGGCTCAAGGAATTCTCCCGCCTCAGCTTTCCAAGCAGCTGGAACTACAGGTTTGCGGCACTACACCTGACTAATTTTGCAAATTTTTTTTTTTTTTTTTTTTGGAGAGATGATGTCTCGCCATCTTGCCCACGCTGGTCTCTAACTCCTGGGCTCAAGCAATCCTCCTGCCTCAGCCTCCCAAAGTGCTGGAACTACAGGAATGAGCCACCACACCCGGCCTAATTCAAGAATTACAGAAAGTGGGCCGGGTGCGGCGGCTCACGTCTGTAATCCCAGCACTTTGGGAGGCCGAGGCGGGTGGATCACGAGGTCAGGAGATGGAGACCATCCTGGCTAACATGGTGAAACCCCATCTTCTACCAAAAATACAAAAACAAAATTAGCTGGGCGTGGTGGCGGGGCATGGTGGCGGGCATCTGTAGCCCCAGCTACTCGGGAGGCTGAGGCTGGAGAATGGCGTGAACCCGGGAGGTGGAGCTTGCAGTGAGTGGAGATTGTGCCACTGCACTCCAGCCTGGGCGACAAAGCAAGACCCCGTCTCAAAAACAAAACAAAACAAAGAATTACAGAAACTGAAAAGTTACCACTCCTCTGTGAGCAACCTGAAAAATGGGATCTTTAATGATGACCAATTTCCCTAAGAAATTCTGAAATTATATGCAAAAAAATATTTACTGAGTTACGTATAAGCATAATTAGTATTTTTAACAGTGGCTTCAAGGATGAAATAAGAGGGAGTTTTTTACAACCCAGCTAGATTAATTGAATCTTGATAGATAATGTGAGTATCATAACAGTGAAGAATGTATTTGGCCATCTTGTGATTCCCTGGATGATATTTTCTTTTTTCTGACTACTATCTGGTAACCTCACAGCTTTGAGATACTTTCGCTAGGAGTTGGATAAAGAAAGGCAGGAGTAAAATTTAAGTTAATCTTTCTAATGTTTAATAACAGAAAAGTGTTCCACAGGGTTTCTATCTAGATTTGCATGAGCTTACTTTCCGGCTTTGTGTTATAATATTCTTATCAGAGACTCAACATGAATTGACTCTAGCCCATGTGCCAAATAGGAAAAGAGCATCTTTTCTAACTTTAATTTTTAATTAAAAATTATAAAAGTATCTTAATTGGTTCACTTCGCATCTTTTTTTCTCATTAACAATGAACTCATGAAGACATCTTTTCCTCCCTCTTTGTCTCCCAAAGTCTGTACACGACTTACCAATGTATCCAGGATCACAAACACAGGCAAGCTGTAAAGTAACAGGATCTTGGTAGCAGCTCCTGGCAAACTGGCGTCCACTGTCAGGACCATCTGGGCAAGGGCAAGGGCGGCAGTGATCTCCTGACCCAATGATGGGGTCACCATAGTAACCAGCCAAGCACCTGCATCAGTCAGAGAACAGGCCATGACCCCACAGTTCTAAGAAACCTCTTCCAAGGAAAGTCTTGAAAACTGTTCTGTTTGGGCACACTCTTTTCCACTCCTCATGTTTTCTTTGAGACAGAGTCTTGCTCTGTCACCCAGGCTGGAGTGCAGTGGCACTATCTCAGCTCACTGTAACCTCTGTTTTTCGTGTTCAAGTGATTCTCCTGCCTCAGCCTCCCAAGTAGCTGGGACTACAGGCACACACCACCACACCTGGCTGTTTTTTTTTGTTTGTTTTTTTTGAGATGGAGTCTTGCTCTGTTGCCCAGGCTGGAGTGCAGTGGCACGATCTCAGCGCACTGCAACCTCCACCTCCCGGTTCAAACGATTCTCCTGCCTCAGCCTCCCGAGTAGCTGGGATTATAGGTATGCGCCACCACGCCTGGCTAATTTTTGTATTTTTAGTAGAGACAGGGTTTCACCATCTTGGCCAGGCTGGTCTTGAACTCCTGATCTCAGGTGATCTACCCACCTCAGCCTCCCAAAGTGCTGGGATTACAGGTGTGAGCCACCACACCCAGCCTAATTTTTATATTTTTAGTAGAGAAGGGGTTTCACCATGTTGGTCAAGCTGGTCTCAAACTCCTGACCTCAGGTGATTTGCCCCTCTATGTTTTCATGTGGAAGATTTACTATGGGAACAGTGGTTCTCAAACTTTAGCTTCAATCAGAATCACCTGAAACAGATGACTGGGCTCCTCCCACCGAGTTTCTGATTCAGTAGGTCCCCAGTAATACTGATGATCCTACTTGCAGGACCACTGCCTTCAAGTGACACCCATGGCCTCATCTGGCCCCTCATTCACTGCTCCCCAGAGGAAGAGCCACCTCTCCCCATGTGCACTTGATTGTTCTATCAGCTGCCTGCCTGTCCTGACCATTCAGTTCTGCTCCCTCCTTGTATTACGGAGTCTGTCCTCCTAGGCAGGGCTTATCCCAGCCTCTGCCTATGCCTGGGAGGGGTGATGTGTTGGCAAGCCCACGGTGGCCACAGGTCTAAAGCCATGTCCTACAACCCAGCTTTTCCCAGTACTCTAGCTGAGGGGGTGACAGGGGCGCTCTCCAGCTGTGTAGCCCCTGTGTTTGTCTCTCAGGTGGTGCCAAACTCAGGCAGGGATGGGGCATGTTACTTATTAATTCCCACATCCAACACGTCAATTCCACTCTTTAAAGATAACAAATACATGGAGGTCAAAGGATTCTCAAAGTTTATACAACTAGTTAAATAATAAGCCAGAATTTGAACTTGGTGTCCTTTTAGCAATACATTCTTTTACTATGTTAGCCTGCTTGTCAAGATGAATGGTAATTAGGTTACTTTTTTATGTCCTACAACATAACATCTTGAAGGAACTTTGGAGACAATCTAATCCAACCTAGTTATTCTACTTATGAAAAGCTGGATATTCCAGCCAGATGCAGTGGCTCACCCCTGTAATCCCAGCATTTTGGGAGGCTGAGGCGGGTGGATCACCTGAGGTTGGGAGTTCGAGACCAGCCTGGCCAACACGGTGAAACCCCCCCAATCTCCCTTAAAAATACAAAAGATTAGCCAGGCATGGTGGCCTGTGCCTGTAATCCCAGCTACTTGGGAGGCTGAGGCAGGAGAATCACCTGAACCCGGGAGGCAGAGGTTGCAGTGAGCCAAGATCGCACCATTGCACTCCAGCCTGAGCAACAGAATGAGACTCCATCTCAAAACAAACAACAACAAAAAGCCTGTAATCCCAGCTATTGGGAGGCTGAGGCAGGAGAATTGCTTGAACCCGGGAGTCAGAGATTGCAGTGAGCCGAGATTGCACCACTGTACTCCAGCCTGGGCAACAAGAGCAAAACTCCGTCTCAAAAAAGTTTTCTAAAACCTGGATATCCTAACTCACCCAAGGTTAGAAAGCAAGTTAGAAGCAGAATTGGGCCAGGAACTGAGGTCCAAGGATTTCCGATTCAATTTGTTTCTCAAGTCTTTTGGAGGCAATCCAAATAAATCATGATAGAAATTGAGTGTTCATTTCTTGCCTCCCCTTGGGGACAATCTAAGTGTAGAGTTTTTTTGTAAATTCACAGGATTGAAACTCTGGTTATCTTGGAATGAGAAAAAAGAATGATGAGAAACTGGCTCAAACTAGATAGTAGAATTCCAAATACTTAAAATCAAGTGTTTGCACACCCAAACCTAGAGTTAAAAATCTTCCTTCTCCCATACCCTTTCTCATTCTCAAAACCCTTTACAAATAAAATCCAAAGCTGGTCACAGATATCAACTATGCCATTCTGACACGATGTTCATTCAAATGCATGCTACAGTGTGAATGCTGATTCTGAATCAGCATTGTGGCAGCTCCCTTTGCTGTTTACTTCTGTTCCCCCTCCTCTCTCTGCTCCCTGTTAATCTTTTTCTCATGTCTTTCTCTGTTTTCTCATGTCTTTCTCTCGTACTTATTCTCTATCTCTCTTTGAAAAAACAATAATGGAAAACAGGGCAGAAAAGAAAAAGATGACCCCAATATATTAACTTCCTCCTTTCACTGTTGTATAACTGTGTCCTTGCTATCTTTTTACAACACAATTTTAAGGATGGAAGGGATAATTTTTATTCAAAGGGGTAGTCCATGGGACCTCCAAATTCTTGAATACCGTTCTAGCATTGAGCCGAGAGCCACGTGTTTGCCTCCATGAACATCTTCTTGCCAAAAGTTAATCACATACTCAGTTTTTCACTAACAATTTCTCTTTCATCTGATGAGTAACTTCACCACTGACTGAAGCACTTGCTGCAATGTTTCACAAGTGACTTTTAAAAACAAATATCTTCTATAGGGTGAATGGATGTTGGAAGAGAGAAAAATTATCACAGTGAAAAAGTGGAGACTATTACCCCAAAAAAGCCAGTTCTAACAGTACTGTCTGCATTTCTTAATTAGTAATGAACAGTGTAAGTCAGCAGGTAATTTTTTCATATGGACTATTTTTTTATCTATTGAGCTATCCTATTAATGTTATGGAGATACATTGTCTCTCATATTCTTAGTCTATATCTAGCACATCCATAATGATTATTCAACTGACATTTGCTAACTGGAGAACAGATCTACTTAGGCATGTTTTATAGAGTCTCCTGGAAACTGTAGTTGCAAAACATTTTCTGAAAAACAAAGCTATTTAAAATGACTAATCCCATTTGGATTAGTTTCTCCTTTCGCCTAAATTAGGCAGGAACATTTCACAACTCTTATCCTCGGCCAGAATCTGCTGAGACAGACAGAATTTCTACACAGCCCTATGGTAAGCTCTAGGGTGACTCTCCAAGAGGACGGATTCATGTCAGTTTTGTTCTCTGCGGTATCTCCAGCACCAGAACGGTGCCTGGCACATAGAGGATGGAAACTCAATATGTACTGGATAAACAAACAAGATCCTAGAAAATAATGAGGTGGTTAGAAATGAATGAGTGAGCTGAAGCCTGGTGGAGATGAATTCTAAGATGCTGTCTGCTCAGCCAGAGATCATTGCATTCTCCTTACTTTCAGCATCTGCATACCTTTCACAGTTATGACCCATGGTATAGTCCTGGCAGTTCAAGCACTCCCCCGTCACTGGGTCGCAGTCATCGGCGTGGCCATTGCACTGGCAGGGCTGGCAACTTGGAAAGCCCCAGTGCCCAGGTAAGCACCGATCACACTGCCGAGCATACACTCCCTGGAAACAGTGGCACTGGCCAGTGACGGGATTGCAGAAGGCATTGACAGATCCTTGCAGATGGCACTCACAAGCTAAAGAAACAGGCAAACAAGGAACTGCCTTGAGAAACTCATTCAATGGAAACATGCCCCTTTTATAAGCACCCTGTCCCCAATTCACAATGCTCATGGGTTGGTGTGATCAACTTCAGGAGGGAAGCATCGGCTCTGCAGCGATGGAACCCTGCCATGATGGCTGAGTTAATCCGAATGAATGTATAACAATGCTTTTGAGGAACCTACGTTTGCATCCACTGGGGCCAAAGCCAAAAGTTCCAGGTGCACATCTGTTGCAGGTTCTTCCAACCACGTTGGGCCGGCACTGGCACTGGCCTCCGTTGGGATCACACACGGAACTTAACGAACCCTGAGGGTCGCATTCACAAGCTGTGGGTAAAGAGAGGCCAGAACCCATGACACGGAGCAGCACATCATCGGGCTCTCCCTGATCCTTTCTCCTTTAACTACTTTGGATTATTCAGAGTTCTGGTTTAAAACAGTATCATCCCTATGATGAGCGGAAGGGAAGAAAGGGGAAGCAGAGTTGGCAGATCAAAGCAGTTTTTCTAGGCAGGAGGTCATTAACGTTTTCTCCCGTTGCCTTCAAAGCTCAAATATCACAGGACATTAGACCAAAGCCCAGTGACCTTCAGAGGATGGTCTGACCTTTCAAAGAGAAAAACATACATCTCAGGTATTTGATGCTTCTCTGATTCCATTCCCCACTCCCTATCCTGCTTATGGAAATGCTTTATCCCCATGGACTTTTCCCCTGGTCACCTGTTATTTGCATATTTCTTGAATATCAATTCCATCTTCAGTGGTGCTCTATCACTGAAATATTACTTAAAAAGATAAAGAAAAACTTAACTGAGACACTATTTCCCTTGTGCTGCCTAACACAGGGCTGGGGGTGGGCACTCCACTGTACTTCATGTGCCAGATATACTCAGAGCCAGAAACAGCAGCTGCTGCAGCTGCCAAGCAATACCTACCCAGGCCTGTCTGGTGTAACACAGCAGAAATGCTAAAGATGATGTTTCTGCAAACATCTGTCATCGGCGTTTTCACAACGCTTCTGCTGTTCTCTAGACATCGGTATCTCTGAAAGGTTTCCCAGGCGCTGTTGGTGACCACCACATCTCCTGAACCTCCCACGGTGAAGATGTCCAGTGATTTACAGTATGGCATGAGAACAAGCTGTGAAGAAATGAGAATGGCCAAACATGGTGCCGTTACAGTGGTGCCCCATGGCATGGGTTTAAGCAAGCAAACGTGTAAAAAACCCAAATGCTTCTTTGACCCTTGAACAGAAATCATTAGACTCATTAAATAAAGTATAAACCTCCCTATTCCTAAATACTCTTGGCAGGAAATTTTAGATATGTTTTACACAGCTTGATGGCTTTTGAAATGCTATTTATTTTTATTTTAGAGATGGGGTCTTGCTTTGTTGCCCAGGCTGGTCTTGAACTCCTGGCCTCAAATGATCCTCCTGCTTCAGCATCCCAAAATGTTGGGATTACAGGTGTGAGTCACTACGCCCAGTGAAATGTTATTTTGTTAAAAGACATTTTATATTTTTAGAAGGAATAAATCCTTTCCACGGGGTGGAGTATAAGCAAAGTAACATTGGAGGCAAGAAAGAATGATTCTGCTTATGCCGGCCTCAGCATTACCCCTCAACAGAACACCCTGGGAGCAGCTGGGCACTTTCCGCCCAGGCTTTCCTGCATATGCCCAGAAGCGATCTCGCACTTACAGAATCGATCAGCGTGTATGGGCTCTCCACGTCGCTATCAGAGGAGGTGTACTGAGGTAGCTCCAACCTCACCGTGTAGTTTGTTCCCTTCTCAAAGCACACTGGCCGAGGAAGGACGACATATCTGCCCCCAAACAAAAAAGAAAGACAACAACGAAAGTCAACCTTCATGCATCCAAAAAATAAAAATTAAAAACAAAGCTCTGCATCGATAATTCCAAAGGGAAAAAGTCAGCAGTCAATGTCTGGCTCTGAAATGTGACTTGAAAACTCGCAAAATATTAGAAAAATACTAATTTGCATATGAAGCCCATTGAGCTGCCAAACCACTGTCACACTGACCTTGAGCCTGGTGATAATGACACCACCTGGTTGTCGTCATCGGGGATGGTATTACCACATCGGCTGCTGGTTGGAATCCTTCCAGGTCGCTGCACTGTGATGACAGCTTTTTCCCAGTGGTCGGGTAGCTAGAATAAGAAACAAACAATGAAAAGATAGCCCACCACTGCCTGTTTATAAAAAGACCTCTCTGAATCAATCAATTGCCAATTGAAATGGAAAACAAACAGTTGCTTTTCACTTTTCTCTTTACTACTACCTCTGCTACTCCGCTGGTTCCAGCCCAAATCCCTTCTACCCTGGATGCTGAAACACCTCTCAGCTGTCTTCTGCCTCTTCCCAATGTCCCTTTCAGTCCACTTTAAAACAGCTCAGATAATGACAATCCCCTGCTTGAAATGCTTCAGTAGCTTCCTGTGAATATTATAGTCCAAATTCCTTTACTAATCCTAGTATTTTTGCCAACAGCATCTCCAACCATATCTCTCATCAAGCTATGTGGAATGATTCTCAATAAAAACAAAACCCTCTCTTCTCTCTTCCGCTCACACTATTTCTTACTTTTGTGCCAACTTTCCACAATTCCATTCACACTTTAAGGCCTAGCTCTGATTCTCTAGGAAAGCATTTTGGTAGCCCTGGCTCGGGCTGGCTGGTGCATGCCCATCTTCTAGGATCAGGCATCTCTCTGCTGTTACACCGTCACGTTCAGCCTTTCATTACAGTTCGGGGCTTCAGTCTGTCAGTGCACAGCCAGGCTGTGAGGGAAGGAGAGGATCTCATATATCCTCATCACCACCTCAGTCGTCAGCAAGGTTGAGTGCCTCACAAAAGATCACTACATTTGAGAAACTGGATTCAAGAAAATGGTACATTTTGACTGGGTGTGGTGGCTCACGCCTGTAATCCCAGCACTTTGGGAGGCTGAGGCGGGCGAATCACCTGAGGTCAGGAGTTCGAGATCAGCCTGGCCAACATGGCGAAACTCTGTCTCTATTAAAAATACAAAAATCAGCTGGGCATGGTGGCGCATGCCTGTAATCCCAGCTACTCAGGAGGCTGAGGCAGGAGAATCGCTTGAACCTGGGAGGCGGAGACTGCAGTGAGCCAAGATTGCACCACTGCACTCCAGCCTGGGCAACAGAGCAAGACTCAAAAAAAGAAAAAAAAGAAAGAAAATGGTACATTTATTTTAACTTCCGTGAAAGAGGTGAGACTATCGGAATCTGATCTGTTCCAATGCAACCTCCATATTTCATAACTATATATAATATCCATTAGAAGTACTATTTTTCTACTGATTCTCCCCTCCCTCCTCCACCAGTCCACTGAGTGGTTTCTTTACCTGTGGCTCGTAGCGAATTAGGATGTCATACTCCATGGAATATGGTATGTTGTCAATGAAAAACTCCAAATAAGCCCCTTCAGGCACTCGGACGAAGCCGGCTCCAGTCCAGGAGGGAATCCGGTCCTGGATATATTGCCGCTCCACTATGCTAACCCCCTGAGGACATGGCGAACAATGGTTATTCTTTATTTGAAATGGAATTCAATAATTTTCAACAGTCAAAGTAATCCGAAGTCACCCAAAGATTCAAAAAGGGTTGCTACCTTATGTCTATTTTTTATAGTCAAATCTCCCCTAATAGATTGTAAAAACTTTTTGATATCCAAACAGGAAACTGGTTTCTTTTTAGTTTTGTGGTTGGAGTAGTCTTGGGACACTGGATATGGCACTCAAAGGCTTGGGATATACCTTATTTGATACGACCAGGAGAGTAAGCATAAAGGAAAAAAGAGAACATCCCACGTGCCGTTATAAGCAAGTCTAGGAATCATAAGGTGCTTCCCAGATTCTCCACAAGGTTAGTCCAATATCTAGTGGATTTCTGTCTCTCATACTGGCATTAGTTTTAGGCTCCATTTTCAAGTGAAGAAACTTGATATAATGAATGTTCACAACTGATGAGTTAATTCTGATTAATTGTTTACAGGGTTATTTTTTAATACCTGTGGTTGGTCATATCCAAAATGGCTGCGATCAACTCTTTCATTCCCTGTATGTATCTGTATGTATCCGTGTGTGGCCTTACCCATCAAGAGGTGCAAACTATGTTATCCTTTCCATGAATCCGGGCCGTCCTTGTGACCAACAGAACCTGAGGAACTTTCTAGGACTTCTGAGTCCAAGCTTTCAGAGACCTGGCAGCTTGTTTCCTCTCTTTGGAAGCTGGAAGCCATCTAAGAAATCTCACTATCACGAGGCACGGTGGCTCACGCCTGTAATCCCAACACTTTGGGAGGCCAAGGCGGGCGGATCACCTGAGGTCGGGAGTTTGAGACCAGCCTGACCAACATGATGAAACCCCATCTCTACTAAAAATACAAAATTAGCCAGGCGTGGTGGCACATGACTGTAATCAAGCTACTTGGGAGGCTGAGGCAGGAGAATCGCTTGAACCCAGGAGGCGGAGGTTGTGGTAAGCCGAGATAGTACCATTGCACTCCAGCCTGGGCAACAAGAGCAAAACTAAGTCTCAAAAAAAAGAAAAAAGAAAGGTCGTGTTTGTGTGGAGAGAAATGCCCAGCCAGCCTCCAGCTGTTTCAGCCACCCCAGCTCAAGAGCCAGGTATACATTTAAAGTCACTAAATTTGGAGATGAATAGATGAAACAATATCCTTGCCTCAGTATTTACCATGTGAGGTTGATAACTTTGGAGCATAAGTAGAGAGAAGAAAAGTTTCTTGTAAAGACAAATTTCTTAAACCAACCAAAAGCCTTATCAGTGAATGCTCCAAAGCCAATTTGTGAGTTATAGATTTACTTAGCTTTAAATATGACTGTTCTCAGGAAGGCATGGTCCTGATCCTTATTTTGTGCTCACTAACAAAGCATAAAAATGCTTCAAAATGGGCTCTTTACAAAGCATGTATGTTCCACTACACTCCAAAACACTGCTTTACCGACCTGCCACACATCCCCTACTCACAGGCCCCAAGTTGGCTTCCTCTGCTTCATAGAGGTAGTGATCCAGGGTGGCAAAGTAGTAACCAGGTTCCACTTCGTTGCACTGACGCCCAATCATGTGAGGCCGACATGAGCACTGGCCTGACTCTGCAAAGCAACTGGAAGGGAGGAGGAGCCAGGTCAGCTGAGTTCATGTTCACCCGAGTCAACCCGCCATAAGCAGCTCTACAGCTGCCATTACTCAGTACACAGGGCCAAATACATAGCATGTTCTTGTTTTCTTCAGAAAATACATATGTGGAAAAAAAAATAGTGCCTATGGATTAATCCCAAACTCCAAAAGTGTGGCTGAGAACCTGCTCTTCTCGGTTTTACCTCCCTTGCCCTCTCTTGACTAACATGCCGTCCACATCACATGGAGGTTTTCGACATCCCAAACTTTCTTGCTTTGGCATCTTACATCTTTTGCTTATTTCCTGAGATTTAGACTCAAATATCTAGCTCCCTGAAGAACATCTCCAGCTTGGCTGTCCCAGAGCATCCCGAACTAACGGATCTAAAACAGAAGTCCTCAATCCCCCGGATGGTCTCTATCAGGGTAAAGGCACTACCACCTGCTGAGTCAACCAAGTCAGAAATTTAGAAGTTCTTCTCCAGATTCTTTCTTCACACTCCGTCAGGAACCAAATTCTGTGATTTTTACTTCTGCATCTTGTGTCTCTCTTCCCCCTTTCCATTGGCTATGCTATGCTAAATATGAGAAATGCGTCTGGGCATGGTGGCTCACGCCTGTAATCTCAGCACTTTGGGAGGCCAAGACGGGTGGATCACCTGAGGTCGGCAGTTCGAGACCAGCCTCACCAACATGGAGAAATCCCATCTCTACTAAAAAAACAAAATTAGCTGGACATGGTGGCGCAGGCCTGTAATCCCAGATACTTGGGAGGCTGAGGCAGGAGAATCGCTTGAACCTGGGAGGCGGAGGCGGAGGTTGAGGTGAGTTGAGATCACGCCATTGCACTCCAGCCTGGGCAACAAGACTGAAACTTGTGTTCTCAGCTTATGTCCGCTTTTATTAGTATCATAATTTTGTATACAAAATAAAACTCAAATTACACGTATCCATTTTGACTTCACTTAAAGACGAGCTGTGGTTTGGAATTGTTACTTTCAACTCATTCTCAAGGTTCGTTCTTTCTTTTTTTCTCATCCCAAAGTTTTAAACAAGGTACCTAAGGCAAGTTGCAACTCACAGGAAGACTTTGCACTCACAGACTTATTAAAAATGTCCCCAGGCCGGGTGCGCAGTGGCTCACGTCTATAATCCCATACTTTGGGAGGCCAAGGCAGGTGGATCACTTGAGGTCAGGAGTTTGAGACCAGCCTGGCCAACATGGTGAAACCCCGTCTCTACTGAAAATACAAAAAATTAGCCAGGTGTAGGGGCACACCTGTAATCTCAGCTACTCGGGAGTCTGAGACAGGAGAATCACTTGAATCCAGGAGGTGGAAGTTGCAGTGAGCCGAGATCATGCCATTGCACTCCAGCCTGGGTGACAGAGTGAGACTTCATCTCTAAATAAATAAATAAATAAATAAATAAATAAATAAATAAAATCCTAAACGACCCTGCTGCGGCATAGCTGAAGTCCTCTTTCTGTGTATCATGTTGTTATCCTACAGGAATAGGAATTCTTTTTTTATTTTTATTTTTTTATTTTTGAGATGGAGTCTCGCACTGTCACCCAGGCTGGAGTACAGTGGAACGATCTTGGTTCACTGCAACCTCCGCCTCTTGGGTTCAAGCGATTCTCCCGCCTCAGCCTCCTGAGTAGCTGGGACTATAGGCGCCTGCCACCATGCCCGGCTAATTTTTGTATTTTTAGTAGAGACAGGGTTTCACCATATTGGCCAGGCTGGTCTCGATCTCCTGACCTCATGATCCGTCCACTTCGTCTCCCAAAGTGCTGGGATTACAGGCGTGAGCCACCGCACCCAGCCAGGAATAGGAATTCTTAACGTCCCATAGCCAATTCCCAGGAGAGGAAAGCTTGTTCCAATTAGGACCTAGGCTTCTTTTGGCACAGTCCATGAACAAAAGCTATTTTCAGAAATTCAGGCATCAGACATTACATCATATGGACAAAAGAAAATTCTTTCCTCCCCAGATGTTTACTGAGACAATAAATATCCAAAACATGAACCACCAAAGAAGAAAACAACTAGACCTTCACACGCAACCATTAGAGAATGAGCAAATGAAGGTGAGGACAAAGGCGCCAGCAGGCTCCCGGTGCTGCCTCTATCTGCAGCACAATTCTAAACAAGGAATGGCTCCATGAGAGCCGATCATGTGAAAGGAATTCCCTTAACAGCGGCCCTGCCAATCACAAGTCTGTGTCTACAGGCTTGAATTGTCATCACAGATAGGCATGGCTCTGATTCAACACTGGCTCCTTCAGTGAACTCATTCTCGTGGCTTTCCTATGCAGATGGCCCTCACCCTACAGCTCTCAGCACCCAGCAGGTGGCTGTGCTCTGCTTCTCTATTTCCAGCCATCAATGGGACATTTCCATGGACTGGCCAGCTGTCATCTCTAATTCATCTTGTCCCAAACAGATCATCACCGCCCACACTGACTTTTTATCCTCAGCTCTGCTGTTTCTGCCAGTAGATTTAAAATTCTTCTCATGGTATAGGTGAGATATCACCTTCTCTTTCCTTTATCCCAATACTCAGCTTTTACTTCAAAATGTTTCTCAACTTAGCAGCTTCCTCTCATTGTCACTGCCACTGCCACTGCATCAGTCCAGGATGGCATCACCCCATACCTGTTACTCTAACAATCTCCTAAAACTGACCTCCCAAACTATTCTCCCTTTTCTGCCTAGTCCATCCTGTCTACCACGGGCCAACCCATCTTCCCACAGCGCTGCTTTCATTGTTTAATGAAAATTCGCAATTGTTTCTTATGATATCAAGCCATGATGCCTCTGCCTGGCTTTCTGCAGCCTCCATAACCCATCCTCTGAAAACGGCTTCTCTTTCTGGTGCCAACTCTTTGCTTTCCAATGAGCCACACTCCTCATACTCTTCAGCAAATATTTACTGAGCAAATATTGGCCCTAGCAGCCTTGCTTCCCAGTGCAGGTACTCTCACATTTTAGTCCATTGTGAACTTTGTTCTGAATGAATCCTTACTTCCTCAGTAAGTCTATTATTTCTGGCTAAATGATATACAGAAAAAGAAATAGAAAAAAAAAATAGTCCCTGTCTTAAAGAACTTACAGTCTAATTGGGGATAAACAATAAAGAAATTAACCAATGCAACAAATCAAAATGCAGTAAGAACCTATGCATTGATAGAGTTACAAGCAAAGCACTATGAGAGAAGAAGATATGATTCATCTGATTGAGGAGACTGAGGGAGGCGTCATGAAAAAGGTGTCCTTAAAGCCTGAAGAGGACTTGACAGGCAGAGAGACGACAGGAATAACAGGAGCAAAGAGGGTGATGGGGGAATGTGAGCAGAGATGGTCAAGATCAGACCAGATCTCGACCTTGCTACAGTCATTCCCATCTCTGTGCCTTTACCCATCTCTTCCCTCCCAGCTCGGAGGCCCTCCCCTGCTCACCAACCGCACCTTTCAAATCTCAGCTTTCAAAACTCAAGCACAAATCCTAGCTTCTTCACAGTGATACCAATGATTTATTACGTGTTATTACTCTCTCCTGTGTTCAAGTAAAAATCACATCTGATAGAAATGGTACAGCTTAAACTTTTATGTATTCTCTACAAATTTCTCTGTAAACTAGAGATTCAATTCATTAAATCAGTAATGGAGAATAAGGACATAAAATAAATAAGGCCTGTGTGAGGCAGAATAATGGCCCCCAAAGATGTCCACATCCTCATCCCTGTTATCTGTGGGATGTTACCTCATATGGCAAAAGGGACTTTGCAGACGTGATCAAGGGTAAGGACATCGAGATGGAGCGATTATTGGATTATCTGGGTGGGCCAAATCTAATCACATAAATTCTTAAAAGTGGGAGAGGCAGGGAGGGAAGTAAGTAGGTCAGAGAGCTGTGACATGAGAAGGATTTGACCCAGTGGTGGCTTTGAAGATGGAGAGAGGGGACCATGAGTCAAGGAATGTGGGCAGCTCTAGAGGACAAGAATAGCGCTTAGATGACAGCCAGCAAAAGAAGGGGAAACTCAGCCTACGACTGCAAGGAGCAGAATCCTGCCAACAACCCAAATTATCTGGAAACAGATTCTCCTTTAGAGCCTTAGAAAACAATGCAGCCCTACCAACATCGTGATTTTGGTCCACTGAGACTGTATTTGACATAGAGAACTGGAAAATAATAAACATATTGTTTTAAACAACCAAATTGTGGTAATTTGTTATGGCAGCAATAGAAAACTAATACAGGCTCTATGTTTTCTCAGTGGGTGAAGGCCAAGATTATTTCTTAAAAAAATAGATTTATGGCTGGGTGTGGTGGCTCACGCCTATAATCCCGGCACTTTGGGAGTCCGAGGCGGGCAGATCATGAGGTCAGGATATCGAGACCATCCTGGCTAACACGGTGAAACCCCATCTCCATTAAAAATACAAAAAATTAGCCGGGCATGGTGGCAGGCACCTGTAGTCTCAGCTACTTGGGAGGCTGAGGCAGGAGAATGGCATGAACCTGGGAGGCGGAGCTTGCAGTGAGCCGGAGCTTGCAGTGAGCCGAGATCGCGCCACTGCACTCCAGCCTGGGCGACAGAGTGAGACTCTGTCTCAAAAAAAAAAAAAGAAAAAAAAAATTATCATAAATATAGAAATTGGCAACATTTAAAAATTCCATTTCATTTAAATGGTGGTGAATGAAGAAAATGGAATTTTAACCTTTCTCTATTACTAAGGAATTAGGCAGAAAAATATTAAAGCATAAAAAACATCATTCATAATAACCGACCACAGTGTTCAGTCAGCACCATTCATTTTCTCAGGGTGGCATTCCTCTCCACCCCCAACTAGGACACTTTCTTTTCGGTAGGACCTATGTCCTATAATCCTGTTCTATCACAGTATAGTCATGTGTCACTTAATGACTGGGATATGTTCTGAGAAATGTGTCGTTAGCCAATTTTGTTGTTGTGTGACCATCATAGTGTACTTACACAAACCTAGATGGTATAGCTTACTACACACCCAGGCTGTATAGTATAGCCTATTGCTCCTAAGCTACAAACCTGTACAGCATATTACTGTATTGAATACCATAGGCAATTGTAACACAATGGCAAGAACTTGTGTATTCAACCATATCAAAATGTAGAAAAGCTACAGTAAAAATACAGTATCTTATGGGACCACCACTGTATGTGTCGTCCATCCTTGACTGAAACGTTATTATGCAGTACATGATTATAATTAACAAAGGGTTAGCTACACCATAGTCATTCAATACAATAATAAAAATATCCATTAACTTCTGTTCTGGATTCAAAGTACAATAAATTTTAGTCCCTCATTTATTGAGTACCTGCCAGGTCCACTGTGCTGGGTGCCAAGTGAGATGCAAAAACAAAGACGACATAATCTCTGTCCAAAGAGACCTTTTTAATACAACTGTAAGAGCAAAATAAATGCTAAAAGAGATGCAGAAGTAATGCATCAAGGGAGGGTTCGGGGCTTCAGCATGGTGAGTTCAAAAAAGAGGTGGGGCCAGGCATGGTGGCTCCTGCCTATAATCCCAGCACATTGGGAGACTGAGGCAGGCAGATCACTTGAGGGTCAGGAGGTCAAGACCAACCTGACCAACATGGTGAAACCCCATCTCTACTAAAAATACAAAAATTAGCTGAGTGTGGTAGCTGGTGCCTGTAGTCCCAACTACTCGGGAGGCTGAGGTGGGAGAATCGCTTGAACCCAGGAGGCAGAGGTTGCAGTGAGCCAAGATCAATGCCACTGCACTCCAGTCTAGGTGACAAAGCGAGACTCTGTCTCAAAAACAAACAAACAAACAAACAAAAACAAAAGTGGTGGGCTTCAAGCCAGATATGAAAACTCTACATTTCATTGTTAAAATAATTTTGAAGGACGCTGTAAAAATGTTTATATTTTTCAATGTTATTAAACATTTACAAGTAGCATTTACCTAGCAACCAATGCCAATTCTTTTTCTTTAAAACAGGTAATCTACTAGGCAAAACTTCATTAACTTGGCTTCAGTTACATTATTTAAATTAATTAGGTCTTACTTTTTTTTTTGAGACAGAGTCTTGCTCTGTTGCCTAGGCTGGAGTGCAATGGCGTGATCTCAGTTCACTGCAACCTCTGTTTTCTAGGTTCATGCGATTCTCCCTGCCTCAGCCTCCCAAGTAGCTGAGATTACAGGCAGGTGCCACCACGCCTGGCTAATTTTTGTATTTTTAGTAGAGACAGGGTTTTACCATGTTGGCCTGGCTGGTCTCGAACTCCTGACCTCAGGTGATCTGGCACGCCGGCCTCCCAAAGTGCTAGGATTACAGGCGTGAGCCAACGTGCCTGGCCACTTCTTTAATTATTCCAAAGTTCAGGTTAGTTGTCAATATAATAGACATGGATTATTAAACTTTTGTTGTACTACCAAAAATCCATTTAGCTCACTATACAAAACATCTTAAAGCTTTTACCACTTCCAGTGATTTTTATGGTTAATTCTGTCCCTCAACAAAGTAACTAAGGAGTGCCTGGGATCACATTTAGAGATTGCCTCTCCTAAGGAGTACATATCTAGTTTTTTTAACATCTTAGAAATCTTTTATTTTTAAATTCTACTCAATCAGCATTTATTCAGTACCTACTACTTATTTCTTTTACTACGTAAAAGAAATATCAGGTAAAAGGTTTTGATGAGTGATCGCAACAAACCAATCATCCAGCAAACATTTCTCAAGCGGCATCTGTGCACATCTCCCAGTAGAATCAGTGCTTCAGTTGACCCTGCCTAAGGGGCTCCTGGGGAAATTCCTCTTGAGGGACAACAACTTTGAAAAGGCTCACCATAAGACACTCTAGAGTCATCAGACTAGAAGGCACCTTTAAATGTTCTTTTTTTCCCCTCCACCAATGATTCTCAAAGATAGGGCATCCCATCAATCATGCTAGAAAGATCAGATGATTACCTGCTTTAAAAATCTTTAGTAGACAATTTTGCTTCCCAAACTCTCTTGGTGAATACATTCTGGTTTTCATAAATTTTTGCAGGAGAGATTAGAGGGCAGGCTAGGGCCTGTGCATGGGTGGAGACAGATAGGAAGTGTGTGTGGAATAGAGAAAAAGAGGAAGGGAGTGTAGGAACAAAAATTGCTTAAGGTTAAGAATCATAGGACATTCCTGAGTTTATGACATAATTTGGGAATTGCATATGCCACTTTCATCTCATCAAGAAGGACTTTAGGAGTGATGACAGCTTTGAATTGAGGAGTCATTTACTAAAGTATTCAACATGTGTTCTGGGAGTCACAAAGGAAAAGTCAGAAAAGTGATTCCACAAGCAGACAGCATTCTGTCTTTCTTCCCTGCTTTTATGGAATTATCCTAGCTTCCTCCTCTCTGGAGGTTTTCTAAGAACAGATATTCACACCGGATTTCAGAGGCTACATGCTGTTCTGGGTCTATGGCACGACCTCGAACAGAACAAACCCAAATAAAGAGGACAAACTCAACATGTTCTTGCTGCTGAAAGCCTCATTCCTTCCCAGCAGACTACTATGGTGTTGGGAAATAATTGGGAAAGAAAGTCCATTTTTGAGTACATGAAGCTTGCTCAATGAATTCAAAGTGTTCTCTCTGGGAAGACTCAAGGCCACAGGGAAACATCTGTCTATTCTCTCAGCAGTCACTTACACTATCTGTTCCAGATGTTCTGACTCTGAGCCAGGAACAGAGACCAACATTCTGTTTGACTCGAAGGTGGTTAAACTCCCACAGATTTAACATCTTGCCAAATGTGTGTTCTGATAGCTTCTGGTGGAGCTTTATGCTTCATTTATTCAAGGAATACTAGCATATTTAAGTAGCGCAACATTATTTTATGTAATTTTCATTAATGGAAGTTGCAAAAAAAGAAAAAAGAAAATGAAAAGATTCTCTACACAAATTAAAACAGGAGTCCATTTTCCATGTGTTTAGATTGTTGAAAAATAAAATGGTTGATGATACCAACTGTTGCGGGGATGGGGGAAAAGGTACTTTTGTAACTGATAGAAAAATAAACTAGTTCAATATGTCTGGAACAACCTAACATTGTCTATTAAAATTAAAAATACATACGTACTTTGACTTAGCAGTTCCATCACTGGGAATCTAGTCCATAGAGGTATCTACACACATTTATCAAGACATATAAAAAATATTTTGCATATCTTTTTGAGAAACAACTGAATGTCACTCATTCCTAGAAGTCATGACTTTCCTGGAAGACTGAGGACAAGAGCATATGTGGAGCTCCACTTACCTGTTGTTTAACGCTCCCCCAAGGTCACAGTCACATGGTCGACATCCATCCAAATCATTGCTTAAGCCCCAGTGCTCTGGCTGCAGAACAAAACATGAAACATGTAACGGTAGGTTTCTGTAATTATACAATAGACTCAGCAAGAAGCAAGTTAAAGTGTGTTTCGGCTGTTCCACCAAATGCTCATTTTCATAATTAAAGCAGAAAGCCAACAAAAGGAAGGAGTATTCTGAAATCAAGAAACCTGAGCTGCAGGCACTGGCGTAAGAGAGCCGTTCACAATCACATGATCATGCCAGGTCACAGACTAGCTGCTCTGCCCTATAGATAACTTCCATCCAACAACTAATAAGAGCAAGCAGTAGAGATACCAATTTTCCTCATTATAATTACTCTGGTTGTAAGAGAATTATGGAAAGTATTTGGCAGGCCTTTAAATTTGCCCTCAGTTCAGTCTGTCATAAATCCCATACAGAAAGCCCTCCAAGAATTTATGTGGAAATATAGCATACAGCTACGACTATTCTCACAACTGAGCCATGAGGAAATCAAATCTTTAGAGCACCAGAGATGGAAATAAAGAGAAATGGAACAGTAGGGAAGAGGAGCTCTGTGCACTTCAAAAATGAGTATATAAAAACAGGTTCACCATTTTATTTATACTTTTGAGATGAAGTCTTGCTCTGTTGCCCAGGCTGGAGTGCAGTGGTGTGATCCCAGCTCACAACCTCCACCTCCCGGTTTCAAGCAATTTTCCTGCCTTAGCCTCCCGAGTAGCTGGGATTACAGGCATGTGCCACCACATCCAGCTAATTTTTGTATTATTTTTAGTAGAGATGGGGTTTCATCATGTTGGCCAGGCTAGTCTTGAACTCCTCCTGACAAGTGATCCACCTGCCTCAGCTTCCCAAAGTGCTGGGATTACAGGTGTGAGCCACCGTGCCCAGCCTATTTTATTTATGATTTTAAAAAATTTTAGAGATGGGGTCTTGCTGGTCTCAAACTCATGACCTCAAGCATTCCTCCTGCCTCGGCCACCCAAAGCACTGAGATTACAAGTATGAGCCACCACACCTGACCAGACTCATCAATTTAGACCTCCAGAAATCTCCTTTAAGAATGTATTAAGATTATAAATAAATATACATATTTAACAGTAATAATCTGGGGGCAGTGAATCCTCCCTAAATTAGGAAGTATAACAATGTTGTTAAAAATACAGATTTTTAAAAACTTATCTCATAATTATCCTAGTCAGAATTATTACAGTGAACTTTTTGGTGTATTTCCTTCCAGATTTTGTTTTCCTTGATGAATTTTATTTCCTATATAATCAAGATACTATTCACATCCTGTGTTTTTTTTTTTTTAAATATAGCAAGCAGCATGAGCATTTCCTGATGTTATTGTCATTTTCAGTGGCAACCAAATATTACATTGTATAGAAGTCCCCACACTTACTTAACTATTTTTCCACTGTTGTTTCCAAGTCTTCTGCTATGATTAATAGAAGATGCAATGAGTCTTCTGGTGAATAAATCTTTGTCCAATTTTCTGATTATTTCATTAGAATAGATTCCCAGAAGTGGGGTTACTGAGTCAAAGGGTATGCCCATTTCTACAAGCTACTGATATGTATCTCCAAAATGCTTTTCACGAAAGTACAAACCAATATGGATGCCCATCAGCAGCCAAGAAGTACCAGTACCTCATGATATCCTAATAGTAAACATTCCCATTTTTAAAAACTTGTGTTGTGTCTATAAAAGTGGTATTTTATTGTGGCTTTACTTTACACTTCTAACGGGGATGGTGAACATCTTGTCAAATTATCCATTAGTAACTCCTATTGTGTGAATTGTCTACTCATGTCTTTTAACAGGTACACATGAGGGTGATGGTCGACTCTACAATGGCGAAAAGCCTTCTCTATTAAAACATGTCATCCTCACAAACCACCCATCCCATGTAATGAGGATTTACTTACCAGACACTGGTCACAATGCTGTCCTGTCACCAGACGCTTGCAGTAGCAATGACCTGTCTCAGAATCACAAGGATTCCCTCCAGGAATCGTTCCCAGAGGATTGCAAGCACAAGCTGTATTAAAACAAAATGAAGTAGAGAAACACAGACCACGTGAGTTTCAAATAATAGTCTGGCTTTGGAATTACAAAGTAAAATGGAAATTCCAAAAACAAGAAAACTCCCAAACTTTTTAGCAAACAGACCTACATTTACAACCAAATGGATCTTCACTGCTTAAATCATAGAAGCCTTCTTTGCAAACATCACAATGTTCTCCTTCCACATTTAATTTACACCGACACTGGCCAGCAATGAGACCAGTAGAAAAATCAGTATAGCTGTCACAAGTTCCCTCATTTTGAGAGCCAGCTGGGTCACATGTACATCCTAAGAAGAATGCAAAGCACCAGGTTAAATTCAGGAGGAAACTCAACGTACCTTTGTATAAATAAATATATTCCCTTCATCCCTCTAAATCTCACAAAAGTCGACTAAAAGCAGCACAACTACCAAGTAAATTCCACTCCCAGCATCTTCGACTGCAATTACAGTAACAATGCTGGCTTTGCTGCTCATACTATGAGCTCTGAGACTACAGACTATTCAATTTGGTAGGCAACCTGAAGTAGGTCCCACACAGTGATATTTCCCAACATACGTTCACAGAAATTAGGATCTCGGATGTCCCTCTCTGGGTGCTGGTAGTAAAACGGCTTGCACTGCTCACAGTTGCGCCCCATGGTGTTGTGCTGACAGTCATCACACACGCCTCCGCTGATGTTCCCCGTGGCCAGGTAAACAGCCATGTCAAAGTGACATGAGCTGGAATGTTCATTGCAGTTACATTCTGCATGACAAGAGCAACGTCAAGAAAAGCTTTTTAAATCTATGGACCAATGGAGGATGGGGGTGGCAGGAAGGAAGATCCTTTAGGAAACCAGGGACTAAGTTCAGACAAAAAGGCAGTCAACAAGCAGGACTTCTGGGGAAAAAGGACGCATCCACCGATGACACTGTTTAAACCCTAAAGTAGATGAGAAACTTCAAAAATGTGAACTTTATAAAATAAACAGTTACCTGACCTCTGTGGAAGAGAATGAACTATGAAAAAATGGAAAACTCTAAGGGAAAGTCCCTTTGGAAGTGTATGACAGAGGATGGCTGCCATCCCACTGAGGGCGCTTTCTGGTCCACTCAGGGTGGGACTGGATGGAAGGACACTGTAGCGAGGAACCTTCCAGGTGACGTGCTGCTAGGAAAGCCTGTCCATGGGCTCCCTGCTTCAAGGACCGTGAGGCCTGAAGGATGGATTCCCTCCTCCGTATTCCCATATTCCCACCACCACACCAGGCCAGGCCATAGTAAGGAAGGAGGTCTGTTTAACAGCCAGCTAGCTGACCTCCTTGGGCACAGCGCTTCCCTCTGGGAGCCCATTCGGCGGTCATCTTGGTGCCACCCAGCTTTAATCATCTCGCTCTAGGGCTTAACAATCCCATTCTTGTCTTTCCACAGGGAAGCTTGACTCAGCCTGGCCCTCCTGGGGCTGTGCACTCCAGCCTCCCACCTTGCCTGTCTCCCCCTGCAACACAACAGCCTGCAGAAGAGGGACTGTGTCTTATCTACTCACATCCTTGGTGCCCAACAGAGTACTGCTCTCAATACACTGGTTGAACTGAACCTTGGAGTAATCCTTTCCAGCATGGACTCTGGGATGGTTTCAGAACATCCTTGCGGCCTTGTGCTTCATGTTGTTGTTCTTACCTGAACTCCCTCCCACCTCCCTTCCTCTCTTTTCCTTTTCTTTCCTCTCTCTCCTTCTTTTCTTTCCTCTCTCTCCTTCCTTCCTTTCCTCTCCCTCCTTCCTTCCTTCCTCTCCTCTCCCTCCTTCCTTCCTTTCCTCTCTCTCCTTCCTTCCTTTTCTCCCCTTCCCTTCCTCCCTCCCTCCCTTCCTTCTCCATGTTAAGGATCCATCAAGGGCCATCTGGGTTTTACCTACAAACAAAGCCTTGACCACTCCAGCTCTCACTGGCTGCTGAATTTCTATAATAGTCCTTCTCAGTGGGGGCAGAGGCAGAGCTGCTCTTCAAGGGGAGGACATGCAACAGAATCACTGTGTGTCGAGTGGGGAGGGGCAGTGGTGTTGCCGGCTACATCTCCACCCAGAGAAAACCCCTGAGATGGATGGACGGAGGTATGCCAGAGGCCGCAGCTGGACTGACACAGAAACAAGGCCAAAAATGCTACTCCATATCTCTTAGACGTTCATCGGCTACCCTGCCATACTTTTCTTTCATTTTCTCTCATGGTTATCTTGCCTTAAAAACAGCCCTGGCGCGGTGGCTCACATCTGTAATCCCAGCACTTTGGGAGGCTGATGTGGGTGGATCACTTGAGGTCAGGAGTTCAAGACCAGCCTGACCAACATGATGAAACCTCTCCTCTACTAAAATTACAAAAAAAATTAGCAGGGCATGGTGGCGCGCCTGTAATCTCAGCTACTCCAGGGGAATCACTTGAACCTGGGAGGCAGAGGTTGCAGGGAGCCGCCTGTGCCACTGCACTCCAGCCTAGGTGACAAAAAAACAAACAAACAAAAAAAACAAACAAACAAAACAGGTACAATGTCAAGGAGAGCACCTTAGTTTTCTACTGTAGCTGCCAAACTACTCAGGTCAGTGTCAAACATATAGGGGCTGCTCAGTGAATATTAATTAATTTAACTGAATGCATACTGTTGGTTGTCTAGGAGTATCAGGGTGAAGCTGCAAAAAAGACAGTAACTTTTCTTCCCTCTGCAAAACAGTACACTGTTACAGTACCTCTAATTAGGAAATGGATACTAGAGCCTGAATGGATTTTAAATGTCCCTTCAACACAGACTTACTTTTACAGGCGTTGCTGTTTCGGCCTTCAGCAGGTCTCCAAGGTAAATCATGGTAGAAATCCATGCAGAGTTCACAGTTTAAGCCTTTGGTGTTATGCCTGCACATGCAGTGTCCGTGAACCTTGAAAGTTATAAAAACAGGAGAGAGCAAAGGAAGAGATGTATGAATAGCCACATTTCTCCATAATCAATTGAAAGTTTAAAACTCTTTTTCGTACTAATCTCTAGAGCTCACCACAGAAAAGGGTTGTTTGGTTGTTTTTATTTTCTCCCTCTCTGCAGTGAGTTGTCTGTCTTGTTGATGCCTACATGCCCCATCTCTAGAATGTTACTATTACATAGTGGATGCACAAGAAATATTTTATTGAGTATCTATGAAAAGAACCCAGATGAACAAAATTACTTAAAATTTAAAAAAAAAAAAAAACTAGTTAAGTTTTTTTTTTTTTAAGAAAACCTATTGTAATAGAAACCTACAAAAGTTATAATGTAGAACTAAATGCATACATACTACCTGGAAACCAATTTATATCACTGCACGATTTACCACTTAGCCAAATAACCATTTCTTTTAAAAGGTTTTTGTTAGCTAGCTTATTTTAGTTTTACTTCAGGCATAGCACTTAAATTTTTCTTTCAATGACAGTAAAATTTTAAAAATTAATCATTTATCACATTTACATTTATGTTTTCCTTTTATGTAAGGAAATATAAGATCTCGAAAAAGAAACATATTAATTTGCCTGATGAAAGGCCCATGATATATGATTTTGCCTTGTGTCGCTGTAAGGCACACTTACCACCCTTGAGGCATATAAATGATAAATGAATTATGGCCTTTTGGTCCACTAAATATGCATGTATATGGGCATATATACATGAGTTTCTACAGAATGGAGTTTCTACAGAATGGAAACAAGAGTTTCTACAGAATGGAATTCAGGAACAGGACAAGAGTTTCTACAGAATGGAATTCAGGAACAGGACAGACAGGCCCCTCCTGGACCCACCTTGGTGGGAATGCAGTTAGCAGAAAACTAAAGTCCTGTTATTACCAGGTGGTTTTACATAAACTAAAAACCAGTTCCAAAGCACATACCATAAGACCTTACTGTGCCTCAATCAACAGCACATGCTGTGAGACCCATGATAGTAATAGGACATTAGCTACACAGCTGATTTGTTATGCTGTAAAGGGAACATAATCTACCTAGCATTCTCTGAAAGAGGGACCAACAAGATTAGAGAAACACCTCCCTCCCCTTCAGGCTCCGTCAAAAATTCAACTTTTGTTGTGCAAGAAAAGTTCTAACTGGAGTAAAGGGAAGGCAGAAGTTTTTAAAGGGCTGAATACACTCAATCCTGTACCTTCTCTGAAAAGGACTGACAATCTTTGAAAAGGCAACAGCACATAAGCACAGCCTTCACGAGGGGAGGCTACAGTTTAGTGGAAGGAACCCCGGGGCAGAGTGAGGAGAGGCTTGAGCTCCCACCTGCTGCTCGTTTACTTAGGGCTCTCTAATCAATTACTTAATCCTTGGGCTCCTCTATCACCAATAGTTGGTCTAGGTGATCTCATAAGTCCTATCTGGCTTTAAAATCCTCTAGGTCTGTAAGAATTCTCCTAGATACTAGTGGAATACTTTAAACACATCTATCCATTTGGCAAATCATCGAAATCCCAAATTTCAAAATGTACATAAGTTGCAAACGTGGCATAAAAGTGGGAAAAGAATGCAATTAGGAGGAAAAGAGAGAAAGAAACCAACTCCATTTGATCCCTAAAATGATATCCCACGGGTGTGGGTTAAAATTTTCCAGCTGTGGGCAGGGCGCGTTGGCTCACACCTGTAATCCCAGCACTTTGGGAGGCTGAGGTGTGCGGGTCACTTGAGGTCAGGAGTTTGAGATCAGCCTGACCAACATGGAGAAGCCCTGTCTCTACTAAAAATACAAAATTAGCCATATGTGGTGGTGCATGCCTGTAATCCCAGCTACTTGGGAGGCTGAGGTGTGCGGATCACTTGAGGTCAGGAGTTTGAGATCAGCCTAGCCAACATGGTGAAACCCCATCTCTACTAAAAACACAAAAATTAGCCAGACATGGTGGTGTGGGCCTGTAATCCCAGGTATGTGGGCACAAGAATTGCTTGAACCCCAGAGGCAGAGGTTGCAGTGAGCTGAAATTGCACCACTGCATTCCAGTCTGGGCGACAGAGCAAGACTCTGTCTCAAAAAAAAAAAAAAAAAAAAATTCCGTTTCTTTGGGTTGAGATCAATTTATGCCTTCTAGCATAATTGAGGTTTTTAATCTTCCCTAATGTAAAGGCAGACTCAATTGTTATTTAGACAACTTTTTAATCCTTGTTGACTAAAATATCTACTTTAGCAATAGCCTGAAGCAACAAATTCCAAAAATTCATCGTCTATGAAATGAGTAGTCTGTACATTCTCCGCATCCAAGAAACTCTTCAAAGAGAAAATCAACAATCAACTACCTGTATGGTGCAAAGGGCTAAATGTAACTCTGTAAAACTAAAACCCCCAGAAAATGTAAAAGGTTTAAGGTAAGACTAGCTTCACTTTGCATTTTATTACCAGCCATATAAAGGAGAAAGGTGCACAGAGGGCTTACTTACCATTCCTTCCACTTCTTCATTGAGTCCATCCACAGGGGCACATTCGCTGGCATGACCATAGCAGAAGCAATTTCCTCGAACCACCATATCATAAACTGCATAATAATACTTTTCTCTGATTTCCATTCTGGAATCCAGAAGGTTATCTCCCAAAGTATGCAGTTTCACAAACTTGATTCTCAAGTTGGTAATTTTTAATAAATCTAAGAAGGTCATCAAGAAGATGAAAAGTCTGATCAGACAAGCAAGAAGTTTTTTTTTTTTTTTTTGCATCATTTCTTTGTAGAGAAAGGCATGATACATGAAAATAGCTCAAGTTCCCCCCTTGTATGATCTAGATGACTCCAATACTGAAGCCTAACATAACATGACTGGAAAGAGGAAAGGTTACTGCCCTCTCATCAGTTTCATAAGAATGTCAGCCGGGCGTGGTAGCTCACACCTGTAATCCCAGCACTTTGGGAGGCCAAGGTGGGCGGATCACTTGAGGTCAGGAGTTCGAGACCAGCCTGGCCAACATGGCAAAACCCAATCTCTACAAAAATACAAAAAGTAGGCCGGGTGCAGTGGCTCACACCTGTAATCCCAGCATTTTGGGAGGCCGAGGTGGGCGGATCACCTGAGGTCAGGAGTTCAAAACCAGCCTTGACCAACATGGTGAAACCCCGTCTCTACTAAAAATGCAAAAATTAGCTGGGCATCATGGCATCCGCCTGTAATCCCAGCTACTAGGGAGACTGAGGCAGGAGAATCGCTTGAACCTGGGAGGCAGAGGTTGCAGTGAGCCGAGATTGTGCCATTGCACTCCAGCCTGGACAACAAGAGCGAAGCTGTTTCAAAAAAAAAAAAAAAAAAAAAAAAAAGGAAGAAAGAAAAATTAGCAGCCAGGTGTGGTGGCAGGCATCTGTAATCCCAGTTACTCTGGAGGTTGAGGCAGGAGAATTGCTTGAACAACAACAAAAAAGAGTATCTATTCTGTGATGCGTCTGTTTGCAGGACAACTATTCAGGAAGAAGTGTGAGTGGAGAAATTATAAGAATGCAGCTGCATGACTGCTGGAACCTGCGGGCAGACAGTAATCTGAAGTAGCACAATGCCATCTGCTTCCCACAGCAATTAGTGTCAGTTTCAACATCAGAAAATTCCATTCAGGTGGGAAAAGATTTATCAAAGCACTCCAGTTCTCATTGTTATAAGATAGTTAGAAACATTTTTGTTTCTATTTTTGGAAGGGAAAATTTGAAATTTCCCACCATTTAAATGACATCCAAGTTACCAAAGTAGTGTTAACGCTATAGAATAACTACAACCTAAGGAGAGAACATTTCAAGTTTTTAAGCAACATTTTGGTCCACAACTTTTTTGTCCCAGTTTTACAAAACATTTCCACATTTCTCAATATTATATAGTGACATAAGCATAAAGAAGCTTAGTATTAGGATGTGGAGCAAATTATTTTTTCTCAAATACAAGTTACTTGTAAATCAATTTTATCTTTCCCTCTTCTTCCTAGGTCTGCAGACTTATGCTTATTATAAACGCTGGGCTACCAATTCATTCTATAGTAACTAGACAAACGAAGAGCCATTCAACCTTCTCCACAGGGTTTTCATGAGTTACTAAGTTCTTCATGCTGAACTGGATCCTCAGAGATTGATTCATCTGTCTGCACTCTCAAGCTCTGTAGCCTGAAATGGCTCTTTACTGTCATTTATGTCTGTGCATTCTTATAATTTACAACATAAGACAACAGGGTAGTGGCCCAGTACATCAGATACTTTCACAGCCCAAATACAATTTCAAACGCTTGTAATATATGCATAGCTTACAATGAAGCTATAGAAATGGCTGCGGGTAGAAAGGAAAAGTCCATGTGTTAAACTTAGGTTCTTTGTAAAATCAAAAACTAAACAGAGAAACCGTGGTACTCCCCAACTGAATGGCAGTTATGAATGCCAACATTTTCTCCTGCACAAATCCTCCTGCACAAAATGAGCACAAGCGCCTATTGACAAGAGGCCAAACAACAAACTTGAAGAGCAGCTGGAGTATTTAGAAACCCTTGAACTGACCTTTGTGGAAACCCCTCAGTAGAGCAAATATGCTCCCCCCACTCTCTCCTGCCATATTTAACAAGCGAGCCTCATCTTGACTGCTATTCTAAGTGGCAAATCACTTTTGAAGTGAGTCTCAGGTCTCAACAATAGGCAACTAAAGAGATATTGCTCCTTTAATTACAAAGTAAATCAAATGCATGATCAGCTAACATGCATGCTTCCATAACAGAAAAAGATTCTCCGATGCCATTTAACCACAAAAGACAAAAGAATCAAAATTATAAAGACAACACACCCTCCAAGTCCCACAAATTTCACCTTAAAGGGAGCAGATGGTTGAGTCCTTTTAGGGACTTAGGGGGTGTCTGTCCCAGAGCCCATGTGGACATTTTTCACAACTGCATTTTGAGACATGCAGGAAAGGCCTCACAGCTCACTCAGAAATTGGCGCAGAGCTGGACACATCTATTAAATATTTGTTTTACAACAGAATGAATGAGTAAATTACAGACCAGAGACAGGCTGGGCCACATGTAAAATTAATTTAAATGGGGAAGCAGCATTTTTCTGGCAATATTCCCTGGACTTCTTCCACTCTACTCTTCCATGCTTCAAGCTTGGAAGTTTTTTGGGGCCTTGGTTAAAAATAGGGCCTTGTGCAGCTGGGAAAGATCAGCAAGAATCAGCCCCGCCTCTACTCAACTGGTTGCACCTTAGTAGCAGGAGAGGCAGTCTCACCTTTCATTCCAACATTTGGGACTAGTCCTGTGCAAAACTCAAACCAACGCCGATGGTGAAGCAACATCAACAGCAACAACTGTAGCAACAGCTTTGATGTACTGAACACATTTATGATTTATGAACACATTTAAATCCAGGACTTTGTGACTCCAAAGCCCATTCTTTTTTTTTTTTTTTTTTTGAGACAGAGTCTCGCTCTGTCACCCAAGCTAGAGTGCAATGGCGTGATCTCAGCTCACTGCAACCTCTGCCTCCCGGGTTCAAGTGACAGGCGCGCACCACCACGCCTGGCTAACTTTTCTATTTGTAGTAGAGACAGGGTTTTACCATGTTGGTCAGGATGGTCTCAAACTCCTGACCTCATGATCCGCCCGCCTAGGCCTCCCAAAGTGCTGGGATTACAGGCGTGAGCCACCGCACCCAGTGAGCCCATTCTTTTAATTACCATACATGCCTCCCAAGATTAAAATGTAATTGTGTAATAAGAGCAGTTGTTGAATGTGGTAAAGAGCTCTGAACTGAGCACCGTAACATATGGATTCAAGATCTGACTGCCATTTAATAGCCATATCATCTTATGTAATAACATCCAACTCTATAAGCTTCAGCTTATTTTTCTATTAAACGGAAATGCAACCCTCATTTTATTGAGTATATTGAGTATGGCAGAGACTTCTGATTTCTCTTCAGTATTCTTTCTTCCCTTGTTCCTTTGACAGTAAGAGCCCTCGCCAAGAGTGTTAGTAGAGCACATGAAACACCTAGAGATGTTTCCCAGTGTCTCCTGCAGTACAGCCATATGACTAACTCTGGCCAATGAGATGTGAGCAGAAGTGACGTGTGCAACTTCCACGTCTCATTTTTTTGTTTTTTGAGACAGAATCTTGCTCTGTCACCCAGGCTGGAGTGCAGTGGCGCGATCTTGGCTCACTGCAACCTCTACCTCCTGGGTTCAAGCGATTCTCCTGCCTCAGCCTCCTGAGTAGTTGGGATTACAGGCATGTGCTACCATGCCAGCTAATTTTTATATTTTTAGTATAGACAAGGTTTCACCATGTTGGCCAGGCTAGTCTCGAATTCCTGACCTCAAGTGATCCGCCTGCCTTGGCCTCCCAAAGTGCTGGGGATTACGGAGTGAGCCTCCACGCCTGGCCCATGTCTCATCTTTAAATGTAATTTGCTTGCCTCGTCTTCCCTCTTCTCCCGAGTTGAGGTGAGGATGTAGTGGTGGTGGTCTAACTCTAACCATGTGAATAAACCTGGAAACATGGATGGCCTTATAACTAGGGTTGCCAGATTTAACAGGTAAATATAAATGACACTCAGTTAAATTTGAATTGCAGATAATCTTTTTTTAGGATAAAGTATGTCTCAAATATCACATGGGACATGGTTATACCAACCACAAATATTGCATGGGACACACTTGTACTAGTCACAAATATTATATGGGATATATGGGATATAGTTATGCTAAAAAAAGAATTATTTATCTGCAAATGTAACTGGGCATCATCCTGTATTTTATCTGGTAAGCTTAATTATGGCACTTGAGCTACATTTCTTCTCTAGAAAACTCTTTGGTGGGTTTTGTAAGAGAGAAACTTTCACCTTATTTGAACAACTAGATTTGGGGGGACTCTTTGATACAAAAGCCCAATATATACCCTAATATACTGAGCAATAAAATAAGGTATTATGATCAACATAATTACTTGATAACCTATCAATCTTATATCGAATGTACTGTGTTTACATCTTACATCAGATGTAAATGTATTCCCTATCAGTGGAGAGTAACTATTGCTTATTTCAAGACCCTCTGGTCAGGTAACGCAGAGAAAGAAGGAAAATGAAAAAGGTAGATTTAGCACTGAATATTTAGATTCTGAGTAAGACTTATTCCATGGTTGCTGTTTACCATCAAAACTTTATTTGGGCCAGGCACGCTGGTTCACGCCTGTAATCCCAGCACTTTGGGAGGCTGAGGCGGGTGGATCACCTGAGGTCAGGAGTTCGAGAGCAGCCTGGCCAACATGGTGAAACCCTGTCTCTACTAAAAATACAAAAATAAACTAGCTGGGCATGGTGGCGGGCACCTGTAATCCCAGCTACTCAGGAGGCTGAGGCAGGAGTATCACTTGAACCTGGGAGGCAGAGGTTGCAGTGAGCCTAGATCACGCCACTGCACTCCAGCCTGGGCAATAAGAGTGAAACTCCATTTCAAAAAAACAAAACAAAACAAAACAAACAAACAAACAGATTTATTTGGGCCAGGCATGGTGGCTCATGCCTGTAATCCCAGCACTTTGGGAGGCTGAGGTGAGCAGATCACCTGAGGTTGGGAGTTCAAGACTAGCCTGACCAACATGGAGAAACCCCGTCTCTATTAAAAATACAAAATTAGCTGGGCGTGGTGGCACATGCCTGTAATTCCAGCTACTGAGGAGTATGAGGCAGGAGAATCGCTTGAACCCGGGAGGCGGAGGTTGCAATGAGCAGAGATCGTGCCATTGCACTCCAGGCTGGGCAACAAGAGTGGAACTCCGTCTCAAAAAACAAACTAACAAAAAACACTTTTGTTTGAAAATGAACTTACTCTGTATCCTTGGGCTATAAGGATCTTCTATTTTGAAAGCAGGATCTAAAGCACGAAATATCACCTAAAAATGGAAACAAGAGTAATTGGTACTTCTGCAATAATCAAAAAGTAGATTTGCAAGTAGAATGTAAAACACAGAAGCAAACAAACCTCTCCTTCAGTTGAGGGTTCAATATCAGAATATCGGGAATCACAAATTATGTCATCGACTTTTTTCATGGGGCCAGTTGAAGTGCCTGGAAACGAGGCCTCACAGTCATAGGCGAAGTATCTATACACACCCCAGGTTTTCCCAAAGTCGGACGATCGTTCTATCAGCATAGCAGCTGGACGGAATGTCTAAAGGCAGGAGCAAAAATCTCATTTGATGTTTTTTATTGGTAGTCTGTACTTTTTTTAATCTTAGGTAAAAATGTCACTCAACTGCATGCCACAGACTTGAACTGCATGTGGTTTGCATTTCAGACTGTGGCTGGATTTCAAATAATTCAAGCTGTTCCATGGAGCCTCTTCTTGCAAGGAGTGTCTAGCCTCTAAAATGTGCACTTTTCCCCACCCTACTGGATAAGTAAACTGTTTCTCTTTAGAAGCTGATTATAAACAGGCCGAAATAGCAAACACACTTTCGTATATTTAGTCACCATGTCCACTGTAATAAGAGTGGCAAGTTTGAGTGCTTGTTTCTTCATTCGTTCATTTAATCATTCAATAAATGTATGACTACCTCCTTAGTACCAGCCAGTGGCCTATATGCTGTATATGCTATACACAGTCCAATGAGGTACAGATATGGGTGTCAATAATTTGCAATATGCTATGTCAAACACCATAGTAGGGTCACATGCAATGTGCTTTGGAAAAGGAAGAGGAAAAAATTAATAACTCAAGAAGCTGAAAAATCGAGCGATTCCACCTTATTAGGTATATACCCGAAGAACTGACAACAGTAACTCAAACAGACACTTGTACATGAATGTTCACCACAGCAGTATTGTTCACAATAGCCAGAAGGAAGGAATAACCCATGTACCCATCAACTGATAAAGATAAACAAAATGTGATATATACATGCTGTGAGATATGACTCAGCCATAAAAAGGAATAAAATGCCAATACATGCTACAACATGGATGAACCTTGAAAGCATTATGCTAAGTGAAATAAGCCATACAAAAGGACAAATATTGTATGATTCCACTTGTATGAAATACCTAGAATTGGTTAAGTAGACAGAGACACAAAGTTGATTAGCAGTTACCAGGGGCTGGGCAAAGGGGCAATGGTCACAGAATTTCTGTTTGGGGTGATGAAAAAGTTCTGGAAATAGACAGTCTTAGTGGTTGCTCAACATTGTGAATACACCTAACACCACTGAATTATACCCTTAAAAATGGTTAAAATGGTAAACTTTCTGTTATGGATATTTTACTGCCAAGAAAAAAAAAGCTAAGAATATTTCACAGAGAAGAAGGCATCAAATTGGATCTTTTTTTGAGGCGGAGTCTCGCTGTTGCCCAGGCTGGAGTGCAGTGGCACGATCTTGGTTCAATGTCACCTCTGCCTCCCAGGTTCAAACAACTCTGTCTCAGCCTCCCGAGTAGCTGGGATTACAGACGCACGCCACCACGCCCGGCTAATTTTTATATTTTTAGTAGAGATGGGGTTTCACCACTGGCCAGGCTGGTTTAGAACTCCTGACCTCTGGTGATCCACCTGCCTTGGCCTCCCAAAGTGAGGGGATTACAAATGTGAGCCCCCAAGCCTGGGCCAAATTGGATCTTAAAAGGGCAACAAGGTGTTTTCCAGGCAGTGGGTGAAGGTGGCTGCACGTGGCAGAAGAGGTTGGTCAGGGCAGGTAAGAAGTTGCCATGCTAAGGGACTTACCTTTTTGCAAGGAAAAGAGAACACTAAAAAATTTAAGTGGACAAATGAAATGATCATATTGCACTTTAGAAAAATAACTCTTGTGGTAGCTACTGGACATGGACGATGCAAAACACAGGAAAACCAAGTGAAAGAAAAAAGATGAAGGTTTTAACTTGAGAAATTACAATGTAGATAGAAAGGGATGGAACTGACCACTCTGAAAATTTAGTGACAGAAGATACATTGAATTACACTTGGTGATCAATTAGATTGCAGTGGAAAAGGCAGGGTGAGGAAAGAAATGCAGACACCTGAACTTGGGTAGCTAGGTAGATGTGTTGCCAATGACAACAATATGGAAGAGACGTGAAAGCATTTGGTTGTAGGCTAATTAGTCACGTGTGCGATGTCCATGTGGAGACACCCATCAGACACTTGGAAAAAGTGGTCTGGCACTCAGCTGCAAGAATGGAGCTTGAAACATGAATTTGGGAGTCACTGCACACACATATTTGAAACCTCCAAGTATATGATGTCTCAAACAAAAAAAAAGAAAAAAGGAATGGGCAAGATAAAGAGAGCCTAAGTCTGTGCTCCAGAAAAACGTATCAACCAGGGGCTAGACAAGGAAAGCAGAGTGGTGCCAGTACCCCTCATTACATTATTTACTTTAACTCTCTGTAATTTGGGCTGATTTGTGCGTCTGCTAGTTTCATATGTTGAAGACCTAACTCCATACTTCAGGTCACTATATGTGGAGATGGGCTCTTTAAAGAGATAATTACGGTTAAATGAGGTCATGAGGGTGGGCTCTAATCATATATGACTGGTGTCCTTATAAGAACAGATGAGAAGGGAAGACCATGTGAAGACACAGGGAGAAGACAGCCATCCCAAACCAAGGAGAGAGGCCTCAGCAGAAACCAACCCTGCCAACACCTTACCCTGAGATTCCTAGCCTATGGAACTGTGAGAATATACATTTCTGTTGTTTAAGCCACCCAGTCCCATGACACTTTCTTATGGCATCCCTAGGAAACCAATGCACCCTCACAACACATTTGTCTGACAAATGAGAAAATTGAGGCTCGGAGACACTGACTTGCTAGTTACAGGCAGAGCTTAGATTCAAATCCATGCCTATCTTTCTCCCTCACTGGCTAAAGGCATAGAAGACTGAAAAATGAGCGTCAGAGGGAAAAGAGAAAAAAGGCAGTCTTCTGAAACCAAGGCAGGAGGGAGATTTAGGAGGGTGTAGTGAACAGGGTCAACTGGAAGTAAAAGATGAAGCAGAAAGAGCGCTGAAAAACAGGCAAACAGGCAAAGGCTTTGACACTAACCAACACAGTGATGCATTTTGGGAATTGGAAGTCAGATTACAAGGGAAGAAGATCAAAGGAAATTTCAGCTGACCTAGAAAACAGAACCTAAATAAAGACACTTACTTCCGAATTAAAACCAACGCTTGACAGAAATTTGGGTGAGGGTTAATGGTGAAAACTAGAAACATGCTTAGGCTTCCTTTAGCCCTCCTTAATAATCCTGCTGAGCTTTTTCTCTGATAAAAGATTTCAAGGATAAGAAAATGGACAATTACATTTTGACAGATTCTTTGACTTATTCACTCACTAGCTGCTCAGGTTTATTTTTCACCTACTCAGGAATATAAGAAAATGATACCGTATTCAACTCAAGAGAATATCAGCCTAAGAATTTTAAAGTAAGAAAGAAAAATCCCTAAGGACTAACTGAACCATGTGTGCCACGTACCACGGCAAACTCCCCGTGAAACCCTGGCTGGGAGGCTTGGGGAGAGGCAGAGAGGGGAAGTTCTAATCCGACTTCTCTGTGTCAAAAGGGCACAGAGAGAAAAAGTGTGAAAGCCATTTCTGGCTGTGCTTCCTTCTCCCTCTCTTTTGGAAACTTCTAAGTCCCAAAGGAACATTGACGAGTCATTTAATTTCCTGTGGAGTTAAGAAGCTGCTGGAAACCAGAACAACACATTTTACCTAACAAATAGAATCCTTTCCATACTCTCTGCTTAGTCATCAACCTTCTCAGGCCTGCCGTTGCTGCACAGTTGCCTCCAAATTTAAAATAAACAAAAGACCGACGAGTTTTTTGTGTCTTTTTTTTTTTTTTTTTTTTTTTTTGAGATAGAGTCTTGCTCTGTTGCCCAGGCTGGAGTGCACTAGCACAATCATAGTTCACTGCAGCCTTGACCTCCTGGACTCAAGCAATCCTCCAACCTCAGCCTCCTGAGTAGCTGGGACTACAGGCGTGTGCCACCACGCCTGGTTAATTTTTTAATTTTTTGTAGAGACAGGGTCTTGCTATGTTGTCCAGGCTGGTCTTGAACTCCTGAAGCTCAAGCGATCCTCCCACCTCAGCCCCCCCAAGTGTTGGGATTACAGGCATGAGCCACTATGCCTGGCCAAGAGTTATGAGTTTTGAAACATCTAGTAATATAGAAAAACATACTGTGTACACGCTAAATGAGCTTTTGCTAGTCTAAATCCACTTAGCAATTAGCCATCTCTATGGCAAACTTGAGGAAAAAAAATCAACAACCTCAGTTCTCTTCCTGATTTCACTACCGTTAGTGGCTTCACCATCTTCCTAGTTATTTCACTTGACTAAGTAATTTTTTAAGTGAAAGCAAGTTTATTAAGAAAGTAAAGGAAGAAAAGAATGGCTACTCCATAGGCAGAGCAGCCCTAAGTAATTTTTGATTCAGCCCTTTCCTTCCACTGTTCTGCTTCTAATCTTTCTCCACTTCATGGTTCAGCTTTTGATTTTAAAGTATCCAAATGACTGCCCTTAGAAAACAGGGGCACCTCATCTTGGCAATGATCCTCAAAGGCAGTTAACAGCAGAGAGTATCAGAGTATGGCAGTGAGTGGACACATGGGATTTGAAAAAGCTTTCTACGATATTCTTACAGGACTCCTGGGTTGCAGGAAGAGGCTCCCTCCTACTTAAGAATCACAGCCAGTTTTTGCATTAGCAGCAACCCTCCATTAATGCTTCATCAATGCTGACATCAATAGAGCCTCCCAACATGCCCTTTATTCTTGCCATCCCAGTCCCTGCTTTGTATTTCCTCTTGGGCTACCTTCCTGAAACACAGGTCTCATTTTCTTGTCAATGGTTCCCAATTTTTTTTTTGGTATTAATTTTTTTTTAAAGATTCAGAAATCTGTATCTTTAAGACTAGCATAAACAAAAATAAAGCACAAAATAATATGACAGCTGCAGTTACTAGCTGCAAGAATATAGTAAAAAAGTGTCATACTAAATGTTAATGTTTTTGCAACAGAATTATCGCAATCACCTCATAGTGGCAAATTTTGGCAAGAAATAACCATTCATTTCTTATTAAAAATATGAAAAAGAGGCTGAGCACAGTGGCTCACGCCTGTAATCCCAGCACTTTGGGAGGCAGAGGCAGGTGGATCACTTGAGGTCAGGAGTTCGAGACCAGCCTGACTAACATGGTGAAGGCCCGTCTCTACTAAAAATACAAAAGTAGCCGGGTGTGGTGGTACATGCCTGTAATCCCAGCTACTTGGGGGGCTGAGGCAGGAGAACTGCTTGAATCCGGGAGGCAGAGGCTGCAGTGAGCCAAGATCGTGCCACTGCACTCCATCCTGGGCAACAAGAGTGAAACTTCATTCTCAAAAAAAAAAAAAAAAAAAAAATTACTAAAAGAATTTCTAAGATTGGGCTGGGCGTGGTAGCTCATGTCTGTAATCCCAGCACTTTGGGAGGCCGAGGCGGGCGGATCATGAGGTCAGGAGTTCAAGATCAGCCTGGCCAATATGGTGAAACCCTGTCTCTACTAAAAATACAAAATTAGCCGGGCATGGTGGCACATGCCCGTAATCCTAGCTACTCGGGAGGCTGAGGCAGAAGAATCGCTTGAACCCGGGAGGTGGAGCTTGCAGTGAGCTGAGATCGTGCCACTGCACTCCAGCCTGGGAGACAGAGCAAGACTCCGTCTCAAAAAAAAAGAATTTCTAAGATTCATCAGTTGTAATAGCTCCCTATTTCTCATAAAGTTCACACTCCCTAGCAAGGAGTCAATGTCCTTTGCGTCTAATCTGCTTTTCTACTTTCCTTTCCTTTCCTTCTCTCACTACCCCAAACTCGAGGCAAATCTACATAGCACTTGCTGAGCAAATCCTGACCCACTGTCCCACCGCCAGGGCCTTGCTCTCAGACTGTTTCCCTCTGGCCACGAATGGCCTTTCTTCCATCTCCTCCCAATGACATCCCTCCTCTCCTTCCTGGCCCAAGTCAAGTGCAGTCCCAGTCCTAGGTTTCTTTTTTATTCCGGCTAAAATTAATCTTACCCGCCTCCAGGCTAACAAAGATTGTCCGAACTTCTGTTGTAGTCGTTAGCACATTCTGTCATATACTGTAAGTTATTTGCAAGTATATCTTTCTCCCCTGGAAGACTGGAAGCTCCTGGAGGGCAGTCACTGTGCTATCTTTACAATTTCCCATGAGGCTTAAAGTAGGGTAGTTTCTTACAAACAGAAGATAGTTGAATTTATTTATCCACTTATTTTTTCATTCAGTAAACATTTGTAGAGCAATTACTATATGCCAAGCATCTGCATTTATAAAGACTTTCAGGTTCCCACTATCTGCCAGGGCAACAAGATTATCCCAATTCCCAGAACAGAAGGGAACAGGCCAGGCGTGGTAGCCACGCCTGTAATCCCAGCACTTTGGGAGGCCAAGGTGGGGAGGATCACTTGAGGTTAGGAGTTCGAGACCAGCCTGGCCAACATGGTAAAACCTGTCTCTACCAAAAATACAAAAATTAGCCAGGTGTGGCGGCATGTGCCTATAGTTCCAGCTACTCAGGAGGCTGAGGCAGAAGAATTGTTTAAACCCAGGAGACGGAGGGTGCAGTGAGCCAAGATTGCACCACTGCACTCCAGCCTGGGCAATACAGCGAGACTCAGTATTTAAAAAACAAAAAACAGAGGGGAACAGGAGAACACCACTATTCTGTCCTATGTCCTACGATGTAGGTATTATTCCTCTTTCCAATTACAAATGAGAAATTCACAGCTCTGGCCACACATGCCAAGAAGGAGCAGGCAGGGATTCACACCCCATGTACCCAACCCCATAGATGTTGCTTTTCTCACTGGAGCTAGGACCCGAAGAATGAGTTGTTTTCTCATAAACCAGTGTGATAACTTGTACCTATTCTTTTTCTCGAGACAGGATCTCACCCTGTCACCCAGGCTGGAGTGCAGTGGCATGATCTCGGCTCACTGCAACCTTCGCCTGCAGGGTTCAAACGATTCTCCTGCCTCGGCCTCCCAAGTAGCTGGGACTACAGGCGCATGCCACCATGCCTAGCTAATTTTTGTATTTTTAGTAGAGCCAGGGTTTCACCGTATTGGCCAGGCTGGTCTTGAACTCCTGACCTCAAGTGATCCGCCCGCCTTGGCCTCCCAAAGTGCTGGGATTACAGGTGTGAGCCACCACACCTGGCCCCAACTTGTAGCCATTCTGCATGTCTCAGTTCAATCATCACCCCTGTTTTACCTTCTGCGCCTACATAAGTAAGTTCATCTTTCTCCCACTGTATTCACCTGAATAAGTATTCAACCACAAAACATGTGCCCAAAGGACTTTTGGATCTAGATGAACTCAGAACTATCCATGTATATGAACAGATGCCCTCTGCAAAGGAAAAAATAGGATCATAAACATTAATAAAGATGATTTTGAGTATTCTCAGCTGTCACATAACATAAAGGTAACATCCTTATATGCTGATGAGCATCAGTTTAATTACCAGATTGTGTGGTCAATGAAGGGACAAGCGGTTGGTGACAAGGAGTAGTTGACAATTTATTTAGTGAAACCTTCCCCACCACTCTCAATACCAGGTGTCACAGTCACAGTGCCCACCTTCTTGCTCCAGCAGGAAGAGCAGGCCGCTGGGGAGTGGGCAAGCGGATAAAGGCTCAGATGCACAGCCCAGCATCCCTCCTAGTTGCATTCTGACTCCCACGCCCACCCTAGCTCCTTGGCCTCCCGCTTTGGTGGCAGAGACAGTGAGACTTTCATGGCTACCTGCCCACATGGGAAATCTATCCTTGGCACCTTTTCCTATCCTGAGAGGGTGTAGATAAGGTTCCCAACTCCAACTGAAAGCTATTCAAAAGTGATTTTTAATCTGAGAAGCAATAACTAAATTATGGGTTTTCTGTGAGCCAATGTGTACTTTAAGCCATGTGAAATCTGTCATTTCCAGGCAGCTGCTTAAGAAGAAACAAAGGGACTTTGTACAGAGGTATTCCCTAGTTCTGGAGTCATTTTACATCTCTCAAAGAAAAATGATGAGAAAATCCACATTTAAGAAGGCATTACACATTTCTTAAGGAACTGTAAAACTGTTCCCACAAATTTTGCAAAACTTTGAAAACCAAAGAGAACACACTTCCTTTCCAGTTACCAAAGTCCAAAGTCAGTATTAAAACATAAACACAAGGGACCAGGGATTTACTCTCCAGATGTTTTATTGCGGTTTGGAAGAGGGTCAACACTGCCTTACTCTATGGGGAAATAAAAAGATACCTAATTAAAAGTTCACAGTTGAATTACCTTAGAATAGAGGCTCTTTCTACTTATTGTCATGAAGATAGAGTATTTGTTAAATGCCGTTATTCATGCTCATTTTAAAAACTGCTCAATTACCCCAATTTATGGCAACAATAATATTTAAGTTCCCATTTAGGTCAACTCACATCTGACATCCACTTTGAAAGGGGACATTACACAGTGCTCTCATGTGTCATTTGTGAGAAAGTTATGGATTTCTTACCTTGAAAGTCATTATGAGATGAGTAAAATGGAATTCTGCTTCCAAATCCAGTTGGATAGTTACATTTTCCACACCTACAGGAGATTAAAAAAAAAAAAACAACAATAAATGAAACTGTAAATAGAAACATCTGTGAATAGTTGAGACTATTTTTTAAAATTACTTTTATGTTCCCCATAGAAATTATCCCTGCATTCTACCTTAAGCTGAAGCTGAAACTAAATAATAATCCCATGGGCTTATTTAGGTGGTAAAGCACAAGTCGAATGATTCTTTCGTTTTCCACAAATCATTCTGGAGTTCAACAGATTGAATCTGCTCACTGGAACAAGACATCTAGCAGAGTGCCTCTAGCTGCTGTCAAGAAAGACATCCTTTGCCTAGCCAGAAGTGAAACATCTTCCCAACCCTCTAAGCCAAGCTGCTCTCAAAGGAAAAAAGGGAGGGGCACTTCCTGTGCACAGTAGGAGGTCAGCTTGCAGTCTGATGCACAAGGACACAATCCTCCTCCAGTAGAAACACAAATATTCCTTTTTCTCTATGCAGCAGCAAAGAAAATAAATAAGAGTCTACCACATATGTTAGTTATACTACAACTTAGAAAAACCTATCCCTGATGGGGAAACCTTTGGATGCATTTCCACAATGAAAAACAATGCCAAAGAAAAAAAGAATCCGTCAAATAAACCGGCTCAGAACAAATACTAACATCTTCTCTTTCAGGGGAAAGCCTGAACAAACAAATGAGCCTTTGCACCCTTGCCCTGAGGGTCAGTCAGTCTCACTTAAACACGTTAAAAAGGCCACTGGAATTCCAGAGATGGAAAGCACCTCCTCCCCAGTCCCTAGAGCTCTCAAGCCTGCCTGTTCAGCAAGGGAGATTTTCCACGCTTCTTGTGTTTGAGAGAGCTTTTGGGGTCCATCATGAGAGCAAAAGAAGTCTTAAATGCAGAAAGACAGGAATGTGTCAGAATGAATCATGTCACAGACTGGTGTATTTTCAGGAAATCAGGAGGACCTTTTGAAATAAACTCTCTTGCTGGAAAATTGCCAAGTCAACTGGGGGGGCGGGGGGCACGGAAAGTGGTCACTGGAACGGATATGAGTTAGCTGGAATGTTAAAAGAAAAACATTATAATCACACTAACTAATCTTACCTAACTTATCAAAAAGAGCCATATTACAGAACTACACTGGGCATTTATTTTTGAGTGAAATGTTAGGCAACTGTACATCTCTCCTATTCCAGGCTTTTAAAAACCTACCATATTTGTTCAAAATTAAGAGATAACAAAATAATGTAAAGTGCAAAGCAAGACTAGTGCCATTTCTGTAACCTAAGAACATATGCTGCAATGTGTGCACCAAAAGCACATTCCATTTAGATTTATAACCTGATAAAGCATTACAGGCTTTTTTTTATATGGGAAGAAAAATCCACAGAGAAAAGAAACAAGGTCATTCTTCTATAGTGTATTTGATTTCTGTCAGACGTAGGAATAGATCATCACGATGGGTAAAAATGGTCGTACATTTCAAGCCCATTTCTGTGCCTGGACACTGATAATTTAACCCCGCCATGTATAAGCACAACTTGTGCAAAACACACAGAAAATAGATAAAATCACATTCATAAAGTCTTCAACTGTGATCAGACAACAGAGAGATGATAGGGTATAGTAACAATCAGTCTGACTTTCTAAAGACTAAGTTCCATCAGTCTAATCTCATCTAATCTCTTGTGACAGAGTGACAGAGAACTCAAGCCCCTCTACTGGAAAATCTCTTCTTTCTGGCATCTGGTCTCTTTTGTCCCAGAGATTCAAAGTTGTAGAAGTTGATTAACTCGACATAACTAAGAAAAACCTTCCTCTAGAACTACAGCACATGATAAACTGTTTCACTGTCTGCTGACTAAAATGGGGACAGTCTCGATCCTAATGTTGAGGCATCTTCTTCAAACTGTCTTTCACTAGAAGAATGTGGGAGAGCAGGAAATGCTCCTAGTCTTTGTTCATAATAAGCTTGCTGCTGTTTCAGAAGTCCTCGGGGTGCACTGCAGATTTACAGAAACTTCTCTTTCACACTCAAGTATCAACCAAAATATGCCCCCGTAAGAATGAACATGGCTCTAAATGATAAATGCTTTCTGATGACCCAATGAAGTCTGTAACCAATGAATTGCCAAGGCCAACCAATGAACAAACCAACTCTCCTTAGAAACCAATAGTCTAGAAAATATTGCAATTTAACAGTTGATGGCTGGGCGTGGTGGTTCACACCTGTAATCCCAGCACTTTGGGAGGCCAAGGCGGGTGCATCACAAGGTCAGGAGATAGAGACCACCCTGGCTAACACCGTGAAACCCCATCTCTACTAAAAATACAAAAAATTAGCTGGGTGTGGTGACATGTGCCTGTAATCCCAGCTACTCAGGAGGCTGAGGCAGGAGAATCACTTGAACCCAGGAGGTGGAGGTTGCAGTAAGCTGAGATTGCACCATTGCATTCCAGCCTAGGTGACAGAGAGAGACTCTGCCTCAAAAATAAATAAACAAACAGTCAATGACAAAGAAATCTATTAAGGGTGTTTGTCTTTACAGAATGATAGATGGCTGCAACGGCATCCAAAGCCTGCCCAGGTGTACGGCATAGAATAAAGAAATCTAGTAGTCTCCAGGCTTTTTAACGGCCAGGGTTAGGTTCACTTCTTTGAGGATACTTATTATTTTTTAAAGATCTAACAGTACATTGTTAATTAACAAACACAATAACTCTACTTTTATTCCCCAAATTTCAGCATTCGAGTTTGAAATAAATGTGAAACTCATCTGGGCTTCATGTCACAGCAACAGTAAAATCATATTTGATGAATGTATTAAACCAAATCCCAAATAGCAAAGACAGGAAAAAGGGTGTAATTCATGCAATCACTGGAGGAACCATTTGACTTGGGGTCATATCCATGTTGACAGAGTCTTTGAAAAAATTACATCTTGCTGCTTATTCATAGTGTTATTATTACTATCAAGAAATTTTCTGTAGATGAAGGAAGGCGGTGGGGGAAGGAGTAGGGGCTATGATTCTGCCCCTTCCTTTGGGATTGATCAAAACGAAAGATGTTACATTTTGTGGAAGAATAAGGGCCTGAGATAGTACCCATACCCTCCCCAGACAGCCCCCGTCACACAAGTATTCTCTCCAAAAGCCCCTCAGAATGAGGACTATGAAATGCTCCTTTGGTCTAGCATGAAAGGCTGCTTTCTTATAGGAAATACATGCTTCAGGAAGAAGGATAAGATTTTACCAACAGAAGTTAGTGCTCCAAGCAGTCAATCTGTCAGAGGCCATAATTACAGGACAGAGAAGTGAATCATAATTACAAACACCCAGGAACCTGTAAGCTCCACCCAAGTTATCAATCACACTCAATGGAACTTGTCCCCACACCAACCACATACCATTTTCAGATTGCCACCAAATCTTAAGGCGGTTTGGAGCAAATGTAGTGACCACATTTTCAATGAGATGGCTGTCAGGATTCAGGGTCTCATGATAAGGATCTTGGGAATTGCATATGAAGCATTTTTTGTCCTCCTGCAAACAAAGTTGAGTTCATCAGTCTAGAAAGCAATCTCATTAAAAACATTTTTAATTAAAAAAACCCTATGAAGCCCACAATACAAAAATCAACCTATTAGCTTCAAGAAAAATAATTGTGTGAAAATTGCTTAGGTGATTTGTATCACATCTTTCACTTTTAACTTGCTGAGTCTAAAATACTCTTGAAAATAATTTCCTCCTTCCTTGCAAATTCAAGGTCTAAAGTAAAAGAGGGCATTGTTTCTACAAGCTATTAATTTAACCAAAATCAAATTTCTAGGTTTAAACCTTAATCTCAATAAACAGCTACAGAAGCTTACTCTACAGTAAAATGCAGAGGAGATATTAGAGAATTTTTGCTGACATAAAGCAAACTAAAAATGAAAGAAAAAAATACAATTCACTTGGCCTGATTTCCTAAAACCTAAATGAAGCAGAAACCAAGTATTAGGCAGAAGTATTTAGAGAAGCTTTGGGAACCACAGAACAAGATTTCTTCATTTCCACCCTGTCCGAGCAGTGAATCAATGGTGGTAGCATGCAGGCTAACCTGCAAATTGCTCAGAATATCTGGGAAAGGGAGGACCAGGCCATGTTGGGACCACTATAATCTGGGGCCAGTTCAAAGAACCCCAACATGGGCATGAACTAGGATGAAGATAGACCAAGTTTTAGGTTAGCTTTGAATTTCTCTCACTTTCTCCTAAAATGGGAGCCAGAGCCACTTGGGCAGTTGGGTTAGGAGAGTTATCTACTTTCTGTGCATTCCATCAAGGCAAATCATAAACAACAGAGCTTAATAGTTCTCTTTCCACATGGAGCTTTGCTCTGTACCTACATTTTCTGAAATGCAGACTATTCTTAAGTCTGAAAATGAGGCTAAGACTGAAATATATAGAGACCCACATGTATGTTACAAACAGCATTTAAGGGTAATATTCTTATAAGGACACAATTAACTGTACTTTTACATTGTATTTCACATCATATTTATTTAGTTATTACCTTCTTCTCAAAAGGATTTGGAGACTGGCAAGATGTAGTGTCTAAAAAACAGAGACCCAAAGCCAGGGATGCATTAGGAGCCGATAAAACAAGCTTCCTGTCTCAATCTTGATGCCCACTAGATGTTTGAGAAAAGTACGTGCCCAGTCCCCTTCTTTAGGCCCTGCTATCTGTGAAAAGCACTTCACAAATGCATGGCTAATCATATATACCAGAGAGCCTGGCTCCAGTTGCTTTTTTTTTTTTTTTTTTTAAAGGGAAACTACTAAGACTGCATCCTCTTCCTCTTCCAAAGGAAGAGAAGAACCTAGGAGCAATACCAACAGCCAGCTTCACACTCAGGAGAGACCGCTGCACCTCTTTCTTGTGGTTTCTGATGGTCTCTACACATTTAGAGAAACTTCTCTAGTAACGAACTATAGAAATCATCACTGAGAGGACAGTCTTTCCAGTTGCTTTTAATACAAACAGTCTGATTCTCATTTTGGTCAAAGCTGATTTTAGAATCTGGTGATTCATTTACAGGATGTCCTGGCCTCTCAAGTAAGTGTTAGCATAATATTGTAGGTAAAATTTAAATGCTAATATTAGAAAAGTAACATCAACTGCCTTCAATAACTTGTAGTCAAGGAAACTAGTACTGGAGAACAATCACCAGAACTCAAAAATAAAAAAAAATAAAAAAATAAAAGTTTAAAAAAGTTTAATTACAGCCTCCCTTCTAATCAGGAGGAAGCAGTCTAGACATCTCTGTATAAACCTGGAAGCAAATGAACAGAATCCACTTTACCACATTCCTTTGGTCTGATTTATCAGGTCTCCAGAATGGGCTTTCTGCTTTGTAAAAGTGACTCCGTTTTAAGGGATCTGCTGTGCAAACCACACACAATACTCTATCCTCCTTCTGAAGGGCAATTGTACAGGTGGGTGGGCTGACCACGTTCTGAGCAATTAGCTTGGAACTTGCCCCGAATGTGAAACTGATACTTTCTGCTTTTGTTAGAGGCCAGAAATATCAGCCTTTTTTTATTTAAAAAAATTTTTTGAGACAGGGTCTCCCTTTGTTGATCAAGCTGGAATGCAGTGGACTGATTATCGCTTACTGCAGCCTCGACCTACTGGGCTCAAGTGATCCTCCCACCTCAGCCTCCCAGACAGCTGGGACCACAGGTGTGGACCACCAGGCCCAACTAAGTTTTAAAAATTTTTTGTAGAGACTGAGTCTATGTTGTCCATGCTGGTCTTGAACACTTGAGCTCCAGTGATCCTTCCACCTCAGCCTCCCTAAGTGCTGGGATTACAGGCGTGAGCCATTTTGCTCCCGGCCAGCCTCCTTTTTAAAAATGAAGGAAAAGTATTCTGATTCTGGATATTTTACACTTTGTGTCTTCTTTTAAAATTACTTTTGACTTTGTGTAAATATGACCACTGAAATCTAAAATTTGGGCCCTCTTTTAGAAACAGGTAACACCCTGAAATTTCACTGTGGTCTTCCTGTATCAGGGTACCATGGCAACCAGGGCATTTCGTAAAAGCAAGCATCTGATCCTGATACCTAGTTGGGAACAGCACCAAATGAGGAGAGGAAAACGGGTTCGTTCAGTGATTGGAATCACCTTGCAAGACGCCTGTCAGTGCTGGAATCCTCTTTACTCAAGTGACGATGCGGTGGAGGGGGGTGGGGAAACCCAAAGGTTTTAAAAAGAGGATAAATCACCTTTAATGCACACTTCCAAAACTAAAGATTTAAAACACACACACACAATCAGGCCTTTGGAGGCCCTGGGTCAGGGCAGCCAGGGCTGTCGGCAGTACTGCCTTTTCATACTCACCGCGCCGGCAGGAAATGTGTGGCGGATGCAACTGTGCAAACTGAGATGGGGCGAAAGGGTGAGCTACCAGCCTAATCCCGGGACTCCCCGGCTGGCTGCGCTTCCTATCTGGATTGCTGGAAGGATGCGGAGTCCCCAGGGCCTGCCCCTTAGGTCTGGACGGGAGGAGGCGCTAGCAGAGCCTCGAACCCCGCTCTCAGCCCTTACCTGCAAGTGGCTGACGATACAGTAGGGTTCGGGCTTGTGCAGCCCGCACGTCGAGGTCACCGAAAGCTTCTGTGCTCGGCCGATGAGAAGGTCGCCCGTGGCGGGATAGCAGCTGCCTTCAGCGCAGCCGTAGCTGAACTCGGGTTCCTGAGCGCGCACTCGGGCTCGGCACAGGGCTGCGGGAAGGACAGGCAACAGGGTTCCGACACAAGCAGGGAGTGGAGCCCGAACAAAACGAACAAGCGGGGGCGGGGGAGTGGGTGCGGAGAGAGGACAGTCCATTCGGAAGAAAGCAAAATGCACAGAAGAGACAATGGAGAGATGAGCGCAGGAGAGGCTGGGAAGGCAGGAACTCCGAAAGGAGAAGGATACGGAAAGAAACCCACACACGTCATCAGGTCTGTCCAGCAGCGAGAGCCTCCCTCCCGGGAAACCCACCGACGCTCGCGCCCACCCTGATCAGCCCTGGGGAGCAGCTCCCGCAACAAAGGGTGGATGTGTAGGCCCTCCACTTCGACGTGTCCGGAGCCCGGCGCAGGGAGACTGACCCCCCAAGCGCCACACACCCACGCATGTGAACCCGCGTGCACGCGGCAGCCCGCGCATCCTCGGTGAGTGTGCGCGTGGAAATCTGTTAGCTCGGGGCGCGAGAGTGCGTGTGCGTGCACGCGCGAGGGTCACCGGCGCTTCGCTGGGGATGAGGCGCCGGGGCCCGTGGTGGACGCCGCTTTCCGGAGCTAGGGGAACCCATGGACAGTCCCTGGGGCTCTAGAGTGGTTTCAAGGCTTCGCCATTCCAGGGAAGCGCCAGGTCCTGCTGTTTCTGGTGCCATCCGGAGACAAACAGAGATGGTTAATTAAAGCCACATGGCCCCCATCTGTTCCCAGAATGAAGCCTCCGCTCAGCTCAGGCACTTTCCTGGGCAATGGATTTTTGGAAAGCCCTCCTCAGTCAGCACCGCCAACCCCAGGGAACCTGTCTTCTGCGGTGGGGAAACCCAGGGTGAACCGGCCGAGGGTGCAAAACCCTGAGCGGGGGCCGCGGGAGGCCGCAGGGGCCGGGGCTTGGGCGCAGAGCCCGGGGGATGCGGGTCCGCGGCGCTCCGCGTGCACCGTCTCCAGCCACCACCGAAGCAAGGGCGGTGGCGTTTAATCCCAGGGGCGTCATTTCCATCCAGTCCCTCTCCCAAGCCCCCAGGATCCCACGAAGGTGAGCAAGCAGCTTTTGGGTTTTCCTTCCCCATGCCCAAGTCCATCCGCCTCCCCGCACCGTTTCCACGGAATTACCTAAGAAACTGAAAGCTAACACCTGGAGAAGTCCCATGCTGGCTCCCTGCAGCCACGGGGACGCGGCAGAGGAGTGGAGAAGACGCCCGCCGACCGCCTGCCCTTTCTTCCCGTCTTCCTTTCTGGAGAGGTGGAAAGGAGGGGAAAAAAGGCAAATGTTCAAAGAGAGTAGAGGCGCCCTTCCATTTCCTGTCGCTCCCACGGAAGCGGGGGGTGGACTGGAAAGGGGGAAAAATCGCGCAGCCACTTTGTTCTCCTCACCCGGAGACGCGAGCGCTCGCCCCGCTCCTGGAGCCCCCGAGCCCAAAGAAGGGAATTAGAAAGTTTAGCCTTGGGAGGAACAGAGGGAGGCGCCTCTGCTCATGCGCATACGGAGAGCCGGGGCTGAAGGGGCGGGCGGCCGCAACTCTGAGAGGACCGGGTGAGGTCCCGGTCCCAACCCCCGGGGCGCCTCTTTTGTTTGAAAGCCGTATCTGCGGTCGCTGCGGGGCTGGGGCGCTTCCCGGTCCCAGGGCGGGTCCGCCCCGGGGTGCGCGTCCCAGAACGGCGCGCGGCGGGGCCGTCCAGCGAGGGGGGCGGATGCGTGGGGGCGTCTCCGAGGTGGGTGTTCAGGTCGCCCAGCCAGGGGGACTGCGGGACCTACCGCGGACTCGCGCATTTACGTTCGCAAGAACTGAATCAACAAACGTGCCCACGGCTAAAACTCTTGTGCCCTGAGCTCGGGGAAGGCAGGTTAACCCTTTAGAAACAGGGTCTACCTGTCTGTTGTGTTTGTTCTTTAGAAAGTGACACTTCCTCTCCGCCCCTAGTATCCAAGAGCTTGGGATGGGCGCGACATCTACAGTGTCTTCCTAGGACGGAGGGGAAGCTCTGTGCGCCCTGCAATTCTTTGCGCACACATTTATTCAGGACCTATCTGTAATCGCTGTTACCCAGGTGGTCACGGCATTGAATTGAACGTCTAGTTCTGTTTTTAAAAAATCTACTTCCAACATGGTGAAACCCCGTCTGCACTAAAAATACAAAAATTAGCTGGGCGTGGTGGCGGGCGCCTGTAATCTCAGCTACTCGGGAGGCTGAGGCACGAAAATCGCTTGAACCTGGGAGAAGGAGGTTGCCGTGAGCCGGGATCGTGCCATTGCACTCCAGCCTGCGCGACAAGAGCAAAAAACTACGTCTCAAAAAAAAAAAAAAAAAAAAAAAAAAAAAAAAAAAATCTTCCTACCTATATCCAGATGATGGCGTTAGCTCAGGTAATTCCTCAAATGACACTATTATTGTTACTGACTCCCTTTCCCATCTCGCCGTGGAAGAGTTGACACAGCCAGGAAGTGGAAATCTCTCATGAGAGGTACTTCCCCACAACGCTCATCTCGACGATTCTCCATGGCGTGCAAATGGTGAGGTGGGGAAAGGGCCTCTAATGAAGGGTCTCTGACAACACAGTGTAACCTGCCTGGTGAAATTAGGGGTACATAGAAGCTCACCACCTGCTAGGGGTTGGAGAGGGAAAAGAGATTGGTGACGGGACCCCACCACCCATTCTGCTACCCTTAGCAATGGACAGAGTCAAAGCTTGGAGTCCTGCTCTGGGCAAATGTGGCTGGAATTCAGGGAGTATCGTTAGTTGTCAGTCCAGTCAGGAGACTTGGCTTGTTTTCCAGTCATTTCCGGGAGAAGAGTTTAAGCGGCTAGCTGGTCAGTTTTTAACTTAGCTGTAACGAAATAAGGCCCAGAGAAGTTTAATCATTAGACCACAGAGTCAGCTGCTTTACGAGTTCGTAAGCCTGCACGAGTCTGAGGCAGGCGGGAGTCTGGGGGTCTAGGTGAGTGAGGCATTAATTATTCATCAAATCAGCACTTGCCCTGCTACAGCCTAGGGAGGTTTTGCCTCTGCTGAGGCTTAGGATCCTCTGCGCCGGCTGGGTAGCCTGAGAGCGCTGAGAAAGTCCTTGCTGTTGGGAGGTTGTAGAATTGCAATGGAGGGTCTTCAGGGCTTAATTAAAAGAAAAATATTAAACGGCAAATGTCTTTTCTTCCTGTTGAGCTTTTAATACCCTGGGCCAGAGTTTCGTATTTTCATGTGCACACACTGCAAGCATCTTTCAGCTCCTTTTCTTTCTTGAGCCTAGCCTCTGCTCTCACAGCAGCTGAGCCCTCCTTGCTACCTGTCCCTGGTCAGCATCCTCTCCTCTTGCAAAAGGTCATTTACCTTCAGCAGTGTTCAGAAGCCTGCCTGCTCTCCTGATCACCTCACTTGCAGTAGTAAATTGAACACTACTGAGAAAATTCGGTTTTTAAAAATTTGCCTGTATACGTGCAGGGGGAGGAGTGTGTGTAACACTCACCTTCTGACCACTTCATCTATGAATTTGTCTACCTCCCTTCCCACCTTTATCTTTTGTGCTTCTCTCCTAGAAGTGTGCCCTCCTCTCATCTACTAAGTTCAGTGCTCTCATATACTTGCTCAGCCCTCCTCCCGTTTTAAGTAAAAACAACACAAACCCTGCATTGCATGGAATCAAAGCTTGAGCTCTGGAGATTTGCTCATGGAATCAAAGATTGAGCTAAGGAGAAAAGAGTTTCAAGAGGGAGATCTGAAGCATAAGCCACAGAGATCAACTAAGATCACAGTGGGAAAATGTCCATTGCATTCAGCAATTAGAAAGCCAAGGGTGGCCAGGCACGGTGGCTCATGCCTGTAAGGGGTGTGAGGCGGGTGGATCACAAGGTCAGGAGCTCAAGACCAGTCTGTCCAATATGGTGAAACCCGTCTCTACTAAAAATACAAAAATTAGGCGTGGTGGCAGGCACCTGTAATCCCAGCTACTTGGGAGGCTGAGGCAGGAGAATTGCTTGAAACTGGGAGGCGGAGATTGCAGTGAGCCAAGATTGCGCCATTGCACTCCAGCCTGGCCAAAAAGAGCTAGACTTCGTCTCCAAAAAAAAAAAAAGTCAAAGTCAGTTACCAAGAACAGTGGTGGAGATGGCAGCCACACTGCCATGGAATGGAGGAGGAACTTGGGGAAAGCAGAGCATAAGAGCAAACTATACTTTCAAGAACCTGAGCTATGAAGCCAAAGGAAGGATTGAGCAAATCCCAGGGTTTGCTCAATCAAAGCTTGAGCTTTGTTCCATACTCCTGCTCTAGGCAATGTGGCTGGAATGAAGGATAAAGACTCTATACTCCCTCTCCTTCCTTTGGAGAATCACCAAACGGTGCCCACGGCTAAAACTCGCCTGCCGTGCACTCGGGGAAGGTGGGTTAACCCTTTAGAAACAGGGTCCACCTGTCATGTTTGTTCTTTAGAAAGTGACACTTCCTCTCTGCCCCTAGTATCCAAGAGCTTGGGATGGTCATGGCATCTACAGTGTCTTCCTAGGAAGGAGGGGAAGCTCTGCGCGCCCTGCAGTTCTTTGCGCACACATTTATTCTTGGTAAGTGCCCTTGACTTTCTAATCTGAATGCAGTGGACGTTTTCCCACTGATCTTATTTGATCTCTTTGTGGCTTATGCGTCAGATGATCACACCCTCCTTCTTGAGACTCCTTTCTCCTTAGCTTCCAGGACATAATTCCAGAATTTTCCCACAAGACTTTGACCCCTCCTCACCCATTTATCTTGCCCTTCTCTGATCCCTTAAACATTGGTGCTACCAGAGATTCTGTCTCTCTTTTCTGCTCCCTTTACTCATCCATATCCAGGGGTGCACCACTTGGACTCTCCTCAACCTCTAATTCCCATATCTCTAGCTTGTACCTCACTTGGAATTTACATACCATTTCTAACAGGCCATTGAATATCTCTACTTCGATGACCCATAGGTAAATGAAATTCATCTGTGGCAAAACTGAAATCTCTCCACCCACCTCTCCTACAACAAAATGTGTTCTTTCTTCTGTTTCCCATTTCAATTATTGGCACCATAATCCACCCTTTAGCTCAAGACGGAGATCTGGGAACAGGACTGGCTGCATGATTAGCAGGGCACATATGTGGAGCCCCTCTATTATTCTTAATGTAAAGACAGTGAAAGAGCATTAAACCTAGCATGGGACTCTCCTGAGTGGGGTAGGGGGCGCTGTGCAATTGCACAAATCACACGCCCATGAAGCCAGCCTAGGCTGGGAATCTTGGACACCTCCCGCTCCTTCATTCCCTCCCCTCCCCATCACCAGGTCCTGTCATTTCTACTTTCCTAGCAACTAGCCAGCATGTCCCCTTGCTCCAACCTCATTGCCCTCCCTTAGAGTTCAGTCTGAATGCCTGCCAGACCCCCCTGACAGGTGTTCCTACTTCCAGACTCTTCCTTTCTTCAGTCTAATCCTTCCTAATACCCGCAGAAGGATTTTTTCAGAGTCAAAACCTTGATCACGTCATTCCCTTATTCAAAAGCCTTCAATGGCTGCCCTCTGCTCCTTCCCTGTGCATGACATACTTCATTCCTTCATGAATTTCCTTTCACTACGTGGGTCCTCCTTGACCTTGTCAACTTAGTGAACTGCACACCTTTGAAGACTCCTCTTAAACATGACTTTCTGCATGAGCCTCTCTCTCCTCCTCCTTGTAAAAGCCTGTTACAGCATATATAACATAATGCTGTAACTATTTGTTTATGCCCTTATCTCCCCCAATAGACAGCGAGACAAGGACAAGTATTGTGTAACATTTGTTTTTGCATTAATGTTGTCTTGCATAAAATGAGGCACATTACAGGTGCTTAATAAGTGTTTCTCGAATGAAAGTAAATGAAGACTAGTCTCCATGTTTTAAAAACTTCCTTAAATCTTAAATATCCACTTTTTTCTACCTTAATATGAATTTCTAGCCAAAGAGAAAAAGAAATACCACCACTTGACTTAATTTTAGGAATACTTCCAAGTTTCACTCACAAATTCTTCTCGTCTATTATATTTCATACAATTTCCTCTGACTTCTGAAGATGTTACAAGTTGAGGAGGAATGAATCTCTTCTGTTAGTAAGCCCGTCCAGGGCTTTGCTGTGGCTGTCAACACAACCCTCTCTTGTCTGTCATTTGTACTAACCTGGCACTACCTGCTTTAGCGTAAAGCAGTCTTTACCAGAGAATTCTGCAGCAGTTTAAATGGCAGATGGGATTGCAAATTGTTGGCTGTTCTGTCTCAAAGAATGTGTGACAGTTATCTCCCTGTAGCATTTACTATTTTCGTTTGAAAACAAAACAAGAACTGTTTTCAAGGTCACCTTCACTTTCACACAGTCTTAGAACACCACGTGTGTGTCTCCTTTGAAATCCTGATTGACAGTAGAACAACAAGGATGCTACATTCTAGACTTTAATCTTTGGGTCCTGAAATGTGGCTATTTTTATAACATTGTTCTCATGAAAAATACTAGATTTTTCTGTTTTAAAAATTAGATTTAAGTGCATTTTGTGAGATTCAGAATTGATCTAGAAAAGTAAATTCAATGACCAGTAAGATTCAGGTCAAATTTCATGCTATACTTTATATATATATATATATCTTTTATAATACATAGAACAGTAATTTGTAGTTTTGTTTTAGTGTCCTTCTTCCCAGAAGCAGAGACTGTCTTTCATTAGACTTTGGATTCCCGTCAGGTGGCAGTTTCTAGTATATTATAGACACATGATATCTGCTTGTTGGATAAATAAAATTGAGTAACCTTCTTTATAATTGTTAAGGGAACACACAGGGGATGTTATTGCTATCCTCTGTAATAGGAAAACTATCAGGGCCTGAAACTAGGCAGGGAGTCACAACATTTTAAGCCTCGAACCATATAATGCTAACAGTAGTTTGGGCTTGCGTTAACATTCATCCTCCCTTCATCTGGTAACATTAGCTGGATTTTCCTTGAGGGACTAGTCCTCTCCCATTTTCAGCTTACTTGATTTGGATAGGGCTAATCCCCCCAATGAACTCCAGGCTATTCAGTGCATTTCCATCTTCCTCTTTCTAGTGAGTGGTTCAGGGATGGATATGAAACTCATTTATTCTAGTTAAGGTGACTCTGGGATTTTTATTGGAATTCCTGGGAAAAAACAAACAAACAAAAAACAGCTCTTTTTCCCCCTGGACTTGGGAGTTATGTGAATGTCAGCCTGGAACTGGTGGAGGCTGCTTGAGACTGGAGCCAACACAAAGGAAAGAAGAACTGAGGGAACCAGAGGGTGGGTCCTTAAAGAACACTTTGGAGTATCTTGATCCAGCTATACCTGAAGCCAGTACACTTTACCTTAGCCAATACATTTTTCTAGACATGTAGCACGAGAGAGACCTAAACTTGTTGTTTTTAGCCTGAAATTTAGGAGGCTTTTAAAAAACTGCAGCATATTGACTGATGCAGGCAGGACTTTATCAACACTGTCTTAAAAATGGTCATTTGTTGGCCAGGCGCGGTGACTCACGCCTGTAATCCCAGCACTTTGGGAGGCTGAGGCAGGCAGATCACCTGGGCTCAGGAGTTCAGGACCACCCTGGGCAACATGGTGAAATCCTGTCTCTACTAAAATACAAAAAATTAGCTGGGCATGGTGGCATGCGCCTGTAGTCCCAGCTACTCGGAAGGCTGAGGCATGAGGGGAATCACCTGAGCCCCGGAGGTGGAGACTGCAGTGAGCTGAGATCACACCACCGCACTTCAGCTTAGGCTAGAGTGAAACTCCATCTCAATAAAATAAAATAAAATAAAGTAAAATAAAATAAAATAAATGGTCATTTGTCTATTCTTAAATATCTCAAAAGAGATCACAAATGAGAACACTCAAATCTCTATTTGAAGACAGTCACTAAAACAGGTGCAAGAAAGCCTCATTCAAACTCTTTACAGGCTTTCTGCAAGGCTGCATACCCATTGCATTTCACCTCCCAAGAAGGTGGCAGGATCCAATGGAAGAAAGGGTGCCGCTTTATTTCTACCCATCTATGCCCATAAATTCCAAACCTTATTTAAAAAGTTTGAATCTATATTTAACAGGAATGCCTAAATGTGGCAAGTTTTTCTCAGTTCACTCTTGTATATGAATTTTGGCACCTGGTTGCTAACCTGGCACCTTAAAAATGAGTAGGAGGGAGATTAATGTCTGAGTTAGTGCTAGAGGGCCAGAGGAAATCTCTTTTAAAGAAAGTTTTATCAGATCTATAACAGGAGTAACTTAAATGTAGTCAAGTAAATACCTTAAGACTTGAATACGAGTCATGAACCCAGGCTTTATTTTTCTGGCACATTAACTTTTACATCCGTTCATGAGTGAATCACCATGTTTACTGAAAAACACTGATGTCAAATTGAGTAGACAGCTAACACTTAGTGGGAGATACTTATTCCATATCAGAAAAACTTTTCCTAATTAAAACTCAGTTCATCTCTTACAGGAATCCACCTGAAATTGTATTTTAAAGATTATTTTGAAGTTTTTATTACAGCTGACAGTACTTTCCCCAGCTTTTAAAGATGCTGAAATTCAGTAAAATCTGCAGGAAAAAAAAGACTGTCTTCCAAATATTTCAATTTTTTAGTCTTCCTTTACTCTGCTTTTTATCTAGACTCTGTCTTTCTCTCTTTGAAAGGTCAAGTTCTGCTTTCAGTGAGTCCCTGAAATCCCCACCACACCTCCCTGTGAGTTCCTAATCCTGTGCCTGGCACATAGTCAGTACTCAGGAAATGCTTTCTTTCACCTATATTTTGAAGCCAGTAAGGTTCAGGCAATATCTTTGTATGAGAGGATCAGAGTGATAGGTTTGTAGCAATAGAGTAGACTATCTCATAGTTCTGGGTTGTTAATTGTTACCTAGGGTGATCTAGGAAATAATTCAATGAGCAAGTTAAACACTCTACTACTATTCATGGCTTGGACAGAAAGTGAATCCTAATTTTCAATCCAGTATTTTTACCCTGGGAAGATGGGTAAGATGGATCTTTGCTATAAGCACATTTCAGAAGTGATAAAAATGCTAGTAAAAGCTATCTCCTCTCTCAAATAGAAGTGGTCTTGCGTCTCTCTCCAACCATAATGCCCTTGGCCTTCTACATTAATTAACTCTACAGTTGCAGTTCCTCTAAAAGAAAAAGCCTGTTCTTCTGGAAAGAGAGCATTTATTTCATCATAGCTGCTGTGCTTGTTGCTACTAAGGCTGCTAATCAGATTTATGAAGGCCAGCCCACCCAGAGCTGAGTGCTGCGTTTTTATCACATCAGAAACAAGTCGGCACTCAGTCTCACTCCAGGATTAGGTTCTATTTCAAATATTGGGCTGTTTGCCAGGCAAAGAGGTTGTAGGATGTGTTTGTTCTCTGCAGCATGGCTAATGAAATGCCAGTGTTAGCCTCCAGTCTAGTAAGGATCTGGGACTAAATGATTTCTCAGTGATCCTATTTGGAAATCATGAACTATGGGGCTGACAATCCAGTCATCTATCCAGTGGAGTTTTTAATCCCATTGGTGATAGACACCATTATTTGGTTGACCTTTGACTTTGGGAGCTCCACCCATCTTCCTACTTAGTACCTTTTAAAAGCCTTATCAGCGACATAACTCTCATTCTTTTTTTTTTTTTTTTTTTTTTGAGATGAAGTCTCACTCTTGTCCCCTAGGCTAGAGTGCAATGGCGCGATCTTGGCTCACTGCAACCTCCACCTCCCAGGTTCAAGCGATTCTCCTGCCTCAGCCTCCCAAATAGCTGGGATTACAGGTGCCTGCCACCATGCCTGGCTAATTTTTATATTTTTAGTAGAGACAGGGTTTCACCATGTTGGCCAGGCTAGTCTCGAACTCCTGACCTCAGGTGATCGGCCTCCCTCAGCCTCCCAAAGTGCTGGGATTACAGGCGTGAGCCACTGCACTCGGCCCACTCTCATTCTTTAGCAAGCAATTCTTGAGACCTATTATGGGCCAAGCACTGCTGTATACTAATCATTGTCCACATCTTAAATGTATATGCTATTGGTAAAACAAGGGTTGAGAAACATAATTTCTAATTTTCTATTTCTATAAACAAAATATAAACATATATTTATATAAACACATATGAATAAAGTTCTAGAAGGAGGCATAGCAAATAACATAATTTCTAATTTTCTATTTCTATAAACAAAATATAAACATATTTATACAAACACATATGAATAAAGTTCTAGAAGGAAGCATAGCAAATTTTAACATAATTTCTAATTTTCTATTTCTATAAACAAAATATAAACATAATTTATATAAATACATATGAATAAAGTTCTAGAAGGAGGCATAGCAAATGATAACAGGAGGTACTTTATGGGATACATGGATTGTATTTGGGATGGGGGTTAAAGGGGACTCTTGCCTTACCTGTATTTTTTTAAACAAGGAGAATGTATTAGTCTATAACTGGTAATAATTAAACACATAAAAATTCTAACAAAAAATCTGTGTTGAAATATAAACGTTTGTTATACCTTGAAGAAAGTAGACTATAAATGTTGATTAAGTCTGGGTTGTTTCTTCGAAATACAAATGTAAAGGTCTATAGAATTAAAACTCACTGTTTATTCAGTCACTAATGAATTTACTGAATGAGAAGGCAAGCTCTTAAATTGGGATCATAGTGACTGACATCACATCTGTGTGCTTCAGCTTCCTTATCTGTGAAACAAGTACAAAGTTCACATGCCTTAGTCAGCATATAGGCTCTTAGTCAGCAATCTGGCCCTTATATAATCTCTCTTTTGTCTCCACATTCTCAGTTTATCAGCCTCCCCTCCCACCTTCAATATACTCACCATTTGCAAAAACCAAACCCAATTTTTTGGCTCCTACAGCTCCTTCTACCTGGAATGCCTTCTCCTTCTCTGCCTACCCAGTGTTTATGGATGTTCAAAGCCCAGCTCTGATGGCACTTCACATGTGGAGCCCTTTCAGCCTCACTGCCCAGGCACAATATTTGGACACATGCTTATTGGAGAGGATCTTTCTAGATTATTCTAGAACAGATGTGCCATGAGGCCAGGCACCCCACCTCTCACACTCACTGCTGTGTCCCCAGCACTAGCACATCTCAGAGCACATTGTAGGTGTGTGAAGAGTATTCATCAAGTAAGTGGTTAGTGTATGAATATAATTTTCTTATGTGCCAAATTGCAAGTGCCTTGAGAGCGTCTTAGTTTTCTTAGCACTAAACACAGAGCTGGCACCTGGCAGGTGCTCAGATATTTGTCAAGCACATTTAGGAATGATGGAATAAATGCCTGGGACTATGCCTCTTGTGCTTCCTGGGGGGAAATCATTCACAGATAATTCTCTAGTCACAGTGAGCTGCAGCCAATATGCATTCGTACTTTAAAGAGCATATCACATGTTTCACTTTATTTGGTGGGAAATACAGAAAAGTGGGCAGTTTGCTATGATTTAGATGCATGAAGTATTAATACATAAAGTATTAATTCCTTGTAAATGTGTTCAGTGACTGCTCTCTACTGTAATACGGAAAGTATCATCCCCACGATGGCTTTAGAGGCTCAAAGTGGCGATCATATAATGGTAAGTCAAAGTCTGCAAGTCTTAGTCATCTCATCGTAATGAGGCTCATGAGGACACTAGCATAAATTATAATCGGGAAGGTAAAATTGCCCCATTCTGGAGGGCAGTCTGAAATATGTACTAACATTTAAAACAGACGTAACTTTGATTTTGATTGGGAAAACTTGCCAAATTATGCACAAAAGATGTTTACAATATTGTTTCCAGCAGAAAAAGTGGAAATAATCCAAATGACCATCAATAGGAGACTAGATAAAATTACTATGCTGGACCCATGCAACAGAGTACCAAACAGTTACTTACAAAGATGGTACCTATTTCTGTGATTTAAAAGGGTGTGTGTGGTTGTAGGCAGGGAGCTGTAGGGGGAGTAGGTTCCAATGACAAAAAAGTATGTACATCATGTATATATAATTTTTGAGGAATTAAAAAGGGCCACCCAGAATTATTTATATAGCTCAAAATATTAAATGATAGCTGTTTCTTTTATGATTTTTCTCTATAATGAACGTGTATAGCCCTTGTTCTAATACAATATTCCAGAATTATAGGCAACCAAGCTCTGTGTAAAATAAAATTTAAGATAGTTTCCTGTGGGTGTATTTTCAGTAGTGATCTTTTATGTTGGGCAATGTTAACATCCCCAAGAAAAGAGTGTCTTCTGGCCAGCTAAAACTGGGAAAAATAAATCAGGCTTGCTGATATTCTGTAAAATATGCAGGTACTTTCTAGAAACTAGACTTCATTTGAGTTGAGTAGGAAGTGTTATGGTCTGTTTGGGTTTGGATGCAATGTTATGGTAGCCATGATTAATTTTTGTTAGCTACTTCCTGTGCTCATATGTTCCAATCAAAACATGTTTAGTCGTGTTGAGAAAGTTTTTTTTTCCTTACAGAGAAATGTTTACACAAATGTTTAAATCTTTCAAATTGTCTACATATTATTCATCTCCCCAAAGTGGGTTAAAAGAAAATTGAGTTTAAGGAGAAAATTTAGTATAGACATTTCTATTTATTTGCTGTATAGAATATATGATTGCTGTATAGGAATGTATGATTGCTGTATAGAATGTATGATGGCAGTCTGAAGGACTGAAGACTAGAACTGGGTTTTTTTTTCTTTTTTGAGACAGGGTCTTGTTCTGTCACTAAGGCTGGAGTGCAGTAGTGTGATCTCAGCTCACTATAACCTTTGCCTCCCAGGCTGAACTGATCGTCTTACCTCAGCCTCCAGAGTAGCTGGGACCACTGGTGTGAGCCACCACACCTGGCTAATTGTCATGTTTTGTAAAGACAGGGTTTCTCTATGTTGGCCAGGCCTGACCTCAAGCAATCTGCTAGTCTTGGCCTCCCAAAGTGTCAGGATTACAGATGTGAGCCACTGCGCCCCGCCTAGAACTGAGATTTTAAAAAGGAAAAATTCTCATTTAAGACATCCTATCAGTCATATCTAAATAGGTTGGCTTCTTTACATTGATCTGTAAAAAATGTTAGATTTCTTGTTTCCAAGTAAAAGTAATTGTTCTCTTAATCCTGAATACTTAATCTTTTCCATTCATATTTTGCCTTCCCTAGATGAGTCACAATGCAGTGTGTCTAACACAAAGCTAAACCTGAATGTCATAAAGATCCCAGTGTTTATCTTTAGATATGGAATGTTTATACAGCTTTCCCAAGCTTTGAGCTTCTTCCCATGGTACGAATCTTAGGAATTCTCAAACAGTGGTTTGGTTGTTAAATATTCAGGCTCTATTTAACTTTCATTTCTAATCCTTTCTAGAAAGTTCGCAGTGAGGTGCTACTTTTAATTGGCTCAATAAACTAAGATTCAAGAGAAAACTTTGACTTAAGTTGGATATTCACTTTAACAGAGGTAGTAATCTGGATTTCCGTTTGGGTTATGACAAATTCCTAGAAATTAGTTGTATATCATATACAACTAGTGTTTGCAACCAAGTAGTTATTCTAATAGGTTATTTTTTGTTTTCCTATATAATCAAATAAATTGTTTTGAATAAATACATTTGGTAACATCAAGCTTAACACCTAAAATTTAGCCTACTTTGTTATTTCTTTATGTAGTCCTATTTTTAAAAACAGCATGGGAAGTTTTGAAGACTCTTTTTTTTTTTTTTTTTTTTTTTTTACTTAAGACTCTTAAAACAATCCTATTGAATGTGTTTAATAGCTACAACTGTATGTTTGCTTAGTTGGCTAATCTCAAAAGACATGCTAGTCCCCCCAGATTATAGAGTTTTGTTCAATAACATTTCAAAGATAAAGTATTTCTATTTGGTTCGCTTTGTCCTTTGTTTTCTTTCAAGCAGAATTACTTCCTGTGAAATGTTTCACATGTCTCAAATATTTGACTTATAGCTTAGGTCGTTTATGTAAAGAAATCAGTTATTCATTTTAAGAAAATGATTCACTATTTGATGGTCCATTTAATAGAGCCTAAGACCAGTTAAAAGAGAAGTTGTCTTGGGAGAGGGTGCAACAAAATGAGGATAGTCGCAGGGCACATTTCCCATCACACCTGCCTTGCCATTTCTTCCAACTAACAGAGTGGCCCTGGCTAAGTTAGCCTTAGTATTCTTCAGAAAATGAGGGGGTAGGATGAGGGAATTTTTCAAATCTCCTGCATTTTGGAATTTTTTTTTTTTTTTTTTGAGATGGAGTCTCGCTCTGTTGCTCAGGCTGGAGTGGAGTGCCGCGATCTCAGCTTACTGCGACCTCCGTCTCCCAGGTTCAAATGATTTCTGTGTCTCAGCCTCCCAGGTAGCTGGGACTACAGGCATATGCCATCACACTTGGCTAATTTTTCTATTTTTAGTAGAGATGGGGTTTCACCATATCGGCCAGGTTGGTCTCAAACTCCTGGCCTCAAGTGATCCGCCTGCTGCAGCCTCCCAAAGTGCTAGGACTACAGGGATGAACCACTGAGCCCGACCTATTTTGGAATTTCTTAAACCTCTCTCCTGAATGAGAGGCAACATCAGTGAGAAAAATCATATGTGAGAGCTGATACCTGCATCTAGTGTCTCTAAAAATTAACCCAGCTGTGTTAGTAGTTTTCTGACAGTCATTTTGTATCTTTCCTCATCAGAGGTAATATCTTCAGCTAGTAGATTTTAAGGTTTTTTTCACTGTGAATGTTTTATAGACTAAATATTTCAAAGTCTTCACTGTAAGGAAATAACAGTACTAAAGATTAGATTTTAGTTCTTGGTGCCATGTTGGGATGACTGGAGAGAGCTTTGAAATATAGCACACTTAATCTGTTGCCACCTAGTGAATGTAAGATAAAGTGCAGCCAACCTCCTGCCTCCTAGTTTTGGTGTTTGCCATCAAAGTGAACTGTGGTTGTGTGTGGAACTATGTCAGATGCTGCTATGAATCTTAGACACTTAACTGTGAGTCACAGAGTTTATGAATATGAAGAAAACACTATCTCTGCTCAAAAACTGCACATTCTGATTAAATATGTGTAATACATGTTGTGGCAAGCTTGCTTTGTATCACTGAAAGCTTGTTCAGCTGGCAGGCTGAATCAGAGGCAGGTTGTTAGGGAGGGGGAAGCCTTCTAGAGTGGCCACTTTTAACATGTAATGAGTAAAGATAAAGATTATATGTAGGTTCAAGTTCTTCAGAAGAGAAAAGCTAGGTGCTGATGGATGAGCAGGTGTTAAGAGACGTCCTACCTAGGCTGTTTCATGTTGCAAGAAGAAAACAGGAATTGCTTTTTTTCTTGCTGTCTTCCAAGGGGAGAGAAGAAACAGAGGGTGGAAGGCAGGAAAGGTGAAAGAACAGAACAGGGGACTGTCTTCTCGTAAATTTGGAGTCAATTTATGGAACTAATATGTAAAGTGAATAAGTATTTATTTAGAGTGCTCCACACTATGCTACGTTCTCTAAAGGACTTAAACGTGTGCAAATGCATGCTGTGAGTCCTCATAAAACTTGATGTCTGGCTAGAAAAGGCATATCAGCCAAGTGACAATACAAGAACTCCAGAGAAAGGGCTTCGAGTGAGGCTAGAAAAGGAGCCCTAGGGCTATAGGAAAAGGTTAGGTTTGGGAGAGAGATGACAATTTTAAAGTAGGCAGGACCATAGGAGCAATGGTTCAGAAGGAGAATGCAGGTGTAACTTACACAGTGTAATAATAGTGAGGTCTTGAAGGATTCCTGTAACATCTCACTCTTCTCACAGCTCTTTCACTCGAAAACCCTAGGAGGGAGACCAGGTATATTTATTACCATTTTACAGCTAAAGGAAATGAAGACATGAAATTCAGGCAGGCTGTGAATCACCTAAGGTCATGCAGGGGACAAACCATGCTCTTCGCATTTATCACCTGATCCTTGGTCCACTGTGCCCATGCAGCAGGGCATAAAGGACAATTTTAGCAGTTTGGCGAGGAGTTGGCGTACCCGCAAAGAGACTAATGAGGATGCTGGTTCAGCTGCTGTAACAGAGGCCAAAGTCGCAGGCACCTAAGGAGATGCGTGCTTTTCTTTATGTGCAACTTTAAGCTGGTTGTTAGTCCAAAGGAGTCAGACACACACAGTTTTAATCCACAAGGGCATTGTGCCTCCCCACATCTATTTGCCCCCTTCTCTGTGCCTGTGGAGGCTGATCTACATGGGAACATCACCCCAGGCCCTTGGTTTAGCCAGTGGGAGCCACCAGTAAGAGACTGGACAGGGAGGAGCGTGACATCAGGGCATCCATGCCCCAATGTCCTCTGCGGGGTTGTCGTGGCTGGTTGTATCCCTTGTCCAAAGATCACAGCTCCTGTTACGAGGCCCTCCTGGCCAGGCGCGGTGTCTCATGCCTGTAGTCCCAGCACTTTGGGAGGCCGAGGCAGGTGGATCACGAGGTCGGGAGATCAAGACCATCCTGGCTAACACGGTGAAACCCTGTCTCTACTAAAAATACAAAAAATTAGCTGGGCATGGTGGCACGTGCCTGTATCCTTGAACCTAGGAGGCGGAGGTTGCAGTGAGCTGAGATTGCGCCACTGCACTCCAGCCTGGGTGACAGAGTGAGGCTCCGTCTCAAAAACAAAAACAAAAAAGAGGCCCTCCTACACAGTCTGCCTTCAATGTTCAGTTGTCACCCTCTCACTTTACCCCTCAAACCAAGGATGGGGATGTCCCCTGCCTGGAGCTGGCTCTGGGATGCTGTACTATCTTTTATGGCTTTCATCCACCCTACCCATATCTTTGTAAATAGCTCCCTTATTGAACTGCCCTGGGTGTGTCCCCTATTTCCTGGTAGGACCCTTACTGGTACAGTCAACCAGGGACCTAAGTTTCTTCCACCTAGTTTCACAGTATTATCTTCATGTGCATGGGGATAGCCGGCTCCCCATATTCCCACCCAATTGAAGGTAGTGGGGAAACAAATGGAGGGTGTTTTTGTTTCCTCTTGTTGCTGTAACAAATATCCACACACTTAGTGGCTTTAAATGACATAAATTTATCTCATAGTTCTGTAGGTTAAAAGTCCAATTCAGGGCTAAAAATCAATATGTTGGCATAGTTGTATTCCTTCCAGGAGGTTCTAAGGAAGCATCTCTTTCCTTGCTTTTTCCAGCTTCTAGGGACAACTTACCTTCCTCAGCTCTTGGCCCCTTCCTTCATGTTCAAAGCCAGCAACGTCAGGTCAATCCTCCCTTGCCGCTGTCTCTCTGCCTCTCTCCTGCCTTCTCTTCCACTTGAGAGAACCCTTGTGATTACACGGGGCCCACCTGGAAAATCCAGCATCCTCTCCCCATCTCAAAGCCAGTTGATGAAGACCTTCATTCTGTCAACTTTCCCTTTGCCATGTAACGTAATATATTCACAGGTTCTGGAGATTAGGACGTGGACGTCTTTTGGGGGCCATGATTCTGCCTCTCCCACAAACGACAAACAACTTCCTTTTAGGGTTGTGCCCTGGAAGTTGCACACAACATTGACACTCATCTGTTGGCCAGAATTTAGTCACATGGTCACATCAAACTGCAAGGGAGGTTGAAATACAGTCTCTCTCGCTAGGCAGCTGTGTGCCTGGTTAAAATGTGGAGAAGTCCTATTACCAAAAGGAAGAAGGGGTAGCATGGATGTCAGACAGCAATTTCCAGCCTGAGCCTCACGAGGCTCATGTGTTCTTGCCAGGGTCTGCTTTCAGCTTTCCTTCCCTTCATTGTGCCACGCCAGTGCTTCTGCCTAATTGTTTTCACCTATTGGGTCTCAGCTGTCCTTCATCTGTGATTGGTTTCTAATCTGGGAGAAGAGACAGGATAGTCTCCTTTAATGCGCCACACCAGCTACCTCATGGCAACTTGCTTTCTGATCTTCATATGGATTTTCTGATGTGGCTAGCTGGGTTCCAAATACTTCTACCTGGCCTCTGGGGTTCAAATGTGGGCTCTCTGACTCCTCCCCTCACTCATCCCGTACTCTGGGATGTGCAGATTCCATCCTGACTTCTTCACGCTGGTCCCTCACACACCTTATCAGATCTCCTAGTGTTGGGGAGATGTCATTTTCAGTTAACTCGAATTAAGAAAATGATTAGATTAGTGCTGTAATCCCAGCACTTTGGGAGGCTGAGGTGGGCAGATCACAAGGTCAGGAGTTCAAAACCAGCCTGGCCAACATGGTGAAACCCTGTCTCTACTAAAAATACAAAATTAGCCAGGCATGGTGGCTCATGCCTGTAATCCCAGCTACTCAGGAGGCTAAGCCAGGAGAATCGTTTGAACCTGGGAAGCAGAGGTTGCAGTGAGCCGAGATCGTGCCACTGCACTCCAGCATGGGTGACAGAGCAAGACTCCATCTCAAAAAAAAGAAAAGAAAAAGTATGCATGTTGTTGTTGCATATAAATATTATCAATTGACTACATATAGGTTCTTACATCCTTTAATTCTTTTTATTTATTTATTTTGGCTACTCACATTAAATCCTCTTAGATGGGAGGCAGAGCTGTGCCTTCTACAATGAAAGCTGATGGAACCTCCTATAGGCAGAATACATGGATCTGAAACCAAGAGTGGAAATACATGATACTGATCACAATTATATCTGAATGACTCACAAGCAAAAGGTTCCTTTTTGTACCTGTGACTTTGGGCCCTAGTCTCTAAGGAAGTGTGTTTTTACTCGATAATATAATGGTTGTTTCACTGAATTAGAATATGTACCAATACCCAGCTATTTCAAGCTCTAAAGGATAAACATGCAAAAAGGGGAGTGTATAATTTTGGCTGGTGTAATTGATCCTGACAAAGATAAATAGAGCTGCTGGTTCACAGTGGCAATGGAGGGATGTGACTAGGACCAGAGGGACCATGGAAGGAGCAGTAGAGAAAGCAGGTCTTAAATCCCAGCGAAAGCTTCCTGAGTGGTTACAAAGACAAAGTCTACATCCTCAATCTGTGTTTCTCAATATGCTATGTTTTGTGTGTATTTATATTTTTAATTATCAAATATATTTAATTTTATTTTTATCTCCCTTTCTTCCCTCAGTAGTCTATATTTGGTATTTGTTGGTGGTTAACTTTACAATTTTGATTATAAGTTGCAGTATTTCCAGAAGGAATTGTTAGCTGAAGTGCAGAAGAAGTGGACCTCAGCTGGAGGTCAAGGTTTCAGAGCTGGATGCACTTGGTGAGTGATGAGACTGTGGGTTGGTTTCCCTTGAAGACAATGTGGGTGTGCTTTCATTTGGCTAAGTGCTACATTTTGTTTGGCGGAAGCACTTATTTTTACTTTAGAAGGGAAAATGGGGGACGAGTGTGGTGGCTCATGCCTGTAATCCCAGCAGTTTGGGAGGCCGAGGCGGGCAGATCACCTGAGTTTGGGAGTTTGAGACCAGCCTGACCAACAAGGAGAAACCCCGTCTCTACTAAAAATACAAAATTAGCCAGGCATGGTGGCACATACCTGTAATCTCAGTTACTCGGGAGGCTGAGGCAGGAGAATCGCATGAACCCAGGAGGCTGAGGTTGCGGTGAGCCGAGACCGCACCATTGCACTCCAGCCTGGGCAACAAGAGCAAAACTTCGTCTCAAAAAAAAAAAAAAAAAAAAAAAAAAAAAAAAAAAAAAAAACGAAAATGGGATGAAGAATGTATTATGATATTTGGAAGTCAAAGAGATTAACTTTATTCATATTGATTACATTTAATAGAAATTTGTAATTTTTTTGACACCTGGCATCAAAATCCTTCCTATCTTGGAGGATTCCAAAGATATGTAGAGGAAAAACTCCCCTTCTACTACCAAAGTCAAAGGGAATAGATATTCTCTCTACTTAGTCAATATAGTACCGAGGGCACATGAAGAGGCCCGGCCAACTGGATTACTTCTCCCAGGGTTGCTGAGTACTAAGAGAGTGACACAAGACAGAGAGACAGTTGCAAGTCACTGGGATGGTGGTGAGTGTCCAGGGAGGACAGCATTGGCCTCCTAACCTGAGTGTGCTGAGGTGTGGTCTTGGAAATATTGCCAGATGCATAGTTGTCCTTAGCTACATTTTCTCCAGCCATTTCTTTTTGTATGCTGTCAGATATCCTTTGAATAAATTGCTTTCCTGCTTAATAAGCTACTGCTGGTTTTCAGTGATTGCTTCCAAGAACTCAGACTGGTAAAATCCTAATGTTTAATTGGTTTATTGTTAGTTACTTAGCATCTTTGCATTTTTAATATAAGATGTGCTTCAATGAATTAGCCACAAAGCTTCTCCTTCCATCTTTAAGATTATTTTCTTAACATACAGTTTCCACAGTGGAATTACTGAGTTTTATAATAGCTCATGATACACACTGTCAAATTGTTAATACTTTAAAATGTAAAGAGACACTGTTTCACTGAATCTTGCATTGGTCACATCTTGAACAACTGATACAGCAAGTAATAGAAGTTAGAATGATTTATCTGGCATTACTGAGGAATGAGATTTTTCACATATACAGATTTTTTTTAGATAACTAAAGTCTCAATGCTGGATATGTGAACCATTGTAATTATATACTTCAAGAGAGCTTTCTGGGTTGGTCCTTCCTGTAGAAAAGTTTCTTTCTATTCTTCAGGATCTCTAGGGAAATAGATTCTGTAATTTTCTTTAACAGCCTACATTTTAAGAATTTTCATATTTATGTATAATTCTAAAGCCCTTTTGTTGAATTTTTAAATCTTTTTTTTTTTTTTTTTTTGAGACAGGGTCTTGCTCTGTCACCCAGGCTGGAGTGCAGTGGCTTGATCTCGGCTCACTGCAACCTCTTCCTCCTGGATTTAAGCTATTCTCCTGCCTCAGCCTCTGAGTAGCTGGGATTACAGGCGTGCACCACCATGCCCAGCTAATTTTTTTGTATTTTTAGTAGAGACAAGGTTTCACCATGTTGGCCAGGCTGTTCTCGAACTCCTGACCTCAGATATTCCGCCTTCTTCGGCATCCCAAAGTGCTGGGATTATAGGCCTGAGTCACCACGCCTGGCTTTAAATCCATTTTTTATGAGTCAGTCCTTAATGGAAATGCTCCAGCAGATCTTCCTTTTTCATTTATCAATGTTGATGTATATTATTTCTTATTCAAAAATGTGAAACCACACTCCCTTAAAATAAACTTTCTGAAGGATCGCTTTCATAAACAGAAGCAATTTGCTCTATTAGAAATCATACATGCAAAAAAAGTTAGTATGAAATCAGACTCATTTTGAAATGAGACAATCTGATCTTTTATACAAAACAATAAGAACATGATTGCTAGTCTTTTAAAAATAAGCAACACATTTTACAGCAAAAATGTCCACTGATAAATGAGGAGAAGTAGTTCAATATTTATCCTTTTGAATATTGTTCCAGTGCTACTTGGGGAAAACAGAATCCCCTGGTTGAGAATGAGCATGTAGGAACGTAGGTATAAAAGCAAGTTGCATTTTGAATTGTATGCAGTTTATTCAGAAAAGAATAATTTTACAAATAAAAGCAAATCCAAATAAACATAAAATATAGGACAATCTAGTACATGCCACACATATGTATTCCATCCTAATATTGGAGATATTTATTTAATGTTTAGGTTTATCTGACTGAAATGATTATTAGTAAGTAGAGTACTTACTTAAATTTCTACTTGTTATATGGAACCTGTTATTTTTAAGTTAGGAAAGAGAAAGGAAGGTAAGAGGAAAAGTTTCGGAAACTAGAGACAATCTCATTACTTTCCCCTTTTGATTATGAAGTGGCATTTTCCTAGTGGCATTTCAACCTCCAGCCACACTGAGCAGGTGTGTAATAAGGACGGGGTGTGGGGAAGGAAGGTAGAAGACATTGTCAGTATTTCACAGGTTCAACAGAGCCCCAGGGGCTTGTACATCAGAAACCAGAAACAAAGGCACAAGCTTTTGCACTTTAACTCTGCCTAGCTATAGCAAGTAGCATATTTTTTTTCTCGTTCAACAATTTCATTTTTAATGGCAACAACTTGATCTTCCAATATTCTCAGTTGATCAGCTTTTGCTTGTCTACTTAGATTCAAATCTTGGATTTTCCTTTCTAAATCTGAAAGAAGAAAATGAAAGAAATGATATATTTCCATTTGATAGATTCCTCCTGGATATCCACATTATACCAAACACAGGGATTTATGCGCCTCTCAAAGATATATTTAGTTTTCTGTTTGGATTCAATGGATAAATCATCTATTTTCATCAGGCTTCTCAAGGTTTTCACATAAATTAGAGCAAACTGACATTTTTGTCTAAAAACTTTTATATCTAAATGCATTTATCAGTGTGAGGCTGTAGTTGGTTAGAATTCATTAGAAATGAAAAGACAGATAACATCCTTGATGGGATGTGCTGAAGTGCTATATTTCCAAAGGTTTGTTCTTATTATTTTAGCTTCATTTTAAAACATGTTCTTTACTTTAGTGTTTTCCAGTCTTTCAGAAAAAAAGACTGACTTTCATGTGTTCATTCCTCCCTGCTGATATTGAAGTCCCTGAACAGTAACAGCTAAGTGATGCGTTTCTTGGCTTCACTCCTATCCATCCATCAATCCATTGATCCATTGACCCATCCATTGACCCATCCATCGATCCATTGATCCATCCATTGATCCATCCATTCATCCATCCATCCATCCATCCGTCCGTTCGTCCGTCCATCTGTCCATCCATCCATCTATCTATACATTCATTTATATATTCTTCATTCAACAAATATCTGGAAATTCTAGTAAACCTTAACAAGGAGCCCATATTAGTGGATACAAGAGGCATAGAGAGCTACAGTTAATAATGTGAGGCAGCATTTTGCAAAGAAACTCTGACATTAGAGTTTTTGCAAAACTTCTAAAAGAGGGAAGATAACTTCTAGAAGAGGGAAGGTAAATGTCTCACTTCATTTGGTCAGATCACACCTGAATACCGAGTTGGTTTGGAGTAATTGTCAAACTAACATGTGTTTAGGCAAAAGAATCAGATTGCTGAAGATACTTGAAACTGTCCTGTAAACAAACATAGAATTAACTGGTGATGTTTCATATGAGGAAGGCAGATTCAGAGCATGTGCCGTGGCTGTTTTCAAGTATCTGAAGGGCCAACCTAGGAAAGCAGAGTAAATGTGTTCTCTGTCAACCTGAGGAAATAAAATGGAAACTAGCAGGTGAAGCTCCATGAAGGAAGATTTTGTCTAAATATAAAAAACTCTCTAGGAGTCATCGCTGCTCAAAGACGAAAGAGCTGCTGTGGAAGGTGGTGAGTGTTCTGTCACTAGATTCTTTCTTTCTTTCTTTCTTTTTTTTGAGACAGAGCTTTGCTCTTGTTGCCCAGGCTGGAGTGCAATGGCGCAATCTCAGCTCACTGCAACCTCCGCCTCCCGAGTTCAAGCGATTCTCCTGCCTCAGCCTCCTAAGTAGCTGGGATTACAGGCATACACCACCACGTCTGGCTGATTTTGTACTTTTAGTAGAGATGGGTTTTCTCCATGTTGGTCAGGCCGGTCTTGAACTCCCAATCTCAGGTGATCTGCCTGCCTCGGCCTCTCAAAGTGCTGGGATAACAGGCATAAGCCACTGCACCTGGCCGAAACTTTCAAATATAGGTTATTTGGGATTGAAAAGGGGATTCAACATTGAAACCATATTTGGACTAAAGGAAAAATAAAGGCCTCTGCTTGTACCGGGAAAGTTAATATGATTGAGCTGGTTACACCAGACCCATTCGCCATCCTTGTCTGTGTTCTGGAAAGCTACCCTTCCTGGATGACAGCACTTGGCTCCCTTGACCTCTGGCTTTCATTCACACATGGCCAATGGACAGTGCTGAGAAGTGGTCAGAGGATGGAAGGGTGAGCAGTCCCCATCTCAGTTCAGCACGGAGGTGTAGGCAGTTCTTCCATCCCTCAGGCTCCTGTGGGGTGGCCTCTTTCCTAACACTCTGCTGTTCACAGGGCTCTGGTAACGTTCCTGCTTCCCTGGCCCCTTCAGGTGTAGAGAGGCTAATGCCTTCTCACTGCTGCTAGTCACCAAGTACCTCCACAGCCTCAGTGGGTTCCCTTCATTCTTGGGCATTCTTTGTAGTTCTTCCCATCAAGAAGTAGAATCTACTTACCCCGTTCCTACCCCCATGCCCCCGAATCTGGGCTGGCTTTATAAGTTGTTTTGACCAATAGAAAGTGGAAGAACGGATGTTGCAAGACCTCAAGAACCTTTCGTCCTCTCTTCTCACTCTTGTGGTGCCCTGAAACAACCAAGCTGTAAAGCAGCCTGGGATAACAGACAATGTAGAGAGAGTGCCAGCATCTCAGCCACACCTGGCCCCTAAGAGGCCATCAGCCGAACGCAGCTGCTTGAGAAACCCGGGTGAGACCTGCCGAAGAACCAGCCACGCAACCCACAGAAAAGTAAGAAATGGTTATTTTAAGCCATTACATTTTGGGGCAATTTATTATGCAGTGAATAAATGACTGAGACAACTCCACTTCTAAATACTTTATCCAAAATTATGCCCAAGTATGCTTTCTGTTTCTTGCTGGGACCCCGACTGACACCAAGTTCTGTGGAAGGACCCTGCCTAAAGACTGGAGTCCATTCCCCACTCTCTGAACATTGTTGCTGCCAAGGGCTCCATACTGGGATCCAGGGGCTCCTCTTCCTAACAGAGAGGAACAGGCACAGCCTTATGGTTCCGCCCCTTCTCAAGTGGCAGCATGGGGAAGACAGCCAAATCAATGTCTCATTTTTCTGTCTTGCTGAGTTCTGAAAACAGCCTCAAAAGGAAAAGAGAAAAGGCAGTAGAATGCCTTATTTTAGACCTCCCTGAGAAGCCCTCTAACTTCAACTTCTATTCCAATCTCATTTCAAGAACTATAAAAGCTGTGGTCAATAGGGATCAGTGGAAACAATTTGTGTATGACATAAACAATATGACATAAAAACAGGACAGAAATATTCTCCCCATGTTTGTACCCCTAGAGTAAGGGCCAAGTTCTAGGATAATAGAAACTGAGTTTCATGGTATTGTCTGACAAGTGGTCAGAGGATGGGAGGGTGAGCAGTCTCCATCTCAGTTCAGCACGGAGGTGTTGAATGCAAGATTAAAAAAAAATCTGTTTTTCTGAATCTTTCTTAGTATTTCATAGTTAAAATAACATTTTAACGAAAATACTTAAAAATGAAAAAAAATTACCCACAAGCCTGCTGCTTTTAAAACAATTATATAAGTGCAAGAAGCAGTGGTTTCTTCTTCACTCCCACTGCCTCCCTAGAGATAACTAATGTTAGCAGTTTGGTATGTATTTTTCCTGACTTTGGCCCATACTAATGTTCCATTTTCAGTTTTTTCATGTCATAGTGATGATATAAGTGGATGTAAGGCCAAAGACTCATTTGATAATAAAAAAGAGGCATTTATAAGGGAGGAGTTTTGGTTACTTTAATATTTTGAGAGTTACTTACACTCCTAGTTTTAAAGTTTTAGAAGATAATAAATACAACCAAGGGTAAAACTATACACTCATCATCTGATATTTCTTGATGGTTAGAGATGATGATTGCCCCCCAAAATCATAAATATCAATTGTGTAAAAAAAGATTCTGATTAGCTTTCTGATTGTATGTATTTTGTTTTTTGTTTTGTTTTTGAGACAGAGTCTCTCTCTGTTGCCCAGGCTGGAGTGCAGTGGCATGATCTTGGCTCACTGCAACCTCCACCTCCCGGGTTCAAGCGATTCACCTGCCTCAGCCTCCCAAGTAGCTGGGATTACAGGCATGTGCCACCACGCCTGGCAATTTTTTTTTTTATTTTTAGTAGAGATAGAGTTTTGCCATATTGGCCAGGCTGGTCTGAAACTCCTGGACTCAAGCAGTCCATCTGCCTCAGCCTCCCAAAGTGTTGGGATTACAGGTCTGAATCACTGTGCCCGGCCGGTATTCCATATTTACAACACTTTGTGTGCATCAGAATGTCCATTTAGATCAAAATCCTTGTCTAGAATATGATTCTTTCTGGGTTGCTATCCAAAGATATATGCTAGATGACCTAGTGCCCTAGATTATATTGACTCTTTTGGAGAGTTATTTTCATGAGAGGAAAAATAAACGACGTAGGTTAGAACAGGGTTTCTTAATCTCAGCCCTATTGACATTTTGGGCAGGACAATTGTTTGTTTAGGCAGTTGTCTTGTGCATTGTGGGATTTTTAGCAACACCCCTGCCCTCTACCCAGTACATGGTAGTAGTACCTTCTAGGGTGACGAGCAGAAATGTCTTCAGACATCTCACCCCCAGTTGAGAACAGAGTTAGAAAAAAAAGGCATTTTTTTGTGTTTTTTTTTTGAGATGGAGTCTCACTCTGTTGCCCAGGCTGGAGTGCAGTGGCATGATCTTGGCTCACTGTAACCTCTGCCTCCCAGGTTCAAGCAATTCTCCTGCATCAGCCTCCCCGGTAGCTGGGATTACAGGCACCCACCACCATGCCTGGCTAATTTTTGTATTTTTAGTAGAAATGGGGTTTCTCCATGTTGGCCAGGGTGATGATCTCAAACTCCTGACCTCAGGTGATCCACCCGCCTTGGCCTCCCAAAGTGCTTGGATTATAGGCGTGAGCCACTGTGCCCAGCCAAAAAAGGGCATTTCAAGGTGACCAAAGGAAATCTCAGTTTGTTTTGACTAATGCAAGGCAGATGCTCATTAACCTTTCTAGGCAAATCCATGCAAGAGGCTTGTTAACTTCACAGTCCCCAAAACACAAGACCAATTTCTACTTCTCTCTCCTCAGTGGACCCATGTGATAAAACTGTAAGCTGACATTGGTATAAATTCTACTGGTAAGGTAAAGTACCATGATGTTATTATCAAATTGGCAGGATGGATAAAAGAACAGATACCTGTTATTCTTCTTATCTTGTCCTCTGTATCTCCAGCCAATTTTTCTGCAGCATCTTTTAGCTGTTTAACTTTTCCTAATGTCTCCTTTGTTAGTCCTGTAGTGCTTGTCTTACGTTGGAGAATAGCATATTGTTTTTTCAGCTCAACAAATTCCTGTAACAAGCAACACTTCCATCATGAGAAAATATGTATCAAGCATGTACATATATGCATGATGATTCTCCTAATACCATTCATAGAAGGAATACAGAGGAAACCTTAATCCAGTCAATACCCTTGAGTTGCTCTGATATTTCCAGCAGAGTTTTATTTGCATGTTTGTTTTTTCAGGTTGAAAAAAATCTCAGCTTCTATTAAAAATAAAACTTCTTTGTTCAAAATAGCAATTGTTATTGCATGTTAAGGCAACTCTTTCTGAGGCACCAATTGGTTGTTCTGCACTATGTTAAGGTAGGATATGGAAGACAGAAATGACCCAATCCCATCCTTGACAAATCTCTGGTTCAGTTCGGTCAATCAGTTGTACATGTAAAATGAAGGACAGAGTGAGTGATGAAGATTTAGAAACAGCAAGGATATGTTATTTGGTTGGCAAAAAGGTGAGAGAGAAATGAGGTAGGAACGGAGGCAGGTGGGGAAGTAGAAGTGTAGTATGGAGATCCCCCTTGAATAGAATGGAAATCTTTGGGTTACCTTGTGAGTTGACAACCTAGAAGCTTAAGTAGATGAATAAAGGCCAGAGCCAGAAATGAAATATGGAAGTGGGAATGGGGTGAGTAGAAAGTACCTTTCTTGGCTGGGCGTGGTGTCTCACGCCTGTAATCCCAGCACTTTAGGAGGCCGAGGCAGGCGGATCACAAGGTCAGAAGATCGAGACCATCCTGGCTAACATGGTGAAACCCCGTCTCTACTAAAAATACAAAAATTAGCTGGGCGTGGTGGCGCGTGGCTGTAATCCCAGCTACTCAGGAGGCAAAGGCAGCAGAATTGCTTGAACCAGGGAGTCGGAAGTTGCAGTGAGCTGAGATTGAGCCACTGCATTCCAGTCTGGTGACAGAGAGAGACTCTGTCTCACAAAAAAAAAAAAAAAAAAAGAACTTTTCTCAATCTCTGTTCCACAGAAAATGTTCTCAGTTCCTGTCAGTGGAAAATTTACCCAGCACATTAGGAATTAAAAGCAGGAGAATAGACCAACTGTAAAAACACTAACATTTTTCTTTTGTTTAGGCAACTATATTAATGCAACCAACCAAAGATTTCTTGCTAGGAAAATGAGCTGATAGGCTCTTTCAGCAACCTAAATTAATGGGCCACTTTCCACAACTGTTTAATTAACTCATTCTGATTTTTGTAACTTGATGTATTTTCTTTGACAGATGACTTTCATTTATTGTTTTCTTTATATGTTGTGTGACTGAATGAGAATAGAGGGCAAAAACATACAATACAGACAAACAACATAAATTGTGAAAGTTTGGAAGTTCAGGGCAAATTTGATTTATGGACTGATTGACCAGGATACCTCTAAGAATAACAGGATAGAGAGATGGGGGAGGAAACACTCCAACATGATTTGGCCAGGGACTTCTGCCTTCTACAGATAGAAAATCCTTTGTGCATCAGGATCCCCTCGAAGATATACCATTGAGTCATGGACCAGCACAAAGGAAATGATGAGAAATGGCACAAAAATCTGGGGTTAAAGGACTATCTTTCAAAGAAGCCCTGTTTTTCTGCTCTTGGTGGCAGTGGTAGAACTAATGACCTTCTCAAGACTCCCAGCCTGGTGTTGGGCAGAGTCAGCCTGAACTTTCACATCGACAGCGTGGTCTTGATGCCTTTGCAACTTGGTCTGCAGCAGGGAAAGTCCATCCTCCAGCCCTGATCGCTGCTTTGCTAACTCCAGCTCACTCTTCATTTCCCTGGTTTGATTTTCAGCCTGTTGTTGATTTAAAGACCAGAAACGGAAAATCTCTTTATGAAACAAACAAGAAGATAAGTGATATATTAACCCATTGAAAAATATGCTGGGTATAAAAGAAAATAGTGCCTCCACTTTTTCTGTTGCATTTATTTAAAATATTATAATAAAATATTTCAGACATACAAAAGGGTCGGAAAAATATAACGTTAGCCTAGTGTGGGGTGTGTGCCTGTAGTCCCAATACTCAGGAGGCTGAGGCAGGAGGATTGCTTGAGCCCAGGAGGTTGAGGATGCAGTAAGCTATGATTGTGCCACTGCACTCCAGCCTGGGTGACAAAGAGATAACTTGTCTCAACAACAACAACAACAACAACAAAAAAAAAAAAAAAAAAAGAAAAAGTAAAAAAGAAAAAAAAGAGCGAAGAGAAAAAAAGAAAAAATATAACGAATACCCATGTACCCACCAGCCAGTTTAAGAATAAAACATTAACAATGAGCTAAGGCCCTCAGCGTACCACTCCCCATTATATCTTCTCTCTCTCCCCTCAAAGACAACCACTATCTTGAATCTAATTTCTGTCATTCCATGTATCTCTATAGCATTTTTTCTACAACCTATGCAGTATTCCTAACAATATATAGTATTTAAATTTTTTTTCACCTTATACAAATGTATATTTCTGCAAGTTGATTTTCTAAAATGAAAAGTTACAAAAATTATGCTTATGTAGGTCATTTAAGCTAATTTACATAGCTCTAGTTCATTGATTTTTACCAGTTTAAAGCATTCCATTGTTTGAACATACAACAATGTATTTTCTATTCTCCAGCTGGTGCAAGTGGCTTCTAATTTTTTCCGCTTACAAACAGTAATAACACTTTATGCTTGTTTCTTCTTTCAGTGACCATATTGATCATATCTAGAAGTCCTATTTAAATATTTTTCAAATATAGCTGGTTGTTAGACATTGTTTCTTGTTTGTTGGTCATACTTTCATACTTTCTTAGATTTTCTTAAACATAGTAAACAATCTTATTTTGTATTTTGTATCCAATAATGGTAATATCCTCTGTCTGTTGTGTCCTGATTTTGTTGTTCATTATTTCTGATGACTCTTGTTTAAAGGCAATTTGTGGCTGGGCACGGTGGTTTACGCCTGTAATCCCAGCACTTTGGGAGGCCAAGGTGGGCGGATCACCCGAGGTCAGGAGTTCAAGACCAGCCTGGCCAACATGGCAAAACCTCGTCTCTTCTAAAATTACAAAAATTAGCTGGGCGTGGTGGTACGCACCTGTAATCCCAGCTACTTGGGAGGCTGATGCAGGAGACTTGCTTGAACCCAGGAGGTGGAGGTTGCAGTGAGCTGAAATTGTGCCATTGCACTCCAGCCTGGGCGACAGAGCGAGACTCCACCTCAAAAAAATAAAAAAAATTTTTTTAAAAGGCAATTTGTTTCTTTACACGTTTGGGGGAAATTCTTGATGGCTAGTTTTTAAGGTCATCCCTTTGGAGAGGATTTTTGCTTGCCTCTGTCAGGCATCTGGGAGCCCTACCAACCCAGGGCTACTTCAAATGATACCGGGGTTTTGAGGGCTACCCAGGTAGTATAAATTCTAGCCCCAAAATTGTGTTAGAGCCACAATTGTGGTTACCAAATCTTAATGGAGATGTTACTCCCCAACCCAGGGGCAAGTTTTTCTACTGGCTCTGTGTGTGTGCGTGTGTGTGTGTGTGTGTGTGTGTGACAGAGAGATTTTAACATTTCACTAAGGATTTTGCCATTTGGGGTCCCAGTTCTATGCAAGAATCTTGTTGCCTCCTGTGTGGCCTTTGCTTTCTGTCTTATATGCACAGTGACCATTAAAACCCAAAGCTTGAATGCTCCAGGGATGGGCAGATGCCTGCTGCCTGCTGTCAAGTTAGTGCTTGATTACCTCTAAATTCATGCTTTCCTGTCATTTTTGGCCTCTGAGAATATCAAAAGTTTCTTACGAATTCAGCAATGCATTAAAAAAATCTAAATATCCAATCTAATATTTTTATGTGTTTTTTCAACTACCAGCATTCCTTAAGATATTAGTTCACCATATTTTTAGAAATGGAAGTCCCTTCCTGTACCCTTGGGCATATGTGGGGGTTTGCCTAGAGCAGCAACCTGCAAACTTTTTCTGTAAAGGGCCAGCTAGTAAATACTTTATACTTTGTGGCCTATAAAGTCTCTATCCCAAATATTTAACTCTCTGTCATTGTAGTGCAAAGCATCCATAGACAATACAGCCTGTGGTCATGTTTTGCCATCCCTTGTTCTAAGTATATGCCTAGAAGGGGAAATCCTGGGGCCTTCCTTTTTACTACCCCATATATGCAACCTCTTCCTATCCAACCCCTTTATTTCCTCGTGTATTACTTCTTGTTCTGTTGCTTTCTGCTTTGTTTGTTTGTTTGTTTTGAGACAGAGTCTCGCTCTGTTGCCCAGACTGGAGTGCAGTGGCACAATCTCGGCTCACTGAAACCTCCGCCTCCTGGAGGAGCGATTCTCCTGCCTCAGCCTTCCAAGTAGCCGGGATTATAGGTGCCCGCCACCATGCCTGGCTAATTTTTGTATTTTTCGTAGAGACGGGGTTTCACGATGTTGGCCCAGCTGGTCTCTAACTCCTGACCTCAGGTGATACACCCACCTTGACCTCCCAAAGTGCTGGGATTACAGGTGTGAGCAACCATGCCTGGCCAGATGGAGCATTTCTTTTGGATGAGTTTTTTTTTTTTTTTTTAGTTTTAGGATACTCTGATGAGATTTCATGCATATTTAATTATAAGAATGTTATAATAGTTAACTCATTTGTTTGGTTTGTGAGCTTTTAAAAAGTCTATTCCTTTCCCTGGTATCGGAAGGGAGATGGTCTGGCCTCATATCTACCACTAATTAGCTGTGTGACCTTAGGCAATCACCTAACCTTCCTGAGTCATAGTTTCCTCATTTCCAAGCTGGTGTTAGTACCTGCCTTGGTGCAACCCCAGAATTGGTTGCAATTAATATGACGGTGAGACGTGCTCTGTAGAACATTAAATACATGCATAATACTACCCAAATCCTATTTTATCCTCATAATAATCCCATCAGACTCGTAAAGCAAGCATAGCATTGGCATACATAAAAAGTACTGTTGTTTTTACCCTCAAAACCTATTTCAGGTTAGTTTCAAAGAAAACAAATACCTGCAGCACATTCTTTTTTATTTTTGTTATATTGGCAGTCAGCTGTGTAATGGTAGAGTCTGCCCGTCCTTGAGTGATTTGAGCTTGTTGTAACTGGTTCAATGTTTTGTCAAGATTTAATAGAACATTTGCTGCTTTCCTAAGGTAAGATATTAACATATCAGATTGGATAAATACACAATTATTCACTTATTTCACCTTGAGAGAGTTCATTTGACTCAACCAAATACTTTACTGAATTATTAAGTAAATATAAATTACTCTTAAGAGAAAGTGCTGAAGTCTTCATTTTGAGAAATAGGTGTATTTAAATGCCAATAAAAAAACTCACACACGTATACATTCATAGCCAATAGATACATATTTTGTTAAATATGGAAATGAAGGATACAGGTTTGGGGAGACGTTTGGGGTGATATAACTATCAATCTTTGCACATAAAAACTATGCCGTGAATTCCAGTTTCCCTGATGTCTCAAATGTAAGCTACACTTTCTCAATCTCTATTGGAGTGGGGGTTGGGAGGGTCAAGAGGCCCCACAGAGAGCAAAGAGAGTACGACAGGCCCTGCATTTTCAGGCTTGTTTATTCAGAGTTAGCTAAGCTTCACTGACATTCCAGCCACTAAGAAGCCCAAGGTTAAAATCACAAGCATTCCAAGTGATACAGTCTTTCTGCAGAAAAGAACTCACCTCAAGTCAACAATCACCAAATACTTAGATCTGTGGGCTCAAGACCACCTTGAGAAGAATGTACTGAGGGAGTGAAATATCAGACAGACCTTTGCAGAAGCATCATTAGAAATGAGTGTGCCCACAGTAGAGTTAGCTAAATTGCAAAATATTCCCTTTACCACCCAGCCTATTCTTTCCTCCAGTGGTAATCTCTGTGTCCCTTTCTAACCTTCAGGAGCCTTCCCTCCTCATCATCCCACTGTCACCAGCATTTCATTTCTGTAACATTCCCAGGGTACCAGTGTCCATTTTTTTTATTCCCTGCCACCATTATCTTTTTGTTATATTATTTTTTCCTTTAGATTTTTAATTTACGACTTCAGGCCAGGCATGGTGGCTCATGCCTGTAATCTCAGCACTTTGGGAGGCTGAGGCAGGTAGATCACTTGAGGTCAGGAGTTCGAGACCAGCCTGGCCAATATAGTGAAACCCCATCTCTACTAAAAATACAAAAAATTAGTTGGGTTTGGTGGTGCATGCCTATAATCCCAGCTACTTGGGAGGCTGAGGCATGAGAATCACTTGAATCTGGGAGGCGGAGGTTGCAGTGAGCTGAGATCGTGCCACTGCATTCCAGCCTGGATGACAGAATGAGGCCCTGTCTCAAAAGAAAAAAACAAGATTTTCAATGTACTGCTTATTATAGCAAATTTAGAAAGTACCAAAGAAAAAAGAAAAAAAATGTAAGAAGGGGAAAAAATACCAGTAATCTTGCCATCTTTTAAAATGTTAGGATATTGTAGCAAAATTATTTATTTTCATAATTAAGATCCTCTTTCATGTATAAATTGTTACCTGCTTTTTATTTTCAACTTCCTGTTCAGTTTGGATGTTACCTGCTTTTTAAAAAGCATTACCATTGCAATATAAGAATCTCTGCCTGTTATTAAACATCTTTTATCAGCTTTGTTTTTTTTTTGAGATGCCGTCTCGCTCTTGTCGCCCAGGCTAGAGTGCAGTGGTGCAATCTCAGCTCACTGCAGCCTCTGCCTCCCAGGTTCAAGTTCAATCAGTTCTCTGCCTCAGCCTCCCGAGTAGCTGGGATTACAGGTGCATGCCACCACACCAGCTACTTTTTGTATTTTTAATAGAGACGGGGTTTCACCATGTTGGTCAGGCTGGTCTCTAACTCCTAGCCTCAAGTGATCCACCTGCCTCAGCCTCCCAAAGTGCTGGGACTATAGTCGTGAGCCACTTCACCCAGCCCATCAGTATCACTTTTAATTGCTGTGTGATTACTTGATTTTTTTTTGAGACGGAGTTTCGATCTTGTTGTCCAGGCTGGAGTGCAATGGCGCAATCTCAGCTCACTGCAACCTCCACCTCCTCAGTTCAAGCGATTCTCCTCCTCAGCCTCTCAAGTAGCTAGGATTACAGGCATGCACCACCACACCCGGCAAATTTTGTATCTTTAGTAAAGACAGCATTTCTCCATGTTGGTCAGGTTGGTCTCGAACTCCCGACCGCAGGTGATCTGCCTGCCTCGGCCTCCCAAAGTGCTGGGATTACAGGCGTGAGCCACCGTGCCTGGCCTACTTAATCTTTAAAGTAATTGCTGTGCAGTTAGTTAATCTTCCTCATTTTAAATATTAAACCTAGCAGGGGTTGGACTTTTGGATGAATCTGGTGCACTTCGTTTATACACGTGGATGATGAGACAGTGACAATGGCTCAGAGCTCAGTGATGGTGGGTGTTGATGATACTACCACTTAACTGATCCTGTAACCCTGACTCACAGCACTCCATGCTCATAAAAACATCAACCTGGCTTTTCTTTTTTGGTTGGCTAAGTCAACAGGACAAAAGGCAAGAGTTAGTTAACTCAATATACTATAGATATCATTTTCATCTTGCAGTACTCCTGGAGCTCTGGTGTCCATTCAGTTCCTCATCATTATATTGGGTTGGAAATAATGGGTTGCCATTGAAAATAATGGCAAAAACCGCAATTCCTTTTGCACCAACCTAATATCTTTTTACTAAGAATACACTGAGGAAGTGAAATATCAGACAGACTTTAAAAAATAATTTTGATTTCAAAGTACTGCTTAGTATAGTAAACTTAGAAAATACCAAACATAGATAAATAAGGGAAAAACTATACCAATATTCCAACCACCTGTTAAAATATTGGCATATAATGAGTATTTCACATTTATTGGTATGCATTGGTATAAAAAGGTATCAGGCCACTGGAAAGGCATTTTGAGTCTAAGAAAACAGGAAGAAAACATCCCTGAACCCTGTCACCGAGTCACCCAGCTTCCCGGGGAATCTCCAAAGAGAGCTCAGCCCTCAACTTGGGCACTGAACTATCAGAAGGTAATTTCATTTGAATGCTACAGATCCCTAGGCATTTTCCTGATGTCCTTTCAGCAGATGGTCTGTTAGAGCAAGATAAGAATATTAATACAGTACTTACTCAGCTACTTTGGCCTTCACCAAAAGCTTTTGGGCTCCATCTGCTTCTTCATTTAACCTGTTTTCATCTGTCCTGTAATCCTCACAGAGTTGCATAAATTTCTGTATTTTGTCAAGTTCATCGGTTAGATTTTGGGATGGAATTGGTAGGTGAATATCAAGCACACCATTCGCAACCTTCTCGATGTCTTCTGGAGGCACGTTTTCCTCTTAAATAAGAAGCAGGGTTTTAGGTAATCATGTCTCCTTAACAAACACTGTATCTTAAAAGTATAACCACAATGATGTCTCAGCCAAATGCACTTGCATTTGATTATGTGCCCCTAGAATACAGGGATTATAGTGTAGGTGTCCTATAGATTCTTCTTCATCCTCAGCTGTCCCTTCTCTCTGGAAGAAACACTGCTCACTGAGTGCTGAATACTTGCTGAACAAGTGCTTGTTGGAAAAACAAAATACTAAAGAGTTGGAACATTGTGTATGTTCTACAAAATGTCCTGAGAATGATTTATTATAAGTACTTACTCAAAAGCAATTAACATGTTTAGATAACTGTCATGAAAATTTAAGCACAATGAATGAGACATTGGAGAAGCTCTGCGTTTGAAGTCAACAAAACTGGATTCTGGTCCTCCATGACATTAAAAAGGCTCACAATTTTTGCTCATCTATGTAATTGGGTAACTATACCTGATGCTATGACTCAAAGGCCTATTCTGGGATTGGAGTGAGACAATACAGAGTAAAGGAACATGTTAATAGCATGTTATAAAGAAACTTTTTTTTTTTTGAGACAGAGTCTCACTCTGTCACCAGGCTGGAGTGCAGTGGTGGCACAATCTCAGCTCACTGCAACCTCCAACTTCCTGGTTCAAGCGATTCTCCTGCCTCAGCCTCCTGAGTAGCTGGGATTACAGGTACGCACCACCATGCCCAGCTAATTTTTTTTGTATTTTTAGTAGAGGTGGGGTTTCACCATGTTGGCCAGGATGGTCTCGATCTCCTGCAGTCCTGATCCGCCCACCTTGCCCTCCCAAAGTGCTGGGATTACAGGCATGAGCCACTGTGCCCCCCAAAGAAACTTTCAAATACATCCATGCTCTACTTTCCAGAAAAGTAAATTTGGCCCCTATTGAGAACTAAAGTGGAAGATGAACTGTTAGAGCAAGCTTGTTCGACCCACAGCCCGGGGCCACATGTGGCCCAGGACGGCTTTGAATGTGGCCCAACATAAATTTGTAACCTTTCTTAAAACATTATGAGATTTTTTTGTGTATGATTTTATTTTTATTTTTAGCTCATCAGCCATTGTTAGTGTTAGTGTACTTTATGTGTGGCTCAAGACAATTCTTCCAGTGTGGCCCAGGGAAGCCAAAAGATTGGATACCCCTGTGTTACAGCAAAGGCATTTGTCACTCTCCAGCTACTTACCAAACACCTACAATTCCCATAGGGAAGCTAGAGATGAACTAGACAAGGCTCTTATCCTCAGGGGGCTTGCCGTCAGGTGAGGGCCTATAAGTCATTATATACAAATATTGATCACATAGCAACAGAAGTGATCAATATAAGGCAAAATGCGATGGGGTTCAGAGGAAGGAGAAAATACTCCAGGAAGGACTTCAGATGCATTGAAACTGGACCTGGGAGGACAGCAGGTTAAACTTGTGGAGACTGTAGGGTGTGGGGAGGGGTAAGAGATATTCTAAACTGAGAGAATTACAGGAGCTAAAGCTCAGGGTGGTACAAGAAACAGTGCATGGATCACTCTTGGCAGGAGAGTAGTGTGCTTAGAAGGGCTGGGAGCTGATGGCACAAGTCCCTGTGTCAGAGGCTGAGGAACTTAGACTGTTCAGAGAACAGTGGGAGCCAAAAATGATTTTCAGCATTTGAGTGACATGACATGAATACATATTCTGCTTGTAGTCATTTTGCTTTAGCTATTTTTCTTAATATAAATGAAATATTTTACTTTCTGTAATATTTTTGAAGCAATGTGACAAGAATTTTTTTGTGAGGGAAGTAAAATGACATTTTAAATAGAATCAGGGAGTTGGCTCTTTAAAGAAACAGTACTTTTTTTTTTTTTTTTTTTTTTTTTTTTTGAGATGGTGTCTCGCTGTATCACTCAGGCTGGAGTGCAGTGGTGCAATCTTGGCTCACTGCAACCTCTGCCTCCTGGGTTCAAGTGATTCCCCTGTCTCAGCCTCCCGAGTAGCTGGGATCACAGGCGCGCACCACCACATCCAGCTGATTTTTGTATTTTTAGTAGAGACCGGGTTTTGCCACGTTGGCCAGGCTGGTCTCACACTCCTGACCTCAGGTGATCCGCCTGCCTCGGCCTCCCAAAGTGCTGGGATTACAGGCGTGAGCCACCACGCCTGGCCAGAAACAGTAGCTTTTTAATTAAAAAAGTTCTAGTACATCATACTGAATGGGCAAAAGCTGAAGCATTTTCCTTGAAAACTAGCACAAGACAAGGATGCCCTCTCTCACCACTCCTGTTCAACATAGTATTGGAAGTCCTGGCCAGAGCAATCAGGCAAAAGAAAGAATAAAGCATATCCAAATAGGAAGAGAGGAAATCAAACTATCCCTGTTTGCAGATGGCATGATCTTATATCTAGAAAACCCCGTAGCCTTGGCCCAAAAGCTCCTTAAGCTGATAACTTCAGTAAGGTCTCAGGATACAAAATCAATGTACAAAAATCACTAGCATTCCTATACATCAGCAACAGTCAAGCCAAGAGCCAAGCCAGGAAGGCAATCTCATTCACAATTGCCACAAAAAGAATAAAATACCTAAGAATACAGCTAACCAGGGAGGTGAAAGATCTCTACAGGGAGAACTACAAAACACTGCCCAAAGAATCCAGAGGTGACTCAAACAAATGGAAAAAGATTCCATGCTCATAGATAGGAAGAATCAATATCATTAAAATGGCTATGCTGCCCAAAACAATGTGCAGATTCAAGGTTATTCTTATCAAACTACCAATGACATTCTTCACAGAACTAGAAAATATATTTGAAAGTTCATATGGAACAAAAAAACAGCCCGACTAGCCAAGGCAATCCTAAGCAAAATGAACACAGCTAGAGGCATCACGCTATCCGACTTCAAGCTGTAATACAGGGCTACAGTAACCAAAACAGCATAGTGCTGGTACAAAAAACAGACACATAGACGAATGGAACTGAAAAGAGAGTCCAGAAATAAGGCCACACATCTAGAACTATCTGATCTTTGACAAAGTCAACAAAACCAAGAAATGGGGAAAAGACTCCCTCTTCAATAAATGGTGTGGGATAACTGGCTAGCCATATGCAGAACACTGAAACTGGATCCCCTCCTTACATCTTATATGAAAATTAACTCAAGATGGATTAAAGACTAAAATGTAAAACCCAAAAGTATAAAAACCTTGGAAGGCAACCTAGACAATATTATTCAGGACACAGGCATGGGCAAAGATTTCATGATAAAGACGCCACAAGCGACTACAACAAAAGCAAAAACTGAGAAATGGAATCTAATTAAAGAGCTTCTGCACAGCAAAAGAAACTATCAACAGAGTAAACACAACCTACAGAATGGGAGAAAATTTTTGCAAACTATGCATCTGACAAAGGTCTAATATCCAGCACCTATAAGGAACTTAAATCTACAAGAAAAAAACAACCCCCTTAAAAAGTGGGCAAAGGACATAAACAGATACTTTTCAAAAGAAGACATCCATGGGGCCAACAAGCATATGAAAAAAAGCTCAACATCACTGATCATTAGAGAAATACAAATCAAAACCACAATGAGGTACCATCTCACACCAGTCCGAATGGTGATTATTAAAAAGTCAAAAAATAACAGGTGCTGATGAGATTGCAGAGAGAAAGAAACACTTATACACTGTTGGTGGGGGTGTAAATTAGTTCAACCATTGTGGAAAACAGTGTGGTGATTCCTCAAAGACCTAAAAGAAGATTACAATTTGACCTAGCAATCTCATTACTGGGTATATACCCAAAGGGTTAGACATCATTCTATCATAAAGACACACTCACATGCATGTTCATTGCAGCATTATTCACAGGAGCAAAGACATGGAATCAACCTATATGCCCATAAATAATAGACTGGATAAAGAAAATGTTGTACATATACGCCATGGATACTATGCAGACATAAAAAAGAATGAGATCTTATCCTTTGCCAGAACATGGATAGAGCTGGAGGCCATTATCCTTAGCAAACTAACACAGGAGCAGAAAACCAAATACCACATGTTCTCACTTATAAATGGAAGCAAAATGATGAGAACACATGGACACACAGAGGGGAACAACACACACTGGGGCCTTTTAGAAGGTGGAGGGTGAGAGGAAGGAGAAGATCAGGAGAAATAACTAATGAGTACTAAGCTTAATACTTCGGTGATGAAATAATCTGTACAACAAACCCCTGTGACTCGAGTTTACAAACCTGCACATGTACCTCTGAACTTAAAAGTTAAAAAAAAAGTTTGAATGAAAAGTGAATTTACTTCCATCACTTATTCATTCATCAAATAGTTATTCATATTTATTATGAGATTATAGATTCAAATTTTTATATATAGAACTTTCAGGAGAAGTAATACATCCCTTTGTTAATAAGGCATTCAGATTTCAAGAAAAATATTAAGGTGGTCAAAGAAGAGCTGAATAGTATGGTCATCATCTAACATAATGATAATTTTATTGGGGCTTTATAGCCAGGCGAAGAGGAGAAGCAAGAGGTGGGTGGAGGGTACTGCAAGGCATGAAAGCTTCCCGGTCACCAGGGCTCTAGGGACACTGAGCGGTGAGAAGTTTCTTGAAAGAAACAGGATTTTTTTCTCTATGCCTAGTTGTAATAATAGTTCTTTATGCCTTTAGTTTTAATAATCTGGACATAGATTTCTTTCAATTCCTGAAGTTAATTAAAGTAAAATATTTATTAGAAATGTATTCAGTAGCAATGAAGAGTAATAAGAGGACAGGCTCTATGACCCAGCAAACTAGGTAGAAAGGAGGTCATGTAGACCCTGTTCTACCAGTTCATGCAATTAGTTTAGCAACTTTGATTTTGATGTTTGTTTTGGTGCCTTCTTAGTCCAGCCTAATCCTAGACCTGGGTCCAGTCAATACCGATTCATCCAGCTTACTCATTGAAAGTTTGCTTTTGAATAAACAAAATATCCAGTAGACTGATTCTACCCCATTCGTTTTTACTGACTATTTTTGTCAAAGGTAATTTCCACCTAATTTTTGTTTATCTTGAAAACAACAGCTAGAAACTGCCAATTCAATTTCTAGAAACATTGAGACAGGAAAAACAAACAAACAAAAAAAACAAAACAAAACAAAGAAACCCAAAAAACCTTGGCCACAGGGGTCTCTCACACATATTAAGTAGAGTAATGAAGTGATTGAAGAGATTGTAATGGATGCTCCAATTGCCAATTCATGTATAAAATGTTAAATTATTGAATTTGGAAAATGGTTATGGAAAATAAAGCCTCTTCACATGAATCATCTCTCTCTCTCTCTCTCTGTGTGTGTGTGTGTGTGTGTGTATGTATGTGTATAGAGAGTGAGGTTTCAGGTCAATTTCCAGCTTCAGTACTTGATTTTTTAAATCTTTACTAATTCTCTGGAGTTTAAAATGAGCCTCTCCCAAAGTAAGGCATAATGTACAATAAATCAGCCACTTTTGGTCAGCCACAGAGAACCAACAAAAGAAGACTTGGAAAATAGTCAATAATAGCTAATAATCAACTTTTTTAGATGCCAACTCACTATGATATTTGATATCTAACTAAAATTCAGCATATCTTGATCTCATATCATTTCTGTTAGCAAAGAAAATTACTGAATCCTGATGTTAGGGAATCTGATAGAATTGTCATGTTGAACTTCCCTTAAAAAAAATATAAAATAACTTTAAACACAAAGTTCATGTGTTTGGAATTTTAACTAAATTCTAGCATTTGTTACCACACTTATCTTTTACAGAAAGCCGTAATTTTTTGGCACAGAGTTGGTATTTTGAGATTATTCTCATTAAGGAATTAAAAACCAAAGGGTATATCATTTTTCTGATTTAGGCTTGTCATTTCCAATTAATATAATTTGGAACTGGCTATGATGTTTGACTATACATTAAAAAGGGAAAAAAACAAAAACTAGTCCGAATATATATTTTTAAATTACCTAACAAAAAGTTTTTCACTTTTTTGATGAAAAGATTGATTTTTTCTTCTTCAGAGTCACTTTGGTTTCTTATATTTCCCAGTTTTTCCATTAGCTGTAAGGCATTGTTTTTGGAGACTTCTGCCAGTTTACTTATATTTTTGATCTGGAATGAGAAAAACACAGTGAAGAATACTCAACAATATACTCAACAAAGGCATGTTCTTTGATGTTTAATTACTTAGCTGGACCAAATAAAACTGTCACTAAAGACTAAATAAAAGTCTAGATAAGCCATAGATTCATTTGCAAGGAATCTTTTATAAGGTGATTATTATCTCTTCTCATTATCATGTTTTCTTTAATTTATCATTAATTTATCTTTTAGAACATTATTGCCTTAGCACTAACGAATTTTTCTAATATAAGTCTAAAACACAAATTTTGTTTTAATGGGGCTTTAGCATTCTTTAATACCAACAACTTTCCCATAAATTACATAGGACTACTTACCTGCAGTGGTCATCACGTTTAATAGGTTGAGAGCATTTTCTTTTATGTAAGTTAAAATGTTACTCTTCTAAACATTCCTCAAATTCAAGTAATGTACTTTCTTTGAAAACTAACAAAAAAGCATTCCTCCTCTTAATAAATGAGCTTGAACTGAGAATGGGCTACAAAGATAAATTCCAGACACTTTGTACTCTTGGTAGAGGAATGACAGGAATAATAGGCTAGCAAACTGGAAGTTCAAATTCTTAATTGTGATCTGAGAAGGGTCATGGACTTTTTCTTGGGATTCCAACAAATTAGAGAGAGAGAAAAAACCCAGAAGCAATAGGACAATATTGCCAACAAGCTGAGCTTTATTGAATAAATTAATTGTGACAGAAGTAGGGCTAGTTAGGATCAAACATAATTAGGAAAAAAAAAATCCACTGGGCACGGTGGCTCACGCCTGTAATCCCCAGCACTTTGGGAGGCCAAGGCAGACAGATCACTTGAGGTTAGGAGTTCAAGGCCAGCCTGGCCAACATGGTGAAACCCCATCTCTACTAAAAATACCAAAATTAGCCAGGCGTGGTGGCGCATGCCTGTAATCCCAGCTACCGGGGAGGCTGAGGCAGGAGAATCGCTTGAATCCAGGAGGCGGAGGCTGCAGTGAGCCGAGATCGCACCACTGCACTCCAGCCTGGGCCAGACAGAGTGAGATTCTTGTCTCAATTAAAAAAAAAAAAAAAGAAAGAAAAAAAAGAAAAAAATTCCCTTTATTTCCCCACAAAAAGAGCCTGCTTAATTTGAGCCACACAGATTTTTAAGAAAAGGATTTAAATTATAGTCATTGGCAAATGATGAAACAAAAAAGTATTTACATGATTAAAAATTTGTATCTTTTTTTTCAGAGTTGATACTTAATTCTCTAGAACTTTCTTAGCTTTAAAATGGATAGCAGTAAGAATGGATTGCAGTAAAATGAGAATTCCAGAAATACAATACCCTAGGCAGCAAAGCACCAAGTGATACAGAGGAAATCTCAGCCTAGATTAGTTGATACCATATTCAGAAAGAAAGAGATCAAGAAATTACTTCACTCTAAAAACATCCCTCTGCAATCCATTTTCTGTCACAACTGACTCCTGAGAATTCTCTCACAATCTCTTCTGGCACTCTTCCTCCTTCTAATCAAGAGGAAAATAGCACACCATTTCATCAACATGACATCCCCTCTCATCGTTTTCCAGTTCTCCATTTATGTGCTGATTAAACTAGCTTCTGCTAATATGGATTTCAAGGTTAATTTTTTAACATTGATCGCTTAACATATTATTGACTTAATGATATGATCAAGCAGCAATCAGGACTCCTTTAAATGGGGGTGAGATTTCTATTTTTTTGAGAAGGAGAAATATAATAGTTTAAAATTACATTAAACAATTAAGGTGTGTTTTAAGCACTGGGACATAAGACCAGGGTTTACATTGCTATGTTTGCTGCTGTATTCTCAACTCGTAGATGGATGCCTGGCACACAGTAGGTGGATATTTGTTAAAGCAATGAAGAACCATATGTGAATGGAAAATGATGTGGCAATACAGAATTGTGACTATGTAAATAAAGTTTCAATATTTATTCAGGGATATGTTCCAGATTGGCTAGTCAGATGCTTGCTCAAGGATATAGGGTGTGTGTGTGTGCGTGCGTGTGTGTGTGTGTATGTGTGTGTATCTTGGTTGTGGTTCTTACCCCATTCCCAAGCTTGGCGCTCTATCCTTTACTGGATTTTGAGGCCCAGATGTCCTTACATATATTTCCTTCTTGTTCAGGAGTGGGTCTTTTTGTTTTTGTTTTTGTTTTAGACGAGGTCTCACTGTTGTCGGTGCAGGCTGGAGTGCAATGGCATGATCTCGGCTCACTGCAACCTCCACCTCCCGGGTCCCAGCAATTCTCCTGCCTCAGCCTCCCGAATAGCTGGGATTACAGGCATGCACCACCACGCCCGGCTAAATTTTTTTTTTATTTTTATTTTTTAGTAGAGATGGGATTTCACCATGTTGGCCAGGCTGGTCTCGAACTCCTGACTTCAGGTGATCCACCTGCATTGGCCTCCCAAAGTGCTGGGATTACAGGTGTGAGCCACTGCGCCCGGCCAGGAGTGGGCTTTTTTTGCTTGCAAACAAGAATGCTTACTGATATAATATTCAACATATAGTGGTAAAAAATTCAGCTCTTTAAAAGCTTTTTCTTCTTTGTCAGAGGCTCTTTGCATATTGTCAAAAAAGAAACAGATTGGGGAGCACACCACTATCTTGTTTTCAAACCACAGAATAAAATGCATTCTAAAAAAAAAAGTCTAAAGAAAACTAGGTAATTAAAAATGATGCTCATTTATAAATATGACTAGAAAAGTAAATGAAATTATTTCAAATCATTATAGATTTAATTATAAGGTACTTAAATGTTAAAACAACTTTCTCAGTCTATCAACAGGGGAAGGAGTTCAAGGCACAGTTTAATTCCTATTAAGCTATTTTCTAACATTAAATTCTAACATAACAATTTGTATATTTAGTAGGATTTCAAATATACCCTTACATATTTATGAATTTATGAAAAATTATTCTTCGCTTTGAGAGATCTATAGTTTTCAACCCTTTTAAAAATTAATTTATATATTTCTTTTATTATTATTATTATTTTTTAATAAAATAGAGATACGGCCTCCCTATGTTTCCCAGGCAGGTCTTGAACCCCTGGGCTCAAGGGATCCTCCTGCCTTGGCCTCCCAAAGTGCTAGGATTATAGACCTGACCCACTACTCCTGGCCTGTTTCCAAATTTTTAAGGCTTGCGGTCTTGACATTTCTATGTAGGTTTTGCTGTAAACAAACATGTCCACACGAGTCTATGACCTATGATAATGTATCTTGAATTCTTTCTCTCTCTCTTTACACACACACATACACACTTGACTTTTGAATGACACAGGTTGGAACTGCATACGCCCACTTATATACAAATTTTTTTCAATAAAACTTACACTGAGTGTGCCTGCCTCTTCTGCCTCCCCTTCCACCTCCTCCACCTCTGCCATCTCTGAGACAGCAAGACCAACCCCTCTTCTTCCTCCTCCTCAGCCTACTGAGTGTAATGATGATGAAGACCTTAATGATTATCTATTTCCTCTCAATGAATAGTAAGTATATTTTCTCTTTCTTTTGATTTTTCTGATAATATTCTCTTTTTTTCTAGCTTACTTTATGGTTATATTATGGTATATAATACATACATAAATATATGTTAATTGACTATTTAAGTTATGGGTAAGGCTTCCAGTCAACAGTGGGCTATTAGCAGTTAAATTTTGGGGGAGTCAAAAGTTATACATAAATTTTCAATTGTAGAGTGGAGGCTTGGTGCCCCTAACCCCCATGTTGTTCAAGGGTCAACTGTATACATATATATAACAGGAAATATATCAATATTCACCTCTGTTTCTAAATCTACATTCATATCATCTGTAATTTTATCCTATATTTCCAGGCACAAGAACACCAACTATCTAGAATCTATCTTCTCACTTGGAAGTTATATGGCAGTTTTATAAATTTTAAGCAGTCTGCTTCTTTATTGCTATAACTTTACAAATAAAGCAAGAGAAGATATTTACCTGATTCTTCAACCCACGAACCTGTTTGTCCAAATTATGAATAACGGATTTTGCTTCCTGGGCTTTTTGGAGGGCATTCGTTGAGAGGGTCAGGGAGCCGTGACAGCCGGGACCCCCACACTTCCTGTGCCCCTTCCAGCCCGTGCAGAGAGCACCGCCACAGGGCAAGGGCACACATGGCACATTTCCTGGATCTCCACACACCTTGCAAGAGAAATGATTTACGTTAAATAGCAACTTGTTGTCAGAGCTTTTTTTTTTTTTGAGACGCAGTTTGCTCTTGTTGCCCACTGGAGTGCAATAGCGTGACCTTGGCTCACTGCAACGTTCGCCTCCTGGGTTCAAGAGATTCTCCTGTCTCAGCCTCCCAAGTAGCTGGGATTACAGGCGCCCATTACCATGCCTGGCTAATTTTTTGTATTTTTAGTAGAGACGGGGGTTTCACCATTTTGGTCAGGCTGGTCTCGAACTCCTGACCTCAGGTGATCCGCCCACCTCGGCCTCCCAAAGTGCTGAGATTACAGGCATGTGGCCTGGCTATCAGAACTCTAATGCCATTCAGGCTCCTTGAGTCAAGGCACTGCTTTATTCATATGTTTCTTCAATAGTTGTTCATCCTTGGTACATGGGGGTAACCCATCAAACATTTCCTAGGTAACTAAACATCTAAATTACTTATCAGTATTGTGTCAGTCTGTCATCCTTTATATTTATGGTTTTCTGAGAAAACATTAAAATTTTAGGAATTACATGTGAGTTTCACTTTTTATTTAATTATTTATTTATTTATTGAGACAGAGTCTTGCTCTCTCACCCAGGCTGGAGTGCAGAGGCACCATCTCTGCTCACTGCAACCTCCACCTGCCAGGTTCAAGCGATTCTCCTGCCTCAACCTCCTGAGCAGCTGAGATTACAGGTGCACGCCACTACCCCCAGGTAATTTTTTTTTGTAGAGACGAGGTTTCACCATGTTGGCCAGGCTGGTCTTGAACTCCTGGCCTTAAGTAATCTGCCCGCCTTGGCCTCCCAAAGTGCTGGAATTACAGGCGTGAGCCACCACGCCTAGCCTGCACTTTTTATTCTTTTGAGAGAATTAGCCTTTTTCCTGTAATGAGGCAAGAGGAGCAAATGTTCATAGCCTGTACTGTTTTAGAAATAGTAAATAATATCAAATAATCAAATCAAGCCACAATCTTTACTCTTTGATCAATTTTTGAGTTAAATAAAAATAAGGCTTTTTATAGTATATAATAAAACATATATATTTTATATACATACATTTATATATTTCTAATATATAATGAAAAAGCAATTTAAAATGTAAGCTAGGGAAATATCATTGAAGAGGTTCATATACCAAGTAAAAACCACAAATGCTTTGACCTTACCATCATGAATATTTACCTTTTCATTCAATATTTGGATATCTGGTATCTTAATCTGCTTTAATCTTTCCAATGACAAGTTTCCTTTTGAGGTTAGTGTATCTAAGATGGTAAGTAAGTCATTCCTTGTATTTGCAGAGGTATTAATGGTGGAACTAGTTTCATTAATTTGCTTTTCAGCAGATGATGATATGTGATAATATTTCTTGATGTTTTCTGAGGAGTCTACGTCAATGCAAATTGAAGTAAGGTAAATTTTGTGAAAACAAATGAAATTATATATAAGTTATTAAGATAATCATTCTATAATTTGGCTACTGTCTTGGTCTCAACTATCACTATAAAATTTCAACATCTTCCTTGAATTTGCAATTGATGGGGGAAGGATTAGCTATAGTATAATAAATATGGACAGAATAGATACAGGGCATTGAGATTTAAGTCCACAGATGTGGTGTGAGTCCTGGCTTCACCCTTTACTGCCTGGGCATACCCTTGAGCAAATCAGTTCATCTCTTATATTTCATTTCTTCCTCTGTAAATTGGTGATAATAATTTGTGACAATTGAGATAATATGAATATATTCTGTAAATATTTTCCACAAATATATTAACTATGAATACCTATATACACTCAAATATAATAAACCAATTAAATTTACTTGACCGTATAGAATAGGAGTTGACAAACTTTTTCTGCAAAGGCCAAATAATTAACATTTTAGGCTTTGCTGGCCATAGCACTTCTATTCCAACTACTCACCTCTGCCATTGTAGAGTGAAAGCAGCTACAGGCAGTATGTAAATAAAGAGGTGAGGTTGTGTTCTACTGAAGCAGTATTTACAAAGACAGGCTGTGGGCAGGATTCACCCTGATGCTGCGGTTTCCTGAACCCTGATGTTGAGGCTGCTAACAATAGCTAACAAACAGCTAGTTGGGTGCTTTGTAGGTGCCTGTACTATACTTCCCATCAATTTTCTTCCTCAATCTTCACAAAACAGTGCGAAATGCACATTAGTATGATCATCTTCATTTTCAAATAAGGAAACTGAGGCTCTGTTGAGGAAAGTTATTTGCCTAAGTTCTCATTGATAGTAAGAGATGAAGCCAGGATGTGAATCCAGGGTGTTTGACTCCAGAGCCTGTGTTCTTAAGCAGTTCTCTACATTTTCTATGTTTGCATTATTAATACAAATTTGTGAAAGTAATAAGGTATGTATGGTATATTTTAATGTAAATTATAGTATATTAGGTGTTTAAACTATAACTCCATATTTTAGGCACCAGAGGCCCACGGTCCTGATCTGATCTTTACTCCCTATAGAACCATAATCCAGGCAGGAGACAACCATACCTTATCTTTCAAACTTTTCTGGTTCTTATAAGACCATACTCTTAATATATCATGCTTTTCACTTATCAGGAAAAAAATGTTCCTATTGTTCGGAATTAGTTTCTTCTTTCATTTTTATGGCAGATTTTCTCCTACCCTGTGGAGATAATTCAATTGCCACCTATTCCCTGAAGGCTTTACTAATGAACCCAGGAAGAATTCCGTTTTTGCTACTCTGTTTTTGAAGCAGCTTGAAGATGCTCTAACAGTCTTAATGCTGTTTGGGATGGTTTATATTCTTGTCCCCTGCCCCCATTAGACAGAAATAACTCAAAGGTAGGGACTTGCTATAATGATCTGCCTGTTTCTACTGCACAATGTCAGGCATTGGAAAAAAGCCCAGTAACTGCTGTTGGACTGCAAATTTGAGAGGATTAGCATGGGGGCAGTTTCACTTTATTTTACCTGGCATGGGGTGACCTCTGATGGATTTTGAGTTCTTTCAGTGGGAACTGTCTTCTAGATTAGGAATCAGAGTAGATTCCTTACTCATTACATGGCATTTATTGAACATCATCAATACATCTTTGCTAGGGTTTGTTTCACTAAATTTAGGCATTCCTTTAGGGAAATTAGTATTCCTACCTGCCTTCTATTTTTTTTTTCTCTTCTAGGTCAAAATCAGATAAAACACAGGAGTATATATATAGGACAACGAAAGCAGCCAAAGTTTTTTCCTGACATGGATTCATGTATATTTTCCATTTGCCTCTCAATTGGATGGCTTAGGTGTGAATAAACTCAGTGATGCTTCTCTCAGTAGTAACAGGTTGTCCATTTCCAAATATAACAGGGGTATGATCTTGAATAGGAGATGAACTAATCAAAGTTTTGCTTTAGAGTTCCATTTCTCTTGCAAATTATCTTGGCTTAGGCATAGCTCACATTCAGTTTTAAGAACTATGCAATATGAGTTAAGGGCTTGTAGTATGTTGCATGACTCTCATCCTTACAAAGCTCTTATGAGAAATATTGTGGTGGTTTTTTTTTTGCCTCACATTTCATTGCATTTATGGTCACTGAAAATGGAGTGGCCTATACCGAGAAAGGCATATAAACATGTCTCTCCCATTTGCTTATGGCCATATTAGAATTTCTAAGTTGTTGATTATTCAAGACCCCTTACATGGGTTTGGCACTAGATTACTTTGGGTGTTAGCGTTTGTTTAATATCAGACATTGTTTACTTGTTATTTTTGAGTGAATGCTTTCCAGGCTCTGTGATGTTTAAAAAGTTGAAATATCCATGAACAAATAATACCTTTAATGGTTGTGTTTGCATGTTCTAAAGTGCTCAGGCACTATGGTGGTAAGCACAGGATGACTCACTAATGGAATGCACTATGGATTTCATCAAACTTTGTGCAGACACAGTCAAAAATGCATTTTTCCCTTACCCACAATGCTTGCATTAAGGACACTGGATTGCAAATCAATTTCTTTCTGAAGGTCTTCAAGTAAGAGGTCTGCTTCATTCTTTGCTCTTTCTATTGTATCTTTCAGATCTTGACATTCATACACTGCTTTCAATTGTTCATTTAGCTGCATGATTTGTTTTCTATAGAGAAAATGAGGGTAAATGTAGTTAAGCTTGTATTACATTTGATATATTGGTGAAAAAATGCCACCAAAATTGCCCTCATTGTTAGGTATTCTTGATTAGAAGGGATTCCTTCTACTCAAGTTTTTCATTTGACGGTTTATAATTGTGTTTATGTCTCATCTCTTTCATCTTAATTCACCTTCCTGGACTATTGCAACATTCATTTAAAATATGGACAGCATACAAGGTCTAGTAGAATAAAGGCTCTCAAATCATTCCATTTTGACTGTTTATGCTCTGTCTTTCTTCGTTTTGGGTTTCAAAACATGCATTCAGACATGCCTCAATTAAATCAATCTAAGGGAGCTAGTCTATATTTGGCTTTCAACATATGATAAAACAGAACCGTTTACTTAGCCTGGGGTCAAATCAGGTCTTCATTTAGAATCAATCTGTATTCAGCAAGGTTCTTTTTAGTGTAACTTCTGTTCAGGGTCCCAACTCTTATTTTCCATTAGTGACAGGGAGGTTTTCTTGCTGGTGAGTGTTCCCCTGGGTTTTTTTCCATCACCTTCTTCTTTGATGGGGTACACCTTTGTCATGCTTCAATTTGCTGGGTTTAGCACCTACTGTTGCTTCGAGGGGATAATGAACACATTCCTCATGATGGAGAAACTGTGTGCAAATCTTGAAGTGTACAGTTGGGGGAAGTTATAAAATGAATTTATGGGACTAATTTATCGTGGCACAACGGCAATGCTTCCTTCCATTTTCTGCTGTAACTCTCCCCTCTAATCTACAGACTCTTCCTTCAGGCTCCAATTGTCACAACTGCAATTCTTCAGGCTAACAATAATAACAATAAAAATAATGACAATTACTCTAATTGGGACTCCTTAAGCACTTACATATGCCAGACACTATGCTAAGTGATGGGTCTTGAGTAATTCTCGCAAGAATCCTATGAAATCCAGACTTTCTCTCTCTTTTTTGATGAAGAAATTGAAGCTTGGAGGAGTTTAGTAGCTTGCCGAAAGCCACACATCTAGTAAGTGGATTTAAACCAGGTGGTTTGACTTCTGAATTTATGCTCATGACACCTGGGGTTCTTTGTCCTCCTGTTCCCCTTCCACTTGTAGTTTACCCAGCAACATTTTTTTTAATAGAACTACATGAGACCTGGAGAAGACAAGCACGTGAGAGGGCAGGCCCTGTCCAGGGTGCCCCACAGCGAGGCAATGGCAAAGGAGCAGAAAGAGGTGAGAAGATGGAGAAGGAAATATGGGCTTCTCTGTGAGGAAGTCAGGAAAGGCTTCAGGGAGGAGGTGATGTTTGTGTGGCTGTTAAAGAGAAGTAAGAGTTTGGCAGGTGGGCTAAGAGGGAACAGGCCTCTGGGCTGCTGGTTGAAGAAGCTCAGCAGCCACTGCTTTCTCCTCACTCCAGACCTGGGCTGGGCACGCCTCTTTCTCGCTCTTTCTGTTTGGCTCTGCCTGTGGCTCTTGCAGTCTCTGTCCAGAATGCCCATGGTGGATTGGCTCGTTCTGCTTTCTTCGTACTACTTTGTCTGACATTTTCCTAATGGTGTCTAACCACATGCCAGTGGTCCATGGGCCAAAGCTCATTCTCAGACAAATTTTCTTTGGGCTATACAGTAGGGCTTCTTACAAGTGCTACTGGATTAGCTGTATACATTTTGAAGTGGGGATAGTTCAGTAAAAATATGGATGTCTGATATCTCTTGAAAATTGAGGAGATCTGTTAACATAGGGGTCCAGATCCTGCAATGCAGAAGTTTTATTGCTTTTTTGTTTTTAGAGACAGGGTCTCATTCTATCATCCAGACTGGAGTGCAGTGGCACAATCATAGTTCACTGCAGCCTTGAACTCCTGAGCTCACGTGATCCTTTTGCTATGTAGCCCAGGCTGGTCTCGAACTCCTGGCCTCAAGTGATCCTACTGCCTCAGCCTCTCAAAGTGCTGGGATTACAGGCGAAAGCCACTGTGCCCAGCCCAGAAGTCTTTAGAGAGGTATAGATGTGCCTGTTGTCACCTGCCAGCTTGACCCTGGCCATGTGTCCTCCCTGGGCCCTGTCACTGCATTTATGATGCGGTGGCCCTTTCCCTGAACTACCTAGGGGGGGTGATACCTTCTTCCTTGTGCACCTTTTAAGCAGTTATCATATATTTCTGGGATATTTCCCTATAGATAATGAGTTACCTTATATTTACACTCATGTTATATATGACACGAGCCTCTGCAGCTTCAACTATTCCTTAATCCAGGACCTTTTCTTGGGGAGGAAGGACATTTTGCTAGATAAGCACACTTTTGGGGTTTCTTAGCAGACTGTGTGCTTCTATGGTGGTAGAAACTATACCCAATTCATCCTGGTTTTGCCCATAACAGGTTGGCAAACTTTGCCTTAGGAATCATAGCGTCTCTGTCATAACTACTCAACTATGCCATTGTGGAGAGTGCAGCCACCGACGAGGGGTAAATAAATGGGCGTGGCTGTGCGCCAAAGAAACTTTATTTACATAAACAAAGGCTGTGTCAGATTCCACCTGTGGGCTGTAGTTTGCTGAGCCGTGGCCCAAAACTATCAACATAATCTCAACAAATGGTTACATTTTAAAAAAAGATTCAGTAATACGTAATAAAAATGAGCTTGCATTTTCAAGAAATGACCATACTTGGTATAAGACTTCATATTAATGTGTAGGCTTCTAAACAACTGAAAAACTTGGGAAGGTTTGGTAAATTTTCCCTAGGTGTATCATTGAAAAAAAATATGTTGTTTTTGAAACTACCATACTTCCAATTTTATATCTTTCAGCTTTACTGAGTTTGGGCTTCCCCATTAATGACTGTCTTTTTGTTACAATCAATGGCATCTGGAAAAATCACATATAACCCTAACTAGGTGAGAAAAAAGTAGACATACATGATTTCCAACTTTTTTTTTTTTTTTTTTTTTTTGAGACAGAGTTTCACTCTTGTTGCCCAGGCTGGAGTGCAATGGCACGATCTTGGGTCACTGTAACCTTCGCCTCCTGGGTTCAAGAGATTCTCCTGCCTCAGCCTCCCAAGTAGCGGGGATTACAGGTGCCTGCCTGGCTAATATTTGTGTTTTTAGTAGAGACGGGGTTTCTCCATGTTGGCCAGGCTGGTGTAGAACTGACCTCAAGTGATCCACCTGCCTCAACCTCCCAAAGTGCTGGGATTACAAGCGTGAGCTAAGGTGCCCGGCCCAGCCTGGTTATTAACTGAACAACTATCAGTCCCCTAAAGTCAACAAAGGTACATTTCTAAATTGAAGGCTGAGGATGTTAAAGCTTGGTGGGAGTTAAGGTAAATCAGGAGTTTGGCTGTCTGTTGCTTGAGCATAAATCTTACCTAACAGAGTCATGATAATCCTTGACTTTTAAGAATTTCCCGGATGGGAAAACAGGATGTTTCAAAATCCTTTCTATTTCAGACACGTTCCCTCTGAGGCCTTTGAAGTCTGCCTCACAGACAGGCAGGGTCTCTCTTTTATCTTCCATGTTAGCAGCCAGTCTCATTAACCCTTGCACCGCTTTGGAGAGGGAAGAAATGGTGTGGTCCCATTGATCAAAGCACAAGTGACATTGAAGACAAGTAGGGAATTCCTGGCTGTGACCCCGGGCACAGCGATCACATCTCTGGCCGCTGACACCCTCCCGGCAGTGGCACATGCCTGTGTCTGGATCACAGATGGGCTTCTGGGTACCTGCCCTGTTACAATCACATGCTAAAAAGGAAAAGAGAAGGAGCAGAGAATGTCACTGGGTCTTTTGTTGATGACTAGCTCAAGAATCAGGTCTTTTCCTCTCTCCTGAAAATCTTCCCAACTCACACTTCTAAGATGAATATTTAAAGCCAATATAATTTCAGAGATCTGTGCAATAGCCATTACAAGACAGCATGGCTCTCTATATTCCACTAGCAAATCAGTTTACTGTTTCAATTTGGCAAATATCAGATGTGTGAGTGCAAGTGTCTACAAGTGGGATCCTCAACTATTTGAGTAAGAAGTATGATTTAATGATGGACACATGATAGTAACTGTGCTGCTACAGCCTCCGAGGGTGGTTCAGGTGTGTCCAGACTCTCTAAGAAGTCCCATGGTCACACTTCTTCTGAGTAAAGCCTAGCTTGGGTGTGATGACCATGCTGTCTTCCATTACATAAGGAAAACAATTGCATTTTCTAAAAAGGAGGGGAAATTAAATTCATTTTATCTTAATTTTAAAAAATAACTGGCTCCACACGGTACTTTCTTTGAGTAGGTTTCTGACCAAGCCTGAAGATAGAGGATAGGGAGATCTATTGATCTTACTGCAATTTCCAAAAGGTTAGGGAATCACTAGCCTATGTTTTCGGACTAACTGCAAGGAACAAGTAATTTAAAAATGCATTTGAGGCTGGGTGCAGTGGCTCATGCCTGTAATCCCAGCACTTTGGGAGGCTAAGGCGGGTGGATTGTTTGAGCCCAGGAGTTTGAGACCAGCATGAGCAACATGGTGAAACCCTATATCTACAAAAAATACAAAAATTAGCCAGGTGTGGTGGCATACACATGTATTCCCAGCTACTCTGGAGGCTGAGGTGGGAGGATCACCTGAGCTCAGGGAGGCTGAAGCTGCAGTGAGCTGTGATCATGCCACTGCACTCCAGTGCAGGCAACCAGAGTGAGACCCTGTCTCAAAAAAAAAAAAAAAACCTTTGTCAGTTTATGTAAAAATAATGCCAATTACAAATAAAAACTAGTTAACACACTAGGGCGCTTCAGCTAGTTCATCTGTCCAGCACATTGGCCTTGGTCCAGAGGGGTGGTGTCATGTCACTTCATCACCCGGAGGCCATTTCCCATCCTTAGCTGCTCTTCCCCAGGAGCTTTAGTGGGGTCTGTGGCCTGACTTGATTATTTGCAGTTTCCTCTACTGCTTCTCTATAAAAGATGAAAGCATTTTTATGAAATAAGATTATCAAAATAGTAGAGGGACACAGGGAAAGAGGCTCTAAGATAGATTTTCCAAGAGCCAAAGTTTCACCCTGGGTTTTAACCCAGCAATTCCACTTAGAAAACTGAATAAGTGGGGCCCAGAGAAAATCATTCAGAATGTGCATTTGAATGGGGCAAGGGAATGAGCAATATTTTTTAGCCACAAGGGCACATTTATAAAGGAATGGAGAGGAGGAAAGAGTTGCCATGCGTGGCTATGTATGGCTGACCATGGTGATAAGCCCATGATACCTGATATTTCTTTGGATTTTCTTTTGGAAGCTGACTGTTCCATTTGTAATGAATTTTAGGAATTTTAAGACAGGCTACGAATTTTAATATAGGCCAAATTTTTAACATAGGAGGAAAATAATCTTTTTGCAGGGCTATAGGAAGATTATTTTCAAAATGTGGAATTAAACTTTGTGAGTTTTCTAAGTCCACCTTATTAAAAGCAACCAAAAAGAGAAATTTAAAATTCAGTTGGTTCATAGCATGTCCATGGTAGGGCCAGGCTGACTGTACGCATGAGTTTTTAGAACTCCCAGTACTTACGAATGCATCGCCCAGGTGGATCACCATAATAATTTTCCTGGCACTCACTGCAACGTTTCCCGCCGTAGCCTAATTTACACGGACACTGGCCTGTAAGCTGTGAGAACAGTCATGGGTGAGGAATTGACAAGCTTTATGGTCTAAAAAAATAATGCATTTTAATAGGAAATATTTTCCCCTCCAGTGAATTAGAACATACAGCTGTGCAAAGGCGGTGGAAGGATGATTCCCATGGCCAGCAGCCACCCCCGACAATACCAAGGATCAGGAGTTAATGTGCCTTGGCCTAAAGCTCCTGAATATATCACCTGCTTCCAGCTGTTCAGGGACAGGTGGCCCAAACTGGGAAACATACACAGACGTAAATGAAAACAAAACACATAACGGGAAACGGGCCAGATTCTTTTCCTCAACTGTTATGGGAGTTCCTCCATAAGTGAGTGAGGCCAAACACCTGGTCTAACATTCATCAGTTAATGTGTCAAGTAATGTTTTCATTATGGAATGTATGATGTAGTTTTCACCAACTGGATTAGCGTTTTGCTAAAAAAAAATCTTTTTTTTGTACTTCAGGCTTAATGATTTAATGAGAGTTACTTAACTGTGTTTTTCAGAGAGGGCTGAACTTTTCTTTACCCTCCCAACTGAACTCTTGACCAGCTTTTCTGAAAACTGAGGAGGATGGAAAATTAACAGGAGAAAATATGAAAGCAAGTCACTATTGTTGTAGTCCTAAATTAGCTGCTTAAACAACTCCGTAAGTTTCCTGTGAATAAGTGGCTAGATTCATAGAGTGACTGGATCTGCCACTTTTCTTTTCTTTTTTTCTTTTTTCTTTTTTTTTTTGAGACGGAGTCTCGCTCTGTTGCCCAGGCTGGAGGGCAGTGGTGCAATCTCAGCTCACTGCAACCTCTGCCTCCCAGGTTCAAGTGATTACTCCCATCTCAACCTCCCAAGTAGCTGGGACTACAGGCATGAACCACCACACCCAGCAATTTTTTGTATTTTTAATACAGATGAGGTTTCACCATGTTGGCCAGGCTGGTCTCAAACTCCTGACCTCAAGTGACACACCTGCCTCAGCCTCCCAAAGTGCTGGGATTACAGGTGTGGGCCACCACACCTGGCCTGGATCTGCCAAGTTTCAATATCTTTGCAGTTCCTGCCAGCTTCTGCTCAAATATAAGGAGTTAGGTGGTGCTTGTTGCCCCGAGGCCTGTCGTACTGCTGATTGACCCAATTGTTGGGCAGTGCTTTCTTATACCGAAGTAGAATCTCCCACTTTTTTTTTTTTGAGATGGAGTCTTGCTCAGTCGCCCAGGCTGGAGTGCAGTGGCGCGATCTCCGCTCACTGCAAGCTCCGCTTCCCGGGTTCATGCTATTCTCCTGCCTCAGCCTCCCCAGTAGCTGGGACTACAGGTGCCCACCACCACGCCTGGCTAATTTTTTGTATTTTTAGTAGAGACGGGGTTGAATCTGCCACCTTTTAACTTGTTCCCATTGTTCTGTGTCCTTACGAAATTTCACAAACCAGTTTGCAATTGCCTCTTTCCCCTTACAGTCCTTCTCCCAACTAGAGATGGCCATTCCAACCTGCCTTGGCTTCTTTTCTTCAGGCCCATCACCCCTAATTCCCTCTAGCCTTCATCACAGAATAGCATAGTTCTGTCCATTATCTTGGTTGTCTCCCTTTGGGCACATACTAGTCTGTCAGTATAATGTTTAAAATATGGTGCTCAGAAATGACAACAATGCTCCTGGAACCACCAGGCCAGTAGAGCAGATAATGGGACAGTAACTACCCTCAACCTGGGCACAGCACCCCCCTACTCCAGCCTGTCCAGGCGTCGCTTCTTTGGCAGCCCTGCCACGCTGCTGGCTCACTGGAAGCCTGCACGCAATGAAAATCCTCAGATTTTTCTCACAAGAGCTGGTGCCAAGTTATTACTCCCACCCCATATTTATGCAAGGGATTTTAAAAACCCAATTGCAAAACTTTACTTTTACCCTGTTAACATTTCATCTCCTTGTTTCCAGCCTGCATGACAGCCTATTGGGGTATCTTGTTCTGTCTTTATCATATTAGCTTACGGCTTTATAATATCCGCAAATTTGAGAAGCATGTTTCTCCAACTCCATCTAAAGTGTTGATGAAAATATTGGATGGCACATTTGGATCTCTCTGTGGGAATGTACCAGGAGCCACCTCTTGGCTAACATAGAGACATCTATCAGTAGTTGTTTAAACAGGTGGGAATCTAAATGTCCACATGTCTTCCCTGTACTCCAGTGAACATGTTTCTTGATTGTAGAGACCAGTGTTCCCCCATGGGATCCCCTATGCACCAAATAACCCAAAGGACCCTTGTCATGAGGGGCTTCCTGGTTAAACCAATACCATCTAACTTTCAGCTTCATAGGCTACCTTGGAACTGTGGTCTTTGTTGAATGCTGCTACAAACATGCTTCCCAAAAGGTCTAAGAAACTTGCCACATAGTGTTGTCTTGAGCACCAGGAGTCCCTCTAGTATTGGGAAGCCAGGTGGTCACGTGGAGATCTACCACTTTATTCCGTGGTTGGTGGCTGCAGGTGTGGGGAGTGAAGGGGAGCTTATAAAACAGGCATGGCCGTCCAGTGTCCAGATCTTGGTTTCTAATGCCATTCTCTAGTAAAGGAATCAGTGCTCCCTAGATAAATAGCTGATTCTAGGACTGGGGCAGAGAATACACAAGATGAGCCTGAAACGTTTTGCAGCGCCAGAAAGTAGGAATGCTTTTAAAAACTCTACAGTATTGGCCTATGTCAAAGGGACACAGGAGCTACTGAGAAATCTTCTAGTGACCAAAGCTGGAACAATTTGAACCACAAAATAAAGTAGTGTTGGACTATCCCCAAAAGTATAAACATCCATGAGTCCATGCTGATATAAATAAATGGTCGAATGAATGGATAAACGTAAGACAACAGACAAATCTCCAGTGCAGAAGAATTTCAATGATTCGTGGAGACACTCTGTCCTCGAGGAGGAAGTGCATAGCTCCCTACTCCTTAAGTAGGTTGTACATAGTGACTTCCTTCCATAGAGCACAGTAGAAAAAGGAGGAAAAAGAGCAACTTGATGATATAACAATCTGACAAACACTGCTTCAGCCAGGTGACCAAGATTCACATTAACAGTGATAAGTCGTGTTAATAATATGTGCCCTTGATAGGATGTGATGAGAGTGGCACTTGACTTCTCTGGTGTTTTTGGAACCTATAAACCCAGTCTAATCATGAGAAGAATATCAGATCAATTTGAATTGAGGGACATTCTACAAAATAAGGAAGGCCTGAGAAACTATTGTAGCCAAGAGGAGCCTAAGAAATAAGATGACTAAATATAATGTGTTCTGAATGGACTCCTGGAACAGAAAAAGGACATTAGGTAAAAGTTAAGGAAATCTGACTAAATTTGTTGGCAATAATGTGTCAATATTCATTCATAGTGACAAATGTTATTAAATTAATATAAGGTGTTAATAATAGAAGAAACTAGGTATAGGGTTTATTTTCTCTGTTCTATCTTTACAACTTCACAAATATATTCTAAAATAAAAAGCTTATTTTTAAAAGGTATGTTGTGGGGGCTGGGCGTCGTGGCTCACGCCTGTAATCCCAGCACTCTGAGAGGCTGAGGTGGGCGGATCACTTGCGATCAGGAGTTTGAAACCAGCCTGGCCAACATGGTGAAACCCTGTCTCTACTAAGAATACAAAAATTAGCTGGGTGTGGTGGTGGGCGCCTGTAATCCCATCTACTCAAGAGGCTGAGGCAGGAGAATCGCTTGAACCCAGGAGGAAGAGGTTGCAGTGAGCCAAGATCGTGCCACTGCATTCAGGCCTGGGCGACAGAGCAAGACTCTTGTCTCAAAAAAAAAAAAAAAAAAAGATATGGTGTTTGTGTGTGTTGGTGGATGAGGATTGAGAGAAAGAAAAAGAAGAGAAGGAAAAACACATTCTCCATATAAGAACTACCTTCAAAAGATTTGACCTTTGAATAATAGGTTGAATAGTGGAGCTGAAATTGGAGGTGAGCCATGCTTACTAATTGGAGACTCCAGTTTCTTAAATTCGCATTTTCATTCCAATTAAATCCTGATCCCTATATTGTGAATTTGGCTTTTTCTAACACTTCCTGTCATTGTTTTTACCCTTTCCCCCGCAAACTCTATTAATGTGAAAATTGTTTCAAAGAATAGATTAAGCCAAAAGACAAAAACCAAAACAACCACCAAAAAAAAGAAGCATGTTATTAACAAATAGGTTTTTTCCCACAAGTAATGTTATCCTCATTAAAAATTCTGTGCTCACTGGTTTATTGACTGAAAAATCACACATGCATCTATCTATGTAGTATTAGTTGTATATAAAACATTGAAGATTTTCTCCTGGTACACATGCCTACATTCTTAAGATATGATTGATGCCAGTCTGGAAGTCAAGAAGACTTCTTATTTTACCCATATGTAAAGCAATTGGTGAGCAATAGGAAACAACAGTTCAGTTTTTTAAATGGACTTGTGGGTTTTGAAGGTATCTGTTTATTTTCATTCTGATTAATAATCTCCTCTGATTAACTATTTCTTAGGTCTTCCCTATGGTTACATGTATGAAATAGTGAAAGGTGAGGTTGATGTCTGTGTTTCACTGTGTATGAATTCTGACTTCCTCAGTTACAGAGGGAAAACTGAAGTAGGTGAAGCTGAACTTTGAGATGCTCATTCTCTTTTTTTGGTTTTCATTCCTTAATAGAGGCTGACTCCTTCCCCTGTAAGGCCAATACTGTTTAAATGCACTAATTAACAACAGTACATAAAAGAAACTTTCTTTACACATTTAGAAACTATGTCTCACTATCAATGCTCACTTTGAGTGCACTAGTAAGTTTTAAAGTATCTTGCCTGGTCACAGTGGCTACTTTGAGAGGTCCTAGGGTCACAGTCACATGACTGACATCCTCTGCCAGGGACTAGATTCCAGTATCCATCAGCACAACGGTCACAGGCCAGTCCTGTGACATTCGGCAGACAAGGACAAGCACCAGTGACAGGGTCACAGAGGCAAGCTCCCCCACCAGGGGGACACTCCATGGGACTCACGCCGGAAGCATGGCAGGAGCATCCTGGGATGATAAAACCATCATCAGAGGTAAATTCAATGATAAATGTGGCATTTAGCAAACCATACAAACAGCGTTTTAGACCTGGATGTATCATTTCTCCAAGGGGCTCAAAGAACAAACACCTTATAATGGTAAAGAATTTACCAAAGAATCTAAGTAGGTTGAACCCATTTAATGGTTTCTGATCTCCCCAAATGGCAAGTTCATGTGGTCAAACTTGTGCCAAGAGCTCACAGTTAGGATGACTAAGTCTCATTTTTCCCTCATGTCACTCACCAAAGTTCCATTTATTTAAATTACTTGAAAACAATGGTTTACTTATACATTACAGTCACATGATGAGTTTGTTATAATGCAGATTCCTGGGCCTCACTCCCAGAGATTCCGACTCAGTAGGTCTGAAGTACAGCCTAGGAATTTGCATATTAGTACACCTCACCTCCCCACTGCTCTGGCACAGGTGAACTGCGGACTAAACTCTGAGAAACAATGCTTTGAATCCACTAGGACAGGTATTTCAGGCAACAGACACAAAAGGCAAACTAATAACACCAGTGAGAACATTGTGGCTGCATCTGAGAATACCAGTGGTTGCATTGCACTAATTTCTGTTGATGAGTTCCGTACAACAGCCCTGTCACCTAGTGGGTGCTGCTTTTGCCTACTGGGACTGGCCTAACTGAAATGAGCATGGGAGAGCTGACAACACACTTATGAGCTGTCACTCAGCTGACACATTTCCCCCCGGGAGTTTTGCAGACTTACTTCTGCAGGTCTGATTGAGGGCTGATCCATAGTGACCTGGTTTGCAGAGCTGGCAGTTTGCGCCCTGAGTGTTGTGCAAACATCGAAGGCACTCCCCTGTTACCCGGCTGCAGGACTCTGGATCGGTTACATCTATGTTGTTGTTGCAGGCGCATGGTCGGCAAGGTGCTCCTGAAATTCTTGGATTTCCATAGAAACCAGTAGAGCATTCTCCACACTGAGTACCTGAAAGAAAGTGGGAGGAAAAGGAATGGGGTGAGGTATCAGTGTTGGGAGAGAGGAAGAGATCGACGTTGTAAATAGAAAATTATTGGGCTCCTCTAGGAATAATGAGAAATCACACATTCGGGGTGAATAAGGAAAAGTGTTCTAAGTGAAACAAAACCTTCGTTTTCATTATTATTCATTTAAAGAATAAAATGATTATTCGGCTCTCAAAAGTGTTTGGTGGAGAATGGATTCCAGGCTTTCTTCAAATACCATGGAGCTGTGGGCACAGGATTTCTAGATCCTTATATAATCAGCATCACACTAGCGTGCCCCAGGACCCAAGACTAATCTCAGCCCTGGTCTCCTGGGGCAACCCACTCTCATTTGATCCTAGAGGTGAACTAAGGTGAAAATAAAGCAGGCCTGAAGGGAAAGTCCCAAACAGCAACAGCTGTCACTTCTAGAAGTGAAGATGAGCAAGAGCAGTTTTCATGACATATGAGCCCTTGAGGGTGTTTCTGTTAAGCAGTCTGGAGGAACCACCTTTCTCTCTAACACTCTTTACCCTTGCAACCATGAGATGACTGCAGATTTTTAGGTGCCTGAACTGTGGCTCCACTCTCCACATTTTGGTTCATCCCACTTGGAAATGTTCATTTAGCCCAAACATGGTCTCAGTTCTTAAAAATGACCAAACACACCAAACCGTGCATGGAAAAGAGGCTGCAAGGGAAGAGGTGAGAATTAACTGTTAACCTTAGATGTAACAAATGAGGGGAAAATCAGGCATGTAATTTATCATGATGGTAATTATCATTAGTATTGCCATATGTTCTACATATCATTAAATCAAATAGACTTCATAAGTTATCTTCTTATTTTCAGTAAACATTCACACTCATGTTTCATGTTTAAATACCTTTTTTTTTTTTTTTTTAATTTAGAGACAGGGTCTTGCTCTGTTGCATAGGCCCCAGGCTGGAGTGTCGTGGCATAATAAGAGCTCACTGTAGCCATGAACTCCTGGGCTCAAGCGATCCTCTTGCCTCAGCCTCCCCAGTACCTAGGGCTACAGATGCAATCCATCATGCCTAGCTAATTTTTAAGATTTCTTTGTGGAGACAGGGTCTTGCTTTGCGGCCCAGACTGGTCTTGGATTCCTGGCCTCAAGTAATCCTCCCTTACCCACTTCCCGGCCTTCCAAAGTACTGGGATTACAGGTGTGAGCCACTGTGCCTAGCCCTCTTAAAGTCTTTAAAATAAAATTTTTAATTGAGCAAGAGATACATGTTTTGAATTAAGACTTATGTGATGGCTGTAGAATGCCCAAATATTGCTTCAAGATACCTGAAAAAATTAGTAATGTCTGTGAAATATCAAATTGAATATTTGAAATTATGCAAAGAAAGCATTTGACTAATTCCATTTATTTTTTAGTTGCTTGTTATATATAATATATATGCTACTTTATCACATTTATATCTTACTTAACGTGATAATTTTATTTTAAATAAATTGATTTGGTCTCATTTGGTCAATCAGTTTTCTAGAACATTATTTGCAAACAATTATAGCTCAGTGGCTGATGAGTTTTAATTGTCATTGGTTTGTGAATCATTCAAATTCTTTGTTCAATAAAGCAGCAAATTATCACATTGTGTCTTCTTACCATTTCTGCACCACACATTTGTCCAAGACAGATAAGTCATGAATATATGATCATTTTATAGATTACAGTGTGGGATAAAGAGAAAACATTGCATCAAGCACTATATCGCATACCCGTATAACCTTGAAGACAATTGCAGATTACATCTGAGCTCCACAGATTCTGATAACAGGAATGGGCAAAATACTGATTGCTTGAGGGATCATCTGGACACAGGCAAGGACGACAGGGCTGTCCTGAAGAAGGATTTCCATAGTAACCATCAATACACCTGTCAAGCAATTTCCTTTCACCAAAATGTTTCCAGGAAAAGATCACATGTTAGCCAATGAGGGTTTGCTATGCTTTAAAACAGTGCAACTCTGAAAACTGAATATTTTAGAAGATGTTCATTTGCTCTGCAAAACGACTTTTGGTTTTATATCAAAAGTCTCAACGTATGGTCAATTAAATTCTATGTAATAGCACTCGATTTACATGTCGTATTTGAGGAACATAGAAAGTAACATGCCAGACAAATGTGTGTTATTGATTTAATCCAGCATTTTCTGGCTGGTAAGATGATTTTGAAGGGTGAGAAAACAATGATCTCCCCCACCTATAACAGTCCTCCCTCCCACACTTAAATATTGTTGAGTCTCTACTCAATGGATCTCCATTAGGAGATTGGAACAAAGTGTCAAAGACCTAAAAATTAAAGAGCAAATGAATTCCATACCTTTCACAGTTTCTGCCAGTTGTAAAGCCTCCACAATTGAAGCATGACCCTGTCTCAGGATCACAAAGTTCAGCAAACCCATTACAAGGGCAAGGGCGGCAGCTGGGAAATCCAAAGTAGCCTGCCAGGCAGCGATCACAGCGGCGGCCAGACACCTCTCCATGGCAGGGGCACTGTCCTGTTACTTGGTCACATACAGTGTCCTTTGATCCTTGAGGATGGCAGTGACATGCTGGATAAAGCAAAGAGAAGTATGCTGGGGCAGGGATGAGTGGTGTGTGGTGGTGAGAGTTACAGTTCTGGTGTCGCATTTCCTGTCCTAATCCCGGTGAACCAAGTAAGCCTGTAACGTGCTTAGGACACAGCATATAATGAGTTCCAGGTAAACGTTAAATAACAATTCACTGAGTCACTGGATAAACAGTATGTTGCGAACAATTGGGTCTTATGAACTTTTGTTGTTTATACAGAGAAACCAAACAAGTAACATGTTTTTAACGACTTAAACTTCCATATATCTTAGGTATATTAATATAACCTCTAGTATTAATATTTTAGTACTAATATAGTATATATAAATACTATACTAAAATAATGGTATAGTATTAATATAACCTCTAGATTATAAACCATGTAAGAGCCCATCTTAACATGTCAGAGTTTTCCTTTTCCTAGACAAGATGGAAGAGGCCCAATCTTTTTCTGATAAATTGTTGAATCCCTTGAGCCAATCTTCCTGTGCCAAAATATGATGCCAGTTTATTTGATAGGGTGGCGCATGGAAGAAATGTTTGTTCCTTTGTCTAGATCCCTCTGTGTATCTCAGGCATTTTGTAACTTTTTTTAAAAAAAAAGAAGAGAAAAGAAAGCAATGATGGGTCCAATGATGGGCTGGGTAGGTGGCCATGCCTAAGCAATGCCCAGGAAGGGGAACCATCTCTCTGGATTATGACTGAAAAGATATGTTTCCCTACTTGGAAAGGAAATTAACCTCCCTGTAGGTTTTCATGGTTCCTAAGGTAGGAATCTGAGGGAACTAATGATTTACACTGTGAAGAGAGAACTATATACCTGAACATATTAGCCATGAGAGCTGGATTATCAGCTGTGGATGAAGCCCCATCTAAAACCTTATCAATGGGTGATTTATAAAATGAGTTACAAGGCTGTTTGCAAACCTCGCATCAGAAAGGGTGATACCTTCATTGGGAGAAGTCTTGTCTGTGGTGACAGCATTGTCCCTTTCTTGACTCCCCAATCTTATTATTGTTTTAGCTTTTCCAGCCACTGGGCTTGTGAGCTAGATCCTCAAGCTGGCTTTGCCAGCTCCCTTCATGGTGTTCCACATTTTACCTGAACTACCAACCATTTGATACAGACTGCAAACTTCCAGAGGCATGGACTATGCCTTGTTCATTACTCTTGGTTCCTAATGCGGCTCTGCCTACAGTCAGGGCCCATTGATGAATGGATGAATGAAGTGTAGCAAAAAAATGTTCAGTGTATTTTATCTACATAGATAGTCTGAATAATGTAGTCAGGTTTCCAATCTCCTCCCCTTAAAAACTCCCCCCATGACTTTGCCTGCTGTCAAAATGTCAAGACTGTGAGCAAGTGTTTCCCGTTGTGTGTTTTGCTACGTACGGTGACAGCCATGATGCCCCAAATCATAGCTTCCAGTTGAGCACCTGTCACAGCAGCGCCCGACCACAAGAGGTTTACACTGGCACTGGCCTCCAAGTCGGCTGCAGCTGGATCCGACTGAGCCCTGGGGGTGACACTTGCAGGCTGCAAGGAACAATGGAAGGGAGGTAGAAATTAATGAAGAGGCAGAGAAGCACCTCACCTTGTTAGTAGCTATAGTTCACCTCTCCCTCATTTAAGACCTCTTTAATACTCAACTCCCTCATCTGTTGAATAGGGTTAATATAGAATCTGCCTTGTGGGATTATTGAATGGATAAAAGGAAATAAGTTCTGCGAAGTAGTTAGAATAGTGCTGGTACATAGGGTGCTCAATAAACATTACTTAACAAGTTAACAGACTTAAAATTGGTTTTAAACAATTATTCTAATATAATTAATACTATTGGCGTTCTTAATACTTCAATTCCTGATGTTCTACATTGGTGCTGAATTATACCTACTACTTTATTTATTTTTTAGAGACGAGGTCTCACTCTGTTACTGAGGCTGGAGTGGTGTGATCACAGCTCACTGCAGCCTTGAATTCCTAGGCTTAAGCAATCCTCCTGCCTCAGCATCCCAAGTAGCTAGGGCTACAGGTGTCTGCCACCATACCCCTTACTAGTGGTTTTTTTTTTGTTTTTTTTTTTCTGAGACAGTCTCGTTCTATGGCCCAGGGTGGAGTGCAGTAGCGTGATCTTGGCTCACTGCAACCTCCGCCTTCCCAGTTCAAGTGATTTTCATGCCTCAGCTTCCCGAGTAGCTGGGATTACAGTCACACGCCAACACACCTGGCTAATTTTTGTATTTTTAGTAGAGATGGTGTTTCACCATTTTGGCCAGGCTGGTCTCAAACTCCTGACCTCAAGCAATCCACCTGCCTCAGCCTCCCAAAGTGCTGGGATTACAGGTGTGAACCACCATGCCCGGCCCCCCTTACTAGTTTTTTATTTCCCTCTACTCCATATATTTCATGAGATGGTGGGTACCCTGAACTCATAGCTCTGTCCTAATAGAAAAAGCATTTGCCTAACATTCAGGAAGCCTCAGCTCTCATTGTGGCTGTCACTCGACAGCCATGCTTCTCAACTGAAGGATGATTTTGTTCCTTAGGTGACATTTGATACAGTTTGGAGACATTTTTGGATGTCACAACTAGGGGAGGGCAGTACCGGTATAAGATCTGTAGGGCTGCTGCTAAACAGCTGATAGTGCATAGGGCAGGTCCCTGCAGCAAAGAATTATCCAGCTGAAAATTTCAGTAGTGCTGAGGGAGAAAAACCCTTCCATAGCTAAATGAAATGGGCAAGTTACATACAGATTTTGGGCCCCAATATGCTCATTTATTAAATGAATATTTTGGGATGAAAGATGTCTGGAGTTCCTTCCAGCCCTAGAATTCCAAATGAATATTTTAGGATCATTGTTCCAGCCATCTAGCCTATAAATGCTGCTGCAAAGTTCCTCTTTTATACACTCAGTGTACTGTGCATTATGATTCCAACACATCAGCAGACCACTCTGTGTATCTAACCATTGAGTGATGGGTATTTTGGTTGTTGTTTGGAGCGGATGCTAACATAAATTGATTTGCTCCAAAAAGCATTTGTATGGATGTCAGTGCTTCAGTAGAGCCCATTAAACAGATACTTACCCACAGCCCCATCATGCAGCTTGGCAGACATGCTGATGATCAGCCTTTCACAGGCACCCAGGAGCACTTGAGGTCCCATTGCTGAGGCAATTTCAACACAGTTGTGAAGCTGATACTCATCTAAGTCCTGCTTGCTGCAGAAATTCTCCAATGAATTGATTTGGGGAATAAGGCCAAGCTTTTGAAAGAATGCAAAAAGACTTAACATTCAAACTATCTGCTGTGTAAGATTCTACTTATATATAAAAAAATTAGATCTATGAAAATAATGGTTCGAAGAAGACTCAACCCAATCCTTTAAACTGGTTAGGACTGAAGACTTTAAAGATTTTCAATTTATTTAAGAAATCTTTGAATATTTATATTTCTGGACTTGTGGCAAAGAAAAAAAAGCCTTTATCTTTTTACTGTCATATTTTTTACTTGCTAATACGTTTGTCTAGATTTGAAAGAGTAATAACATCAGGTTGGTCATTTTGAACAACTGGTGTTAAAAGCAGCAGTGAAAATGGGTTTTAATTCAGCAGGTAAGGTCTGGAGACTAAACCTGTGCAGATACATCTCCTCGTCTTCTTTTTGCTTTATCTGTCCTGAAACCAGTTTTCATAGCCCTTTACTTCAACCCTCTTCAGTCTTTCCCTAATTGTCCTTTGACACACCCAGCTGGTGGCATCACAACCCTAGGTGACCAGAGCTGATGCTTGAACAACACAGGTTTGAACTGCACGGGTCCCTTCTATGTGGATTTTCTTCCACCTGCACTACTCCAAGACAGCAAGGCCAAGCCCTCCTCTTCCTCCTCCTCCTCAGCCCACTCAGCGTGAAGATGAAGAGGATGAAGACCTTTGTGATGATCCACTTCCACTTAATGAATATAAACATATTTTCTCTTCCTTGTATTTTCTTAATAACATATTCTTTTCTCTGGCTTACTTTATTGTAGGATATAGTATATCCTACATATACAAAATATATATTAATTGGCTGTACATTATTGGTAAGGCTTTCAGTCAACAGTGGGTGATTAGTAGTTAAGTTTTTGGGGAGTAAAAAAATCATATGTAGGTTTTTGACTGCATGGGGGGGGGTTGACACCCCTAACCCCCGAATTGTTCAAAAGTCAACTGTATTTACCAGTGTCTCCTCTTTCTGCTGTACTCTAAGCATATGTTGTTACCTCCTTACTACACAGAGGAAATAGACCCCAGCAAAAGGCCTGGAGCTTCCTACTACCTGCCTCCCAAATTCCAGGCTCTCGAGTCTTACCACCCATCTGGAACATTTAGTGCTCAAGAAGGAAGAGGTATTGGGAGTGGAAGAAGTGTCCCATTGGTAACTCCTCTAACCTCACAAAACTCTTCTGCACATTATTTTTGCTTGCTTTGCTCTCTTCCTCTCAACTCACATTTAAATGTGCTCAAGTCTCTCCCATCTGTAAAATCACCTCCTCAATCATACATATTCCTCTTGCCACTGCCCCTGTCTCTGCCTTTTGACTCCTTGATAGCCAAATTTCTTTAAAAAATCATTTCCTTGCCATCACCCCTGCCTCATCTCCCATTCACCCTTCAAGCCAATGCAATACTTCTCCCCTACCCCATCCCTAAATGTTAGAGTTCCTCAGGGTTCTCTCATCAACCCCCTCCTAACTCCACACCTACTTCCTAGGTGATCTTGGCCGCACTGGGCCACCGTCTGAATGGGTGCCAGCATCTGAATTTACATCTCCTGTGTACCTGTCAGTCGTGGGCTCCAGATCTGCACTGATATCTAATGCCTATTAATTGCCCCACAGGCACTGCAAAACAAACATGTCTGAACTCTACTTTCCTTTCTGTGCTTATTCTTGGTAAACAATGCCACTATCTAACAAGCTGCTCAGTGGAGAAAACTAAAGGAGGTCATCTTTGACACCTGCCTCTTTGCTATCAACACTTTTGCCTAACGCACATCCCACACACATCAAATCACAAGCCTGGCCAATTCCTCCTCTTAGATGTGTCTAGGTCGCATTTATGGTTCTTTGTTCCCCTGCCACTTCCCTAATTCAGGCCACCTGGATGATTACAGTGGCAGCCGAACAGATGGCCCAGCGTCCATTCTTGCCACACCCAATCCACTTTCTACACTAAAGTCAGAGTGATCTTTTTAAATGCAGTTTGTCCAGATAATCTCCTTCTTAAAACTTTTCAGTGGCTTCCCATTGCCTCAGGATAAAAATCTGAACTTATTTATTTATTTTTTTTCATTTTGCTATGTTCCTCCTGCTCATCCTCTCAACCCCATGGTCCTCAATATGGGAGGTACTGCCCCTCTAGGGAGCATTTTGGAAATTTGTGGAGGTGGTTTTAGTTGTCACAGCAATAGAGTGATGTTTATTACAGGCATTTAGCAGGTCGCAGTCAGAAACGTGGGACATTCTCACAAAATGGCCCCTACAGCTTTTGCAAGTTCCATCGGATATTCATGAAGGAGAAAACCCTGTGTATAGTTTGAGTTGAGAGCCTAACTCTATGTTTTTTAAACATGTTTACAACACACTTGCTTTCATGGCTATCTCCCCTGCAGTGATTCTACCTATGCGAGAATCTTCCTGCTTCATTGCGTCTTCTGGTGTATTCATGCCTGTACATGTACACATTGAAGTCTGATGATTTATTTATCCATACTTTCCTTTGTATTAATATTAGCATATTACATTGATGTTATTTGGAAGTCATGTGTCCAGATAGGCTATAGCGCCTATGAATTTCATTTCAGGATGGTAAGGAATATTAGAAAATATTTGTAATAAAAATATTATTAAAAGTTAAAAAAGGGGGCATGGGGTTGGGTCGGATGAGGCTGAGAACCACTGCGAGAGTCACACTGAGCTTTTTGGGTCTGTGCCCTGTCACAGTTCCCAGGACCTCTAACCCCATGCTGTCATTGCCTGCTTGTCTGTGTCTCCACTTCAGAGAATAAGAACAGGGGTGGCAGGGATTGCGCATGTCTTGTTTACACCTATGCCTACCACAGTGTCTAATTTGTAGTAGGAGCTTCATAAAAATTTGTTCAGTAAAGAATATTTACAGGTCTACTACTCTATTCTTAAGTTGACATGAAAATGACTCTGTGCTCTCCAAACACAAACCAAGTGGGGAGAGATGAAGAAGAAAGCCAGATGGGCTGGGGTTGGGGATGAGGGTAGCCAACCAGAGATTATTTACAGCTCTTGGTCTGAGCCACTGATAGTTGGCCATTCTGGGAACTGAGAAGATGGACCAGATGACAAGAGTCCCTGTCAGCTATAGGATTTTTTTTTTTATGGAGTCTTGCTCTGCCGCCCAGGCCTGGAGTGCAGTGGCGCGATCTCAGCTCACTGAAACCTCTGCCTCCAGGTTCAAGTGATTCTCCTGTCCCAGCCTCCCCAAGTAGCTGGGACTACAGGCAAACACCACCACACCCAGCTAATTTTTGTATTTTTAGCAGAGACGGGGTTTTGTCATGTTGGCCAGGCTGTTCTCGAACTCCTGATGTCAGGTGATCCACCCACCTCGGCCTCCCAAAGTGCTGGGATTACAGGCATGAGCCACCGCGCCCGGCCAGCTATAGGATTTTGTAATGCCATGACTCACTTCTTCTACCAGAAACTTCTAAGGACTTTATGTTTACCAAGTATATTCCATTCCATGGTTTAAAAAGAAGAATGGCAGTTTTATATTCTAGAATGCCTAATATATTTTTTACTCTAAACACAGTTTTATAAATGCACATACCATGTAATCTGGGTAACTGAAAACAAATTTCAGTGATCTCACAGCGCTTGCCAAACAAGGCATTTGTGCAGAAGGAGCACTGTGGTTAAACAAAGGTTTCCTTTGGTCTTCTTGGTAATGTCCCCTGGTCTTAGATGCAAATGTTAATCTGGCTGCAGAAAAGAATAAACTTGGAAAGGGCTGCATCCCAAGCAGTCAAGTATCTTATCTTCCCAGAGCAACAAAATTGGTGGTATGGCATTAGTCATGTTAGTCTGTAACAATGAAATGTGCAAGGACTTTCTCCTCCTGGACATTTTGGGTCAGAGACCACAGTGCACACTGTAGGTGCCCGCCCTAGGTCGGCCTAGGCAGGCTGGTGTACTCATCCTGTAGTGGGTGTGGCACTGGCTCCTTAAGGCTCATAGCTGTTCCCTTCTTCAGAAAACTGCACTCAGCCAACTGGTCCAGGGGTTTATGCACTCACAGTGGGGCGGGTGGTGGTGGTGGTGGTGGTGAACCTGTAGCCGAGCATTTATAAGGCACCCCTTTGCCTCCAGGGAGGTTCAACTGGGTGGTGCAATCCAGGCTCCAGAGCTCCAGGTGGCATCAGCCTGAGGCCACACTTCCATGGAGACCACATCCTTGCTTGGTTCCTTCCCCTGTCCTCCCCTATTTTGCTCACTCCTCTCCTCTCAGGAACACACCCTCAATAAATCACATCCACCTGAGTCCCTGTCTCAGCTTCTGCTTTAGGGAATCTGACCTAAAGCAGGTCTGGGCCTCTTCCAAGATTTCTGACAGTTACCAATTATGGGTTATTCTCTTAACTTTTATTCATACTTCAGGTTTTCCATAGCTATATGTAAGAGAATGATCAATTGAAAACTAATCAAATACAATATTTTATTTTATTTTATTTGTTTTTTTGAGACAGAGTCTTGCTCTGTCACCCAGGCTGGATTGTAGTGGCATGATCTTGTCTCACCGCAACCTCTGCCTCCCAGGTGCAAGCGATTCTTGTGTCTCAGCCTCCTGAGTAGCTGGGACCACAGGCATGTGCTACCACACCTGACTAATTTTTGTATTTTCAGTAGAGATGGGGTTTTGCCATGTTGCCTAGTCTGGTCTTGAATATCTGGCCTCAAGTGGTCTGCTTGCCTCAGCCTCTTAAAGTGCTGGGATTATGGGTGTGAGTCACCATGCCCGGCCCAAATGCAATATTTTAAAATTAATTCCAAATTATTTACTTATTGCATCTATTAAACATCATTGCAATGATTTTATATATAAGTCTTTCTTCTGTACTAGGCTGAGAATTATTTTTTAATAAGGAACCATATTTTACACCCCAGGACCAGCATACTTCCTGGCCCATATACACTCAGTGAATGGGTGATGAGTGGATAATTTGGATGAATGCCTTTAGTACAGCATCAAGTGATAATCGTTGGAATTTACAAAGTGTAGAAATATTTAGGATATAGATTGAAAATCAAGAGTATGTCGGGTTTTATAAATTTGAGTTTCCTGATTATTATAATAACAGTAATATCCCTTAGTGATCTAGGACTTCATTAGTTTCTTCCTTTCTCTTTAATTTGCTTGGGTTCCCAATTTTTGGCATTTCCCCTCAAATTAAACCTATCAGATTTGATTTTCTTCCCTTTGTAACTCATATGTTTGTTAATGAGTGCAGTTCTATTTAAAGTTCCTCAGTGGAGAAATGGATTATATGGTTAGGGAAATCATGACAGTTTAAAATTCCCAATGAAGAAGTTTGTTTCTACTTTCTACTTTATTCCTACTATAATACGGTAGAATCTACCAGGTAGATCCTCTCACCTGAACTGTTACAGAGCTTTCTAGGTACAGGATTTATAACACCTTTGATTATGGTTGCCAGATGAAATGTGGCCATAAAGTCTCTGTGCAACTACTCAACTCTGCCTTTTAGCTTGAAAGCAGCCATAGATAATATAGAAACAAATGGGACTGGCGGTGGCCCAATAACACTTTGTTGAGCTGTAGTTTGCCAATTAAGTAATGATATTAGAAGATTCTCACAAATATGCAAAAATGCAATTTTAACAAAGAAATTTTATTTTTATCCATGAAATTACTTTTTAAAAATCCCACACAATTCTATACAATTCTGTTGAAGGTGGGATGAAACTAGTACCTTCATACCACATTAATGATCTTAAAAATTAATTGGGTAGGCTGGGCATTGTGGCTCACGCCTGTAATCCCAGCACTTTGGGAGGCTGAGGCAGGTGGATCACTTGAGGTCAGGAGTTTGAGACCAGCCTGGCCAATGTGGTGAAACCCCATCTCTACTAAAAATACAAAAATTAGCCAGGTGTGTTGGCAGGTGCCTATAATCCCAGCTACTCGGGAGGCTGAAGCAGGAGAATTGCTTGCACTCAGGAGGCGGAGGTTGCAGTGAGCCGAGATAGTACCACTGCACTGCAGCCTGGGTTACAGAGAAGATTCCGTCTCAAAAAAGAAAAAAAAATTAATTGGAAAATATGTTCCAGAAAATATTTTGACAAATTATTTCAGAGCCATAACACCTTAGGTAAAGTAGGAAAATACTTTAAAATATTTTTAAAAATATGTATCAAATATACATAGTAGTAATATATATCAAATATATGTATATTTCAAATGCATCAAATATACATATGGATCAAACATGTATCAAATATACGTAGTAGTAAAAAATAGAAGCAACTTATATGACCAGGAATAGGGAAAATAGATAAGTAACTTAAGTAAATCTACTCAATGCCCAACTCTGTCCAGGGACAAGCCTGGGTCTGAAGGACTGCACAGAGTAAGAAGTTTGGAAGGAATGCCAATCGCCCCACTCTGTAGGGGAAAGACGCTGGAAGAAGTCACTCAGGAAGTATGATGCATGGTTTCTGAAGATAAGAAGACTGCATACATACCATAAGAAAATGCTTATGATGAACTGTGAGGTGAAAAAAATTGGCCTACAACATTGTATAAGCACTCTGATTTCAATGATACAAAAGTGTAGGATGTATAAAATGGGAACTTAGAAAATGATACTGATTAATGTGGTTGGATTTCTTCCCCACATTTCCTACACCGCCAGTGTGCTGTCGTGGCTCAGGGCAGGGATGTGGAAGCAGGCAGGGTGGCTCTGATTCTGGACTCCTCACTCACTAGCTCTCTGACCCTGCCACGGGGTCACAGACCACTAGCTCTGTTCCATCATCTGTAAAATTATGAAAGTATACCTACCACACAGGGTTTCTGTGATTAAATAATACGTAAAACACTCCAAACCATTACTGGGACATACTGTTACATAAGATTTGCAGATGCTATTAGGTGGCTTTTATAATTGAGCAAATACATTTACATTTTTAAAGAAATATTTCACTAGCGAGTCTAAAAGTAGTTATAACGGTGCTTAGTAGCAAAGAAAGCACCCACAAAGCTCTGTGATACTTACAGAGTCCACCAGGACGTGTGAATGAGCGTGGGACTCTCCTTCCAAAGGCTGAGAAAAATAGACATCTATGGAATATTGTACATCTGGTTCTAAACAGATGGGTGTGGGAAGCAGCATGATTCTGTATTAAGAAAGATAAAGCAAAAATTCAGACCACAGAAGTACCATTATATTAGCTAAATGGCCATAGTATTTGGTAGCATTGCACTTGTACTGGGCAGTGACCTCCACCGTGAGGCTGAGGCCAGTGTAGGTCTAGACCAGCACAGGTGGGTTGGTTGGATGGTAAAGTCACATTCAGATCCTTTGTGGCTCTTCCATACGATTGTGTGAAGTAGCAAAATCTGAGAAACTATTGGCTATGGTTTGTCATGACAGCTCTGGGGAAAGGATGGGACAGAGGTCCTCATCCCATCTCTCATGCTAACATCAACAGGATCTCAAAAAATCTCAAAAAAAAAATTATTTTGCGGCAGGGCGCAGTGGCTCATGCCTGTAATCCCAGCACTTTGGGAGGCCGAGGTGGGCAGATCACGAGTTCGAGACCAGCCTGGCCAACATGGTGAAACTCTGTCTCTATAAAGATACAAAAAGTTAGCCAGGCATGGTGGAATGCTCCTGTAATCCCAGCTACTTAGGAGGCTGAGGCAGGAGAATCACTTGAACCCAGCAGGCAGAGGTTGCAGTGAGCAGAGATCGTGCCATTGCACTCTAGCCTGGGCAACAGGGCGAGACTCCAACTCAAAAAAAAAAAATTATTTTGCCACAAGTTTCTGTTGAGGCAAAATCAGCGGCCTCAAAATTAGCAGTCTTTTACCTCAAAGACTCTCATCTATTGAGAGTAATCAAGCTGAATGTTTTACTGTTATTCTTGCTGCATTTTGCTTTCTTACATTTCAAAGCCACCTGGGGACCAGAAAAGGAACATTCAATATTTAGAGTCAGGATATCCTGGCTAGAATCCTGGTTCTGCTACACGTTAGCAATGAGTTTTCGGTAAGCCATTTAAGTATTCTCCTTCTCAATTTCTTCTTCATCTGATGAAGACAAAACCTGCCGTATTGAGTTGTTATGAAGATTAAAAGTGATATTAAATGTAATGCATAATGCAATACACAGTAAGTGCTTAATATATGTTATAGTTTTCTTCAGTCTTCCTCTTTCCCCACTTAGTTCCCAGAAACAAATTACTGATAAGTGAACAAAATTCTAAGAAGCTTCCAATGTTTGAGGACAGGTCTGAAACATACCTGGTAGCCACTGGTAAGGCAAAAGACTGAGGCTTTGACTGTGGAGTCTTGGGTATGCAGTGCTCACTCCCTCCAGGGGGGTTCACCACGATCTGGACAGTCCAGTCAGCTGCAGACTAGACAGGCATGACATTAAGGCATGTCACTGCAAGGAAGCAGGAAAATGTTTTGCACTTACACACATATAGCTAATGGAAAGTGCATGGACTTGAATTTGCAACCCCTAGGCCAGTTGGCAAAGAGTTTTGGAGTTGAAAGAGTCTTAGAGGTTCACTCTCAGGCCCAACTCTCTGATGCCTGAATTGTGATCCAGGCAGAAAAAGCATTGTTTCTCATGGGCTGATGAGCCTGGAAAAACCATAACTCTCCTGACAAGCCTAATCCTCAACCCCCATTTCCTGGGGAGTTGACTCATTCATCATGGCTCTGGATCACAGAACAAATAATAATAATTTGGAATCCTTTACAAAAGGAATCTATATATTGGGGAGATAGGAAAATTAGCTCTATTCTGAAGCTTACAATTTGGAAAAGCTTTTTTAAGGTGTCAGGGCCATATTCTCTCTACAGATAAATGAATCTACATATATTTTTAATGGCTTTCTTATCATATTCACTGAGCCAAAGTTCATTGAAGTTCCTTGGCTTTCGCTTGTAAGTAAGAAATAGAGAATTATGTCCTATCACACATTTCAAAGCAGATCAGCTGCTCTGGGCATGTGATGCACTGTGAGAGCCTCCAGAATGTGGTCCCTAGTGGGGATTGGGAGCCTCTAAGACCACACCCCCCTCCAGCCATATCGAACATGTTTCAAAGTAGATGTTCAGTGGGTTTCAGATCCAAAGGAAGGTTAGGAACTATTGGTGTAAACCAACTATTTTTCTAATTTGGCTTCTATTCTGTTTCAGATATTTCTTAAAAGGTGGGCATCAGGGGGTCTAGTAGTGGGAAACAAGAGGGGCAGTTTGCTTTTTGTCTTTGTCTTGTTGCAGGTTAAGATGCAAATGCAAACAAATGCCTCTGCTGTATCACCTGTGAGTCTGAATCTCTGCACATGTGTTGGTTTATTAAATTTTTAGAAGAAAAATACCAGGAGGGCAGGATTTGTGTTATTTTGGTTATTTTTCTTATACAAACAGTCACCACTTCCTTAAACCTGGCACCTTAAATCTGTAACTCCAACTGTAGCTTCTCTCCATGGGATACAGCATGCATGCCATGCATATGGTTCACTGTGCTGCTTCAATATCTTTAGGAAACCCTTGGGTTTATAATGCTCCCCAGATGTTCACTTTTTACAAATCCTTTTCTGATGAACCTATTCTAGCAAGGCTGAAATGGAAACAGTTCAAGAATGTATTTCTGTCAGCTTTTCACCACCGAAGTTGGAGAGTTAAAGGATATCCGGGTTTCATAGCGAATGGCAATGGTGAAGTCCACAGGAAAGGGAATGTTGTTGACAGCAAATCTCAAGCCAGCCCCAGGGAGAACCCTGGCAAATCCAGGTCCAGTCCATGTAACCGGGTTCCCAGGAACTGGCTCTCCTAAAACAACGTGAACAGCAGGACTCTGGCCAAAAGTCTCCGAGCCCTAAAATGGGAGAGGAATGTAAATAGCTTTGCCCACAGTCAAGGCCTGAAAGAGTTCAAGAAAACCAGTCTCCCACTGCACCACCCCCTGTATTTTCTGCTGTGTATATGATTCATATGAGTCACAGATAAATTATGCTAAGCAGGATACAGTCCAGAATCCAGCTGAGAATAATGTGCTAATACTGCAGCTTTGGAACATATGTTACTGTATAAAATGATTGATTTGAAAGCAGTGTTCCGGGAAGTGACTTTAATTTTAAGTACCCCTTGTGCTAATGAACTGAGCAAATTCCACATTGATAACCTTGGGTTTTCTTGGATATGACTGCGGAGTTCTTCCCAAAATATGGAGGCTATTCCCACGCCCACTTTACGGATTTTGCCTAATTGGGCACGACAATGAGAAAACCCACATGGATTTATTTTCTAGATATTTCTTCCATGCAAAATGAGAAATGCTCTTCTTCTATCTGCTTGGGAGCATGTAAGTATAAAACTCCTAACATGATTAATTAGAATCCCTGACGGTCTCTATACTGGATGTCAGCCTGAGGCCATCTGGACCCTGTAGATAAAACCTCTTTAATTACTTTTTGCATCTGCCTCTCCACACTCACAGCCTCCGCTCAAATTCCTCCTCTTGTTACTTTTGCCTGTGTTGCTGCAATAGTCTCTTGGTGCTGCTCTCTTCTCTCTCTCTGGTCCAATATATATCATGTACTGCTGCCAACCAAGCATCTCAAACTCTTTCTAACCGCCAACAGAATAATGCCCAAGTTACTTAGCCTGGAGTTCTAGTTGCTCTGTGATCTACCCCAAACTGCCCTTCATTTGATAAATGTTTAGTAACAATTATGTGCCAGCTCCTGAATTAGGAATGCAAAATAAATAGGACAGAGCCTCTGCCACAGAGGAGTTTAGAATCTCACATCTGAGGCAGAAATGTAAATAAGAAATTGTACTGTCAGATTGGGTTTTAACAGACATAGGTATATGTAAAGTCATCCATATACAATGTTTTTCAAACATTAAAAAAAAAAAAAAAACCCTTGTAAGGCTGAGTGCGGTGGCTCAGGCCTGTAATCCTAGCACTTTGGGAGGCCTAGGCGGGTGGATCACAAGGTCACGAGTCAGAGATCAGCCTGGCCAACATGGTGAAATCCCGTCTCTACTAAAAATACAAAAATTAGCTGGGAGTGGTGGGGTGCGCTTGTAGTCCCAGCTACTCGGAAGGCTAAGACAGGAGAGTCGCTTGAACCTGGGAGGCAGAGGTTGCAGTGAGTCAAGATCGCGCCACTGCACTCCAGCCTGAGTGACAGGGCGAGACTCTGTCTCAAATAAGATAAAATAAAATAAAATAAAATACCCTTGCAATTGCAGTAGACACGGTAGGTGCCCCTCCCAGATCTCCTTCAGCTGTTTGGTGCACCCATCCCCCAGTTGCTGTGTGTGTGGCTTCTGACAGCTCACAGTTGACCCTTGCTCTGGAGGATTGCTCTTTCATCTCCCTCCCTAACCACCCACACAACCTCTGGGAGCTCACAGCCAATGACTGACTGATACAAGGCTGACCAGGTTGTCTCAAAGGGCAGGACAACTTTGCCTCCAGTGTATGCCCCTGAGCTCCTCTGAGGATCAATTCAAGGTTTGTTTTACCTGAGACCACGTCTCGCTCTGCTCTTTCCTTTTCTCCATCTTTTCTCCTTCACTCTCTTAAGAGTATTCCTGAAGAACATTTCCTTAATAAATCACTTGCAGTTGAATCCCATCTTAGGCTCTCCTAGGGCACCTGACTTGACATAATTAATGCCAGTTTACCTAAAAGTAGATCCTAAGATGCAGTTCTGGAGGTGGATAATTTACTGTTTGACTGGCAGTGAGGACCGTGGTGGGTGACATGCACTGATGATCCCTGGCATGATGTAGTGATACAGTTGCTAAAACTGTCACCTGTGGAGAAATGGGACAGAATATAGGCAGGGAAGGGGAGGCACTGACTTGAGCAGTATTTCTGGCACTGCAAGATCCGGGAAGCATCTGCATCCTTTAATGTTCCAGTAAGAACTGTGGAAATGGGTGGCTGTTGTTGAATGTCTTTGATGAGAGAAAATGACAGGGTAAGGACAATCAATCACCAATGTAAAGCAAAGTGTGAGAATCAGAGGGCCTCCTTAGGGGCGTGTTTAAAGAGACTCTCATCTCCTCAAACTAGAGGGCAAGAAGAGCTGAAGATTCTTCACAAGCATTAATTGTAAGAGTTGCAGAACTTCAGCCGGATGCAGTGGCTCATGCCTGTAGTCCCAGGACTTTGGGAGGCCGAGGTGGGTGGATCACAAGGTCAGGAGATCGAGACCATCCTGGCTAACACAGTGAAACTTTGTCTCTACTAAAAATACAAAAAATTAGCCAGGCATGGTGGCAGGCACCTGTAGTCCCAGCTACTCGGGAGGCTGAGGCAGGAGAATGGCATGAAGCCGGGAGGCAGAGCTTGCAGTGAGCTGAAATAGCACCACTGCGCTCCAGCCTGGGTGAAAGAGTGAGACTCCGTCTTAAAAAAAAAAAAAAAAATAGAGTTGCAGAACTTCAGAGAAGAGGCTGAATTACCAGCCTAGGTAAATTACTTCTACAAAGATAACTGTCTGTTGGGGAAGGGGGCATACCCATAATCTTTCAGTATTAGTGGATACAGGACCTAAGCTTATGCTGATAAACAGGTATCCAAAGTGCCACCATGGTCCCCTTGTTAGAACAGGGACATATGTGGGTCAGGTAATAAATGGACTGCTGGCTCAGGTGTCTTTCATAGCGACTTCACTGGATTTACAGAACTACCTATTGATAATTTTCTTCAATTCTTGAATATATACAATGGAATGAACCTGCTTTTCAGTTGGCACTGGTTCTTTGACCTGTAGGGTAAGAGCTCTTGTAGTAGGAAAAGCCAGGTAAAATCCTGTAAAATGAGCCCCCTGCCCCACCCCCAAGCCAAGACAGTACATAAAAACACTATTGCAAATCAGAGGCATCCTCAAGAGTGCCACTCTCAAGACTTAAAGGATGAATTTGTGGTGGTTCCCATCATATCCCCATTTAAAGCACCAGTCTTGTTTCTGCAGTCATTGGATGGATCACTGGCAGATGGAAGTCAATTACCACAAATTTAACTGTGGTATAGTCCCACTTGCAGCTGTTGGGTTGGATGGAGTGTCTTTACTAGAGCAGATTAATACAGCCTCTGGAAAATGCTATGTAGATATTGATATGCAAAAATGTTTTCTCTTCCATACTTTTAAGGAAAAAGGAACATCGTCAGTCCTTTGATGTTTCCACATTGTCTGCAAATGTGGTGGGGTGGAATGGTTGGGCTCTATTTTCCAACAAGGGCAAGTGGGTTCCTTCTGTAGTCTGAGAGTGCTGAGAAGAATACTTGGGAAGGGCAAGAGTGTATGTTCACAGTCTTGCTCCGGGCCTATTTTAATTCTCTTGTTCTCTGTCACAATATAGCCCAAAAGGATCTGGACCATCCATATATTCTATGAAATACCACATTAATCCCCTACATCGAGGGCTAGTGAAGTGGGTGCCTGGGCCCAAGTTGATATTACATGGCTTCCTACAGTGAGAACCAGCCGTTCTGTGGCCTTGGCAGCACCCTTTCCTGAGGGCTGATTCACCAAGGTGGGAAAACATAATATCTCCTCTGCACAATAGATCCACTTTCCAGCAAAACAAGTTCAGCAGTGGTCATGTGATTTTGGGATTCACTGCCCTTACACAAACCATACTACCTGGAAGATGCTGACCTGAGATGGCAGTGGAATGGGGTCCCTTAAAGATGCAGCTGAAGCATTAGCTTCACAAACTTGGAAATGAAACCCCAGGAGATGGGCCAGCGTTCTTTGGGAAGTTATGTACTCCTTAAATCAAGGCATTTATTTGATGCTGTGTCCCTAACAGATAGAATACATGGGCTTGGGAGAACCAAGTAGGATTAGCCATGCCCACTACCACTCCCAGTGACCATGGGAATCTGGGCTTCTTGTCACTGTAACGTTAGGCTCTGTGGGTCTAGAGGTCTTGATTCTTGGAGGGGGACAGAATTCCTTCTGCTAATCTTAAAGCTATGGCTGCTACATGGTCTCTTGGGCTCCTCATGCCAGCAGACCAGTAGTCACAAGAAGGAATTACCATAACTATAGGGCTGTGGCTATATCATGGGGACACAAGGAATATGTATGGCACTGACGTGATCCACTGGGGCACCTTTAGTGCTCCCATACATGTGGTCTGATAAGGCATGCAACGCAGGGGCTCCAGCCCATGAGGGATGAGAGTGTGAGTCATCTCATTCAGAAGTGCCAGTTGAGGATAAGGGGAATCTAGAATGCGTAGAGAGGAGGGAGGGAGATGGTATCAGTTATAGCCTTGGTACCAACTGCAGCAGCCAGAGGCTGTAGTTTGTCTCACTAGTGTCATTTTGTAAATTTCCTCAGGAATTATGACTAATCAGAATCCTGGAGAAGCTGTGCCTGCATGGAGTGAACTTAATGTAAGAAGCAAATGGACAGGGCCAGCTTCATGGTTACCTAGGAGCACCCCCCAACCCCCCAAAGAAAGCCCCTATGCTTGATTTGATGCTTTGCTGTCACCATCTTGATATAGTTAATAATTTTATTTCTTTGAACTTGTTCTGTAAGTGAAGTTTTTTGGGACAGTGGAGCATGCACGTGAGCAGAAGAGATATGCACGTCATTTGTGTCTGCTTCCTTGTTGCCCCATTTGCAGATAGTGCACATCACGGCCAATGAACACAGAATTCTGGTGGACCTACTATGCCTGGGAGTTCAGTGAGACTCAAAGTGAGTGCAAGGTAAGTGTGTTACTAACGTGAGCGAGTTAGCAGGAGTGCCGATAGCTCTGAGAAGCCGAGCTTTCTGTTAGAACCAGACTTGTTTTGAATGCAGAAAGAAAGGCATTCTAAGAAACATAAACAACCAAGGAATCCTTTTTTTTTTTTTGAGACAGGGTTTTGCTCTGTCACCCAGGCTGGTGTGCAGTGGCATAATCACAGCTCTCTGCAGCCCTGACCTCCTGGGCTCAAGTTATCCTCCCACCTCAGCCTACTGAGTAGTTGGGACCACCAGCATACATCATCACACCCAGCCAATTTTTTATTTTTTTGCAGAGATGGGGTCTCAAATCTAGTCTAGTCTCAAACTCCTGGGCTCAAGTAATCCTCCCATCTCAGCCTCCCAAAGTGCTGGGATCACAAGTGTGAGCCACCATGCCAGGCCCCATATATTTTCTTATTCATGTGACTTCCCTGCATTAGCCAACTACTTCCACTGAAAAGGATGACTAGAAGGAAAGAGAAAGTCAGGACAACCCACAGTTTCATTTCCTTTCAGTCCTTCCTTACTCATCAGTATGCTGAAGGTAGAGTGCTGGTTGAACACATAGCAGGAAGTGAAATGAAAACAGTTGACTTAGTTTTGTGCAGTGTTCTCACAGTACTGTTAAGAATGAAATACATATGTATATATGACTACAAAATGACAATGTGAATATGAATACAAATTTTGTAATTTCAGTGATTCCATGTGTGAGTTGAAACGTTCTTATGTTTGCAGTTAAAATTGGCACTGCACTCTGCAAAGATGAATGGTACAATTCATACTAATAATTTTAAATTTTAATAAATCTTTACATAGAATGACATTGAACAGCAAATAACAAAATGCTCTGACAAACTGAGAGAAAGACCATGAAAGAAAGTATAAAGCTTTATATTTTAGTACTTTCAATGGCCCTGTGTTTCCTTCTGATTTTAGAACACAAGCTCTGCATTTTTATTTTTTTATTTTTATGTATTTTTTTTTGAGATGGAGTCTCGCTCTGTCGCCCAGGCTGGAGTGCAGTGGCGTAATCTTGGCTCACTGCAAGCTCCGCCTCCCGGGTTCACACCATTCTCCTGCCTCAGCCTCCCAAGTAGCTGGGACTACAGGCGCCCACCACACCTGGCTAATTTTTTGTATTTTTAGTAGAGACGGGGTTTCACCGTGTTAGCCAGGATGGTCTCGATCTCTTGACCTCATGATCCGCCCGTCTTGGCCTCCCAAAGTGCTGGGATTACAGGCGTGAGCCACTGCGCCCAGCCCTGCATTTTTATTTTGCGCTGGGCCCTGCAGGTGGGTCCAAGCATGCAATGAGTAGGTGTTGTAGGTGCTGTTGTTCTGCTGCCAGATCCCCTTTACTGGGTTAGTGCATGCAGCTGCCAGCTCCTGGGACTGTTGCTGCTATGGCTCCTGACCCCTTCTCTTGGGCCTTGCTCTTGGTTGATGGGAGCCACCTCACCTGGAAGGTTACCTGCGTCTGCCCTGGCAGTCCAGCACCAATGACTGACTAATGCAGGAATGCAACAGGCCAGCCCTGTGCCTCAGTGGGTGACAACTCTGTGGTGTAATTTATGCTTCAGAGCTTCCCTGGGGGATGAGACCCAAAGCTAAACTTGACCCTTGACCCCATACCTGCCTCCCCCTTTCTCATTTCCTAGCCTACTTCCCTCACTCCATTATAGGTTTTTCTTGACATACGTTCCCACAATAAAACACATGCACCTGAATCCCTGTTGTCATCTGCTTCCAGGAACCCAACCTAAGACAGTGACACTGTACACATGCACACATACACACATTTATATAAAACTGAAAAAAATTTCACAAAAATATGACTATTTTGTATTCTTCTCTTGTACTAAACTGACCCACTAAACTGGTCCCATGGCCTACTTATTAATTGGCATGGCCTACAATTTGAAAAATTATGGCTCTATGGAACCCCAGAGATGAAAACAATTATGTCCAGATGTCAGGGTAGGAACTGTCAGAGAAAAATCTGAGTTGGGCTTTAAGGGATGAGAAGAAGTTTCCCCAATCAATAACACAGATGTGGTCATTTCAAGAAAGAGAGGAGTATGTTGTGGATGCTTAAAGCAGGGTTTCTCAGAGTGCTGTCATGAACCACCCATATTAGAATCACCTTGGGGCACATGGCAAACATGCAGGTTTCTTGGCCAGCCTCAGATTCCTGGATGTGGTATCTCCCCAGGTCAGACCTGGAATCTGGATTTTAAATAAACTCCCTAGGTAACATGCACAGTAAAAATTGAGGATCACTGAGGGAATTAGGGGAGGGGAGTAGCGACTCAGGTGGACTTCAGATTGAGGAGAGCCACTTCTAGCCTAGAAGTCAGAGAAGGCCTCATGGGGCTGTAGCATAGGAATAGAAACAAGTAGGAGAAAGCAAGTCCCCATGACTGGCGCACATGATCCTGGTAGGGAGAGCAATGCCCACGAAGCCTTCTCTGAACTTCTCAGCTGGGGTATTTCTCCATAATCTGAAGTCCATATCATGTTACATGCAGCTGTTTCATGACCCTTAGCCCACCCCACCACACATTAGCCATTTGTGTCCACGGCTCCTTCCCATTACAATGAGGGCAGTCTCCATGTTTAAATGTTTCTGTTTTCTTTCATTCAGCCATTTTATTCACTTGAGAAGGTCTCTTATGTGTAAGAGGTACTGGGTTTGGGAACAAGACAGCCAACGTCTGCTTTCATTTGCTTCTCCAACATACCCATTTGTGCATATGCACACAGGAAGGCTCAGTAATAATCTCAGTAAAGCTAATAAATGAAGGAATGAACCAACCTAAAAACAAGCCTACGTGAATAACAAGGGATGGCTACAAGGTCTTCTGGACTCTTTGGAGCTTCTATAGCCATGGGAGGCTGGGCCGTGAGGAAGTGGCATCATTCTGCCACTGATACCAGCACTGACCAACTGCAACTGTCTCAAAGTCTGAGGCACAGCTACAGCACCAACCCAGGGGCCATCAGTGTGTCTTTCCTTCTCCATGTAAGAGGAGAGCCACTCCTCAGCACTTTACCTCTCCTTACTAAAATGACAAGAAATTGTGAATTCACAGCGTCCAACTGTCTAACCCTTCAGAACCCAGATTTCTAGAAATTATTTGTTTTGCAAAGAAATAAAGCTATTGATGTTTTTCCCCAGAGGCTCTGATTTCTTTGGGCTTGGTTTTTCCTTTCCTCCATTTCTATTCATGAGGGTAATAAGAGCTTTTACTAACTGAGTACATGCATGGACCAAGCACAGTTGTAAGTGCATTCATTACCATATCATTCATTTACGGCATGTGACTGTGGCCATTCATAAATGGTTTACCTCACTCTGCTCATCAGCATGTAAGCTTTGCTTCTGATGTCTCTTCAGTATTATCTTTTCTTTGTCAATTAGGAAATCACTTCCTTGTTGCTGGAAATACACATCACATTCCAGGCAAAGCTGTTGCTAAAACCTTTTTTTTTTTTTTTTTTTTTTTTTGGGAGACAGAGTCTCCCTCTGTCACCCAGGCTGGAGTGCAATAGCATGATCTCAGCTCACTGCAACCTCTGCCTCCTGGGTTCAAGTGATTCTTGTGTCTCAGCCTCCCGAGTAGCTGGGACTACAGGCGTGTGCCACCACGCCCAGCTAATTTTTGTATTTTTAGTAGAGACGGGGTTTTGCCATGGTTGGCCAGGCTAGTCTCAAACTCCTGACCTCAGGTGACCTGCTCGCCTCAGCCTCTCAAAGTGCTGGGATTACAGGCATGAGCTACCATGCCTGGCCTAACGTCTTAAAAAGAAATGACAGTTTAAGTACCCATCAGAAGTATTAATTATACCATGGACCAAGAGGTTCAGATTATTCCACCAGTGAGCCATGGAGAAAGTTAATTGTAATTCTTCTTAGTTCTGCAGTTAGAATGTTGAAACAATTCTTCATAAGATGCAGTTGGGTTTGCTTTTATTCATATTCATAGTTTCATCTCCAACCTTTCTCTTCTCTCTGTTACCTCTTAACTTAGGTCCTTATTTGTTCCTGTCTGGACTAGTGCAGTCTGTCCAGAAATGGGCTTCACTTCTGTTAGATTAAGTTTGTAAGAACACTGAGGATGGCCTCCGTCACATTATTCTCTTGCACAGAAGGTGTACAGTGAACACATCTGACAGCAATAATTTAAGCATACCCTGAGAATGACCCTATGGTCTAAAAGGAATGTGTGTTTAGAGTTCCCAGCTAAGGAATCTGGGAGTAGCCAACCTGGAGATTCATTCCTTATCTCTGAGGAACATCTGAACCTCTGGCCCATCCTGTGGAATACAGGCCATACAGGGGTTTGAGGCCCTTTGTTTTGGCTTAAATGAAGGTTGCATGGAAGAGGTTGCTAGGGGGAGGGTACTAGGTGAAAATGCTATATAAACTACACTTTCTTTAATAGCAGTGCTCCTGTCTAGCCTGCTGCCAATGGACCCCCTGTATGTAAGTTCCCTCAATCATCTCTATGTCTCATTCGCTGGCTCTAGGTGTCTTCTTCGGTCTCTTTGAACATGGTGCAGTATCTATTGAGGTCAATAGGGGCCCAGCATGACAGAAGGCTTCAATGAGTTCTCAATGCCCAAAAAATAAAGTTTAGCCTCCTTAGCAGGAGACCATAATTTTATTTTACAATAGTTCTTCTCTATTTACACTCCCTGCTGTACCTGTGACTATACCTGCCTTGGTTCTCCTCTGAACTGTTATTTATAACTTGTTCTGGCTAGACTGTCTTCTCATAAAGTCTCACTCATGGCTTAGAAATCCTAATATACTTACTGATTCTCCTTATCATTTGTCACTGGCCCATCCTAAGCTATCTATGTAAATGTGTTAGCTGTAGTAAAAACTCCTGGAGCCAGTGACCCTAACTAATCCTTATCTATACTATCCTTAGCCTGGAGCTCAGCTTTGTGTGCACGTTATACAACATCTTAACGGGTTAAGAGGAAGAGTTGTGTTTGTTTTTTTGAGACATGGTCTTGCTCTGTTGCCCAGGCTAGAGTGCAGTGGTACGACCACAGCTCACTGCAGCCTCAACCTCCCAGGCCCAAACTATCCTTCTACCTCAGCTTCCTGAGTAGCTGGGATTATAGGCATGTGCCACCATACCCAACTATTTTATTGTCATTGTTTTTGTTGATATGGGATCTCACTATGTTGTCCAGGGTGGTCTTAAACTCCTCGACTCAAGTGATCCTCCTGCCTTGGCCTCCCAAAGTGCTGGGTTATAGATGTGAGCTACTGTGCCTGGCCAAGAGTAAGAGTTTTGAAACCAGACGCACTTGGGTTTCAATCCAGTCTCCCCCAACCCCACTATCTACTAGATGTATGACTTTGAGTGACTTACCTAACCTCTCTAATGTTTTTTCCTCATCTGGGAATTAGGGATAATAGGTTATTTGGAGTGTTAAATGAGATAATGTATGTAAAGGGCAAAGCATAGCACATTAAATACATGGAATATTAATAATACAGCAACAGTAACAGCATAGCAAGCATACCATAAAATTTTGTTAATGAATGTGCAAATAATTAAATGTTAACCAACTTAAATCTTTTCTACTACAATTAAAGATCATACCCTCAGCAGAGAAAGAAAATTATTCACATTATTGCCCTTTAAACTCTTAATATCAATCCCACCTTGAATGCTTTTTCTTTTGTCATAGGTATTACTTTCTAACTTGTTAAGAAAATTTTACCTGCCCTTTAAACCTGTTCCATGTCCTGGATATTTTTCCTTAAGCCACGGAGGGAGTGGTAAGGGTTCATATCATGCATGATATAACCCCCCTCACAAATGAAATCGGCATTGTTTCAGATGCTTTACCTACAACCCCTGGCTCAGAGCTGTATTGGCATATTTGATATTATTCTATTTAATTGGTAATAGGATAAACATTTGTTCAGTATGTGCCGTGTTGGGGGTGCTACATCCATCTATTTTAGATAATTATGTTTATTCCGTTTTCCTATCTAAAAAGTGAGACCTAGTTATGACCTAAACAGAAATACCCATACTTCTTTCTAAAATTGTTTTTTCAGTCACCATCATAAAGATGCAATATTCAAGACCACGAAGAAGAATCCAGACAAGGGATTGTTTCATTTGGATTCCACCTGCTGCAGTTGTTACATCTCAGTAGGGACAACGAAAATCTCCTGCTATGGTCTTGATTCTAGTCAGTAAAAGAGCAAATTCCAAGCCTCCTAAGGGGCATTTTCATCCTTCCCCATCTGTCCTTACAGATAAGGAAGAGATTCCAGGAATGACTCGGTTCCTGGAACCTAGAATTAGTCCCCCTTGTTTTCTTTATCTATCCAAATCCTGTCTTTGGGATCAACTTTCACATGCTTTCTCTCCTTAAAGACTTTCACCTTGAATTACCCTTTCTTTGTCATATTCCTATTCCTATCTGGAGTCACACTCTTGAGAACCTTCTATACCTTCATCATACATTTATTAGCAGATAAAGTTCCTACAGTGTGTCAGGCACTGTGCTAGGCGCTAGTGCAACAATGATGAATGCTATACACATCCACCTCACCCTTTTATAGTTTATAGTATCATGGGGAGATGGAGAAGTAGATGCTCAATAAACACATTTTGTCTAATGGGTATACCTTGCAACAGCAAAAGTAAAGTCTGTTTCATCATAATTTGATCCATTCACATTTATGGGCCAGATCCTGTGGTAGACCTCGGACACAAAGATGAATTCAACAGAGACTCTGCTCTCAAGAGTTTATATAATCTGCATTTGCAGGTTATAATAAACTCTGATCTGCATCTTTGGGCAAAAGCATTATTTTCTAGGTATCTTAACCACGATCTCAAGTATGCGCTGTGTGTGTTTACTGATGTATCATTCAAACACAGTCTGTAGGGAAAGTAAATGAAATACGAACCAAAGGTGCCAGTCCTTGGAGTGGTGTGGCTTCCTCTGCCTCATAGAGATAGAAATTCAAAGGAGCAAAGAAGTAGCCAGGGGCTGGTTCAGAGCAGCTACGGCCAGTGACATGTGGGCGGCATTCACATTGCCCATTCTTGGGTGAGCACCTGAGGAAAAAGCAATTCATCATGAAAAAATGCAAAGTAGGTGAGTGTAAAATGAAGGTGTAGGGGTGCTGGGCTAATGCTTCCTGAGTTTGGAGCAATCCTTAGAATCAGTCAATCAACAGTCCTGTGGGCAGATGCAGAAAGGCCATGGGTTTAACATAACTGGTCTTGAACAGTGAATCCAGGGCCATGGAGCCCAGGTGGCCACTTTCCCCACTCCCTGCCCCCGACCCCCACCGCCAGGTTCTGCTCTAAAATCTGGCAAAAAGGGGGCATTAGGATCTCTCTTTACAACATGGCAAAAAGCTGGCGTTTTAGGCAGGTCACACGTATTCAAGCACCCATGCCACCAGCCTGTGGTGGGATACCCAGCAGAAGGATTGTTTACCTCACCCTTGGAAATATTTGAAGTGAAAGAAATCAATGGGCTGTAGTTAATGTCTCAAGATCATTGCTTGTCATGGAATGAAATTTTTCACCTGACTATGAGCATATCAGGATAAAATGTGCTTTTATGTTTAAATAAGGAATATTGCTATAAAACTTACTCATTTGACTTACACGTTAGAATAAGCACCTCCAATATCACAGTCACAGGGAGAACACCCATGGAGATGATTTCCCAGGCCCCAGTATCCAACCTACAGAGAAAAAAGGCTCAGCTGATTCCAGCTATGAAGATGCTGTTGCTCTGAAGTGCAATATTGAAATCACTACAATGCAATTGCCACACATCAAATAGCCAAACAGCCTGCACCAGAGAAGCCTTCCTGGCCTGTGCGCTTGGCTAATGATCTTCCATGGACACATCTCCCATCTCCAGGATCTGAAGTAAAGGGACAGGGCTGGGTGCGGTGGCTCCTGCCTGCAATCCCAGCATTTTGGGAGGCCGAGGTGGGTGGATCACTTGAGGTCAGGAGTCTGAGACCAGCCTGGCCAACCATGGTGAAACCCCATCTCTACTAAAAATACAAAAATTGCCTGGGTGTGGTACATGCCTGTAGTCCCAGCTACTTGGGAGGCTGAGGCAGGAGAATCGTTTGAACCTGGGAGGTGGAGGCTGCAGTGAGCTGAGATGGTGCCACTGCACTCCAGCCTGGGTGACAGAGTGAGACTCCATCTCAAAAAAATTTTATAAAATGAAGGGGACAGGAAGGTTGTCCATGTAATGCGTCAAGTGGAAAAGCAATGGGAGCCTTACAATTCCTCTAACATCATCAGTTTATGCTCAAGCTGGGTTATATAAGTCCTATCGGAATAGAAGTTCTTCTACTAGCCTATGTGTAACTGCCTTTATTTCTCCCATCCCACAGACGGAGTCTTGTCCTTTTGCCCACACTGGAGTGCAGTGGTACGATCTCAGCCAACCTCCGCCTCCCAGGTGGAAGCAATTCTCCTGCCTCAGCCTCCTGAGTAGCTGGGATTACAGGCGCCTGCCACCAAGCTGGGCTGATTTTTGTATTTTTAGTAGAGACAGGGTTTTACCATGTTAGCCAGGCTGGTCTTGAACTCCTGACCTCGTGATCCATCTGCCTCGGCCTCCCAAAGTGCTGGGATTACAGGCATGAGCCACCAGGCTCGGCCGTGTAACTGCTTTTTAAAAAACTGATAGGTTCCCTTACCACAACAATCCCTGGGAATTTTACCCATACAATACTGAAATACTTGAAGGCAGAGAAATCATTCAAGCTAATTTTGAGATATTACATGAATATCACACTTTAGCATAGGCATTTGTTTATCAATCAGTTGTTCTGGCGTAATAACGTGAATCCATGTGAGAGAGTCAACTCCATTCTTCCAGACTTTTTCCATCATTGCAACATCTTGACCGTTGTTCAAAATAAACAGCTGGTGAGATACAAATAACTATTTTCTAAGTGTTATAATATTTAGTACAAAATGCTAAAAAAAATTCTCCTCCCACAAATCTCAATTGAACATGCTCCGATAAAACTTAAATTTTAGTAGGTATGAAATTCTCTTTGGAAATGGTCTTGTTAGGCATCCATATTTTTTGTATCTTGGTATAATTTTATGCATGATTTTACTCAAAAAGATGTCTTTTAGATATTAAATATTGATGTCTTTGGACACAATGCGACAAAGGACTTGATGTTTTTCCCCAAACCAAAACTTCAGTTTAAGAAAAAAAAAATGATGTGATAGGAACTGCTTCCCACAGGATGTGGTTGTGAAAACTTCCTCTAGGACAGGGAATGCTGCCATGCTGGCCACCTCAGGGCAGATCCAGGGCACCAGCAGAGAGATGTGGATATGGAGAACCTAGTGGGTTCATGGGCTCAGCCACGATGGACAGTTCCTCCATGGGGTGTCCCTGTTCAGTTATTTTGCTTGCTTGCCCTGCAAGCAAAAGTGAGTCTGTACTGCACACGTAGCAGTTAACCAGCCAGTGAAAAAAGTCAGCCTGAGCCTAAGCTTTGTCTGGAATTACATGATTTGGTCGATCACATAATTTCAGGATTTGTTGATCCTGTAACCAACTGTGCTCCTTTTTTTGTGTTATACACTTATGGTCATGGAGATTGGCGTGGCTGACCTTTCTCTTTAAGGTACAATTTTCAGATTTTTGACTTGTCTTCCAGAATCCCTTCTTCATATTTCCTTCCTTGCTTCTTTCCCCCACCCTCTCTGCCCCATCCTGTTTTCAGTAAAATGACTTAAAATATGAGCACAAAACCGTGTCTTCATAGGCATATGTTTCTTATTCATCAGCTACATTTCTTCAGACACATCGAGGTCACTGTTCTTTTATTAGGTTAAGATTTTTTTTTTTTTTTCTTTCAAAATGTCATGGTGAGCTGCCAAGATTGGAGAACAAAGAAAAGAGTTGGGTTTGAACTCCCCAATTGCATCATGCATTTCTTATAGAGTGAATATGTTTTATTTTACTAATTTTAGATGATACATGCTTGTATGTTTAGTAGAGTCTGTGAAAAATCCAAGAGTTTATTTCCCACAGGAATCTAAAATACATTAAACCTAAGTTTGTTTTTTTATAAGACCTTATCCAAAACATTTTTAGGAAGGGAGTGGTAGGGATGACAAGGGGATTCTGTACAAGGGATAGAAGAAAGTTCTGGTGGCCCAAAACATGGGCAGATAAATGTTCTTCTATTCTACCGCTTGGCATTTTCAGGAAAACAGTGGATAAACCTAATCACATCTGTGCCTGGGTCGGTTTAGTCCAGTCCAGTGGTGTGCTGGTAAATGTTTAACAGGCAGCTCAATGCAGGGGTGAGGGGAGGCTGATAGTGTTTGCTGATTTCTGTAGTGTAAATACTCATACCACTGGAGTATTAAAACACAATAGGACAAGAAAGAGATTAGCAAAACCAAGTCTCACCTAGGCAATGGCAATAGAAATCTACATCACTATATAAAAGGGAAACTATAGGCAAATACATACAGTGCATTCTTCGCAGTGTGCTCCGGTGACATATGACAGGCACAAGCATTGGCCTGTATCCACATCACAGGTCAAGAATGGCAGACTCCCAAGGGGGTTACAGTTGCAGGCTGAAAGCACAGCATACACAATTATTCTCATTCTTAATTCCTCCGCTCTAGCGAGTATACTTAATAGCTCACACAAAGCAAGAAGCATAACCGCAAGAACACAGAGAAGCCTGCCCTGCCAGGTTTATTGTGTGCCTGGCTGTGTGATTATTGTATTGCACATAACCTCACAGAGGAAATCCTGTGTCAGACACTTCCAGAGCCTTATGTAGTTTTACTGGATGGCAATTAGGAGGAGGAGACAAGTAGGTGTAGCTAGTTGTACATGCTGCAGTACTGGCACAGTAACCCTAAGTGATGCTGACAAGGCTGGTGACTCAGAGGCAGGAGTTTCTGGGAGTCATGGTTATTACTGATGGCTCCTTCTCTGGCAGATGCATCTGGAATCCCGCTCTCTCTTCTCTCCTTTAGTACTTTGTTACCTTTTCTCTTAATTCCCCCCTCCTTCTTCTCCTCTACTGGTAGACATTTCTGAGCCCTGCATATGTTGCAAAGGCTAAGAAGACATGCTACCAGAGCAAGGAATACACTTGCAGCAAATACCAATGTTCATGGAAATAACCCAAATGTCTCATTGACTAATGAATGGATAAATAAAAGTGGCACCTCTGTACAATAGTTATGTTATTCAGCAATAAAAAATAAAGACTGATGTAATCTGCAATATGGATAAAACTTGAAAACATTACTAACTGTACCATCTTAACCATTTTAAGCAGGCAGTTCAATTGTGTTAAGTACATTAACATCGTTGCATAAACCAACTCCAGAACGCTTTTCATCCTACAAAACTGAAACTCTATGCCCTTTATATAATAACTCCCCACTCCTTCTCCCCTCTAATCTGTAGCAACCACCATGCTGCTTTCTGTCTGATTTTGACTACTCTGGGTACCTCATATAAGTGGAATTATATAGTCTTTGTCTTTTTGTGACTGCCTTCTTTTACTTTGCATAATGTTCTTAAGGATCATCCATGTTGATGGATGTGTCAGAATTTTTTTCCTTTTTAAGGAAGAATAAGATTCCATTGTATGTAAATACCACATTTTGTTTATCCACTCACCCATCAGTGGATACTTGGGTTACTTCCACCTTTTGGCTAGTGTTGCTATGAACATGGAAATACAAATATCCCTTCAAAGCTCTGCTTTCAATTATTTTGGGTATATATGTAGAAGAGGGGTTTCTTTTGTGGGGGGACGAAAATGTTATAAAATTGATTGTGGTGATGATTACACAGCTTCCAATATACTAAAAATTATTGAATTGTTTACAGGGTGAATTGTATGGTATGTAAATTATATTCAATAAAGCTGTTATGGGCTGGGCACAGTGGCTTATGTCTGGAATCCCAGCACTTTGGGAAGGTGAGGCAGAAGGATTGCTTGGGATCAGGAGTTCAAGACCAGCCTAGGCAACACAGTGAGACTCCATCTCTCAAAAAAAAAAAAAAAAAAAAAAAAAAAAATTAGATGGCTGTGGTGGCACATGCTTGTAGTTCTAGCTACTTGGATGCTGAGGTGAGAAAGTTGCTTGAGTCCAGGAGTTTAAGGCTGCAGTGAGCTATGATTGTGCCACTGTAAGCCAGCCTTGATGACAAAACAAGACTCTGTCTCTCTCAAAAAAAAAAAAAAAAATTTAAAGCTGGTATACACCCACACACACCAAAATAATGTTCAGCCTGTTCTTGGAGGACATCAGTTTAGTCAGAGTCAGAGAAACATGTGGAATGCTGAAAGATATGATGGGAAATTGGTTTGACTATATAATTTATTATCATGACATTTAATTTTGCCATCAAACCCAAGAAGAGCGTTTTACTACAGAAAGATTCAGCCCAATGTTTTCTAAACATGCAAATAAGCCACAGTTCCTTATATGGGCAAAAATATGGAGCAGGAGGCTGTGACCAAATGGAAATTATTTACCCAGGGTTTCTGAGGAATCTGTAGCTCTACAGAGGCCCGGAGCAGCTCTAAATTTCTGTGATCCTATAGCTAAGGGTCTCCTCATTTAGCCTTAGAAAACTGCTGAGGTGTTTTTCTATTTCCGCTCCCCCGCTTCCCTGAGCTCTTTAATTTTTTTTCTTTTATCAGAGAACATATGGACCAATATTAGAAGGGGTATGAGAAGAAAGGGGAAACATAATTTAAAAAATAAAAAGAGGCCGGGCATGGCGGCTCATGCCTGTAATCCCAGCACTTTGGGAGGCCGAGACGGGCGGATCACGAGGTCAGGAAACAGAGACCATCCTGGCTAACAAGGTGAAACCTCGTCTCTACTAAAAATACAAAAAATTAGCCGGGCGTGGTGGCACGCACCTGTAATCCCAACTAGTCCGGAAGCTGAGGCAGAGACTCGCTTGAACCTGGGAGGCGGAGGTTGCCTTGAACCGAGATCACGCCACTGCGCTCCAGCCTGGGTGACAGAGCGAGACTCTGTCTCATAAATAAATAAATAAACAAACCACCACTTGAAAATTGCCTAAGATGACATCAGTCTTGCAGAAATGCATAATGTAATTTAATGGATTTGTATGTAGAGGTCTAGTGGAAACCAAAAAAACTTTTGCAACTTGGCGTTAAATTTCTTGCCATTTCCCTGTGTTTGTTCCAGTGGGGAAAATGTGAATGCCCCCTGCTGGTCCTTTACGATAAACCCAGCAAACCACAGAGAAAAGTTCTCCACTAACCGCTTAGAATTTACGGGAACCATTATGTTACTTTTTAAAACCCAGAGGTTGGCAGGATTCTTAGGTATTTATGATCATCAATTTTTAGGGCAGACAGAGACAGCCCCAAGCTTTAAAACACATAGGGGCCGAGGTAGGCGGATCACTTGAGGTCAGGAGTTTGAAACCAGCCTGGCCAACATGGTGAAACCCCGTCTGTATTAAAAATACAAAAATTATCTGGGCGTGGTGGTGGACGCCTGTAATCCCAGCTACTCGGGAGGCTGAGGAAGGACAATTGCTTGAACTTGGGAGGTGGAGGTTGGAGTGAGCCGAGATTTTGCCACTGTACTCCAGCCTGGGCGAGAGAGCGAGACGCCATCTCAAAAACAGACAAACCAACCAACCAACCAACGAACCACATAGGGGTTGATGGACGCTCTCCCCGCCCCCCCACTATGGACTTACGCTGGCAGCCCAGGGGGTCAGTGACGCTCAGTCCGTAGTGGTTGGGCTTGCACTGGTCGCATTTGGCTCCTTCCACGTTCTCCTTACAAAGGCACTGGCCGGCCACAGACCGTAAGGCAGGATCAGAGTGGCTCACACAAATGCCACCAGATATGGTCCCATCAGGGTCACATTCACAAGCTGGGGACACAGACATTCATTGTTTTAGTTCATTGCAAATTGTGGGAAGCCTGAAATATAAGCACAGCATTTTACTCATGCTATAACTATCTTGCTTTGTTTAAATAATTAAATGTTTAAATAATTAGACCACTTGGTAAGAGCTATTCAGAAATGTCTCCCAGATCTCTAGCCTTGGAAAATGTTGAATAAATCCATGCGTATGTTTTTAAAAGACTTTTAAATGATTCAAAAGTCAGAGGACCAGAGGAAGACTGCTGTTATAAAAATTAAGACTAGATTGTGTTAAGAATAGACTGATTCTTCTGGGGATGATGAGAACGTTTTGGAATTAGGTAGAAGAGATGGCTGCACAACATTGTGCTGGTGAACTGTTGTTCATTTAAAAATGGTTAATATTTTATGTTATGTGAATTTCATCTAAAAAATAGATTTAAAAGAAGACTCTAAAGGTGAAAATAAGGTCAAAATCTCTGAAACCTGGTTAAAAAGTAAGTCTCTCCTCTCTGACAGAAAAATATGTCACAAGGAAAAGTGACATTCTATTTTATTTTTCCTGGAAGAAACACCTGTAAGAAGGAAAGGGAGGGAATAGTGAGAAGTATTCATATCCTTGGTTTTGTTGGGGGAAATCTGCTGACAGGTCAAGAGCTTGATGGAAGAGATTCTGGAAAATGGGATAAACAGTCACTTGCAGCAAAGGAGCAACAATGGTAGCAACCTTTTTTCTGTTGTTGTTGTAGACATTTGAACAACTCAAAGATGGTGTGTCATATGAAAAAGAATGTTGACCGTGTGAATCAATTCCAGAGGGTAGAATCAGGAGAGAGTAGAAGTCACAAAAGGTAGTACTTGGTTGAGTTTAAGGAAGAACTCTCTAATAGTCAGGGGTGCCCGATACTGCACTAACCCCTCATCATCGGAGGTGTCCAGGTAGATGTTGAAACAGCACTTGTGGCTTTGGTATGGACGACAAATGTGTTGTTGGACATTAGATGACCACCAAGGTCTCTTGTACCTTTGTGGTTCTGTGTTTCCATGGGGTTCCACTTTTAAGGAGTGCAGTAAAAATAAAAATATGAATATCCTGATTTTAAGGAACAGTCACATTCACATTTATACATGCTTGCTTTGGATTACTAAAAACAAAACTGTCAAGTCTAAAACCATGTCTCTATAACCACCATTTAGGTGAGTGAGTTTAGTGAAAACAATTCAGTCAAACCACTTGTTTCGCATTATTGAAGCAACTGGTGTTTGCTCTCTGACGCAATCTTTCAAATTTCAATCATTTGTTATTTGTTATTGTTTTGTGACTGGTGACTTACTATGAAAAAATAGCACTGAGTTCTGTTTAGTTTGGAAAAGCCACAATTTTCTTCTAATTAAAGCCAGTTGCTTCTAGAAAGAAGGGAACAAACTGGATTCATCTTAGAAGTGGCCAAAAGGAAAAAGCTAAAATTTCTTTGGGAGACACTCCAAAGAATCAGTATTGAGTTCCAGAGAATCATTTAATTATGCACAGAAGTATCCTTTGGGAAAGAGATGTGGGAAGGGTAGATAGTAAATGTTCTTTGAAATAGCCTTATGTCATGACCTTTAGAAGTCTAATTGAACGTCTTGGTGTCACATAATTCTAGCAAACTTTCATTATCAGTAGTTGAGTCTACCAAATCTTGGTTTTTCTGTATCAAATTTAATGGCAACTTAATTGTAGAAAACTTAAAATTAGTCAACTCTTATGCCTGGAATCTGCTTATGTAAATATTTAGGTTCGAACAAGGACAACTTAGAGAAAATTTATATGAGAATGCTAATCAATCTTCAAATACACATCATTTGTATATATACACATAAACATTTGTTTAGGTAAACTGGGAGAAACTGGGGTGTCTCATGATAGTAGTTTGTTACAAGCTCCTCATCTACCTTTTATGGAAAAATTCCTTGTTTACAAAGAATGACTTCTTAGTTTCATACCAGGAGTACTAGTTTTCTTTCCAAAGTACTATCGAGTTAATACTCAGTGGTTTTTAAGGAACAAGACTTTGATTGATGTGCTCAAAATATTTGGTTTATTATTTCCAAATCTCTTTCCAGATTACTAGATTATCTGTTTCAATAATTGTATTTCCCTGATTCTACCCAAGAGAGCAATTTAATCTTCTTTTATAAATACATAGCTTTTAAAACAATAAAAGTTATGTGTATGCATGATTACAGATTGTGGTAAAAACTGTAGGATATTTAGCAAATTGCTCTAAAGAAATACATTTTCTGAGAATCTAGTTCTTTATATCAATTTTGAACAGGTCACATAAGGTAAATTTTATATAGTCAGGTGCTTACTGAGTAATCCAAGCTAAAACATTTCATTGATGCATTTTCTATATTGTGGTTACTTAAAGTTTGAAATCTAGGACATTGAATCTATTCAGGTGGCCAGTGAATTACACTGTATAAGACTTCATTTTATATATTATGATTATATAAAAGTTGAAGTTAGATTTTATAGCAGCTTCCCTGCCCCCACTTCAGCATTATATGGATATACCCTAAGAAGTGGGATCCCTGAGTACTGGGAGAGGCAATCCTCCATGGGTGCTGGTATTGTGAACGTTCTTGCTAAGTGTGCCAGCTGTTCAAGTCCCCACTGGTTCTTTACCTAGCCATTTCTTAGAGTTGTGCTTGCAGTAAGCAACCTTGAGGGATGGAGTGGCATCTTCCCTGAATAAAAAATAGGCTTGCTTCCACTTACTATAAAGCAATGAATCCTCCAAGTTCAGTGTTCCTCAGCTGTATCATCAACTCACTAGATATGCATTATTCACATGGTATCCTTTGTGTCACTCCCATGGGACATGGGGACATGGAAACTCAGGCTAATACAATGATCTTGTTGCTTGCTATGCCATGAGTTATAAAGTCTTTTGTCTTTGGCCCAAGAGTTTTGTGTCTTCTGTTTGTATCCATGAAACAATAACAGGCTAACTTGGTCATCTGCAAGTAGAGTAAGATTTCAGACCCAGTTACTGACACTGGGTATTTGAAATCAGGATGGAGTATTTCTGTAGGCAAAAAAATGTATAGCAGTGATGGGACGAGAGTGAGCAAGCAAGGTGGCTGGGGTGCAACATTTAAGGAGGTACCCACTCTCAGATTTGTGTAAACAGCAAGTGTTAGCCCTGCACTTCCATCGCCCTGATAGCGAGTTCTTCCTTACATTTTGGAACTTAAGTGCCTTCCTTGGCTCACTCTAGTCCCAGTCCTGCAAGAAAATGCAAATTAAAACAATGATAAGTTACCATTTGATTAGTGAAAATTAAAGTGTGATAAAACCAAGATAGCAAAAATTGAAGTTTGACAAAACCAAGTGTCGGCAAGGATGTAGAGCCCCAGGAACTCCCATTTACTATTGGTGTGAGTGGCCATTGGCATACTCACTTAGGGGACCATGCAGTGTTATTTAATCAATTTGAAGTCCATACTCCATGGCCCAGAAATTCCACTGCTAGGTATATCTCCTAGGGACAATGTTTGCATAGATGCACAAGGTCACATACACAAGAACGTTTACTGCAGCATCCAAAGAAAAATGAACAAATAAGTTTTGTCATACTTAAAGGAAAAACTTCTGTAAGAAATTAAAATGGAAGAACTAAGACTACCTGATATAGAAAAGTCTCAAAAATATAATGTCGAATGAAATACCCAAGTTGCTGAAAGACACATACAAAATGACATAATCTATCTAAACTTTGAAAACATGTCAACATATATTGTTCATAGATAAAAACACATGTGAAAGTGTGACAAAAAATCATGATAATGCAAAATATATGAGTTTACCACTAGCAAGGAGGGTAGACAAATGGGACAGTTGTGTACCTGAGACATCAATATAGTGCCTGTCATGTTTTATTAAAGAAAGTCCCAAGAGTGACAGGCTAAGACTGTTTTAGAGAAAGCTGATGGTGGGGTATAAGGGTGTATATTATATTATTCTCTATTATTTTTATACATGCTTGAAATATTTCATTTAAGAAGTTGAATTCAAGATAAAAGATTTTTAAAGGTTTTTAAAAAGTGCAAGATAAGTAACATGTTAGCTTATGCATCTTAACAGCAAAATTGAAGTGTCTACAGCCAGTCGAATGTTTTAGCCAATTTACCACTTTGGTTCCTCCCCCAGCAGGCTTCCATGATACTTAAGGTGTCTGCCTCTCCTGGTGGAATCCTGCATAATTTCCCAACTACCAGGACAGACACAGATTATTTGGATCAACTTGTTTGCAGAAGGACGAGCTCTTAAAGCTGAGGTATTTTTGCAATCCTCCACTCTCCAAAATAGGGTAGTTTGGAGATGCCGTTAAGCAGAGGGGGCGCAGGCAGCTCCAGTAAGATCAAACTGAACTTTGCTCAGACAGTGGGTAGGATCCAGGTAGAGCCCGGGGACTCACGAATGCATGCGTAGGGATCTGAGATGGTCTTGAGCGGATCCCTGTAGAAGAGGGGCCTGCAGCGGTCGCAGTGCTGCCCCTCAGTGTTGTGCTGGCAGTCTTCACACACGCCCCCGCTGAGGCCACCGCTTGCCAGGTACGTAGTCATGTCAAAGTGACAGCGGCTGGAGTGGCTGTTACAGCTGCACGCTGAAAGGAGAAGAGAGTGACTGAGAGGTAGACTAAGGCCTCGGGTGGCACAGCCAGTGCCCCCGCACTGGTCAGGGCACCCGCTAGTCCTCCTTGTCCTCCTGCCATTTCGTGTTCTTTGTATAGATGCACCAAACAAAGGGCCAAAATGTGTGTCCTCGGGGGATCGTTCTAACACTCTGATTCTGCTCCTACGCTTTCTATAAAATGTGCTCCCTATACGTTAAATATGTAGTTTTTAAAAATCAAGTGAACAAAAGTAAATCATTTCGGTGATCTAAAGCCACAGAGTGCAATATTTGTGGTGTTCATTAAAGGATGCATTTACTGACTTATGCTTTGTGCAACTGAAATTTTTACATGACATGTTCTGCATGCTCTGGGATTCCTAGAGAAGACGGCAGAGCTCAACCGGCCTGGCCCCTCTTTCCACAGGAGCAGAGAGCTGCAAGGGCTGCGGTCAATTTTATCTCATCTGAGGCTAGGCCAGAGGCCTGGAGGGAAAGGCAGTCTGTTTGGAGGAATTTGTCTTTATGGTAATGTCTACACTGTTTGTCTTTTTGGTTCTTTTCCTGTAAACAGTCTAAGGTCAGGCTGCGTTTTCCCGGGTCTTGTATACTGTGACTCTCATGGATGAGGCTTTTTTATTAGAGCTCTTCTAGGGACATTTCATTCCCTTAAACTCTGTTTTTCCTAGTCTGGGAAAAGAAATTGAATAACAAATTTGTTTGGAAGTTCATTAAAATTCAGAGGCAGCAAACATGTTAGCCAAAACAAAACCAGCATTTTATTAGCCTGAGTATTTTATTTAAAACAATACAATGGCCTGTCAAACTCATTCCTGGGCCTCATTTCTCCTATTATCCTACAGATGGGTTTAAGTTCACGTTCATGGAATATATGACTGTTCAGGATGGCAGTACAGATCTCTGAACCAAGCCTAGTGTTCACCAAATTCTTGAAGTTGCCTTGTCCCCACTGATATTGCCATTAGATGGCTCCATCCCTCTACTGGAAGGGTGCCACACAACATGCTTACTGTTTCATTTTTAAAATTAAACTTAATTTGTGGTGGGAGGGTTGGAGAAGTTGGCGATTCTTCTATGTGGGATAATTGGGAACATCGGGATATCACACTATAGGAGCTGGGAGGACAGCCTCCCCACTTTGGTGCCTGCAGCCCCACAGAAGTGAACGAAGTGTTTCTCAAAATAAGGAAATGCAGAGCACACTCAGTCTATGCAGGGAACTGAGTTTCACCCACATCTGCAAGCGTTGTCCTGGAGGTCTGCAGCTGGCCTCCAAGGAACGTCCTGGAAGAAGTCCTTGCATCTCTCACAGTTCGGACCATCTGTATTGTGCTGACAGACACACTGACCGTGAACCTGCATTGTGCAATAAATAGAGCGTTGAAAGAGGGCTTGTCCTTGGGGACGTTGGGGTTCTTTAAATGGGAAATGAAATACCAGGTCCTGGTACCTCTCTGATCCTTAGTTTCCCATATGTTAATTACAATACCAACCTTGATTATCTTCTATTATTTTCTTAACTAGCTTTAAACTTTATAAAAATTTTAAAAGTTCAGTGAACTTCTAAAATACAATACTTTTTTTTTTGGCTTTTCTGAGTTCTAGTTTCAGGGCAGCACATTGCAGCCCTCAATAAAATGAGGGGCAGGATGGCTAGGGGGTTTGTGGGGAGTTGGGGGAGAGTAGTATATGGGATTGGTTAGGAGCATAAGAGAAAATAGGGAGTTAGAAAAGGGAACGAAGCTGAGGAAAGCCATGTGATTCTCCTGGATTTTCCCAAAAATGCTCTAAATGGCTCACATGCGAGAGAGAAGCTCTGTTTCCAGTGAAACAGAGGTAGCTGAACGGGAAGGCACACTAGCTCAACATTAAGCCTTGTATAATTATGGCCTAATAAACAGTTGACATTTATTTAGTAGACACACTCCCTGGGGCTCTGCATAAAACTGCAACTCTTCTACAATGTCTTTTAAGGCTAGTCCCCCCAGATGAGAGAGATCTGCCGTATTAAGACACAGCCATTCCCAGTGTAAGAATGCTACTTGGATTGAACATTTTACGATATCAGATATTGCTGAAACACCTTAGCATTGACTACAGGGTCTTGCACACAAAAGTCCTTCAGTAGATTTTTGTGAGAGAATGAATGTGAAATTATTAGGTTGGTACAACAGTAATTTCGGTTTTTGCAATTAAAAGTGTTGGCAAAAACAGCACTTTTGCACCAACCCAATATGATCCCTCCCCACCAAATCTCCATGCTCTACAAAATAAATGAAAAGAGGGCAAGATGAAGTATCTTGAAATCCTAAAGTATAAATTCTGCTCACTAGTTCAATGATGTCCATATGCCGCAGAATCCACAAGCACCTGTGGCTGGAGGAACTGGAGGACCCTAGGTGGCCTATCAGGATAGGTTGAATGGTACCCATCTCAGCATAAAATTGGCACTTAGATTTGTTGATCTCCATGTGGAGTGTCTCATCTATATATAGCACCAGGACAGTGAAAGGCAGGTAGGACAGCCCACTGTTCTTTCGGATTAATAACTCACCATTCCAGGAGGGCTGAAAACATCTCCCCGCATCTTCTGCATAGGGCGACATTCGCTAGCATGGCCATTGCAAAAGCAGCTTCCCCGAACAATCATCTCGTACAGAGCATAGTAGTATTTATCAAGGGAATCATGTTGCCTCCTTCCACGCAAAGTATCCCCAAGGGTGTGGAGCTTGGTAAAGTTTATCCTCAGGTTTGTCAATGTCACAAGGTCTAAAGAAAGGAAAATAATGAATCAAAGTGAATTTGAGGTGCATCAGTTCAAGGGACTCTTCTTGACTGATATACACTTAATATACTATAGAAAAGCGATTACAGGCCTGGTGCGGTGGCTTGCGCCTGTAATCCCAGCACTTTGGGTGGCCGAGGCAGGAGGATCCCTTGAGCTCAAGAGTTCAAGACCAGACTGGGCAACATGGCGACACCCTGTCTCTACATAAAATACAAAAATTAGCTGGGCATGGTGGTGCATGCCTGAAATCCCAGCTACTCGGGAGGCCGAGGCACAAGAATTGCTTGAACCCAGGAGGCGGAGGTTACAAAGAGCTGAGATCACACCACTGGACTCCAGCCTGGATGACAGAGCAAGACTCCGTCTCAAGAAAAAAAAAAAAGAAAAGCAATTACAAGGAATATGCCAAACGTGAAATTTTTTTAAAGCTGAAATGAAAAATATAAAGGAATTCATACCTTGGATGTAGGGGCTATAAGCGTTTTCAGTTTCAAAACTGGGATCCAAAACTTTTAAAACAACCTGTAAAACAAATATAAATTTATAGTATATTACGCGAAAACGTAATTGTCAAACACACTCTTTTTTTTTTTTTTTTTCAAACCTCCCAGGCCCAAGCAATCTTACCACTTCAGCCTCCCAAGTAGCTGAGACCACACACATGGACCACCACGCCCAGCTAATTTTTAAAGATTTTTGTAGAGGTGGGGTTCTCCCTATGTTGCCCAGGCTGGTCTCGAACTCCCAGGCTCAAGTGATCCTCCTGCCTCAGCCTCCTAAAGTGCTGGAATTACAGATGTGAGCCATCACACCTGACCGTGAAATGCACTCTTACAGAAGAGACCCTGATCTTACAAAAAGGCTGAGCCATTGCTTCCCAGCTGGCATAGAATACAGATTATCATTTGGGTTACCATATGAATAGAAGTACCAGGAGCAGAAATAAATGAAAGGTATTATCAGTCATTTCCGGCTCTTTATGTACAAGTGGTTCATACAGGCAGAAAAGGCAAAGAGAGTGCTTATGCTGGGTTGGGATGGAGTGACGGATAATTTGGCAAGCCATGATCAATTCGGATTTGGTAGTGAATTCTGGAGCTGTCTTCTGCCACTAATTCTTTCTGCTCTACCTGATAAAATAGTACCTGTTCAATCCCACTCACTCCAACCTTCTGTCAGGCACCAGCTTTGCTCAGAGGGATGTTCCTGGCAGATTCTCCTGGGGTGGTGGTTTACAGAGCACGGGGATGAGATAGCTAATGCCAGGCTGCTGCTAGCTTACATGGCTCCTTTGCAAGCATTAGAAATGGGCGTTCCTTCTTCTGGGTGCCTGGTGCCATGGTGCCCCGTTTAAGTTTTATCCCACGCCCACCTTCAGCTGAGCACTCTTGTGCAGGATTGCTTCTAAAAACATATTTAGTATTTATATGGGACTCATTTCAATTTAGACACTTTCATTTTTAAAAAAGCAACAGCCCAACTTACATTACAGTAAACACTATCAAAAGTTTTTCATTTAAGTTAATTACACTTTTAAAAAGTTTAATTTATATAAAATAAATACAAGGAAGGAAATGCTACCTCTCCACCTGTTGAGGGTTCAATATCCGAGTATCTGGAGTCACAAACAATGTCTCCCACTCCCTGGGCCTGGCCAGATGTGATGTTAGGAAAGGAAGTGGCACAGTCTTTTGCAAAATATTTGAACACTTTCCAGGTGTGTCCATAGTCTGTGGAACGTTCAACTAACATTGCAGCAGGCCGAAAAGTCTAGGAAAAATGAGTAAAAGTTGGCACATTTCACAAAGGCAGATTTTATTATCAACTTCAGATTGAATATTTATATTTTCTAATTCCATTTTTAAAAACTTTAGATGTATCTTTTTGTTGTTTGTTTTGTTTTGTTTTTGAGACAGGATCTCACTCTATCGCCCAGGCTGGAGTGCAGTAGCATGATCTTGGCTCACTGTAGCCTCAACTTCCCAGGCCCAGGTGATCCTCCCACCTCAGCCTCCTGAGTAGCTGGGACTACAGGTGCATGCCACCATGCCCAGATAATTTTTTTTGTAGAGCCAGAGTTTTGCCGTGTTGCCCAGGCTGTTCTCAAACTCCTGGGCTCAAACGCCCACCTCAGCCTCCCAAAATGCTGGGATTATAGGTGTGAGTCACTGTTCCTGGCAAGGTCTATCTTTTAAAATCTACTACACAATACACACACCACAGTCTCTTTTCAGTATTTATGAGTATTACAGTATTACACACTTTGTCCTCATAATCTAATTACATTGTAAAGATATTTATGGCTTTGTGAATTATTAATTGAAGAAAGATGGCATATAAATTGAAAAGCTAATGTAGTTAATATTTTACAACAATTTGTTGTGATTCTCTTTGCCAAGCATGCTTTTCCTCTGGCAAACTCTTATACATCCTTCAAACCCTATCCATGAAGTTTATCCTGGTTCCCCACAGCAGATTTAGCCTCTTAAATTCCCCAGCATTTTAAATCAATCATCCCACTAATTCTGTACTTATCACTTTGTATTACAATTTTCTATTATATTTATATGTTTCTATCCATGACTAGATTGTGAATTCTTTGGAGACAAAGACTGGTGTCCTTTTTTTCATTTTTTAAATTTCATATTCATTTTTTCTTACCAAAATGAGCATAAAGTCTGACATCAAAATTAGAATTTCCCTGAATGATTAAAGAAGCACTATAGCACAATGATTTTCTCTGGCATCTGACTAACCTTAGTAAAGACTCTTTTAATTTTTCTTTCCCCTTGATTACAACCTTTCCATTTTTACCTAAATAATTTCCAGTTCTTGCCCTTTACTCCCAAAAATTATCTTTACAGTTCTTGTGGTTCCTATCACCTCAGTACTAGGAGTTTTCCTTTTCTCTGTGTCTTCTAATTTTTTAAAAAATCATATAGTCATGGTCATTGATTTTTAAAAAGTGGGTTTTTTTCTTCATGTAAGAGTCAAAGCTCAGGTGGCAAAGGTCAAGTCTGAACTTTTTCTGTTTTTGTTCACTGCAAGGAAGCAAGGCAGTGAAATTCCAGATAAACACTGAGCATTTGGGGAATAGATAAAAGAGGGGCAGCAAGCCTATTTGTCTGTACCTTAAAGGTCAAGATAAGGTGGCTGAACCGAAATAATGCCTCTAAGTCCAGTCTGATGCTGACATGATCAAGACCTAAGGAAGAATCCAGAAAGAAGAAAATCAGTGATTTTGAGAGACTCCTGCTTATCGTGTTAATTCCCCACTGTGGCTTATCTGTAATAAAATCTTTTTGATGCCACAAGGCTGATGATCACTCTTCCCAGTCTGTTGGAGTGGTATCCCATGCCACTCCAAGCCCAGGAGGTGTGCAGAGCAGGATAGGTTTCACCCTGACTGTGCCCACATCTGTGTTTTAGTGGCAACACACATGGCCACTATGTGGCAGCATTACATACGACCAAGGGAGTTTCAGGACATTTGTCCTAGGTGGAAAGAGAGAAAGAGAGGGTTCATTTCCTTGTACTGAAATCTTGACTACACATAAACATGAGCTAGCTAGCCAGAGGATGGTAAAAACCAATGCACCCGTTTCTTTCAAGAGCTGCTAACAGTCATTTGAACTAGAATTTCATTGTCACCTGGCATATAACACAGCTTGGAATATTCCCCTTGGAGTGGGGACCTGTGGGCTCCTTTGTGGCTGTGGTGGTGGCAGAGGTACCCTGGTCAGGGTTTTGCACTGAGCTGGTTATGATCCATCTCTAGCACAGATGTGGGGTATCAGCCCTAACCTGGACACAAGAGAAGCCCAGATCTCTCTAGAGCAGCACTGTCCAACAGAAATAGAATATGAGACATGTATGTAATTTCAAATTTTCTAGCAGCCACATTAAAAAAGGTAAAAAGAAACAGGTAAATTTGTTTGTAATAATATACTTAAACGAACATATTTAAAAATTATTTTGACATATAATCAATATTTTAAAAATTAGTGATTTTTTTAAAGACAGAGTCTTGCTCTGTCCCCCAGCCTGGAGTGCAGTGGTAGGATCTTGGCTCACTGCAACCTCTGCCTCCCGGGTCAGGGGATTCTACTGCCTCAGCCTCCTGAGTAGCTGGGACTACAGGCTTGCTCCACCATGCCTGGCTAATTTTTGTATTTTTAGTGGAGACAAGGTTTTGCCATGTTGGCCAGGCTGGTCTTAAACTCCTGAGCTCAAGTGATCTGCCTATCTTGGCCTCCCAAAGTGCTGGGATTACAGGTGTGAGCCACCGCACCCTGCCAGAAAATCAGTGATTCTTTATTATACATTTTCTCCCAAAACTATGTCTTAGAAGTCTGGGGTGTTTTTACACTTCCAGCCCATCTCAATTTGGATTAGACATATTTCAAGTGCTCACACAGGACAGTATGGCTCCAGACAACAGTGACTGCACTACAGTGAATTGGGGTTCAGCCTAGAGTTCTAGGGTGAAAAGCTTAGGTACGTGTTTGCTGCTGAGTGGGCAGCCACATTGCAGGCTGAGTGTCAAGGGTCCTAACCCTTTCTAGGAAACAGATCTGTCCCTCTCTCTAAGGTTCTTGGTTGAGAATCCTTGCTCTATGTCATTGGCTTGGACAGAGTGACATTCCCTTTGTGAGGAGATGTGGAACAAATGTTAGATGTGGGGGTCAAAACAGTCATTAAGCAAAAATGGCACCATTCATCAGGAGGACAGGTGGCTGTGGAAAAAAACACCTCACATTCATTAAGGAGAGTCCAGCTGGAGATCAATAACTAGGATCCAAAATGAAATGACATTTAGTAGACACCAGTCAATCACTGGTCAAGTGGATGGCATAAATAAAACAACCTCATACTATGCTTGCCCTAAACTATCTCATATATTATGATTATTCCTACACTCCCTTCTAATGGTCTAAAATCTCCTAAAGGAAATACATTCAGGAGTTTGTAGAGAATAGAGGAATTATAGTCCAAAGTTCAACACATAGCAATGTAGTGAATGAAATCATCTTGTGGGGGTTAAGGAAAACTGAAGAGTTCTGACTAGTGTTAAAGAGGGGTCATCAAGAGTATACAAGCCTGCATTAGGAAAGTCCGGCCTGGATGGACGTACGTTCGGGCACATGAGGCCCATGACTGGGGGTGGGACATGAGGATCCCTGATCAGGTCCACATTTATAGTGAGCATCTAGGAATCTGGATGGTCAGCGCCAATGTAGGCTCAATATCACAATTGTTCACAAAGAGAGAAAGGCATACATCCAGGAAGGAAAGAACTTCAGTCCGTAGCCAGCTATCCTTTCAATTCAGAGATTTTACTTTGGCTTACAGTAAGAAGCAAAATATTCTTTTTCTCTTTCCCTTCATGTGTTGAAGGAAAAAGCACTTGGCGCTAACTCTCAGACTTCCCTTGGCATTATTCATTCAGTTTATATCAGTGTTTTGTATTAGGCTTAATTTACCAACACTTCATAAACTTTCTTCTTCTTCTTATTTTTTTACAAAGAACAAAAGGATGCAGAGATACTTTCTTCCACATGGAAAGAGTGAAACATTCTGAGTTATGTGCTTAAAATACACTTTGATTTTCCTGTAAAGGAAAGTATTCTTGTTAAAATGAAAATAAATTGTATTCTTACATGGGTCTCTATATTCTTGGAGTATACTGTTCCATTCCAATATAATACTTTGCTGTGACATTATTAAAACCATACAAGGAATAAGATGTCATATTAAAATATTGAAGAAATAAACAACTGGAAAGGAACTTAAATCATACCATTTTCAGATTGCCACCATTTCTTTTCTCTGTCTGGTTCAAAACTTACAATGACATTCTCAATGGTGTGGCTGTTGGGTTGGGCGTACGGATCATATGGAAATCTAGAGTCACAGATGAAGCATTTTTGTTCCCCCTGGAAAACACCATCATTAAAATTAAAAATAAAAATTGGAATTACATATTGTTGGGCTAAATTAAAGGCAAGCTGTACTTACTATATTTGTTTTCCAAACTGGCTAAAAATAAAAAGCAGAGGAAATAACAAGACATCAAAATGCCTATCAATAGGTGCCTAAGTACAACAATAAACTATGAACTAAAATTTTATAAATTTATATATTTGGAATAAAAATGCAAATTTATGCAAAACTAATTTTCTGTCATATAAGAGGCAGAGGATCTGGAAGTTATTTTAAACTGTACACAACTAATATGAAGAAATAAAAAACTAGAAATAGACCTCTTAGAAGGTCTTAGTGAATTGGAACTAGTTTTGCTTAGGATTTTTTTTTTTTTTTTTGAGACAGAGTCTCACTCTGTCACTGAGGCTGGAGTGCAGTGTTGCAGTCTCCTGGGTTCAAGAGATTCTTGTGCCTCAGTCTCCCGAGGAACTGGGATTACAGGCATGCACCACCACACCTGGCTATTTTTTTGTATTTTTATTAGAGATAGGTTTTCACCATGTTGGCCAGGCTGGGTCTTGAACTCTTGGCCTCAAGTGATCTGCCTGCCTTGGCCTCCCAAAGTGTTGGGATTACAGGTGTGAGCCACCGCCCCGGCCTGCTTAGGATGGATTTTTGAAGGTTACAACAGCAAAGCCTGGCCTTCGAGTTTGCTTAATTTAATACATCTACTTGCAGCTATACTTGAAACTCCTAAGGGGCTCTACAAGGATTTCCAAAGCACTGTCAGTGGCCTGCAGTTATTCCTGGCTAATACTCAGAGGACTCTGAAGGAGCTCTTTTGCAAAGCTTCTGGGAAGCGGGGGCTGATCATTATAACCTTCTGTGCTGGAAATTGCCTACAACAGCGTAGGTTCTCAGCTGGTGGCACTCAGTGCACGTTGCTTGTATGTCCTAGCCATGGCTCACAAGGCCCAACATGATCTGGCCAAGGCCACCTCTTTGCCTTTATGTCTACTTGGCTTTTCACTCTCTTGACTCTGGCTACACGTGCTTCTTGCTATTTTTTAAGCACTTAGAGTCAGAAGAGTTCAAGTTGTTCTTCCTCCCAGTTAGTCTTATCTCTTGCTCCTTCCCTTCTTTCAGGTTTCTGTTTGAATGCCTTCATTTCAAAGAGCCTTTCCCTGACTACCCTATTAAAATGCCACCATCTTTTCACCCCCGTAGGCCTCTGCCACTCTCTATTTTTTGTCCTGCTTTATGTATTTCCTAAGCCCTTATCACTACTTGAGGCTATATTATACAGTTGTTGGTTTATTGTCTGTCTCTATAATGAGAATAAAAACTGAATGAGGCAAGGACTTGGTTTTGTTTATTGCTGTATCCCCATAACCTAGAATAGTGTGTGGTACATAGTAGATGTTCAGTAAAATTTATTAAATGCAGGATGATTTTAATGATTATTTCAGTTACAGTCTGTCAAAACAAATCAACCCTTCAAGAGATTCATATAATCAGTGTATCTTAGCATCATTGGTCACTATAGGCCTTATGGTTGAAGAAAGCCAAAATGCCTTTTGAAAATTAAGGCAAAATGGATCTGAATAAATTTTGCACAGGGGTAGGCTCATCCCAGTGACCAGTAGAAGCTTTGTGATTCTATCAGAAGTAATGGTCTTCAAATAATTTCCAATAATACTATGGAAATTACTTGAGAAAATGTTTAACTTCAGGGCTTGTGAACCATTTTTTTGGTTAACATTTTAGAAGTATAATCTTTGATGAGGTTGGCTTCAGAGGATGCTTAGTTGTGGCTACTAAATCTTGGATAATTTAGTAGGTCAATGTTGACTGGAAGCTTCTGAACAAAATGTTTTGCTTGGTAGCTCTTTCTTAGATAACAGATGGGAAAAAATCATCCTCTATGCTGCGTGAATGTTTGTCTAGACCAGTGGTCGTAGCCCCTTCTGTAATACACTTTGTCAGCCTGAAATATTTTGAGGTTTTTTCCAGCTCTAAGCTTTCTAATATTTCTGTCATTCTCTAGACAAAAGAAGCCTCCACAGTTGGAGTTACTTCTATTTTTGGTGGTATAACTTTGAGATATAAGAACACCAATTTCTAATTACCATCAGAGTATGTTGGCTCAGGCAACAGTAAGCAAATGCCAGTGGGAGAACAAGATGGGTGGTGCTCATATTGGAAAGTGGCGGTGGCTCATGCCTGCAATTCCAGCATTTGGGAGGCTGAGGCAGGCGGATCACTTTAGCCCAAGAGTTGGAGACCAGCTTGGGCAACATAGTGGGACTGGTCTCTATAAAAATACCAAAAATTAACAGGGCATAGTGGTGCTTGCCTACTCCACCAGTAGGTGGAGTAGCCTCCCCTACTTGGGAGGCTGAGGTGGGAAGATCACCTGAGTCTGGGAGGTTGGGGCTGCAGTGAGCTGTGATGATGCTACTGCATGCCAGCCTGGGTGACAGAGTGAGACCCTATCTAAAAAATAAATTGAGTTGAGAACCACTTCTTTGTCCACAGCACCTGGAGTAGGTAGTCACCTGGCCTAGAGTTGAGCAGAACTTCCACCATGTAATTTCCTTGCACATGTAGAGAATTTGCTTTCTTACACAAGTACTTCCCAAACTTAGAACAGTGATATGCACCCAACTATTGTCTCCACTTATTTATAATAGTCACCTTTTACTAGAAACCAATTTGAATACAAAGCATTTCCCAGAGACTTAAACAGTTGCTTTAAATGAACAATACATGGAAAAGCCTGGACCACTAACATTAGGCTTATGTCCAACTTCCTTCCTGCACATCCTCTCATTTAAGGGGTGGACGTGATTACCTCAGGGTTTTCAGTAGGGACGATACTCAGGTGACCTTGGATGCTTGTTCTGCTGCCAGTACATGGAGAGGAAAAGAAACCTGAAAAGCCACTTATCCTTTTATAAAACTAGTCTTTAAGGGGAAAAGGCATAAAAATATGTTCACATTGGGAATTTATGATTTTTAGACAGTATAACTTCCAAGTGGTATTATGTTGGTGTACAATCAATTCAAAGTTCTACACCTCTTCCATCTCAAGGCAGAGCAATGAGGACTCATGTTCAGCATAATGGCAGCAGGCCCTGATGAATCTTCAAACTTCATTAAATGAGTCAATTAGGTTTCCTCTATGGGAGTGGCTAAGGTAGCCAAGTAGACTAGTAAATTTTATAGCAATTCCCTACAAAGATTAACCAAAAAGACTTTTATGTCTCATTCTGAAGGTAACAGGAAATGGAAATTAAGCAAATCTTCCTTATTTTTGATTAGTTAAGGTTTCCTGGACTTTGAACTATATGAAAGTTGGCTTTCTGTATCTGCAAGTTCCATATTTGTGGATTCAACCAACCAAGGATTGAAAATATTTGGGAAAAAATAACAACAATAAAACAATAACAGGGTAGGCCCAGTGGCTTAGCCTGTAATCCCAGCAACTCAGGAGGCTGAGGTGGGAAGATCACTTGAGGCCAGGAGTTTGAGACCAGCCTGGGTAACATAGTGAGACCCTGTCTCTAAAAAGACAAAATTAAAATTAGCCAGGTGTGGTGGTGCATGCCTGTATTTTTAGCTGCTTCAGAGGCTGAGGTACACTCCAGCCTGGGCAACAGAGTGAGACCCCTGTCCCTAATCAAATAAAAATAAGATAAATAACAATATAACAATCAAAAGAACACAAATTTTAAGATGTAGTGTAATAATTATTTACATAACATTTACATTATATTAGGTATTACAAGTAATCTAGAGATTATTTAAAGTACATGGGAGGATATAGGTAGGTTACATGTAAATACTATGCCATTTTAGATCAGGGACTTGAGCATCCATGGATTTCGGTGTTTGGGGAAAGAGTCCTGGCACCAATGCCCCATGGATACTGAGGGACAACTGCACCAGTGTCTCCATTGTTTAGGAAGGAAATTGTCTCCTTTAATGTCTGAGTAGCCCCAGGTGTACCTGGAAAAATCTACATCATTGATTAAATAATGTCCCAGCAAATAAACAAAGAGCCAACCAACCTCTAGGTAACTGAGGATGCAGTATTTCTGGGCTCTGCTCAGCCCACAGGTAGAAGAAGCCGTAAGCTGCATGTTCCTGCCCACCAGGAGATCGCCAGTGGTGGGATGACAGGCACCCCTGTTGCAGTCATCTTGAGCTTTTGAGTAACTGAGCCACCCTTGAACACAACAGAAATAGCTTACACGGAAGGCAGTCTAAGGATAGCACAGGGCCTGCAGAAATGACTGGTTAAGGGGGAAAGTTATGTATTTATTTAATATTGGCCAAAGATGTATCAGACTTTTAAGTTTGTTAATAGATGACAAATGGTCCCTACTTTGCTTGCTGGGTGGCATGAGGTGTAATAACTCTTTGAGTCTTTTGAAATCTGTATTTCAAAATACAGATTTGGATTAAAGATAAATACTTCTAAAATGTGTTGAACTGAACTCCATATCAGCAGGATTCTCCATCAAAAAGAGATGCCAAGAAAAATACACTTGAAAGATACTGCATTCTGTATCCCTCTCTTATTTACAATGGACACCCGCATATGAAAGTCCAAGAGATGCTTCCATGAAAATAAAACGAACAAAACAAAACTCTTTAAAGTTGTTTAGTCTAGCATTTCCCAAATTTATTTCGCCATGGAAGGCATTTTTTATTCAAATCAGGTTAACATTTTGTGCAATACTAGGAAAACACTTGGGAAATCCTAAACTCAATTTTGTTTAAGTGTCTTCCAGTCTTAAAAACCCTATGAATTTTGCCAGGTGCATTGGCTCATGCTTGTACATCTCAGCACTTGGGAGACTGAGGTGGGAGAAGTACTTAAGGCCGGGAGCTCAAGACCAGCCTCCTCAATATAGTGAGACTCCCATCTCCACAAAAAAATTAAAAGAAATTAGCCAGGCATGGTGGTGCATGCTTGTAGTCCCAGCTACTCAGGAAGCTGAGGCGGGAGGATTGCTTGAGCCCAGGAATTCAAGTCTATAGTGAGCTATAATGGTGCCATTGCAATCCAGCCTGAGTGACAGAGCAAGACCCTATCTCAAAAGCAACACCAAAAACAATCCTATCATTTTGGAAGTGGGGAGGTCAACATGTCTTACTTAGAGATTGAATTTAAAGTTAAATCTCAGGAATTAATTTATAAATCCATATAATCAAATTATTCTGGAAAATTTCATAAATTACCTATATAGTACAGCATACATAGTTTTGTGTAGACAAATCCTAACATAACGTTTGAGAACTATCAAGTTAGATAAAGAAGGAAACAAAGGAAACTCTACATGCAAATGAGCAAGCATTCCAATCATTCCGAGTTAAGATAACTGTTAAACATCTATACGGGCATGAGGGGCAAGTAGGGTGATCTGAAATAGTTCTTTCCTGCAGGGTTTCTTCTGTCATGTTATCTAATACACTTTGGTAAGCAATAATTTATTAATGGATTTGTTAATTGTTGGGAAGATTGAATAAAACAAAGTGGAATCCTACTGGGGGTTAAGATCTAAAGTTAACACACAAAGTTAAACATATATATAATGAGTGTCTACTGTATTTTGGGGGTAGCCACTTATGTTATAGGAAAGGGGTCCCGACCCAGACCCCAAGTGAGGGTTCTTGAACCTCACACAAGAAAGAATTCAGGGCGAATCCATATGGTAAAGTGAAAGCAAGTTTATTAGGAAAGTAAAGGAATAAGAGAATGGCTACTCCATAGACAGAGCAGCCCCAAGGGCTGCTGGTTGCCCATTTTTACAGCTATTTCTCGATGATATTCTAAACAAGGGGTGGATTACTCATGTCTTCCCCTTTTAGACCATATAGGGTAACTTCCTGATGTTGCCATGGCATTTGTAAACTGTCGTGGCACTGATGGGAGTGTAGTAGTGAGGACAACCAGAGGTCACTGTCATGGCCATCTCGGCTTTGGTGGGTTTTGGCCGGCTTCTTTACTGCAACCTGTTTTACCAGCAAGGTCTCTATGACCTGTATCTTGTGCTGACCTCCTATCTCATCCTGTGACTTAGAATGTCTTAACCATCTGGGAATGCAGCCCAGTAGGTTTCAGCCTCATTTTACCCAGCTGCTATTCAAGATGGAGTTGTTCTGGTTCACATGCCTCTGACACTTATAGAAATAGTTTTATTTTTTCTTTTAAAAAACTATATGTGAAAAGGACAATATTATTTTATTGTTAATTCAGTTAAAGCATTAGGATCCTGTTTGATTCTGGAGGCCAAATCTAAGCACTAGTTTTCTCTTTATTGCAATTCAAAATGATAGCGATAATTTTGTAGACGTAAAATAGCCTCTAGATGGATGGGCAGAGGACCTAGAATGGCTAAAACATTTTGAAAAAGGAAAATAAAGGCGAAGGAATAGCTCTATTCAATATGAAGTCTTACTATATAGCTATAATAAAGAAGAAACTGCGATTTTGGCAGAGGAATAGACACCTAGATCAATGGAACAGAATAGAGAACCCAGAAATAGACCAACAAAAATATGTCCTACTGATTTTTGAGGTGCAAATGCAACTCAATGGAGGAGGAACAGCCTTTTCAATAAATGGTGCTGGAGCAATTGGATCCACAGCCAAAAAAAGAAAAAGAAAAAATGAACTGCAAGCAAAACCTCACACCTTATATTAATATTAATTAAAAACTTTAGCATAGACTTAAATGTAAAATGTGAAACTATAGAGCTATGAAACTCATATAAAACATAGGAGAAAATCTGGCATTTAGGGCTAGGTGAATACTTTTTAGAATTGCCAAAAAAAAACATGATCCATAAAAGGAGAATTTAGAAAATTGGACCGTGTCAAAATTAAAAACTTTTGCTCTGAGAAAGACCTTGTGAAGAAGTGAAAAGGTAAACTATGGAGTAAGAGAAAATACTTGCAAACCACATATCCAACAAAGCTCTTGTACTTACAATTTAATAAGAGCTTTCAAAACTCAACATTAAAAAAGCCAATCAAATGAGCAAATGGCAGGTGACATGAACAGAACACTTCAGTGAAGAAGATACACAGATGGCAAATAAACACATGAAAAGAGGTTCAACATCATTAGCCACTGGGGAAATGCAAATCAAATCACATTGAGATATCACGACACACCAATCAGAATAGCAAAGATAAAAATAGTGATAACACCAGATGCTAGAAAGGATGTGAAGATCCCGCATACCTTGCTGGTGGGAATGAAGAATGGTAGAGGCACTCCTAGGAAGAATATGGTAATTTCTTACAAAACTAAGCAGGTGCTGATCATGCAACTCAGCAAGGGAACTCTTGAGTATTCATCGCAGAGAAATTACAACTTATGTTCACACAAAAATCCTATACAAATGTCCACAGCATCTTTATTTGTAATAATAAAAAACTGGAAACAACCCAATGTCCTTCATTGGGTGAAGGGTTAAACCAAGTGTGGTACATCTGTACTATGGAACCTAGCAAAAAAAAGTAGTGAACCATTGATACAAGCAACAACTTGGATGGATCTGAAAGGAACTGTGCGGAGTGAAAAAAGGTTATGTACTGCATAATTCTATTTGTATCACATTACTGAATGACAAAATTGTAAAGATAGAGAACAGATTAGTGGTTGTCAGTGGTTAGGAAGGCAGGTGGGGAGGGAGGTGGTTGTGGCTATAAAAGGGTAGTACTAGGGATCCTTGAGGTGGTGGAACTGTTCTGTATCTTGACTGTGGTGATGGGCACATAAATCTATATGGTGATAAAATGGCATAGACTCAAATACATGCACACATGAGTACATGTATAACTGGTGAAATCTGAATAAGGCCAGTGAATGACATCAGTGTTGATTTCTTGGTTGTGATATCGTGCTATAGTTATATAAGATGCTATGACTGAGAGAAATTGGGTGAAGGGTATATGGTCTCTCTCTGTGTTATTTCTTACAGCTGTGTGTGACCTTACAATTATTTCAAAATAAAAAGTAAAAGAGTCAAACAATCCCCAACCCCCATCAGCCTCTGGATGGTAAACCAAGCAAATCCCAGACTCTAAAAATACACATGTGACATGTTCTAGCTGCTCTTATACACTTTATCCTTGAGACATGAAAATTTATGCCAAGGCTTATTTCAGTAGACAGGAGTGACAGGGATGGGCCTATAATAAGAAATAATAACCATACAGTGAAATCAGCTTGGTTTCTTCTCAGTTTTCTCTGTTTAAAAAATATAATAATCTTTTCATGAACTTGTTTTACATTTAATGGCTTTCTTTCCTTCAGTTTGACCTCTAAAATAGCCTATATGGTTATTGAAAAAACCGTGTTATTTCTCTTACTTAAACATTATTCACATGAACTATTAATCTGGTCATTTTGTATCGTTAGGCATGAAACAGACATGGATCATAAGTTCTACAGCTAAGAATGTGATAATGTCTCCACCCACACAAGTTACTAAATGACACTTTGAACAGGAAATTTTCTATTCTCAATCTCAATGTAAAGATTATTATTCTAAAGGAAGGGCACATTTCTTTCTCTTTCTCTGAGATAGCTATGTGAAGAAAGCTAGCTCCATCGGACACTTGCTGTTTTGTGATATAATAAATGGTTAATGTGGACTTTTATTTAACCAGCAACCCACATTCATATTTTGTCTGTTTGTTTGTTTTCCAGAATTGGTATCTAGGATAAATAGCTATTCAGAAGTTTGGACTCCAATAGACCAAAGATTTTTAAGGACAATATCAGGTATAATATTTCCGTTGATGTTACATGTGAATAAAAGAAGACTTCCCTTCCAGGGATTTATTCTTTTAGACAAGTTCCATCCTGGATTTTTTTTTAATTGGAATTGTTGCCTTAGAGATTTAACATGTTTTTATAACCTGACTTGGCCAAACTTGTTTTCATCAGAAATTTTTTTCCAGAAAATATATTCCAGGACTTAGGGAAATTGAACTATTATTCCTGTAATATTATAAGTGCAAATATGTACTTCTTGTCTAAAATATTTGGTAAAAAGTGACTAGAAATGTAAATAACTTAAAGTTTCATGCCTGAACATAGACTAAGCAATATCCTTCCTGGGATGAAGTTTCCAAATGCCAAATCACATTAGCAACGGGTTGGAATTAATTCAGAAAAGAAACATGATTATGTCTTTTGACAATCAACACGTTCCTAAAAAATGACGCAACCTGAAGATAGAATGTTATGAATTTTATGAATGTTATGAAATTCCAAAATGAATTTAGGAGATCTGGTCATTTAAGGAAAATATACAGTAAATTTTCTGTAAAGAGTTGTTTTATAGAAATTACTGTTACTATATAATTTCTCTAGTATTTCTGCATGTTGTCATAATTTTCTCAAACACGAGATGCTTTCTCACACTTTAGAGTTCACATCAGAGCTTTAGAGGATGTAAACACATGTTTATACGTTCATGCAGATTATAATGGGTGAGAAAAAATACCAAGAATGCGGCCTGGCACGGTGGCTCACACCTGTAATCCCAGCACTTTGGGAGGCCGAGGTGGGTGGATCACCTGAGGTCAGGAGTTCAAGACCAGCCTGGCCAACATGGCGAAACCCTGTCTCTACTAAAAATACAAAAAATTAGCTGGGCATGGTGGGAGCACCTGTAATCCCAGCTACTCAGGAGGCTGAGGCAGGAGAATTGCTTGAACCCGGGAGGTGGAGGTTGCAGTGAGCCGAGATCACACCATTGCACTCGAGCCTGGGCGACAAGAATGAAACTCTGTCTTAAAAAAAAAAAAAAAAAAAAAGAACGCATGTAGATAAGGTTTGCACTTTGCGTGAAGTTCCTAAAACCTATGGGGCAGTGTACTTTTTATGATTATATCTCCTTATATTGCTCAGTCAGAAGGCAAAACTAAGTGTTTAAATAAGCTGCAGTGTTTATGTAAGTGTCTATGTTCAAACTATCAATGGGAAAATTCCCAAGCTGATGATATGTAGCTAACCTGCTTGGGAGTTTGACCATCGGCAACTCAAGAGGTTTGGTTTAGGTCAGGGCAAGCTTACATTTAGAAATGTACGATTGATTGTAGTGAGGTCTTTTCTGCCCAAGCTAATTTAGTTTAGAAGATTCCTTCTCCAGAGAGAGGAGTCCCCTAATTGAGGAAGGCTCTCTCAGCAACTGTGGATCGGTTTAGAACTTTTGCAAGATGTGAGTAAGATATTCTATATAAAGGCTGGGGAGAAGGTAGAGTGATCCTCAGTGGTCCCTTCTGATTTTGGATATTGGTTTAGTTTCAAAGAGAACATGTAAGGCAGGTGCAGGTTAAAATAACTATTTTTCTGAATGAGACCAGTCCTGGGATGTGGAAGATGAACTGAGGGCTCCAGATGAATGACAAGTTTCTGTTCCCACTGGGCTGTGGCTCACCTCTCCAAGGCAGGGGATTTTCAACAGAGAACAAATGAGTGCTTACCATCTGGACCATTACCAGCAAATCTAACTGGAAAATTACCTCAGGGTTGGAAAATTGTGAAGAAAAAAAAAAAGGTGAGATTCTGAAGGCTTGTTGTCATAAAGAAATTCAGCATAAATCTTTGAAGTGAAGATTCTAAGCAATTTAGTTAGTACTCAGTAACCAAAGGCAGGCCTGTTTTCGACGTAGAAAAGTCAGATCAAAGAGAGTAATTGTTGGAAACATCTTCTCTATGATTAATGCAAATTATTCTCAGCTTATTAAAGATGGCGGGAGCATGGAGAATTTGGCCTATTAGCTTAGAGCTGCTGCTTACTTAGAAGAGGGAATTTTGCCTGTAACTTCTTCACAAGACCTCATTGCTGGGACAAGTGTTACATGGAAAGCATAGCTATTTAAAAAATTAGATGCATTGTATTTGTAAATTAAGACACTGAAACTATTATCTGTTCTTTAATATTTTACTTTACTTATCTGAAGATAACATTCCATTAAAAAGTGATAGAAATAGCTATATGTGGATACTAAACATGTTGGAGTGGAATTTTTCAGTTGCTTGACACAATTACACAACAACAACAGAATAGCTATACAAGTATACAGCACTATAGAAGAAAGAAATGAATATGTTTAAAAACTATTTCCACTAAATATTCTAGGACAGTACAAGCAGTAAATAGATTTTGACAACGAATACTCACCAAGGTGCAAAAAAAGGGTCAGTTGAAATTGCATTCTTTTGTCAGGAGATGATTAAATTCAATTCTACTGGGTTAAAAAAAGGTTAAAGTCAATCACTGATAGAAGAAATAATTGCCATCATCACATGTCATGTAAAAGTGCTCAGAGTTATTGAATGGTTCTTATGCTTTAGACATACGAAATAACCATACTGTCCAGATCCTCAAAAAATAAGAGTGCATAAACATTTTAACAAATATTTGTTTGCTCTTAATGTTTGCCATTTTTTGAAATCACAGAATTCAACTGTTTGTGGGAAATAAGAGGAAACAAATATAATTTCCTTTGCATATTTTAATTTTAACCTACTTTTTGCCCATTCTTATTTAGAAACTTTTTCTTCTAAAAATTACACAGTTAATACATACTTATTATAGAAAAAGTAGAATATTCAGACAGGAAAAATGAAGAAAAATATCACCTATAATACCACCCGCAGTGGGCCATGATTGCGCCACTGCACTCCAGCATGGGCAACAGAGCAAGACACTGGGGATGAAGGGAGGCCCCTCTCTCAAGAGCCTTTTCTTCCATACTTTTTCCTTGCACAAATAATTTTCAAAAATAGTATCACACTGTTTTCTTATTTCGATCAATACATTCCAGGCATCTTTCTGTACTAACAAATGCACTTTTAATTAGTGATATTTTATCAAGATTAAGATCACCTGGAGTCTCCTATAAAGCAAACTTGTGATTTTCTTCTTTGTAGATTTGGCCATGGCCGTTGAGAGAAAGGCCTCCCTCCATCCCCAAGTTACCATTGAAGAGAGTTCTGATCCAGAGTGGGGTATATATACACTTCAGTGGGTCTGGAGAAAAGAAGGTAAAATTTGTAATGGTTTTTTTTTTTTTCCTTTTTTTAAGACAATGTCTCACTCTGTTGCCCAGGCTGGAGTACGGTGGTGCAATGGTGGCCCACTGCAGCCTCAGCCTCCTGGATTCAAGCTGATTCTCCCACCTCAGCCTCCACAGTAGCAGAGACTATAGGCATGTGCCAACATACCCAGCTAATTTTATTTTTTGTAGAGATGGAATCTCACTGTGTTGTAAGATGGACACCAGTATTTTTAATTACTGCATAGTATTAGTCTGAATGTAGAAACTAGAATTGATTTAATGAATTCTCTATTGGTTGATGTGTACTTGGTTTATAATATTTGCCTATTATAAATATTTCTGCTAAATCTTTGTTTATAGCCTTATTCACTAGGATATAGTAAATGGAACAGAAATAATGAGCCAAAGAGCATATATGTGTGTGCATATAACCACATATGTATACAAAGACTGTATATATATATATACACACACACACACGCATATATACAAATATACATACGTATATGTGTGTATAAAGCTTTTGATGTCACTGTCAAACTACCATGCAGAAAGTTTGTTCCAATTCACACTCTTATAACCAGACTGCAAGCACTGCTAACATGAGCCCTTACCAACATGGAGTATTATTTTTAAATATCTGTCAGTTTAAAAGGCAAAAAAAAACAAAAAACACCTCACTATAATTTATTTGAATAGTAGGAAATATAAAACCTCTTTCATGTATTTTCAAGTGGGACTATTTTTTCACATTCTACCTTCGAGGCTTTTCCTGGTGAATCCATTACCCTCCTACTCCCATATTCCCAGTCCCTGCACGTGCACAGTCCCTGCGCTCCAGCCTCAGCACTCCGGTTTCTGTTTTCTGAACCTACCTCGCACGCTGTTTCCTTTGCCTTGAATGTCACCCTCCTAAGCCCAAATGTCAGCCTCCCTATGAAGTCTTTTTAGGGTGTTTTGCAATGCCTGATTTTAGGCAAATATCCCATTCTGTGATTCAGGCTCTTTATGAAGCCTAGGGTTCGCTTTGGAAGTCCAATGCTGGAAAGAGACTCACTGAGAAACAGTCCTCCCATAGGAGCTCCATCAGAATGAGCCCCACCTGTTGGAAAAGTCTGCAATCTTGGGCTAATGGCCTCATACAAAACCTTGTGAAGACCTATAGGAGAATCCAGGTTGCAGCTATAGGAAGGTCCATTCTGTATAGGCCACCTGAACCTGCACAGGCACTTTTCTAGGTGGTACTTTCTTACTGCTTTTTTCTCACAGGCAAGTCAGGAGCTTGGCTTCTGTTCAGCCGCCCAGATACACTTCTGATAAATGAAATATCTAATTCTGATGCTGTCCTGTATTTAGAACTGCCAGTGTGCTTCATTCTGTCCAGAAATGCAAAATGATTGGCATTATGGTCATTTAATAAGAATGGGCATTATTAGCAAAGTTTGAAAATATGATTCTCTATAACCAAAGAAACTGAATTCAGTGAGATGACAATCTCTGTGAATAGCCTGCGATTCAGGGCTTGTAATGATCTAGGCTCTGAGTTGCTGGGGTAAAGTGCTACATAGGATATATCATGGCATTCCTGCTTCTCTCCAATGGAGAACTTATTCACAGGGCAGAGTCCAAAGCAAAAGACTGTTTCCAGCTACAAATGATGGGCTAATCTCTTCCTACATCGGACAGGTGGGAGTGAAGCAGACTGCCGAATTCCCAGGACTCAGATTTAGAAAGACAGGAGGTGGAACTCTAACGCTGAGTGCAGGAGTAAAAGAACAAGCGGAATGCCTTTTGCAGAGCATTTGGGGAAACAAAGCTTCCTCAGTACCACAGTTCACCACATTTCTATGATAAAAATGACCTGCTGAAAATTTCTTCAGTCCATATGGGAATTCTCTTCAAGCAACAATAAAGGTCATGGTACAAAGACTACTGGACTTCCCAGTGTACATCAGCCAGGTTTAAAAATGACCTGCCCCAAAGGAGCAGCAGGAGGAGTCAGAAGCAGATCCCAAACTGAACTAGAAGAGATACCATTTCCTTACTGATAATTGGTTAAGGATTATCACAGTTGCTATGTGAAGAGATAAATGACAGAATCACACAGCTTGCCAATAATTCTGTTAGATTAGCAGGCCACAGCCCTGGATGCAACTGAGAATCACTTGAGAAGATATTTTTAATGACTTCCTTTTTGAAATATTTATTTTTAATTGTGGTAGAAATACACCTACATAAAATTGACCATCTTAATCATTTTTACCTGTACACTTCAGTAGTGTTAATTACATTTACATTGTGAGCAACCAATCTCCAGAACACTTTTCATCTTGCAAAGCTGAAACTTTGTATCCATTAAACAAGAAGTCTTCATGTCTCCCCCAGCCCCTGGCAGCCACCATTCTACTTTCTGTCTCTATGGATTTGACTACTCTAAGTATCTAATATATGTAGAATCACACAATATTTGTCTTTTTTGTGACTGGCCTATTTCACTTAGCATAATGTTCTAAAGGTTCATCCATGTTGTAGGATGTGTCAGAATTTCTTTCCTTTTTAAGGCTGAATAATATACCATTGTATGTACCTGAGGAGATATTAAACCACCAATGCTCAGGCCCAACTCAGACTAATTAAGTCAGAATCTCTGGGGTGGGACCCAGGTGTCAATGTGTATAAAACGCTCCCTAGGGGATTCTGAGATGTAGCCAGGGTGAGAACCACTGATGGCTTGCCAACACCTAAAACTGATTAATTTGCCCCTCACACTTGCTCTGCTCCTGGATTCCCTTCTAAGAGAAGGGCATAACCCAGTGCTTTCCAAACTTTACTGCACATTAAAATCACCAGGGTTTTTTTTTTTTTTTTTGGAATCCTGCTTCCCAGGTCACATTCCATACCAATTACACCACAATATCTGGGGATAAGGTCCCGACAGCAGTATTTTTAAAGATTCCAGGTGATTCCAATGGGCAGCAAAATTTGAAACCCACTGCATAAGCATGGACCAACTGTCTCAGACTAGAAACTTGAGGGTTACCTTTGATTCCTCCTTTTCTTACCCTTCAAATCTAAATTCTTCTCATCAAGCCCATTTGATCTTATCTCCTTAAACAGTGGTTCTCCAAGCATAGTCCATGGACTTAATAAGATAACCAATTCATCCTAGTTTGCCTGGGACTTTTCTGATATTCTCATTGCAAATCCCCAGGTTCGGCAATCTCCCTCAGTCCCAGGCAAACTTACATGGTTGGTCACCCTACCAGATGAGCAGCATCAACATCATGTGGAAATGCCAATGATCAGGGCCCAGCCAGGGACCTACTGATTCACAGACTCTGGGATGGGGCTCAGCATGCTGCCACGTGCCCTCCAGGTGAGTCTGATGAACGCTCAAGCTTGAGAACCACTGCCCTAAGCAACTCCCAAGTCTTTGCACTACAAAGACTGACGGCTCCTCAGTAGTAAGACTCTGCAGGCTGTCGTGTTGGGGTGAGTACAGGACATTTGGCAATGTTTGCAGACATTTTTGGCTGTCATAATGAGAGGAAGATGCTGTATGGCAGACACACCTGAAAGCAATAACTTAAGCGGACCCTGAGAATGACCTGTGGTCTAAAAGGAATGTGTGTTTGGAGTTCCAAGCTAAGGAATCCAGGAGTAGCCAACCTGAAGATTCATTCCTTATCTATAAGGAACATCTGAACCCCTGGCCCATTCCATGGAACACGGCCGATACAGGGGATCGAGGCCCTTTGTTTTTTTGTAAACAAAGGTTGCCAGGTGGAGGTTGTTAGAGGGAGGGTGCTCAGTGAAAATGCTGTATGAACTGCATGATTTTTACAAGCAGGAGCGGTTCTCCAGTCCAGCCTTACATACAGCCATGGGTCTGCCCTGTATATAAGTCCCCTTCAATAAACCCTATGTGTTGTTCGCTGGTTCCAAGTCCCTTCTTTGGCCTCTCAAACATGGTGTCATCCCTACTGAAGTCAATAGGGTTCTAGCATGACAGACGCTACTGGCATTGAGTGTGTAGAGGCCAGGGATGCTGCTAAGCAAATATCCTACGATGCACGGGACAGTCCTGGGCCCTACAACACAGAATTAAACATCCTAAAATATCAACAGTGCTGATCTTGAGAAACTTTCTCAGTGGCTTCAGTGCCCTTAGCTATGGGCCTTATCATCTCAGCCCTTATTTCCCAAAATCACTCACCTCTAGTCTTCCTCCCCATTTTCTATTTCCCATTTTAGGAGAGCTAAGCTCCAAACTAGATAAGTATTATAATGAATCTGGCAACTTCTAGAAGTTCTGTTATCTGAAATCACCTATCCAGTCACTATAAAACCCACAGCTGCACATACAGCGCAATTTCAGAAAATGTGGTAACCCTATGCATGCCTTCCTTCATCAAACTATAAGTTTAATTGGTACTGCTTTTCTGGTTGGTTTACCAGAGCTGACATTGTAAAGCCTCTCAGGGGCTACATGGCACTTTTTTCTTGTTAAATTCGTCAGTGAGTTTTAGTAATATATGTAAAAGTGATTGAGACTAATAAACAAAACATTATGCCTCCTTTGGATGAGATATGTATAAACGTATTTCCAAAGGCGCTGGGTGCATTTTGATAACTGTTTAATGAATGCTGCTAGATGACACTGGTCTTAAAATGTATTAAGTGTTGCAATAAACAGTGAAATATATTAGACTGACAATAACTTTCTGGCATTGCTAATTGATTTAATTTACTGACCATTCACTTATATTTGCCTCATCTGCTCTCACTTGAAGGCTGCAAAGAGTTTACTCTTTTTTGTCAAAACAATTTGGATGAAACAGATGAAAAGAAAAGGGCCATGTGGTGCCCAGTTGCCCAGCTCCTAGAACCACGGGTGCATCGTGTTTGATAAGACCCTCTCCGCAGGAAAGATATGCATTCCACTCCTGTTTCTACTACAGCGCCTTTCTTCTACAAATTGTACAGTAATTTATAACACAGAAGATAATTATAAATACATTTATATTAGTCCTTAAGACTTTTTCTGGCGCACAAATAATTGTCTATATTTAAAGTGACAGTTCTCAGAAATCTTATATTTAACTTTCCTTTGTCTAACTTTTTTTCACGTTATGTCAGGACTCATTTAGATATTTCAACTGTTTTACTTAAATTTCATCATAATGAGGAATGCAGAATACAGAACTATAAAGTTTACTATTTTTTTTTTTTTTTTGAGACAGAGTCTTGCTCTGTCACCCAGGCTGTAGTACAGTGTCACATTTTTGGTTCACTGCAACCTCAGCCTCCCATGCTTAAGCAGTCCTTCCACCTCAACCTCCTGAGTAGCTGGGATTACAGGCATGTGCCACTACGGCTGTATAATTTTTGTAGAGATGGGGTTTCGCCATGTTGCTCAGGCTGGTCTTGACCTCCTGAGCTCAAGCAATCTGCCTGCCTCCCAGAGTGCTGGGATTACAGGCATGAGCCACCAGGCCCGGCCAAGTTTATGTTTCTTTTAGTTATAGCAGACATGCTTTTCTTAAAACAATATTTACACATATCTAGAACATTAACAAAATATTTTGAAAATATGGGTAGTTCTAATGCATTTAAAACTTTTATAAGTTGTCATAAGTTTTATAACCATAACAAAAACAAACATTCGCTGAAAACACAATACAATTGTACATTTCAACACTACATCATTTGAAGCTCCCTTCAAGGTACAGTAAGGGTCAAGTTGTTGGCTTCATATCACAATGCACTAACATCAATTTTCCCATTGGATACTGTTTCATGTTGCAATAACCTTTATTTAAGTGTCATTGGACTATCATTCTGTAAAAGTAATAGTAATCTATGTGCTAATATGCTCCATTTCTTACTTTATGCCAATTCCACTTACCCCCTAAATTCTAATACCTTCATTTAATCCATAAAAATGCCAATTTGCTAGTGAGAGAGCAGGCAAGACTTACCAGGATTTGGGAGTCTTTGTGGAGAGGTGCAGGCAGCAAACGGGGCATGTGAAGACACACCTGAAAGTTAGAGCCAGTTTATGTAGAAAACATTCTCCCCGAGGCACCTAAAAGTAGGGAAAAAAAAAAAGACGAGGTATTCCAACACTTGTCAAAAAGGTGATTTGTGAAGACACTTAAGTTTTCACTTATACACACACACACACCCGCACACACACACATAAACAGGGAAATAGAGCTCAGTTTTACAGCAAATATTTTTCTTGTTTTCTCTAAAACCAATTTTAATAGCCAGGAATAATGCACAGACATTTTGTTCCCTGTTTTATTTATTTTTTTCTGGTTCATGTTTTAGCGGTCATTTTCAGACAGCTTGATACTTACCAGCGATAAAATGTGCGGAATTAGATCGGCTTGTTTCTCAGGAATGTGAGACCCCTGACTCCATCCCAATCTACTTTCAGGCGGACCAGGTGGAATAGTTTCAGATGGGTTCCCAAGGCTCTGACCAGTCCTAAGTGGCTCAAGATCATCTTAAATGGCTCATAGATTTCTGTTTACCTTGTGATTTGGCAAGTACAACTAACCATTGTGGGAACGGCAAGTTTAAGTGGTTTTGGAATCCATGTGGTTTGAAATTTCATTCTCCTACGAGGAAGGTTTATAGTATAGAAATGAACCTACAGCAATCTTACATTTTATTCACTTGTCAGTGTATTAATATCTCCATTTCAAATCTGTGCAGTTTCAATGGGTAAGTTTATTGGTTGCTTGAAAAAACATTTAGGATTTCTAGAAGCTCATGGAAAACACCCTTAGGGAAGAATAATGATTGTGAACTGAGCCAAAATGAGATGCTCATTTTTACACAGCATTTACAAATCAGGAAATAGATTCAACAAACATTCACCAAATACCACTCTTACAGGCCTTTAAGCTTTTTCAAGGGTATTTTTCAATGCTTCTTACCTGTTATTTGTGTTTTAATTCATTGCTCTATTTTTCCATCGATGCCACTGTTTTTAATTTTGTTCCCTATAGGTCAGGTTCATCTGCTCACTCCTGAGGTACTAGAAAGCAAACTCCAAGACGGCAGGAACATGTCTCTTCCATTTTAGGATGAAGTATAGAAGAAGCTTGCAGTCAATATTTGCTAAACTAACTTGTTTTATTTATTTTTTACAAGCCAACAGCTGCCACAAAGTACCAGGTGGTAGGAGACCAAAGAGCAGTATTTGGTTTTTAGGTAGATACTTCAGCAAAGTGTGTGAGTGAAATTAAGGGACTTTCAGTTTGTTCAATTGATGGGTTTGTGATCTGTTTTATTAGACCAATACTATTGTCCCTTTAGACTCTTAAATTATTGTGCAATGCATAAACTCTAGGCATTAAAATTTATATAATTTTTAAACTTATTTCAAACATTGGAATTTCATAGTCTTTTTTGCCTTTTGAGATATGTAAATTTTAAAAGCTTGTTGCATTCTTGAGTGATTTGATTATATCTTGAGGGTTTTTCCTGTTATATGTGTCTTCAGTTTTATTAGGAGAATCAAAGTTACATGGTTCAAATTCCAAAAATTTCCCTTTAAATAATCATGAATAGGTTATCGTAGGCTGTTTTCCTGTAAATTGATGCCATGTCTTGGGGTATCTGCTTTCATCTCAATGATTTAACTACTTACCTCTTAGGATTAGGTTTAGAGTTAGAAGCTGTCAGGCAGGATATATTTTCAAGAAAAATAATTTTCCCATGCAACTAAAAGATCAGTCTATCAGTTAAAAAGAAGCAGTCTTCCGGTATAGCTCACCTTAAAGTGTTGATATCTGTTTTTTAAAAAGGAAAATAGCTTTATTGCTTTTCCTGGAGAGTAATATATGCTCTTTTACCCAAAATCGGACAATATAAAAATTCAAGGGAAAAAGAAAGTAAAAATCCTTGAAAGCCTCAAATTTTTTGGTAACTATCTTTCCAGATCCCTCCTCCTCATTCTCTGGTTCTTTTCTTTAGTCTACATATGCCTGTAATTTTTCTTTATTCTCTATTTCTTTAGCTCTATTTCTTTAGTCACAGAACCTTAAAAACCAACAGATTCCATTAGGTAAAATTGACCTATCAGAATTCATTTGTTGCAAGTATACATGTTAATGCCTTCAGTTGAACTAAAGTTAAGTGTGAGAGAGATGAATATTTCATCTCTTCCTTAGGATGAGATATTTCCTCAGAAGTCAGCCCGGGAAGAAATTCCTGGCACAGTCTCATCTCAACCAGAACTGCTTGGTGAGCCTTCTGTAGCTGTGGCCTTGCCCATCTTTCCCCTGAGGTGGCCCACCTAACTGCAGGGCTGAGGAGGCTGTTCCTAAAGCGACTTGCCCACAGTCAGGATTCCATGAGGGCTAAGGAGTCTTCACTAGGCACAGCAAGGCTTGCAAGTCCTGACGGGAAGTGTGGAGGATTACTCAGTCACAGAAGACCTTGAAACAGCTAATCAGCCTTTAATTAGATTCAGTGAACCTGAATGAAGCTAAGATCCCAGTGCTTGAGGCAGCTGACACACTCTGCCAAAGCTCTGAAAGGACAGAAAGGCGTGGGCTGCCTACAACGCCCTCAGGCAGCGAGGAAGTGGCAAAACCCTCCCTGACAGAACCCTTGTCAACCCCCTTTGTATTATCTCAGAGTGACCCCAGACAGAGGGCTCATTGGCACCTGGAGAGAACCCCAATGGAATTACCATTTGGCTTCTCTTATAACCAACTCTCTCAGTTCTTCCCCTAACAGGAAGACCCATCCAGCCTGCAGTGGCCTGGGCCTGAGGTTATCCTGGCATCTTCCACCTCAGAATCTGCCTTGGTGTGCTCTAATTACAGAGACTGAGGTAGATGGAGTTCGCAGGGCATTTAGGAGAGAGGAGGAGAGGAGACTCAGGTCCATTGATTGTTCTTATAATCCCTGTAAGAATCTAAAAATACATTTCAACATTTATAGGAAAGTGCTAAAATGTACCAAATTTTACAGTTGTTGATAAATGTGTAACAGCTGTGTCATTTCTTTTTTTCTTTCTTTTTTTTGAGACGGAGTCTCGCTCTGTCGCCCAGGCTGGAGTGCAGTGGTGCGATCTCGGCTCACTGCAAGCTCTGTCTCCCAGGTTCACGCCATTCTCCTGCCTCAGCCTCCCGAGTCGCTGGGTCTACAGGCACACGCCACCACATCTGACTAATTTTTTGTATTTTTTAGTAGAGACGGGGTTTCACCATGTTAGCCAGGATGGTCTTGATCTCCTGACCTCGTGATCCGCCCGCCTTGGCCTCCCAAAGTGCTGCGATTACAGGCGTGAGCCACCGCGCCTGGCCAAAAGCTGTGTCATTTCTAAGCAAAAATTAACCAGTCTTAGAGTGTGAGACCCAGCTAGGACTTTAGAGATAATTATAGTTCTCTTTATCCTTGAGAAAAAACGAAAATCTAGAAAGTTAAATGTCTCAGCTAAAGCCACACATTAGTCCACGGTCACCTCACTGTAACAGCCCACAGTGGACAACATGTTTCTTTTGTCGTTTGGCGTGGTAGCTTTGTGGCAGTCACACTAGCACTCTTGAAGATTTCAGTGAATCCAGGGAAATGGGAATGTTTTGTAAGAGAATAAGTTGTACTAAATAATTTAATCCCCACATCAACCTGTGAGGTAGATACTCAATTATTCTCATTTTATAAATGAGAAAACTGAGGTACAAAGAAGTTAAGTAACTTGCCTATCATCACACAGATATCAACATTTCTTTTAATTCCCCCGAGATGAACTGAAATAGCAAGAAAGCAGGGGAAGTACAGCAGTAAAGATCAAGTTGTTGGGGGCCAGTCTCAGGTATCAAATGGCAGAACCAATCCTCCCAGGGACCTTCCCTTCCATCACGCTGAACTGTGCCAGGAAAAATTCTGAAAATCTTTGAAATGAACAAAAATATTACTTGGTATCTTATGTAGTATATCTTTCCTGTTTATTTCTGTGTTTGAGCTAGTTTACAACTCTGTACTCTTAGAATACTGATAGTACAAACGACTCTTGTCCATGGAAATGCCAGTTGTGTCCTGTAGAGATGCAGTTCATTATTGCCATATAGATATTGATAGATACAGATACCAGCCAATTGATTTCAGCATTTCTGATGGCTTATACATATGTGTTTTTAAAAAAATTCTCCTCTGAACTGGTCATAACATTCTCTTGTTTCTCTCATTAATGAACAAATTGAATAGACTCTTTGATATATGTTTGCTTTATATTTGTATAAGAGTCATGATTTTGCCTTTAAAAAATATTAACCCTTAACAACTGCTTGGCATTCCAGAATGTGCCTGTGTGTCGTATGTGGTTCCTCCTGCATGGAATGTTTTGCCTACTTTATCTAGATCAAGGATCAGCACTCTACAACCCACAGGTCCAGGCTGGCCACTGCCTGCTTTTATAGGGGTTGCAAACTAAGAATGGCTTTTACATTTTTAAATATTAAGAAAAATTTTAAAAAATAGTATTTTGTGACATATAACAATGATATGAAATACAAATTCTTGCGCTCACAAAGTTTAATTAGAACAGTCCAATTGATTATCTACATATTGTCTACAGCTGCCTTGTTTATGCTACAATGGCAGAGTTGAGTAGTTGTGAGAGACCATACCACCTGCAAAGGCAAAAACATCTACTAGCTGACACTTTACAGAAAAAGTTTGTTAAGCAATGATCTGCTCCATGCTGCTAGAGTCTCAGCATCACCTTCGAGTCATTTTCCCTACTCCTCCATTCTGGGCTGCGTTTCCCCTTCCTGATGCATATAATCCCCTGTGTGTGTGTCTACTCTAGCCATTGCCATCCCTGCTGTGTGGCTGACTCTCTCCTTATACCTCCACACCTAGTCTGTAAAGCCTTCAAGGACATGGGTTTTGTCTTATTTACCCTTCCATCCCCAAAGCCTAAGATAGTGACTGGCACATAATTTGCACTCAAAATTTGTTGAATAAATGCTTCTTATCCTGTACTGGGTAACAAGGGCATTTGCATAGCATGGTATTCTGAGCAAGTATTTAACAACTGGCTAGCTATCAACCTTATTTTTAAGATAAGATGACAGAAATCAGTTTTTATCTTAATCCCCAGAAATGAAATGATATAGCAAGGAAGTGTGCAGGTAGAGGTAGTGAAGACAAGCTTGCTGGGGCTTGGCAAGAGTGGCTGTGCTCTGAGAAGGTGGAATGTGCCTGGATGAGAGCACGTGTTTAAAACGTCTTAAGGAGACTGCCCAGTTCTAACCAGTGCCCAACTTGGGCAGAGATCGGTTGCACAGCTTCTGGGAGTAGCTTTCTCATTGTTTTTCACCTGCCTACTTATCCGTGGGTTTCAGAGTCCCTTCTGCTTGTCTTTCCATCTCCATTAATTCTTTGGTTTTTCTGCCTTGCCCTTGTGGCTTCCCGTATCCCTCAGTGTGTTTGACCCAAGCACCTCTCCGGAGGCCAGTTCTGCTTCTCAGGCAGCTCTTTGTGCTGCTCCAAATTTTCACTTCCAGAAGGTATCACTGGTGAGGAAAGCCAAGGGGTCATGTCACATTCAGTAATCAATACAGGATTTAGGTGATTAAAATAGCTTAGAGAATGAAAATATGGTTAGAACAAGATTTTCAGAAAACTCTAAGCACTCTTTCAGAACTAAGCCTTGTACGATTATAAGTGCTCCCCAAACTGGCATCAGTTCTTTTCTGAATCTGTTGATTCTCTTCCTCAGTCTTCAGGTGTGCTTCTCCACCCTGTCCTGCTACAGGATTTGTCATCACTTGGATGACCTAGGAATTCCCTGGTCCCAGACCTGAAATCATGTGGAGTCTTATACCTCCTCCGCCTACCATAGGCCTAAGCACAAATGTCAGTTCCTCAAAGGCAGTGACCTTTCTGTTTCCTTTGCAACCATCCCACATCCGGCATATTATAGAAGCTACAGGAGTACTGGCATTGATAAGATCACATTTCCATTTCCCACATGTTACGGGTTGAATTGTGTACTGTACCCCTCCCTCTGAATTCATGTGCGGAAGTCCTAATTCCTAGTACCTCAGAGTGTGAACTTATTTAAGAATGGGGTCATTGTAGATGTAATTAAAGTTAAGATGAGGTCATACTGGAGTAGGGTGGGCCCCTAATCCAATATGACTGATATCCCCTTTCACATACAAAAAGGGAAATTTGGAAATACAGAGACGTACACATAAGAAAAACACCACGTGAAGACTGGAGTTCTGCTGCCACAAGCTCAGGAACCAGAAGCTAGGAGAGAGGCCTGGAACAGCTCTTTTCCCGGCGCCTTCAAAGGAAGCATGGCCTTGCTGGCACCTTGATTTTGGACTTCTAGCCTCCAGAACTGTGAGAAGATAAAATTCTTTTTTTTTTTTTTTTTTTTTAATTGAAGCAGTCTTGCTCTGTTGCCCAGGCTGGAGTGCAGTGGCATGATCTCGACTCACTGGAACCTCCGCCACCCGGGTTCAAGCAATTCTTCTGCTTCAGCCTCTCAAGTAGCTGGGACTACCAGCGCGTGCCACCAGGCCCAGCTAATTTTTTTTGTATTTTTAGTAGAGACAGGGTTTTGCCACATTGGCCAGTCTGGTCTCGAACTCCTGACCTCAGGTGATCCACCTGCCTCAGCCTCCCAAAGTGCTGGGATTACAGGCGTGAGCCACTGCACCTGGGAAAGTTCTATTGTTTAAACCACTCAGTTCATGGTACTTTGTTATGGAAGCCCTTGCACCCATCTGTCTTCTTCCTAACCCCAATACTGGGATTGTGGGTTTGTTATCACTTAGAAGCCATTGCCATTTGAGTTTGTTGAACTTTCTGCTTTTCCAAACTAAATGTTTCCCCTTGTATTAGTTCCCTCTTGCTGCTGTAACAAAATTACCTCAAACTTGGTGGCTGAAAACAACACAAATTTATTATCTTACAGTTAAGAAGGTCAGAAGTTTGGAATCAGTCTCACTAAGCTAAAGCCAAGGGTTGGCAGATCTGGTTCCTTCTGGAGGCTCTGAGGGGAGAATCCATTCTCTTGCCTTTTTCAGCTTCCAGAAGTTTTTGTGGCTCCTTCCTTGTGTTACACAAACCTCTTGCTTCCATTGTCATGTCTCTTGTTACTAAGGTGGATTCTCCTGCCTTTCTTTTACGGGGACCACTGTGACTTTATTGTGCCCACTAGGATTATTCAGGATATCCCTGTCTCTATATTCTTAATCACATTTTTAAAGTCATTATTGCCATGTCATATATTCACAGGTTCCAGGGATTAATTAGGCTATGCACATCTTGGTGGGGGGCATTATTCTGTCTGCTCTACCCTCTTTCCATCTATTTCCTTTCCAAATTTCATTCATTTTCCAGGGTCCTCTTCTAGGATTCCTCTATTTCAGCCCACAGTGGCATCTGTCTTTGTAATTATAGTCTATAGACCACCACAGGGCTTGGTCCTAGATCTCTAATTGTTGGGTATGAAGTCACCTAGTCCTCCAAATGCTCTGAAGGGAAGGTGCCTGAAGTGCAGAGATCATTGTTTTCATTCTTCCATCTCTCTTGAAATCCATGACATTAGCTATGGGCCCAAAGATGTAAAAAGCTGCTTGATGGAAGGATTTGCTTTATTTTGGAGTAACTAGATGCAGAGGGGTAAATCTAGACCTCTAGATTTGCCCTCTCTTCTTCCTTTGTCCACATGCTATGGAAGTAAGACTGAGCTTGGCTAAACAGAGTAGAAAGCCGAGATCCCTAGTCATTGTCTACCCATGAGCAAGCTCTCCTGAATACAGCTGGTTAAGCGGTTAGGCATGACTTTCATATTCTTACTGTGTCCTTCCCATCTCTATGGAAAATAATTATCATGACACAACCCTGACAACCTCTAACCAGTCCCAACGAGGTTTAGGGGACTTTATGAAACAATCTATAAGAAGAGGGAAAGTCAAGGAAGCCTTGGCTCTGCCTTCTGAATCATCTGGCAGCCTCATGACCATCAGAGCTTAGATGATTCTTGAAAGCTGGCTGCCCTCATGCCACGCTCTATATGCAAAAATCCAAAAAGAGAAAGATGTGGGTCTCTGCTCTTCTATAAAAGTGGGTCCAAGCCTAGGTAGTCAGCTCCAAACCTGCATAGCCAGGAACAGCCTTGTCTTTCCTTTTCATAGCTTTTGGACTAGGGGGCTCCTGGCCTTTAAAATCAATAGGCTTGTTTTTCATTTTTAAATATTAGTCTTTTACAACTGGACAGACTTATAGGCCTACTCTCCTTTCATTTTGGATATCAGAATTTCACTTAGTTTAGATTTAAGGAGAAATAATTTAAAGAGAGAAAGAGCTTGTATTTTGGAGTCAGACACACTTGAGTTCATAGACTAGATCTCTTCTACAGCTGTGTAATCTTTGGAAATAAAAGCGATGCCACCTCACAGGATTGGTGAGAACATTAGATGGGAATGATGTACACATTGCCTTGTATAATACTTGGAATTTAATGGGCAGTGAAGTTGGGTTATCTTCTTCTTCCTCCTCATTTTAATCCAGAAATTCCTTGCTAAATGAGGAGGATTAAATGCTGGAAACAAATATAAAGTAGGAAAACACAAGGATTGTTTGTATTTGGGGGACAGGATGTGAAAGAATTTAAAATAATTTGCAAAGGATTATGTCTTAGTCTGCTTGGACTGTCATAGCAATACCACAGACTGGGTGGCTGAAACAACAGAAGTTTATTTTCTTACAGTTCTGGAGGCTACATATTCCAGAGCAAGGTGCCAGCCAACTCAATTCCTGGCAAGGATTCCCTTTCTGGTTTGCAGATGACCACCTTCTCTCTGTCCTCATATGGCAGAGAGAGAGAGAGAAAGAGAGAAGCAGCTCTGTGTTATCTCTTATTATAAAGACACTACTCCTATCGGATCAGGACCTCACTGTTATAATTTCATTTAGCCTTAGTTACCTCTGTAAAGACCCCATCTGTAAACATAGCCACACTGGGAGTTGGGGCTTCAACATATGAATTTGGGGTGGAGGGTGACACAAATATCCAGTCCATACAGATTTCAAAGTCATGTTTACACTTGAAATTTTCTTTCATTTCAGATTTTATCTTGGGCATTTTAATTGCGTTAAGATTGAGAAGAATGCTTCTTTCCCTACTTCTGCCTTTTTGCACTGTGGTGGCATCAGCCAGTGCTATGGCCTTTCCCCACAGCAGTGGAGATGAGTGGGGTCTTCTCACAGGTCCCCGATGCACCTGCCCAGTGAGAGTTCCGGTGGTTCACTGCAGATGAAATGGGCTTCTCATGCTACCTCAGTTACCAGAATCGCCCTCTTTAGAGTCTCCTCCCCTCCAAAGACGATGTGGTCTCTCCATATATCATGCCCTCCCTGTTTCTTATCCTAAGTCAGTTGTTTATTGAATGCATCAAGATGCCAGTTGCTGCTACATTTATTTTCATTGCTTATTTTGATATCTCTGTATCTCCACTCAATGCAGCAACGCTTTACTCTGAAAAAGCATTTGGTCACAGTGTTTTTGTGCAAAGCTGCTGCATGCCTATATTTTTATTCATAGTATCCGATGGTATTGTATAAAATGGTGTCTTTTGCTTTTAAGGGACTGAGAACATTTTTTTCCCCCAGAGAAAATAGAAAAGAACAGGTCTGAAGGGGAAACCACAAACAGGGGCGACAAAAGCAGGTACTAAGGGAAAGACATCTCATTTGCCTTGGTGGTCTGGGGAAGTATTTGTCAAGGGAATTGCTTTAAAAATGCTGAAGTTTGTGGAAAAATGGTTGCATGCATACCCCAGTGAGACATATATTAAAATAATCTGGGAATGGTTGCATTCTCTCCTTAATTCACTCCAGCAATATTTATTGATTATCAACTGTGAGCCTACACAGTGTCTGGTACATACGAGGCACTCAGCAAGTATCCTCAAAAGAAGAAGAGAATACACAAGTCTTAGGGATTTGTTTCTAGGAAGGAGGGATACGGTGGTGGACACAAGTCAGTCCCCTGCGTTCTTAGAGCTCTAGTTTGGGAATGCAGACACTCAGTGAGTGAATAAATAAATACAAAGACAAATTTCAGGCTATGATAACTGCTATAAGGAGAACAGAGCATGACATGTGTGTGAGAAAGAGTAATAGAGGAAGGGAGCTCTTTGTAGACAAGACGTGACAGGAGGCATTATTCTACTGCAGCCTGGAGAATGAGGAGTGAACCATGCAGAGACCTGGAGGAAGAACCTCCAGGTAGACAGAACAGCAAATGCAAAGCCTCTGGGTGGGAAAGGCCACAGTTTTTGTGTGAAGAAAAGAAAGGGGGCCAATGTGGCTAGAGCAGTGTGGGAAGGAGGAAGGGAGCAAGGGGCTCTGGTCAGAAATTTGGATTTTCTTCTAAGTGGAGTAGGAAGTCTTTGAAGTATCTTAGGCAGGGAGTTATATAATCTCTCTTTTGCAGAGATTAGCAAACTATGGCCCATGGGTACATCTGGCTAGTCATAGTTACACCCATTCACTTAAGTATTCTCTAGGGCTGCTTTTGCTGTGCAATGACAGAGCTAGCAGTTGCAACACAGAACAAATGGCCTGCAAAGCCTAAGTTATTTACTGTCTAATTTATTATTATCATTATTATTTTTTGAGACAGGGTCTTGCTCTGTCACCCAGGCGGGAGTGCAGTGACATGAATAGTGATCACTGCAGCCTCGACCTCCTGGGCTCAAGTGATCCTGCTAAGTAACTGGGACCACGAGTCCCAGCCATCACACCTGGCTAACTTTTTAATTTTTTTGTGGAGATGGGGGTCTCACATTGTTGCCCAGGCTGGTCTGAAACTCCTGGGCTCAAGCAATCTTCCTGCCTCGGCCTCCCAAAGTGCTGGAATTAAAGACATGAGCTACTGTGCCCAGCCTATCTGGTTTTTTAAAGAAAAGGACTGCCAACCCTGTTGTGTTGTGTGAAGTATGGCTTACAGGAGGGCAAGAGAAGCAGGCATACAGGTGGGAGGCTGGAGATGAAGAATGTGATGTGTTCAACATATATTTTGGAAACAGACTTCTGGAACTGACCAGTGGACTTGTTGGGGAGGGGTGGGGAGCTTAAAAGATGACTCCTGGGTGTTTTGCCGTGAGCCAAAGTGGTCCCATTTACTGAGATTGGGCACTACTATAGACTGAATATTTAAGTCCTTCCAAATTCATATATTAAATCCTAACCCCCACTGTGATGGTATTAGGAGGTAGGGCCCGGGAAATGATTAGGTCATGAGCCCTCATGAATGATATTAGTCCCCTCATAAAAGGGACCTCAGAGGAATCCCTTGCCCCTTGAAAGCTAGGATACAGGATGCTGTTTAAGACCTGGAGAGCAAAAATGAGGGTGGTACCAGGAAGGAGTAAGACAGGTAGTAAAAACTCGAGGGTGGGGGGATAAGAAAGAGAAACAGGATGGCACACGATACTAAGCTGGTGCTACCAAACAGCTAAGGCTTCACTGCTCTTGTGGTGTTTCACTGAAGAAACAGGAGGGCTGGGAGGGGATGTACCCCACAATGTGGCGTAGGCATCATAAGCCTAATTTATGTATAGCCTATTCACTTCTCAGACAAACATAAGCCTAGCGATGGTTTCTTCTAACAGCTTTGTGGAGGTGTAACTTAGATATTATAAATTCACTTGCTTCAAGTATAAAATTTAATGATTTTTAGTAAATTTACCATTCTGTGCGGTTATCAACACAATCCAGTTTTAGAACATTTCCATCACTCCAGTAAGATGCCGAATGCCAACTTACAGTTAATCCTTGTTCCCATTCCCAGTCTCAGACAATCACTATTCTCCACTCTTTAGAAGTTTGCATTTTCTGAACATTTTAAGGAAATGGAATCATGCAATATGTGGATTTTTGTGTGTGGTGGCTTCTTTAGCTCAGCATAATGTTTTTGACGGTCCTCCACATTTTGGCATGTGTCAGTGCTTTTCAAAAAATTGCTGAATAGTATTCCATTTACTTGTATAGATATGCCATTTAGTTGTGTGGCTATGCCACATTTTGTTTATCCATTCATCTGTTGATAGACATTTGTTTTTTTGGGCAATTATGATCAATGCTTCTCTGAACATTCCTATACAAGTCTATGTGTGGACATGTGTTTTCATTTTTCTTGGGCATATACCTAGGGGTGGAATTGCTTGCTAGGTCATATGGTAAACTTTCATTTGACATTTTAAGAAATCACCAAACTGTTATATTCCTACCAGCAATGTATGAGAGGCCTATTTACTCTAGATATGTTTTCTGTGAGAGGAATATGAGAGAATTTGAGATCAAACATGGGCTGTGGGAAGAAACGTATTCAAAATACTGTTCATTAAATACTTTCACACAATAGGGCGGGAACAAGTTGTTTCTTTACACTGGTTTCAATCTTGGCTGCACATTAGAGTCATCTGGGGAGCTTTAACAAGTCGTGGTGTCCAAGCCACGTCTCAGACAATTACAATAAGGATGCTGTGAGGGTGGGTGGGCAGGTGTTAGGATTTTAAAACTCCCCAGGTGATTTCAGTGTGCAGGCTGAGAAGCTCTTATGTGAAAAAAAAAAGTTTGTCAAGTCATTCACCGAGATAATGAGCTAAACAGTTACAGCTGAAGACAGACAGTGTCTATAGGACATGCTGAGTGAGACTGGAAAATTTTTGTGGCTATAGAAGGAACAAAGGATGTACTGTCTGGCAAACAATAGCTTTTGTGATTATCTTCATATGCTTTTTCCAGTATTATTTCAGCCATGAAGTGGAGGAGAGAGGATGATAACTGAAGGGGGTAAGTAGGGTGGGAATCAAAGGTTTCAATGGTCCATTTGTTTTATATGGGAGAGACTTGAACAGCGTGAATATCAACAGACACTCCAGTTAAACAGGAGAAGAAATAACTGATGGGTAAGAACCCACCAAAGAGGAGAGAGATGCCAGCTCAGGTAGAGGGACTGGCCCTCGTTAGGAGGAAGGATGGTTCCTCTGTCTTAACAGGAGGTAGAGGTAGAGAATGAGAAAATATTGAGGCAAACATTTTGGTTTGCTAGCAGGAAGATGAGGAAATTCCTATCTATGCTTCCCACCCCCCTTTTCAGTGAATTATGATGTAAGGTCATTTTGTAGAAAGTGATTTGTGAGGCTGGTCACAGTGCCTCACACCTATAATCCCAGCACTTTGGGAGGCCAACGTGGGTGGATCACTTGAGGTCAGGAGTTCAAGACCCAGCCTGACCAACATGGGGAAACCCCGTCTCTACTATTAGCCAGGCATGATGGTGGACACCTGTAATCCCAGCTACTTGGGAGGCTGAGGCAGGAGAATCACTTGAACCTGGAAGGCGGAAGTTTGAGTGAGCTGAGATCACACCACTACACTCCCGCCTGGGTGACAGAGTGACAATCTGTCTCAAAAAAAAAAAAAAAAAAAAAGTGATTTGTGAGAGTAAGTGGGAAGACAGGGCAGGGTTGAATCCATGAGGAGACTGAAGCAGATTTGATATAGTCGTTGTTGAGTGTGAGAATGTAAGTTCCCCTGAGAAAAACAGCAGGTCTACTAGGCAGTGTTGAGAGTTGAACCATTTGAAGATATTTATAAAACTGTAGTGACACTGATCATCTCAGCCCCTAGGGGTGGGCAGGAGAAAGCAGACGGTAGACTTGCTCCTGAGTCCGACAATTTCTCCATGGGTATTTAGAAAAGACAGAAGGCCAAAGGACTTTAATGTAAAGCAGGAGTGTTTCACATATGGACTATAACATCTGTGCTGGAGGAGGGATGGAGAAAAGGGGTAAGGTGAAGGGTTGATGGAAATCGGAGGGGCAGTGGAGAGGCTGTGGGCAGAGTGAGATGTGTAGACTACATGATCATGGAGGGAGAGATGTCAAGGAACTGTACCTAGGACTGATGGGTTGCCCATATGAGTAATGGCAGAACTTGTCCCCATTTCCTCACCTACTCACTCTTCATCTCATTCCAATCTGAACCACACTCCAGGTGGTTACTTTTACTAAGGTCTTAGATGACCTTTATGTCTTCAAATCCAAGAAATAGTTTTCAGTCCTCATTTTGCTTGATTCTTCAGTATAATGTGACATTATCAACCATTCTCTGGTCTTGAAATGGTCTCTTTCACTGGCTTCCAGGACAACATATTCTCTCTATTTCTTCCTGACTTCAGGCTCTTGTTTACTGGTCTCCTTTAGAGTCTGTCTTTCTCCTCCTGTCCATTATATTTGGAAGCTTCTGAGTAAGTTGTAGTCCTCAGCCTTCTTGCCTATACTCTTTCCCTAGGCAATCTCATCCGTGCCTCATGGTTTAAATTGCTACTCATCATCTTAGAAGTTTCTTTGGAGCTGTAAGCTCAAATATCCAATTCCTATTAGTTATTTCCACTTGGATGCCTCAGGTTTTCATACTCCTTATTTATTATTCTGAAATTATAATGTGCCCCCAAATCTAGTTCTTTTCCGACATTCACACCTGAGTGAACCTCATGTCTGGTTAGGCAAGTCAGAAATCTAAACACCATCCTTGATAACCTCTCTTTCCTTCAACTCTCCATATTCAATCCACTGTTCCCATCAGTTTTGCTTCCTACATAGTCTTAGAATTCACTCGCTTCTCTCCACCTCCAGTGCTATGACCAGATCCAGTTTCTATCATCTCTTGTCTAAACTACTGCTCGGCTTCCCAAAGGCCTCTTAGCTTCCTCCCTGACTCCCTTCCAGTCCATTCCCCACACCAAATCTCATAAACCCCCACCCCCCACAAACACAAACTGGATCATACAGCCCTTACTTAAGCCCCCTCCAATGACTTCCCAGTTGCTACTGCTCCTTGAATAAATGCAAAAGTTTGTCCTCAAGCCCCAGCATGGTCTGGCCCTGCATCTGCTCCAGGCACACTGGCCTTTCTGTGCAGCAACTGTGTCCTGCCTCCTCCTCCTCGTTGCCAACTTGTCCCAGCTCTCAGCTCACACTTCTTCAGGGACGCCTTCCTGACCACCTTGACCAGGCTGGGCTCTGCCATCATTTGCTCTCATGGAATGGTGTGCCTTCCCTTTACAGCTCTTACCTCAGTTTGGAATTACACATTCACTTAGATGATTATTTGACAATGTCTGTCTGCTCACACCAGCCTCTAGCCTACATAAGAACAGGAACCACATCTGGTTTTGCTCATCTTGTACCTTCCCCAATTAGCAAAATACTTGGGTCCAGAAGGTGCTCAGATTTTTTTTTGTGTGTGGGTTTGTTACTAAGAACCATAAGATCTAAGGAGAAAGATATCTTTGAAAACATCTGCTATCTGTCATTTTCAAGTGGAAAAAGCAGAGGCTTGGAGAGGTGGGAGATTAGTGGGTTCATTTATATACTGTCACACAGCTAGTTGATGGCAGAGCTGGAGTCTGAATCTGTTCCCACCCTCCAGGGAGGCTGGTTGACACTAAGGTATCATTTTCCTGCCTGGTGCCGTTTCGGCCAATAGAACCAAACCAAGCTTGGTAAAGCAGAGCAGAAACTTTGTTAATAAAGAAATGGAGAAGGGAAGCTCATACTCAGAGCACCTTCTTGCGGCGGGGGGGAAGGAGCGGGGTGGGTAAAGGGGGATGTTAAGAGCTCTTAGGGCAGGTAGGTGGAGACTGGGACAGGATTCCTGAAAAAAGATGGGTTCTTCCAGGAGGCGCTACAGTGTGCACAGTCTTGTCTTTTGTACTTGGCACTTTTTGTGCCTAGCGAGGTACATTTCTGGTCCCTGGGCAGACGTCTTAGCATGGTAATGAAGCAAGAATTCAGGCTGGGGCAGTACTGCTGAGCTACTTCATGGTTACTAGCATCCGGCCTTCCTTTCTGTAAGCAAGCACAGATGCGAGCACAGGTTGATTTCACAGGTTTGGGGGCTTCCTGAAGTAATTGGGGTTATGTTGCTATGACAAATCCCCATCTCTTTCCGGTCCAGTGAATTTTCCACCTCCACCTAGGAACTATTTATTTATTTAGTATAAATACTCAAGTAGTATTCTCTCCCTCTCTTGCTTTTTTTTTTTTTTTTTTTTTTAGTGAAAAGAGTTGTGCTTAAACTTTGCTTTTTTGGGGGGTGCTATACCATCACAAAACATCAAGCCATTGGCAGATAAAATAGCATACTCTGGAGAAGAGGGAGATGCCATTTTAAGGACGTGCCTCTCCTCATCCCTACCGACTTGCAGCAGTGATAGGGACGCTTAGTAGGACCCAGGAGGCACACTCCTCCTTCCTCTCCCCCTACCGAACCTCCCCAGCCACAATCATTAAGAGGAAGAAGCTTAACAAGGCTCACAGGGACACGTGCTTGCTCCCTGGACACTGTGGACTCGTTAGAGAAAGCTGCAAATCCCATTTTCCCCTGTTGCAGCAGGCAATCATTTTTTGCATGATCAGATCACAAGTTGATTATCAAAACTGGTTTGCAGTGTGTCCAGAGGCCACTTTTTCCTGCAAGCAGGTTTCTCTCGCACTGCATAGAGCAGGGGAGCCCTCTGGTGGTAATCTGTAGGAAAATTTCTTGAGCGGGAGGGATTTGCTTAATTTGGGTAAGAATTCTTCATATTCTTTTCCCTTGCCTCCATAAGCCTTTTCCAAAATTGCCGGGTGCGGTGGCTCATGCCTGTAATCCCAGCACTTTGGGAGGCCGAGGCGGGTAGGTCACTTGAGGTCAAGAGTTCGAGACCAGCCTGGCCAACATGGCAAAACCCCTGTCTCTACTAAAAATACAAAAATTAGCCGGGCGTGGTGGCACACACCTGTAATCCCAGCTACTTGGGAGGCTGAGGCACAAGAATCGCTTGAACCAACCCACGAGGCAGAGGCTGCAGTGAGTGCCTCTGCTCTCCAGCCTGGGTGACAGAGCGAGACTCTGTCTCAAAACAAAACAAAATCAGCCATTAGAGGTAAACCAGGCCTGTTGTAAGCCATCTGAACAAGAAAGTTCATACCAGCAATGGACCAATGCTTTTTGGGGTCAAGATTGCATTTCTCCAGACCCTTTTTGCTAAAGAGCCCCAGGACTGATGATGAGGACAAAGCTATGGATTGTGAATTTGGCACTCGTTGCAGAGGGGAGGAGAGGCCCTGAAGTGCTGTTCTGAAGTGAGTGACAGACATGCCCTCCAGGTGGAAACACCAAGCTCTACATAGCACTTTCAGTTTCACTTATATAACATGTGATGCAAATCACCATGGAGAAGGGCAGCTCTGAGCCAGCAGGAGGTCTTGTAGGTGTGATGCTGGGACCAGGGGGCTGGAGAATAAGGGGCAGGTGGTGGAACGTGGGAACATGCCAGGGCTTGGCTGTTTGCCAAAGGGTTTGAGAAGATTAGAAGCATGAGGGTGGAGAGGAGAGGATGACATACATTCGATACCTGTAGTGTCCCTCTTCAGACAGGAGAGTTAAGAAATCTAAGTCACCCGTGATTTGGGAGGGCAGAGTCCAGGCAAGCAGAAGAGAAGGGCCAGGTCCTGGCAGGCAACAGGAACCAGGCTTTGGGAAAGGAGGCACCACCTGATTTCTTGAACTTTTCTCAAAAGGCTGGGAATATCTAGTCCTGTTTTTCATTCAAATGTTTTTGATATGTCTTATTAGATCTGTTTTATATTTTGTTTTAATTTTCTCTGCATAGAACAGCCTTTTGAAAGTTAAAATAAAAATTTTCACCATTTTAAAACATTAGGCAATATATGTTCGTAAAAGTTAAAAGTCACAAAGAGATCAAGACTGTTTAATAGTTACTTTTTTGAGGGAAATCCAGTCACATTTGCCTGTACCATTACATACACCATTACTTGGACATTCACGCTCAATTGGGAACATAAATTACAAAAGAGAGAGGAACTTTTAAAACCACATTTAATTTTTAATACAAAATCTGTTGCACTATTACAGAAGTGACCCTTTCATGCACAGATAAATTTCGCATCTACCAGTATGGAAGAGGAAAAAATGTATTCTTATTGTTCTCCCAAAATATTGGCAAATTTAAAGTAACTTTTAATCTTTGTGCTCTCTGATGCCAAGGCAAACCTGTTTTGTCTTTTTATATTTTCAATAGACAGGTGGATCTGTGAAAAATGAATAGAGAGACATGAAAGTATTTAGGGCCATCTTTACCTGGGATTACTTTAAATTATGCTTTACCTACATATATCAAACATGCCAGGTTACTAGGCCTACTGTGCCCCATAGGCAAAGCTCTGAAGATTTCATCGAAAAATCTGCTGTCAATATGTAGAAAAGTTCACTATTTCAGTTTCACAGCAAAAAAGGTGGGGGGAGGGGGGAACCCAATAGATATTTAAGTAGATGCTTTCCCATCCCATTCACTGCATTAATTAGCTTACCTCTTGTACAGTACAACATAAACATTGCATGTTTATTTGTATGTAACACCTATAAGCATATAGCATCTACATTTTAAGTGTATTTACAAATTCAACAAAATATCTACATATAAAAAGCTTTACTTAAAATTAAACTTGATGCAAGTTATGAGAAACCAATTTATTGGCAAATGAAACTGAGCATTCCTTCAACCATAGGTTGTTATAGATTTTTCATATTTGGAGGTAACCCATTTGATAGATGTTGTTTATGAATACGATAGAATATATATTTACTTTTTAAACTGCAGATGTAGTCCCTTGGACCGTTGGCCTTTTAAGCACTTGCCTGGTTTCTTAGATTCTGAAATGTGTCCATAGCAATTTGCATACACGTTGTTTAATGCTGCAGAGTTTTGAACACTTACATAGGTAAAGTCTTGGAGAATAATATATTACTGTTGGCATGCTGTTGTATGCTTTTAGTGTTGGAATAACTTAGTTTTTAAAATTAATTTTCTAGCATGTTGACATCTTTCTTACTGAAGGTAATAGAAACCATAAAGGACCACAAAATCATCATGTGCTTCAGTTGGTGACAAAGCTTTTCTTTTTATGCTTATGAGGAAATGCTATTTCAAATAAACTGTCTTATTTTTATTTTCATGTTTCCTTCTTTTCCCAGCATTGCAGTTTTCATGAACTCTGCTTTTTAAAAGTTACTTTTAGACAATGACAGTAATCTAGGACTCAGAATGGACTGGACCAGCTGATACAGAATGCAGGATGTTATGGAATGCTTAATGTCTGAAGGCACTGTATGTGTCTTGCCCTGTGTTCTCTGGAATAATGTTTGAAATTTAATTTGGATGATTTGTTTTTGATTCTTTCAGTATGGCACAAATGCCGAAATGCACTGCAATACACATTGTTTATGCCTAAAAACAACCGAACATAGAAATGATGTAAAAAGTAGAACACTGTGCTGCTGTAATGCCTGGAAGATTAAGAAGCGTATGGAGTAACAGGAGCCAAGAGTAGGTAACAGTTCTCAGTAAGCATCAGCAATGCGACTGTCATAATGAACTCATTTAGCAAGTATATACTGTACATACTGTTCCTAACAGTCTCCCAAAAAGACTAATGAGAGCTATACATAGTCACCAATTTCACAACAATGTCCACAAAGACATTGAAGTTCTAGAGAATACTACAGTAACACTCTTGACAATGAAAACGGAATTCATATATAGGGGTTCAGCTGAGGATAGTATAAACAAAGTATCAAACCATGTTTTCATAACATACACGGGTATGTCCTTTAAATGTGGAGCACTTTTCATGCATCATATTGAACTATATCCTGCAGAGGAAATAACAGGATCTGTTGGTGATGTTGCATTATTTTTTATCAGTTCTGAGGAAATCAAGAATACCCATTTTGAACGAAAAAGTATGCACTTTGCATTCCAGTTCACATTAACATATCATTTGACTGAGTTATGTTTTTGCTGTAACTATTCTCATAATATTAACATACAGCAGAAAATATACTCTCTACCCATATGTTCATAGTATGAGAGGGCTGACAAGTGCTTAGGATAAACATTCTAGAGAAATGGAATATTGGCAAAGAGCTTAAAAATTAAACAAAGGAATTCATGGCGTTGACAGGAGAAGGTGCCTCTGAGCTTTCATTTCCTTCAGCCGGCTCTTTCTCTTTCTTACCACTGTACTGTCCAATAAAGGAGCCATCCTCATTGAACTGGCCATTAACCCCTTCTCCATAGTCAACTAGGCTGTCGTCACTATCTTCTTTTTTCACAGTCCTGTCTGAAGGAGTTCGACTTCCTTTTTTCAAAGGCTTGTGGTCTTCTGCGTCACTGGAAGAAAGAGAAAACATTTTTGTCAAGATTGGCATTTAGGTAACATTTTCTGTTTTTAAAGACCATGCATGCAAATTATGAGAAAGCATTTGGAGTCCTGGGCTTCTCTGGCCAAATCTAATTGTCAGGTTGACTCCAATGACGAGGATGAGTTGGAATGGAAATCAGGAGCAGAAATGGTTGAATCATGAAGTCTTCAGTACAGTGGATGGCTCCCAATTGTGTGTGTTAATTTCAATGGCAAATTCTGATTCCTGAGTTGAAAGCAATCCAGAAATAATCACAAGCATTAAATAAGAAAGAATTCAGAAAAGTAGAAAAATCATCACTATTTTGAATTCAAAAAGGCAAAAGCTTATGGCAAGTAAGAAGTTAGTATGTTAAACTGCATAATATCTCTGATTCCTTGGTTGTGAATGGAGCATGATTTTGGTTAAGTGTGAAATATGGACTTTTTTTTTTTTTCTGAGCCAGAAGGAGAAGCAAAATCCTGCATTTCAAATAATTTTGTTATCAATGCAGGCCAGACTGTAAACTTCAACCTTACCTTTCAAGAGACCTACAAATCCCATTAAAAGGATGCAGAAGAAACAAATGAAAACAGCCTAAGAAGAAAAGCAAAATCCTTATACTGATAGTACACAGTACTTTTTTTTTTTTGGTAAAAATTTTAGTTAATGAGTAAAGATTTATTAATCTGGAAAGAGACGCACTTTAACTTAAAAGCTCTACATTTGTACTATGAATGGCATGCCAACATATTCTAAAGAATGTGAATGATTCCAAACATGTAATAGCAAATGCTTCCTACACTCATGTTAACCCCCCAGCTCCCTTCTTCCATGTGTGTTATGCAGCCTGACCATGCTTGATGGGAATCTGAGGAGTGTACTTTAATATGACTTTACAAGATTCCATTATAATAATTTTTGCTTATTTCTCTGTTGAACCCGTAAGCACAATTTCTGGAAGTCGAAGAGTAATCATTATGTTTTTGAATGTTCACCCATATGGTCAAATAACTAGTTAAGCATATGACCTATTTTTTAATAGGTAACATTTGGGAAAAAAATAGAAAAAGGCAATGACAGGATCCAACATTTTTTTTTCTTTCAAAGAACAAAAATGCAAGGCAAAATAGGAAACATATACAGTATTAGTAAAAATGAAAAAGCCTTAACATACAAAAGGTATCACTGGCTGCAGTATTTAATCTAGCAATTTGTGCTAAGACTTTACTGCTCCCTCTGTTTCAGACAGTGACTTTTTTTTTCAAGCCAAGATACAAATATTTCAAGATGCACAAGCATCCTGGCTCTTTTGACAATAACTTTTACTAGGGATTTCAATTTTTCTCCAAGAAGAAAATCTCAAGACTGGGAAATAATGCTAGCATAATATGACACTGGCATATGCCACTGAAAACAACCTGTTTCAGTAATATACAATTTCTTGTTGCAAACTGAATAAACTATATTTTCACCACTGCTAATAAACAACTGGAGAGGTATCACCTTGGGGTGGTCTGTGTTTGCGAGCACTTCAGAGGACATAGCATTGAGTGTCTAACCTGTTATGAAAATAGTCTACACAACATCTCTGGGGTTTAATTATTAAATACTTCTTGTGAAATATAGTTCATGTTTCAGTGTGACAGTTAATTCAGCTGAAGAGTTTAATAACAGGTAGAATTTGTCACCTGGATTCCAATGACTAGTCTTATTCTGCTTTGTAGAACTAGTGTCCCAAGGAATACACTACTGGAAATTTGTCATCTGTGGCATTTCTTTGGTCTAGCCATCTATCCACCCATGCCTTCATCCAATAAATGTTTATTGAGTGCCTACTCTAAGACAGATTGTTCTCGGCACTGGGAATATAGCAACAAACAAAATAGACTAAAACCCTCACCTCACTGGCTTTATTTCTAGTGGAAGAAAATACAATTAACAATCAACATAATAAAAAAATTACATATATATTATGTCAGAAGAGGATTAGCACTATGTAAAGTATAGAGCTGAGTAAAGACTACAGAAGGTGTTGGAGAAGGGATGGAGAGCTGGCATTAAATCAGATGTCCAGGAAGACCTCATCAAGCAGTAATATCTGGTCAACAACTTTAAGAGTTGAATTAGCAAGGTGAATAGTTGGAGGGAGAGCAGTTCCTGCAGGAGTAACAAGCAGTATAAATGTCTTGAGGTGAGGGCAAACCTGGCATGTTCTAGGAACACTAAGGAGCTTGGTGTGGCTGGGGGGAGAGAGAGAGAGAGAGAGAGAAAGTAGGAAAGTAGGAGTTAAGTAAGGGGAGTGGCACGTCTAAATCAGGGCTTGTGGGACATTGTAAGGATGCTGCCTTTAACTCTGAGTGAGATAGGAAGCCTTGGGAGGGTTTTCAAAGAATAAGTGACATGCTCTGACTTATATTTTAAAAGCACTACTCTGCCATCAGTGTTGAGAATAGCCTACCTTAGAGGGCTGGGGTTGGTAAACTACAGTAAAATTAGGCCACGCCCATTTGTCACATAATGTCTATGGCTGCTTTAGTGCTACAAAAGCAGAATTGCAGAGTTGCAGCAGAGACTGCATGGCCTGTAAAGTCTAAAATATTTAGTTGACCAACCTCTGCTCTAGAGAGTCAGGGGAGAATATTACAATAATCCAGGAGTGAGATGACTGTGACTTGGACCAGAGTGGAACACTGGAGGTGGTATAAAATGCTCAGATTATGAACATATTTTGAAGGTAGAACCAACAGGATTTTCTGTTAGGTTAGATACAGAATAACAGAGAAAAAGACGGTGCCAGGATTTTTGGTTTGAGCAACAGGAAGCTTAGAAGTACTGTTACTATGGAGTGGAGTATGTCGGGAGGGGAAAATCAATGGTTCCATTTTGAGCATATTAAAGTTTGAATATGTCATGAGAACCACTCCTTTAATCATTTTATGAGGCTAGTATAACATTGATATCTAAAACCAATAAGAACGCTTTAAGAAAGTCAAACTACAGGCTAATCTCATTCATGAACATAGATGAAAAAACCCCAAACAAACCATGACCAAACCAAATTTAGCAATCTATGAAAAAGATAATATTTCATATCCAGGTTGGGTTTATTCCAGGAATGCAGGTTTATTTTAGCATTAAAATATCAATCCATATAATTCATCATTTTAGCAGAAGAAAATAAAAATATGATAATCTCAGTAAATTTAGAAAGAGGTATATGAAAAAACTCAACACCCATTCATGATAAAAACATTAGGAATAGAATGTATTTTTATTCCTAACATTAGGAATAGAATGTATCTTCATTAACCTGATTAAGGGTAGCAACAAGAAACCTAAAGTAAACATGATCCTTAATGGTGAACACTGAAAACTTTGAAATCAGAAATAATAATAATGATGGCTGCTATCACCACTTCTAATCAAAACTGAATTAAAAGTCCTAAGCAACTTGATAAGAAAAAGAAATAGATGAAAGGAAGCTATCATTATTCATAATGATATGACTGTGTATATAAAAAATCCAGAAGAATCTACAGGTAAATGTTAGAATATAAAGAGATTTTAATAATGTTGCTTGATACAAGATTAGCATAAAAGTCAATTCTACTTATGTTCTTGCAAACAATTAGGAAATAAAATTTAAAATATTATTCCATTTATGAGACCATAAATATGAAGTATATAAAGACAAATCCAACAAAAATATGTGTAGGACCTCCAAAGAAAATAAAACTTTCAGAGTTATTAAAGAAGATCTGAATGAATGGAGGAATGTTCTACATCCATGGATAGAAGACTCAAATATAGTAAATATGTTAACCTTCCCCATATTGCCCTTTAGCTGCAATTTATTTCCAGTAACAGCTCAGCATGTTTTTATGTGGATCTTGGCAGGCTGATTCTATGATGTACAAATAAATGAAAAGGGCTAAGAATATTTAAAAGGTTCTTGAAGAAGACAAAGTTAGAGAACTGGACCTAGCAGATATCAAGACTTATTAAAACCTATATTATTAAGACAGTATAGTCTTGGTGCAGAGATAGACAGATTGACCAATGGAATGGAATATAGGGTCTTGAAACTGGCGGAAGATCTTTTTGTTAGCTTTATTCCTACATCATATTTTTATGCTATCATAACTAGAATAAGTCATCCATGGCAGCCAAGATGGCCAAATAGGAACAGCTCCGGTCTACAGCTCCCAGCGTGAGCGACGCAGAAGACGGGTGATTTCTGCATTTCCATCTGAGGTACTGGGTTCATCTCACTAGGGAGTGCCAGACAGTGGGCGCAGGACAGCGGGTGCAGCGCACCGTGCGCGAGCCGAAGCAGGGCGGGGCATTGCCTCACTCAGGAAGCGCAAGGGGTCAGGGAATTCCCTTTCCTAGTCAAAGAAAGGGGTGACAGATGGCACCTGGAAAATCGGGTCACTCCCACCCTAATACTGCGCTTTTCTGACGGGCTTAAAAAACGGCGCACCAGGAGATTATATCCCGCAGCTGGCTTGGAGGGTCCTAAGCCCACAGAGTCTCGCGGATTGCTAGCACAGCAGTCTGAGATCAAACTGTAAGGTGGCAGCGAGGCTGGGAGAGGGGCACCGGCCATTGCCCAGGCTTGCTTAGGTAAACAAAGCAGCTGGGAAGCTCGAACTGGGTGGAGCCCACCACAGCTCAAGGACGCCTGCCTGCCTCTGTAGGCTCCACCTCTGGGGGCAGGGCACAGACAAACAAAAAGACAGCAGTAACGTCTGCAGACTTAAATGTCCCCCTCTGACAGCTTTGAAGAGAGCAGTGGTTCTCCCAGCATGCAGCTGGAGATCTGAGAACAGGCAGACTGCCTCCTCAAGTGGGTCCCTGACCCCTGACCCCTGAGCAGCCTAACTGGGAGGCACCCCCCAGTAGGGGCAGACTGACACCTCACACGGCTAGGTACTCCTCTGAGACAAAACTTCCAGGGGAACGATCAGACAGCAGCAATCGCGGTTCACGAAAATCCGCTGTTCTGCAGCCACCGCTGCTGATACCCAGGCAAACAGGGTCTGGAGTGGACCTCTAGCAAACTTCAACAGACCTGCAGCTGAGTGTCCTGTCTGTCAGAAGGAAAACTAACAAACAGAAAGGACATCCACACCAAAAACCCATCTGTACATCACCATCATCAAAGACCAAAAGTAGATAAAACCACAAAGATGGGGAAAAAACAGAGCAGGAAAACTGGAAACTCTAAAAAGCAGAGCGCCTCTCCTCCTCCAAAGGAATGCAGTTCCTCACCAGCAACGGAACAAAGCTGGACGGAGAATGACTTTGACGAGTTGAGAGAAGAAGGCTTCAGACGATCAAACTACTCCGAGCTACAGAAAGAAATTCAAACCAAAGGCAAAGAAGTTAAAAACTTTGAAAAAACTTTAGACGAATGTACAACCAGAATAACCAATACAGAGAAGTGCTTAAAGGAGCTGATGGAGCTGAAAGCCAAGGCTCGAGAACTACGTGAAGAATGCAGAAGCCTCAGGAGCCGATGCGATCAACTGGAAGAAAGGGTATCAGTGATGGAAGATCAAATGAATGAAATGAAGCGAGAAGGGAAGTTTAGAGAAAAAAGAATAAAAAGAAACGAACAAAGCCTCCAAAAATATGGGACTATGTGAAAAGACCAAATCTATGTCTGATTGGTGTACCTGAAAGTGATGGGGAGAATGGAACCAAGTTGGAAAACACTCTGCAGGATATTATCCAGGAGAACTTCCCCAGTCTAGCAAGGCAGGCCAACATTCAGATTCAGGAAATGCAGACAATGCCACAAAGATACTCCTTGAGAAGAGCAACTCCAAGACACATAATTGTCAGATTCACCAAAGTTGAAAGGAAGGAAAAAATGTTAAGGGCAGCCAGAGGGAAAGGTCAGGTTACCCACAAAGGGAAGCCCATCAGACTAACAGCTGATCTCTCGGCAGAAACTCTACAAGCCAGAAGAGAGTGGGGGCCAATATTCAACATTCTTAAAGAAAAGAATTTTCAACCCGGAATTTCATATCCAGCCAAACTAAGCTTCATAAGTGAAGGAGAAATAAAATACTTTACAGACAAGTAAATGCTGAGAGATTTTGTCACCACCAGGCCTGCCCTAAAAGAGCTCCTGAAGGAAGCACTAAACATGGAAAGGAACAACTGGTACCAGCCACTGCAAAATCATGCCAAATTGTAAAGACCATTCAGGCTAGGAAGTTACTGCATGAACTAACGAGCAAAATAACCAGCTAACATCATAATGACAGGATCAAATTCACACATAACAATATTAACTTTAAATGTAAATGGACTAAATGCTCCAATTAAAAGACACAGACTGGCAAATTGGATAAAGAGTCAAGACCCATCAGTGTGTTGTATTCAGGAAACCCATCTCACGTGCAGAGACACACATAGGCTCAAAATAAAAGGATGGAGGAAGATCTACCAAGCAAATGGAAAACAAAAAAAGGCAGGGGTTGCAATCCTCATCTCTGATAAAACAGACTTTAAACCAACAAAGATCAAAAGAGACAAAGAAGGCCATTACATAATGGTAAAGGGATCAATTCAACAAGAAGAGCTAACTATCCTACTTATATATGCACCCAATACAGGAGCACCCAGATTCATAAAGCAAGTCCTTAAAGAGACTTAGACTCCCACACAATAATAATGGGAGACTTTAACACCCCACTGTCAACATTAGACAGATCAATGAGACAGAAAGTTAACAAGGATACCCAGGAATTGAACTCAGCTCTGCACCAAGCAGACCTAATAGACATCAACAGAACTCTCCACCCCAAATCAACAGAATATACTTTTTCAGCACCACACCACACCTATTCCAAAATTGACCACATAGTTGGAAGTAAAGCTCTCCTCAGCAAATGTAAAAGAAAAGAAATTATAACAAACTTTCTCTCAGACCACAGTGCAATCAAACTAGAACTCAGGATTAAGAAACTCACTCAAAACCACTCAACTACATGGAAACTGAACAACCTGCTCCTGAATGACTACTGGGTACATAACGAAATGAAGGCAGAAATAAAGATGTTCTTTGAAACCAACGAGAACAAAGACACAACATACTAGAATCTCTGGGACACATTCAAAGCAGTGTGTAGAGGGAAATTTATAGCACTAAATGCCCACAAGAGAAAGCAGGAAAGATCCAAAATTGACACCCTAACATCACAATTAAAAGAACTAGAAAAGCAAGAGCAAACACAGTCAAAAGCTAGCAGAAGGCAAGAAATAACTAAAATCAGAGCAGAACTGAAGGAAATAGAGACACAAAAAACCCTTCAAAAAATTAATGAATCCAGGAGCTGGTTTTTTGAAAGGATCAACAAAATTGATAGACTGCTAGCAAGACTAATAAAGAAAAAAAGAGAGAAGAATCAAATAGATGCAATAAAAAATGATAAAGGAGATATCACCACAGATACCACAGAAATACAAACTACCATCAGAGAATACTACAAACACCTCTACGCAAATAAACTAGAAAATCTGGAAGAAATGGATAAATTCCTCGACACATACACCCTCCCAAGACTAAACCAGGAAGAAGTTGAATCTCTGAATAGACCAATAACAGGCTCTGAAATTGTGGCAATAATCAATAGCTTACCAATCAAAAAGAGTCCAGGACCAGATGGATTCACAGCCGAATTCTACCAGAGGTACAAGGAGGAACTCGTACCATTTTTCTTCTAAAACTATTCCAATCAATAGAAAAAGAGGGAATCCTCCCTAACTCATTTTATGAGGCCAGCATCATCCTGATACCAAAGCTGGGCAGAGATACAACCAAAAAAGAGAATTTTAGACCAATATCCTTGATGAACATTGATGCAAAAATCCTCAATAAAATACTGGCAAACCTAATCCAGCAGCACATCAAAAAGCTTATCCACCATGATCAAGCGGGCTTCATCCCTGGGATGCAAGGATGGTTCAATATATGCAAATCAATAAATGTAATCCAGCATATAAACAGAACCAAAGACAAAAAACACATGATTATCTCAATAGATGCAGGAAAGGCCTTTGACAAAATTCAACCCTTCATGCTAAAAACTCTCAATAAATTAGGTATTGATGGGACGTATCTCAAAATAATAAGAGCTATCTATGACAAACCCACAGCCAATATCATACTGAATGGGCAAAAACTGGAAGCATTCCCTTTGAAAACTGGCACAAGACAGGGATGCCCTCTCTCACCACTCCTATTCAACATAGTGTTGGAAGTTCTGGCCAGGGCAATTAGGCAGGAGAAGGAAATAAAAGGTATTCAATTAGGAAAAGAGGAAGTCAAATTGTCCCTGTTTGCAGATGACATGATAGTATATCTAGAAAACCCCATTGTCTCAGCCTAAAATCTCCTTAAGCTGATAAGCAACTTCAGCAAAGTCTCAGGATATAAAATCAATGTACAAAAATCACAAGCATTCTTATACACCAATAACAGACAAACAGAGAGCCAAATCATGAGTGAACTCCCATTGCTTCAAAGGGAATAAAATACCTAGGAATCCAACTTACAAGGGACCTGAAGGACCTCTTCAAGGAGAACTACAAACCACTGCTCAATGAAATAAAAGAGGATACAAAGAAATGGAAGAACATTCCATGCTCATGGGTAGGAAGAATCAATATTGTGAAAATGGCCATACTGCCCAAGGTAATTTATAGATTCAATGCCATCCCCATCAAGCTACCAATGACTTTCTTCACAGAATTGGAAAAAACTAAAGTTCATATGGAACCAAAAAAGAGCCCGCATTGCCAAGTCAATCCTAAGCCAAAAGAACAAAGCTGGAAGCATCATGCTACCTGACTTCAAACTATACTACAAGGCTACGGTAACCAAAACAGCATAGTATTGGTACCAAAACAGAGATATAGAACAATGGAACAGAACAGAGCCCTCAGAAATAATGCCACATATCTACAACTATCTGATCTGTGACAAACCTGAGGAAAACAAGAAATGGGGAAAGGATTCCCTATTTAATAAATGGTGCTGGGAAAACTTGCTAGCCATATGTAGAAAGCTGAAACTGGATCCCTTCCTTACACCTTATACAAAAATTAATTCAAGATGGATTAAAGACTTAAACGTTAGACCTAAAACCATAAAAACCCTAGAAGAAAACCTAGGCATTACCATTCAGGACATAGGCATGGACAAGGACTTCATGTCTAAAACACCAAAAGCAATGGCAACAAAAGCCAGAATTGACAAATGGGATCTAATTAAACTAAACAGCTTCTGCACAGCAAAAGAAACTACCATCAGAGTGAACAGGCAACCTACAAAATGGGAGAAAATTTTCGCAACCTACTCATCTGACAAAGGGCTAATATCCAGAATCTACAATGAACTCAAACAAATTTACAAGAAAAAAACAAACCCCATCAAAAAGTGGGCAAAGGACATGAACAGACACTTCTCAAAAGAAGACATTTATGCAGGCAAAAAACACATGAAAAAATGCTCATCATCATTGCCTATCAGAGAAATGCAAATCAAAACCACAATGAGATACCATCTCACAACCAGTTAGAATGGTGGTCATTAAAAAGTCTGGAAATAACAGGTGCTGGAGAGGATGTGGAGAAATAGGAACACTTTTACACTGTTGGTGGGACTGTAAACTAGTTCAACCCTTGTGGAAGTCAGTGTGGCGATTCCTCAGGGATCTAGAACTAGAAATACCATTTGACCCAGCCATCCCATTACTGGGTATATACCCAAAGGACTATACATCATGCTGCTATAAAGACACATGCACACGTATGTTTATTGCGGCACTATTCACAATAGCAAAGACTTGGAACCAACCCAAATGTCCAACAACAATAGACTGGATTAAGAAAACGAGGCCCATATACACCATGGAATACTATGCAGCCATAAAAAATGATGAGTTCACGTCCTTTGTAGGGACATGGATGAAATTGGAAATCATCATTCTCAGTAAACTATCGCAAGGACAAAAAAACCAAACACTGCATGTTCTCACTCATAGGTGGGAATTGAACAATGAGAACACATGGATACAGGAAGGGGAACATCACACTTTGGGGACTGTTTTGGGGTGGGGGAGGGGGGAGGGATAGCATTAGGAGATATACCTAATGCTAAATGACGAGTTAATGGGTGCAGCACACCAGCGTGGCACATGTATACATATGTAACTAACCTGCACATTGTGCACATGTACCCTAAAACTTAAAGTATAATAATAATAAAATAAAAATAAATAAATAAATTACTTTTCCTTGAAACACACACACAAAAAAAGAAAAATAACTGGAATAAGTTTTAAAGTCTTATTTTCCAATTGCTTGCTGATACATAGAAATATAAGACTTTTATGTTAATTTTGTGTCGAGGAACATTACTAAACTCTCCTACTGTAATATTTGCTTGTTGATTCATGTGGGTTTTTACATACAAAATCATAACAGTTATGATTAATGACCAGCCAAGAAGGGGCTCCCCCAAAACATTCATTCATGCCAGCTTAATGGCTGTGGTGGAGGAGAGAATCAACAGCAACACAGGCTGTGCTTGAAAGAAGAGAAGGAAGTGGGATTCTCCCTCCTCCAACAGAGTCTTTCCAGGAAAAGCCATTCAAAGACAGTGAGATCTTTTGAAGACCAGTCTTTAATAAGTGGTGTGATATAATATCATACTTCAATAATTAGAATCTGGTTAAATGAGGAAAAATTATATAAGTCATACACACAGTGCTGGGTTTCTGTTCAACAAGCATACATGTCCATCTCCCATCACATCTCTTCTCTCCACTCCAGGTCCCTACTTCAGAGAGATTTTTTTTTTTCCTAAGAAATACCTTATGCAACACACACGCAGAACTTTCCAGGTGTAGTGAGTGGTTATGACTCTATGTGAAGCACAGTATGAGGACTTGCCTTTTTCAATTCCAAGATGAATTTTGTAATGAAATAGTAAATAAACTTTTTGACATTGTATTCAGTGAAGTTGCCATGTCAAGTTTAAATATGAAAGGAGAGTTTCCCAAATGAGATGAATGAAGAAGTCATAGAAGATGATTTAAAAGTCATATATATATATATATGTGTGTGTGTATATATATATATATATATTTAGCAGACCTTGATTTTAATCAAGTTTTAATGGAGTAGGCAGCAGTAGTATTCAAAGCTTTACAAAACAGGTAAAAATTCATTCACATTTTAATGAGAAAGTTTAAGGATGGTGCATATCAGACATTAATTATTAGTTTTGGATGTCAAAGGTTGAATGGATTGCAAAATAATATATATATATATATTATATAAATCATACCCACAGTGCTGGCATATATATATATATATACACACACAAAGTATCCAGTATACAAGTATTGATACAATATCAAGTATATTCTTGATACTTAGATTTATGAATCAGGATCATTGTGCAGTGGAAAGAAATGTTCCTATCACAATGCTAAAACTGCATGACTTCCCCTGGGAAGACTCCCTGTACCATCCTGCTTCCATGCTGCCCACCTGGCTTTACCTTCCTGCTTCTGTTCCCTTGGTACCTTAGTTATATCTCTTTCATAGCACTTTTCCCACTCTGGTCATTGTTCTTTTACTTCCCTGCAACCATCACTAGGCTATAAACTCCCTGTGTGGGACCAAATTCTATTGGTTTGAATATTCCCAAGGCCTGGCATATAGTAGGCACTCAGAAATACTGGCAGAGTGAGTTCACTGTAAAATAATAGAGGAGACAGTGGGCATTTAGAAATTTTTTAAAAAAATTCTAACATAAAACATTTCATTCCCTCTTAGTTTTATGATGGCAGACAAAGCATTGGAATATATCCTTTCCTTTCTCTTTCCCTAAGAATAAATTTTTAGGGAGTTCAAATTGTTTTTCAACAGCACTTTGTTCAGAAGTGTGCACATCTGTTAAATCCTACTGAGTAAAATTCGCCAACAGCAGGTAAATCTGTGATAATTCTGTCCGATTTTCCTGTTGTTACCACCCTCCCATGGGCAAACCACATTGCAGCTCAAGTAATATTCATGACCCAAATACTGTTTCCCACCCACTCTCTACAAGTCCATTTTTATTCCACTCACAAGCCAGTTCACATTTGTGAGCAAAATAACTCTGATGTATATAATGAATGTGACACATCTTGGCATCATTCAAGCCTTATGAGCATGGGTTAGCATGCTTGCCACAAGCCCATGTTCACATAAATGACAAGATTCATGTGGCAAGAGCCACCAATTATGTAGTAAGTTATGAGTTCAAGTAACATGGGCATATGGTTTATGACCTAGGTTTATTCTGGTTTTAAGGAAAATGGATCTAAAGAATAAAAAAATACTTACACTGTTGGTTGCATTGTTTCTCTGATTTTTCTATACGCTAGTAAGGATGCAGATCCTACTGTCTGTATAATTAAAAAAACAAAGAAAGCTGCAGGCTTCCAACAGAGGGTAACTGCTTGGGGGTGGGTGTCAGAGTAAGGGCACAGGGTTATAGCATATAATCACATTAGGTTCTATCCCTCTTTGCACTATGAAATATCATCTGGCTTAGAGCCAGCCATGTAGAAACGGTTTCATCATCAGACTGGAGAATAAGCAAATCAGAAATGGAATTAATTTACACTTAGGCAATAGTCCTAATTTTGTGTGTCTGGTCAGCATAATAATTTATTTTTGGAATGAAAGAGAATAAGAATCAATAAATAATACAGAGCTCAAAACTTCCAGAAAGTGCAAAGCAGAGACAGGACCCTGGTGATCTCAGGAAGTGAATGACACTTAAATGTATTAAAAATAAAAGATTCTGTTAATAAACAGTTGGAACTGTTTTCATTAATTACAGCCTCTAAGCTAATAAACATTTTTTGGGTTTCTTTAAATAGAAAATAAACCAAAGGGAAAACATTCTGAAGTAGTGTCAGGAAATCAAAGGACAAAGCCCTATCTTTGTAAATCAAAGTAAAACATGTGGTTGGAATTTTGGGGAAGTGATTTTGCTTGTGGGATTGTCCTTATGAACTTTTAGTTTCATTGAAAAAATCACATCATTGAGTTATGTTTCAAGTTGAAGACACCCATCAGAACCTTATTTCCCTTGGCAGCTCCCAAATTTATGTCATTATATGTATGACAAGTGTATAAGTGTTTTTGTCTTCGTGTCAATTGGGTTTGCACTCAATAAGCCCAAATGAAAAGTCTTTCTTTCCTGAGAAACTAAGGCCTAAAGACAGCTATTTGAAAACACTTTACCAACATAGCACATATAAATTAACACTAAGACAAAGAAATATGACCAAATAGATGTAAACACAGTGATTATGAGGCCAGTAACCAAATACTTGCCACATACTGCTCCAGACACAAAATTCTATTAAAGTTGTTAGTAGATGGCTCATAGAAGGAAACAGAAATCATAGAACTATGAATCACAGGCAATGGCTGAGTTGAAAGTAAAACTAACAGTCTTTTAATTCCAAGCTAGTTCATAAAATTCAACCTCCATTTTTTAAAATAGATCTAGTGGGTACATGTGCAAGTTTGTTACATGGATACTTTGTATAGTGGTGGGGTTTGGGCTTCTAGTATACCATCACCCAAATATCAACCTTGATTTTAGTCAAGTTTTAATGGAGTAGGCAGCAGTTATCTGGGAAAGTCACATGACTTCAGATCATGGTTTCACATCGCTGTAAGAGCAAGCTGATGTTTGAGACCCAGGTGGTTAGCAGTACATTGCCAGATTCACTGAGGCATAATAATGTAGAATAGGAACCCATCACCATGTGGTAAACGTATGAAGGACAATGGTTTATTTCCAATTCATGCAAATACATTTTTTTTCAGGCCACATTAAAGATTTTGCTTCATCACAATACATAAGGGAGTGGTATGCATATCCTGCAGATAATTATAGCCACAAGAACTCTTAGAAATAAGAAGTTATTTAGTAATTGTCAGCTTACCTGCTTTACAGGAGAAACATGTAGAAGGGTGAATTATTTCAGCGAAGTTCTACTCATCCAGATGCCCTAGGCTATGGGCTTCTGTAGGCTGCTCTAATGTGTTACAAAACCCTCTTGGGTGATCTGGGTGTGGACGCTGCATGAGGTTTTCATACACCTTCAGCTCCAGAACCAACTTCTGACATCAAGACAACCCTCACTATGCATTTTTCTGTACCATGAGATACAGAAATTCTGAGAACTTTTTGAAACCATAGTTATCTCTCTTTAAGAGATCAGAATATAAAAACTTAGGGGCTGAGATAATAAAGGAAAAACACAGGTATCTGCCTGGAAAATGATATGAAAATGATTTTATTGAAAATATATGCCTTTTTCTCAATCAGTTCTACATTTTTCATCCTTAGCATTATGTCACATGAAATTCTATGATATTGACATGATAGTGACATGGAAAAACCAAAAATGAGCTCTAGAGACAGGTAAAACTTAACATAAATATCTTCTCTACAAATGTTGCCTGGTAATCCCAATAGTGAAATATTTTATTTCACCTAAAAGCCTCTTCATCTTGCAAACAATGTCTCAAAATGGGCTTAATGCATATTTAAAAGGTATCTTATATAAGCAAGGGGCTTCTAAAAAGAAAAAAACAAGGTACAAAAGGTATTTTAAAAAGGTATACTTTTAGAATAACAGAATCCCCACATTTTATTTAAATAAATACATATTTTGTTTCTGTTTTTAAACAAATATAAAATCTTTTCCATCTCTTGAAAAGATTTATCTTTGTTTAAAGAGAAGATGTTTTAAAAATTTAGCACACAGGTTATATTAACATTTTCCCTTAATGATGGAGCCAAGCCAAGAATGTATTATCAAAGTTCTGTGAGTAACACATTGCCTAGAGGGCTATGACATTTCTTAATAATTAACAGCTTCTAAAACAATCTAGTCACCATTTCATGATTAAAGGGCACTGGTATGGGTATTGTTTAGGAAAACTAGCTTCAAATTCTAGATGAAAAAGTGTGTTCACACTGGTTTATTACAGCATGTTTAGAAGATGACAAGTATAGTTTTCTTTACAATGCAGGTGCTGGAGGGTCTTTTTTGTTGTTTTAATGCTCACAGTAGCACACTGGCTTGGCTAGATTGATCAATACAGCATGGGCCCATGGAAAATATGAGAAAGTAGGAGACATTCTACCTCCAAAATTATGACTAAAATCAAAATTTAGTTTTTTAATGAAAAATGAAAATGTTTGATCATGAGGGACATGTATACATTGAGACATGGAAGTATCCCTAAACTTATATTTGAGGAAAATATGAGATGCCAGGCAGAACATATTCTGGCCGAGTTCTATTCTCGGGACTGTGTTCATGTGCGCAGAGAAGATGAAGAGCAGAGAAGCAGGGGCTCACCTGTATTCTCCAAACGTCCCATCATCTTCCTTCATAGGCTGGATTTCAGGGTCAGCATGGGCATCTTCCTTTTCTTTAACTAAAAATTGCCAAAATGATATTATCTGTTGATCCTGTTCTTTCTTATTCAAAGTCCATGAGAGCATTCTTTGAGATATACAGCAGTGAAAAATAATTCCATACACAAGCAGATGTCATATAACCATATATATTGTGGCCATGCATATATTTTGGTGTTTTAGTTATTTTTGAGGCAATCCAATAGAATGTACATTTTTTAACACATAAAGTTGACTAGTCTCTCACCTGATAATTTTTAAGTTTCTAAGATTTCCCCCTATTTTACCCATCTATTTATTAACTATATTAATGGTTGCAAATTGTTTTTGTAAGCCTATTCTTTCACAGATTTTTTTTTCTTGTCACTGAAGGGAAAATGGTCAGGTAAAGAAAATATAAATTTAATGGGCCCACTAAATTGAATAAACCATTACCTTATAGGGAAAGCAATGTTACCCATCACAATATGAAGACTTAGTTCATGCATTACTTCCTTTGAAAAACTCCATGAACCTTCCCTGCAACTCTCTCCTTGCCAGTTGGTTTTAGGTGTTACTTCAGCATCCATAACTTATGTGGAGTCTAAGAAAGTAGGCTCACGAATGTTTTCAGAGAACTGACTGATTTACTCCTCCAAATGCCTTATGATCATTGACAATGTTTAGATTGCCATTATTAAAAAAGGGATCAAAAGTCATTTGAAGAGAATGTCCAAACTCATGGCTCTGGGAAGACAAAATATTACAATCTACATGATTTCCCCCATGATTTTTTTAGTTTAATGGATTATTATGTAGCATTATAAAGCAATTTTAATCTTTCTTTCTTACCTGGATATTTACCACCCTTGTTTCTTCTAATGAAGCAAACAATCAGCAAAATTAAGATAAGGAGAGCGACAGCACACATTAGACCAATGAACCAGCCCTGAGTTGCAATATCCACCTGCCGGCTTGCCATCGCTGGAAAACAAATCAACAGTGTTGGTGGCAAAAGGTTAAGGGGAGATGGAAACTGCTGCAGTCTCTCAGAGTAAAAAATTACCACATTATGTGAGCTTTCATATATTTTACATGTGGCCCCAAATTAGGATCTGTCAATTATTAATTAGGAATTATATAAATAATTAACTTTGAAAAATCTTCATTCATTAAAAAATTCAAATAGAGAAATCTGAATAGTTATAACATTAAATGCTAACAACCCCTGGTGAACACTGTGTTCACAGTTATTTTCACTATATATTCTCAATAAAAACAAATTCCCAAACCAATTAAAGTATTCACTGTTAACAGGATACATTTTACATTAAGTACAATGAGAAAAATATAAAACTGAGTTTTAAACAGAACAGAATGTATACATCTAATTGAGTATTTTCTCTTCAAAGGAAATGCTTTTAGAGGCTAAACTGTCCTTGCAAGGCTGTTGCCATTTTCAATATTTTTTAGAAATCTGTTAAAAAAGAAAACGGTCCACACAAGAAACCTTTCCAGATCAGGAAAACAGCTGTATTGTTTTATATAACATCTCAATTTGCACCCAAAATATTACTTAGATTTGTTATTCATCTCATTCACAAGAGTTGGTTCTGAGTGGAGTTTCTGAAAAACCAAATCCACCCTCAAAGAATCAATATTTGTTATTGCTAAGGATCCATTCAAAAGACTGGAATATCTCTCAGTCAGTGAAATCATTATTTGCCTAAGTGACCAGTTTGAAAAGAAAGTACTCACTTACGTGTATACATATCCTTTCAGTTTGCATCTATTCTGTTTAATAAATGTGAAACCCCTTATTCCATCAGTCATAATATGCAAAATTTCTAAGAAAACCACAGAATAATTAGCATTTCGGGTATTATTTTAAAGTATCAATCTTATGGGAAAAAGTGCAGCATCAATGGCTATTCAGACATGCCCATGCAGATTTGCTTAATTAACTAGTATAAATTCCTTTTTTAAAAGACCTTTATTTTCTCTCTTTTGACCATAATCAAGATAAAACATTTTCTTCTTTTGACTCCATAAGCATGCTTATATCATGCTTTTGACTAATTTTCTTCCGAATATATTTTACACAGTTGAGTTAGGTGTGTGTGTGATCTCTGGATGCAGAAATAAACATGACTACGCATATCCCAGGTTCTGCTAATGTTGCAAAAATAGCATCTCATTGCCTCTTTTTCTCCATACAAAGTTTAGGGAGAAAAAGGAAATGCTAAAAATCAAGTGTGAAGAGGAAGGTTAAAAAAAATATGGACATATGTAGAAGAAATAAAATGAGAAGCAAAAATACCTTATTTGAAATACAAGTCAAAGGCTGGTAGCCTTTTCCCAATAGGCCCTCGTGCCTCATTAGTTAGAGAAGTTTTGAGCTGTATCATAGCCACACACAAGTAAAGCACCAGTTTAGGTAGTTTCCCCTTTCCATATACATACCATAGTCATGATGATGAAGATGAGGACAATGGTAATAACACTGATGGCTAACAGTTTTGGACCCTTACCATAGGCTAGGCACTGTGCTGAAGGCATATCTCGTTTAATCTTTACAACAATTCTCTGAGGTAGGCATCAGAAATAAATCCACGCCCAGAGAAGATTAAGAACTTGCCCAAGAGTTGGAGCAACCTGTGTCTGACTGACTCCAGAAAATATGCTACTAGCCATTATATTATACTGCTGTAATGCATTCCTAAAAACAATCCAGATACCAAATCTGCAAAAGTCTTAAGTTAAAGAATAAAATGCTATAGGCACTTCCTATTCTGAGACAGGCAAAAAGGTATTAAAAGTCCATCATTACATCCTCTTTGGCAACATATTTCTTTCAATTGATGCCTGGTCTGTGCTTTTTCTTCAAAACTGAACCAAAAACCAAATGGCATTAAGTCTCTTAAGCATTTGACTATAGTTCTTGTTTTCAGTGTGCTGATTTACAGCCTTGTCATAAATACATTCAGCATTTACATTTTTCATCTAATTAAATGCAACTAAAAGGGAAAAACGAGATACTCAGGTACTATCAGAGATATTGTTCTACAAGGATGGTGACTGCCAGAATTGAACTACTGACTAGCACTTTGCTGCTATGCAACCATGGAAAAACTGGATAGATGTTTGATGGGTGGTACACAAACATCCACATTCACCGACTTTGAATTTCTGCCTCTATGTCTAAAGAAAAAAAGTATTGAATATTTCACTGCCCTATTATTTAAAATAGGCAGACACAATATGGTAATAGGTGCATGTGTGCACACACAGTCACATTCACACACACACAAGTACACTAGAAATTGATATAAAACAGAAACTGTGTAAATGGAATAAAAACTTCTATTGACTTTCCATCCATAAAAGAAAAGATTTAAATTCCAGAATGATTAAAAGAGGCTTGAAGCCTTTTCAGGACAATCTAAAATCATCTGGGACATACAAATCCAAGCCGTAACCACGATCATGCATCACACACACACACACACACACACACACACACATGCATACACACACATACACCCCACAGAGAGAGAATTAAACCTATGGGGGTTTTCCTTCTAGAATCAGTTTCAATGGGTGGATATCACCCATTGAAGGGCTGGGTAGCGGAGTAAAAGAGAATCTTCATTACTTGATTTTTTTTTTAACAATAAAATTATATTCACGTATTATTTGAGTAATCCACAAAATGATAAATTAAACACATATAAAGAACATGAAAATAGAAAATATGGCAGGAGAATGAGATTTGCTTTGTTTTCTGGAAGTCAGCTTTACAACAGTCTTCTGCTCTGGCGTTGCTTGCTGTCATGGATATCTGTGCTCTGTGGTAGGAGGTCTCTGAGGAAAACGCTCTTGAGTCCTCAGAACCATAGAATCAACACAGAAGAGAGACAGGGTGAGGGAAATGGTTATTTGTTCTCTACTATTTATGAAGAATGCACTATGGATGAAGATGTCCTGTTCAAATGCTTAGACATCAAATGCTTAGATGTGTTTAGGAAGAGCAAAATGTGACCTTAACCAAAGTTTGGAGACAACTGACAAAAAAGCTGTTGGGCCTCGTGAAAACAAATCTGTTTTAAATCCTTTGTGATGATAAGAAAGACTGGGTAATTGAGGGACAGAGGTAAAAGATGAGGGGAGGAGGTGGATGGCGTTAATGAGAGGTCACATCTGGTCAGACCAGATGGGGTGGCACTAAAGAGAGGTCAAACGGGGGCAGGGAATGGCGCTAATAAGCAGTCATACCAGGTGGGGTGGCGATAATGAAAGGTCACACCAGGTGGGGTGGGGTAGTGAGAAGTCATACCAGGTGGGGTGGCGATAATGAAAGGTCATACCAGGTGGGGTGGGGTAGTGAGAAGTCATACCAGGTGGGGTAGCGGTAATGAAAGGTCATACCCGGTGGGGTGGGGTAGTGAGAAGTCATACCAGGTGGGGTGGCGATAATGAAAGGTCACACCAGGTGGGGTGGGGTAGTGAGAGGTCATACCAGGTGGGGTGGCGATAATGAAAGGTCATACCAGGTGGGGTGGGGTAGTGAGAGGTCATACCAGGTGGGGCAGCGGTAATGAAAGGTCATACCCGGTGGGGTGGGGTAGTGAGAAGTCATACCAGGTGGGGTGGCGGTAATGAGAGGTCATACAAGGTAGGGTAGCGGTAATGAAAGGTCATACCAGGTGGGGTGGCGGTAATGAAAGGTCATACCAGTAGTATTGGGAAGAAGTGCAGCATCAGGACACCGCCTATCTCGTTTGTTTTTCAGTTTGTGCCATAGGAAAAAAATTAAGAAATATACCTTAAAAATCCAGGCTATAAAAGGGAGAGATGGTGTAATGGTAGGAAGATTCATGAAACAACTGTAGATAAAGTTGAGTCTAGGGTCCTAAAATTAGCAGAAATCAGAGAAAGAGAGGTAGATCATGAATACAGAGTTTAAAAATTAGCCAATGATATGCTTTCATGCCAAATATTGACATCCTTACACCGCGGAACCCAGTGGGAGGAGAGGAGAGGAGAGGAGAGGAGAGGAGGAGCAGGAGCAGGAGCAGTGGAAGACGGTGCTTTCACACTGGAGTTAACCCAGCAGCCCCAAAGGATGAAGCATTGTGAACTGGGAAAAGGGAGGCAGCGTAATGGTAAACTGAGGCATTCTAGAATGCTGGCAGCATTTGCTCTTACAGGTGATGTGTTAACTAAGGTCACTAGAGTTGAATCAATATTTGTTCTTTTTAATACATTTATATGTAAAAAGTGACAAGAACTGGTTGTGACCTTGTCCTGTCTCTCCATCGCTGGCACACAAGAAGGCCCACCTATCACGATTCCTCACCTCGAACTATCTGGCAGTTGCTGCCGGAACTGTAGGCATTACACTGCTGAGTGAAAAATAATTTTCTAAAGGAGTTGTCTTTTGTCCTATAAAAGGACAAAAAATGCTACAACTTGATTTTGAGGGTGAATCTAACTTTGGATAAAGTCACTTTTTCCTTTCCTAAACATTTCTAACAATTTTAACAACAGGTCATTTTTATACATAGTAGATTCTTCATAAATAATCCAGAACCAGTAACCACGTGCAGCCTGCAGTGGTCCAGAATCACTGATTGGATATACCAAGTGTTGACTGAAGCTGCCCTTTCTGAGACAGCCTGTCCTCCTTGGATCTTTGTGACCCTGCAGTGGGGGTATAGTGAGGCCTTTCTTCTGGAGATGGAAGGACAAGCTTCTAATCCCAGCTCTATCACGTTCCTACTGGGTGACCTGGCAGGTACTCCACCTCTCTGACTTGAGGGGTAAGTGGAGTAATAATGGTGCCTACATCATAGGATTGTTGTAAGGACTGAGTGAGAAAACCACTTCCTGCTGTATAGGAGAGCTGACTAAATGCTAGTCCCATTACTATTATTAGCATTCCAGCTATATATGAAGATAATATCTACTTGAACTTTTAGTATTTTGAAAATAAAAGTTATCAATAACAAACAAAAACCTTGTAAACTAGCTACGAATTGATTAGATATTCCCCTTTTAAGCTTAACACACTGGTTTCCTAGAACTAGGTACGTAAATGGATATGAAATACAAAGAACAGAATAAAATGTGTGGTTTTCTTAAAACATTATGATTTTAGCAAATGAATATCTTTAAAATATAGTTTAATACATTATTGTTGTTGGTTTCTTTTTAAAAACCACTTATGATTTATATTTTTTTAAATTGTAAAAACTGACTTTAAAAATCATAATGCTTTGTTAATGAAAGTCACAAAAAATACATTGTGTAATGTATTCTACAGGATATGCACATTTCTTTAAGAATGCATGGAGTGACTGAAAATAACATGGGGGTATGAACTACAGAGTGAACATGTACCACAAACAACTCTTGTTGAAATCTAAGTAAGCAGGGATTGTTCTCCATCTAGTGAGCAAATACCAATGTTCTTGCATTTCACATGAACATTTTTCTTTATTTTAGAAACTTCACTTTTTACTTGTATATTTTGTTAATATTCACATAAGTAAATATATACAGGCAGTAAAATTTGGTGTGATAAAAAATGTAGCATATGCATTGTACAAGTTCTTGTTCCATACAAATGTAATAATATCTGTATCAGTTGTCTAAGCTGACTGCAGGGTTCTGCTGGGTTGTAGGCCATTTTGAAATCAAGAATTGTGACTTTCTTTTCTTTTTTTTTTTTTTGAGACAGAGTCTTACTCTGTCGCCCAGGCTGGAGTGCAATGGTGCAATCCTGGCTCACCGCAACCTCTGCCTCCTGGGTTCAAGCGATTCTCCTGCCTCAGCCTCCTGAGTAGCTGGGATTACAGGCGCCCACCACCACGCCCAGCTAATTTTTGTATTTTTAGTAGAGACGGGGTTTCATCATGTTGGCCAGGCTGGTCTCGAACTCCTGACCTCAGCTGATCCGCCTGCCTCGGCCTCCCTAAGTGCTAGGATTACAGGCGTGAGCTACCGCGCCCGGCCACAATTGTGACTTTCTTGTAAGTTCTTTAATCTTCAAAAGCACTTTAAAAATTTCAGTTTAACACTGAGGGAAAGTTTATACATGTGATATGAACAATTGAATTCTTTAAATAATATAAGTTAAAATTATATTTAAGTCTATTTTTTCTGACGGTTTTTGGTAATAATGTGGCTAGATGATTTGCTAAATTCCGTAATTCATTTGATATAAAGAACCAAAGACAAAAACCAAAACTCCCAACCCAACAGGGCCCCATAGAAAGACATCCATGCCCTACCCATAACACAGCTCCACCAGCCCCCATCTCCAGCTGGAGCACCTGGCGGCCTCCACCTCTGAGCGGGAGCCAGAACAGGTGTGGTGTGCGCCTCACCTGGGCCTGTCTCAAACACATCCTCTGAACTCACAAAACCAGAGTCCCCCACAGCACCAACTCGAACTTTGTATGCTGTTCCTGGCATTAGACCCTTTAACCCAAAGAAGCTCCGAGAACCATTTACAATTTCTTTTCTCCATTCTTCTTTGCCTATGGAAATTTTGCAAAAACAACACATTTGAATATTTTAAGGGACCAGAAGTCACTTAATGCTTCAAGAAAGGAAAATTATTTATAAGCTAAAGACAAGATGTAGGATGCTTAGGTTTACCATTTTAGATTATTATAAATGTAGTCATGTCAAACAAATCAATTAAAATGACCTACAAGAAAATATCCTCAAAGAAAAATAGACTGGGTATCTAGCTTGCTTATTAATTGTATATATTCCCATTGTATTAATTCTCCTCTTTAATACAAAGGAAGGTTCTTTATCTGCATCTTGCCTTATGAAACTGTTGAGTTTCTCTAAAGATGTTTCTCAAAAGAACTGTTATACATTAATTAGCTTAAGTGAACTATGGGAAGAATTATTTTTTACAATTCACAAGATGAATCTTTTAGTAAACTTAAATGCCTTCCAACATATCCAATTAATCGATTCAACCTTTCCCAAGTATTGGTTTTTCTAAAGGGATCATTTCTAAAAATATTTACTTGCATGATAAAGGCTTAAACAGAAAGTTGGACTCTGTTCAACATTTTGTCACAAATTTATTGGCCACCTCATATGTTCTATGTAAGCACACTGCACTTAGGAGGGGGGTACTGGCTTTTCATAAACTGCTGAAAGTGAAAGCTGCCCCATCTCCCAGTAGATGTGGCCAGTATCTACGAAGACTGCCTGACTTGAGAATACATCAAATGTTAAAACATAATGAATGCTCTCCCAAAGTATTAATTTTCTGCAGTTTCTTATAAAATTCTATTGGGCTAGTTAGGGCAAAATGAATACTTTCAAGTCAGTTTGATTTCTGTTACTTCAAGGTCCGATTTGGAAAAAAAAAACATTTCTTCTTTCCTACTTGTACTTGCAAATATAATTATTCCTTCTTACTCTTGTTTATGTGTTGTGGGCACAGAACTAGTTTTAAGTACTATGATATGAAAATAACATACGTAATGGAACAGATGCCCTCTGTTATTAATAACATAAAAAAGCAATTCCTAGTTGTGCATATAATATGTGGTAGGCTGATGGTTCACTATAATTTTTTTAGATAACTCATTCATTTAATTGGATCAAGTTATTTTTCAAGATGATCCATAGTAAATTCTTAAGAATGTTTTTAATCTTTTAAAATGCATCCCCCAAATTAAAAATCGGGTAATGAAATTGTTTCTTACTGCCTGCTACACCATATTCAACATAAAAGTTCACATGCTCTGGTCCCTCATATTCCCAACTGATATTGGCATAGGTCTCAGCAGCTGCAGCAGTAAGATTGCTGATCCTGGGATTTACTGCTTGAACTAAACATACAATAGAAAAATAAAACAAACAATCATATTGCAGCACCATACACACGAGTATAAAATAAGTTTAAATACTCTGAAATTGTGCAAATAGAATTAAATAGAATTTACTGCTAAAATTTAGGGTTCACTCATGCTTTGCTTTCATTACAGAAAGGTTTTTGTTTCTTAAATTCAGCACTAGGAAATAAATTAATAATCAGAAATAATGATGCATACTATTAAAATTTGTGAGTTCTATTATATGGGTTCTGAACAATGTTAACTGTTGTCCATTAGATACAGTCCTGGGAAATGTCACCGTCTTCATTTACTAATGTGTGATGGAGAGGGGGATTGCTGAACAATCCCAGGGACAGACGTCGTCATGGAATGTCAGAGACCCCAAGGTAAAACCCAACACTATGTGGCTACTTTTCAAATCTATTTGTCATCTCAATGCAGGTCTTTAAAAAATCTGTGTTGGTGTGACAGAGAATGTCCCTTTGAACAGCGTTTTTGATCTGTTTTAAAAAACAGACTTCTTTGAGTATCACTGGGGAACTCAGGGACCCCAGGTAAGGAACCCCTGCTTTAGAGAATGATGGATGGTTAGGGTATGTTGGAAGAGAAGCTGCAAAAGGAATTTCCAGATGTGTTCTATCAGAAGTTAAGAAAGAATAAATAAAAGGAGTAAAAACTATTTCATGTAACATTTCCTAGAGAGCAAGACATCTTACCTGTTAACTGTTTGTTACACTCATTTTCTGAAAAATCATAGTGCAACCTAAATAGCTTCTTAAAAATCCAAATTATGGAGACCAGATGATGCTACATGCTTGCTACTGGGTAAAGACAACATCTAAAGTCATTAAAAAATGTTATTTGAATACCTGAGGCAGGCAATTTTATCAGTCCTACCTCAATAGCTTAAACTAAAAATGAAACATTTACAGATGTGTTAACTTGGGTAGTTAAAAAAGAAGATCAATTTATTATCTCACATAAAATTTACTAGGATAGTCAATCAGACAGCATCAATGGGTTTACCAAGACACTAAAATTATATTCTAAGATATGTTTATAAAATGTAGAAGCTAAAGACCTTTGTTCAAATAAATGTAATAAAATTACATTTCTTAGAATTAAGAAAAGAAAGATATTAAAGCAGTTAAATAATGCTTTTGACTTTTGAAATACAATTCAACAACACATGCAAATTTTGTATCTCTTCGTGCTAAGCATGGGGAAACAGCAGAGGGCAAAACTGATTACTGAATTATGCAGAGTCCTTCTGTGGACCTAATTAATTTTAGTTTTCTGAGATTTTCTTCTTACAGGAAAAAATAATAGGAATATGATCAACCAATTACAGTAAATCTGCACACACGTGTAAAACATCGATGGCAACCCAGGAAAAACATTAATTTTCTTAAAAAATTTTGGAATACTGAAACAGGAATTTAATCTTGGAGTAATATGGAAGATGTTCAAGGCAGAACCATAATACTTCTAACACAAGACCATTTACTAACAGAAGAGCAAAATACTTCTAACGGAAGAGCATTTAGTTTCTTCTTATATTTTACATTGGTTTCTATGGGTGCTCCCTTCTCAGAGTTTCTTCTCTAAACTGTTTATTATTATTATTTTGTTTCTAGTTTTATTGAAATGAAATCATTATCTCTACGAGTATCGACTCTCCTATGTTCACTGCAGCATTATTCACAATAGTCAAGACATGAAAACAACCTAAATATCCATTGACAGATGAATGGATAAAGAAATTACCATATATATATATATATATATATATTTACACAATGGAATATTATTCTGACTTTAAAAAAAGGGAAATCCTGCCATTTGCAACAACATGGATGAACCCGGAGGATACTATGCTAAGTAAAATAATCCAGACACAGAAAGGCAAATATTGCGTGATCTCACTTAAATGTGTGTGAAAGGAAAATAAATCTTTGGGCCCCAAAATCACTAAGCTAAAGGGAAAAGTCAATCTGGGAACTGCTTAGGACAAACCTGCCTCCCATTCTTTTCAAAGTCATCCCTCTGCTCACTGAGATAAATGCGTATCTGATTGCCTCCTTCAGAGAGGCTCATCAGAAACTCAAAAAGAATGCAACCGTTTGTCTCTCACCTACCTATGACCTAGAAACTCCCTGCTTTGAGTTGTCCCTCCTTTCCAGACCAAACCAATGTTCATCTCACATGTGTTGACTGATGTCTCATATCTCCCTAAAGTGTATAAAACCAAACTGTGCTCTGGCCACCTTGGGCACATGTCTTCAGGATCTCCTGAGCTATGGGTATGTCACGGGCACATGTTCTCAACCTGGGCAAAATAAACTTTCTAAATTAACTGAAACCTGTCTCAGATTTTCGGGGTTCACATGTGGAATCTAAAAAAGTTATACTTAGAGAAAGAGTGTAGAATAGTAGTTGCCAGGGGCTAGGGGTGGGGTGGGGGTTGGGGAAATGGGAGATGTTGGTCAAAGGGTACAAACTTTCAGTTATAAGATGAACAAGTTCTAGAGATCTAATGTACAGCATTATATTACTAATTATAGTTAATAATAAAGTATTATACACTGGAAATTTGCATTTAGCTTATTCTTAAAGGTACCCAGAAAAGATACCACAATTTCCTAAGGCATGCTGTTTAGCCACTTTTACCATAGATAATTTGAACTCTCCTTCCTTTTAATCCCCACTCATCCACCTTCTCACTCACAGAGCACCTATGTTGTACCATACAAAGGAGCTCTAGTGTCCCCTTTCTCTGGGCTTTCCCAATGGGCTGCTTCCGGTGTGCCTCTCCCAACTGTAAGTCTTCCTCTGAAGATACCGCCAGTGTAGTTACCTATATTTTAGCTGCTGAAACTACAACTCTTATCTAGCCACTTCTCTGTTTAAAACTCTGCCTACAGGTAAATACAAATTCCTTAGCAAAGCATTCATGGCCATTCAGAGCAGTTACCATCTGGCCCCGCCCACTGTTCCGGTCCCATCTCAGGGTCTTCTCTTTTCCACACACTCTCTACAAGTCAGCCTAAGTGGACCGCTTGGTATAACCCAGACATCCAGTATATTTTCAAACCCCATGTGCTTATGACCTCTACCAAGACTTTACACACTGCAACTCCCTGACTCATCTGCCAAAAATAAAACAAAACAAAAACTGGGCTTCAAGGCCCAGTTCAATATTATTTTCTTTGTGAAGCTTTTCCTGATCCTGCTTGGCAAAATAAATGGTTCACACCTCTATATTCAGATAACATTTTGCTCCACTTTCTAGTTTAGCGTCAATTTATTACTCTTTCTATATGTTGGTCTTACCTGCCAGATTTTAAGCATGTCAAGGCCAGGGTTTGTCTTACTGTCTTTATACACAGCTTCTTAAACAAAGGCGGGTGCATTTTATGTGCCAGAGAGACATTCACTGTTGAACTGATTGAACCTTCTATGCTTCTAGATATCTTGTTTTGTTTTCATATAGGCCAAAAAAAGAATTTTATTTTTTATTTACTGGTTCTTTACTCTAGTAAAATAATGTAGTGAGAGTCAGATCACAGAAGGGATTCACCACTAGCTGATCCTCAATGCTCTTCTCTGCTCACTCCTAATCGGTTGACCATAGTAGGCCTCAAGTTAGGTCAAGAATGCAGATTCCTGCCTTACCAGTTAGTTTATCCCTGTTTCTGTATTCCAACTAATTACCCTATAAAAGTATTTTGATGCTTGGTCCTCAGAGTGCCAGATTACATGCAATGGATATGGCACTGTGGATCATCAGCAATACTGGGAACATAAATCTTTTTGAGCTTGCACATTTTTGGTTCATTTCTATACATGCCTTCACAGTCTACTTCCTAGAATTCCAGACGCTGAAATCATTTATTTATTTATTTATGAAATGGAGTCTCGTTCTGTTGCCCAGGCTGGGGTGCAGTGCGCAATCTTGGCTCAGTGCAGCCTCCAGCTCACTGCAGCCTCTGCCTCCTGGGTTAAAACAATTCTCCTGCCTCCACCTCCCGAGTAGCTAGGACTACAGGTGTGTACCACCACGCCTGGCTAATTTTGGTATTTTTAGTAGAGATGGGGTTTCACCATGTTGGCCAGGCTGGTCTCGAATTCCTGACCTCAAGTGATCTGCCTGCCTCAGCCTCCCAAAGTGCTGGGATTACAGGCATGAGCCACCACACCCAGCCTCATTTAAAGAGACATAGAAATTGAAAAAATATGTCAATCAACTATAATTCCTATACAAATATTGAGAGCTTTAATCCAACAAAGAAAAGGACAAAAATAAATGACTCAAAGGTCTTGAGTATTTAATTATATTGAGGAGAATGGTAAGAAGAAGGGTTAGTATGGCATCATATAGTTAATTGAATTATCCTGGGTTTTCCTTCAGGTTTATAATCCTTTTGTAATTATACATTTGAAAACTTACGTTTCATTAACATCTCTTAAAATCTGTAAGAAAAGTTAAAAATGTAAACTCAGATGCATTTCTTTTCCCCTCTTTGACCAGAAATGAATTAAAACCACTTTTCATGAAATCCTAATTCATAATAAAATCATATGAGATGTTGATTTTTTTTTTTTTTTTTTTTTTGAGATGGAGTTTTGCTCTTGTTGCCCAGGCTGGAGTGCAATGGTGCAATCTCAGCTCACTGCAACCTCTACCTCCTGAGTTCAAACAATTTTCCTGCCTCAGTCTCCTGAGTAGCTGGGATTACAGGCGCCCACCAACACACCCAGCTAATTTTTGTATTTTTAGTGGAGATGGGGTTCATCATGCTGGCCAGGCTGGTCTTGAACTCCTGACCTCAGGTGATCTGCCCGCCTCGGCCTCCCAAACTGTTGGGATTACAGGTGTGAGCCACCACGCCCAGCCATATTGATGCTTCTATAGCTAAGGATATCACATGTTTCCTCTCTATTCATCTCTTATTTATTCCCTATTGTCCTGATTTAAATAAAAATTTAAAAGATACACTTAAAAAATTAAAATTTGGAAGGATGGTGGAGAACTTTAATTTTTCTCCTGTCACAGAGCAGTTAAACTCCACATGGAGAAGGGAAATAGAGAAGAGGATAGAATTCATTTTCAGATTGAAAAAAAGAAGTATTTTTAAGGAAGCAAAACCCAGGATCACAAATTATGCTTGAGCAGTTTAAAGTCTTACTGGCAAAATATCCTCTTATGTAAGCCATACTTAACTACTGCTATACTATTAAAATAAACCATATTAAAATTAAGGTCAGAGTTAGCTTTTTTCTCCCTTGTTTAAACGCTATTCTTTTCTTATCTGAGATCCAACAGATTTCAATACTGGGGGCTTAATGAACTTTCAGACACTCCATTTTTGCTTGTCTCTCTAATCATAAGTAGCTCACAATTCAAATTAATAACATCAAATGGTAAAACCAAAACTCTTTAAATATAGAATTTAGTTTTAATTTATTAAAAACAGAGGGGTGATGTTTTTCCAGTGGAGTGCATATCTACTTCTAACGTGACAAGTCCATTGAGAATTCAGACTTGCTTCACAGACAGCCCTGCTGAAGCACAATTTCTCTGCTATCAGCTCTAGGCACAGCCACAGTGACATGTCCACTGCACAGGAAACAAGGTCAGGCTTTTAGCAAAATGCTCCAATTGAAGTTATAAAGCAATACATTACTGTAAAACAACTAATGATTTTAATTGATATCTAATTATCATAGGAAGGAAGTATACAAATAAATAGAAGTAAGTTTACATCATTCTATGATATAGAAATTTTGAATTTTTACAACTTTGTCCTTTCAAGTCTAAAAACACAAATATAAGACTCTTAAGATTACTGAAAATGGCTATAGTCCTTATTCAATAACTCCAAAATCTATCTGATCGATATTTTGTAATTTACCAAAGCTCTGAATATAAGCAAATTTCTAAGCAAATAGAATAAATCTATCAAGTCTAAGCTCACAAGAGTTGAATAACATAGGGCAAAGCACATTTTTCTCTTGGTCTTCCTTTTCTTCATTCCTGTTTATACTCACCTGATGTGCGAAAGCCAAGGAAAACCCCTGTACATGGGCATGCCACGTGAAAACAGTGCCCAGTGGCAGGTGCTCCACTGCTCTCTAAAAAGCTGACTGGTCAACCAGCAGCCAGGGGTCAAAGACTGGGGCATCTTTGGCATTGCCACTAATGGAAGACATATTACAACTTATTCAAGCACCATTCTCCCAACAAATCTTTCTGACCCAGAGAGCTGTCAGAAATAAAGAAGAACAAAATCCATTGTGGATTGTTGGCTATTACTCAGGAGGAAGAGACTTAGGCAGTTGGGTGAAGACAGGATGGGTGAGATAACACGTTTGAGAAGAGCATATGGGTCACCTGGAAGACTCACTTGTAAGTGACCCTAAGCTTGGGGAGACTTAGTCCCAAACCAGTTGGAGGGCATTGCTATGCTGTAATTCCAAATGGACGGTTTTGTGCAATGGCAGCCGAGTGTACACTGTGTCTACAAGGAGAGCAGCTAAATCAGAATAGAACACGAAGCTTGGTTGATCTGATTTCTACCAGGCTGTTTTCATCACAGGGCTAATATTTCTGAACCCCAAATAATGTGGCATGGCCATATAGAGGATCTGTGACAAATCCACCGTTTTGGTCCTGTCTGATCCAGCCAAAATCACAGTATTAGAAGCTAAGATTAGGATTTGTACCAGGGATAAGTCTCAAGAAAAAATTTTTGGAGAATTCAATATGTGGCTTTCTACTTGTAAAGAAAGGACTAGAAATTAATTTTAAAGCCAAGATTGGATGAGATCTTCTCTTCTTTTGGTGGTTCAAAGCATATTTTCTCTGTTTTACCCATGCTGCACTTCCCCATGTTTCACATTGCAAATTTCACACATGTATAAAGTCATGCAGATGAATTATTTTACCTTTGCCTGCACCTACATCAGGTGGAAGAATATCAGCTTTAATGAAGGGAAACAGAAATAGGACACTATATAGTTAGATGTAACACACCCATGAGCATGTATAGCGATACAAAAACACTTATTAAAATGCTAAAGCATGCAAGAAGAATGAAGTGTACCACATCAGGTATAGGGGACAAAGATATGTTGGTGTCCCCAAACTTATCCAGTATTCAAATCCAGTACCAACATTTTATCAGGATACCCACTTTGAATACCCAGTATTCAAACACATTACTTAAGGTGCATTATTCATACTTGTTGATTATGTATGAAGGCTTAGGATATTTCAAACCAATTTTTGGATAGAAATTGTCAATTTTTTATGCTATCAAAGATAGTCAAATGAATTATCCTTAAGCAACTCTACAATTTAGAGACATGCAAAACCAGAAAATCTTTTATAATATTTTTGATAATTTTCATTGAATCTCAAGATTTCAGAATAACTTTTTAAAGTATGAAAAGAAGTGTTAATTCCTTTTCTAAATACCGTAATGGGCTATTTTGCTTTCTTTGTACATACCAAAATGTAAAATCTTTTGCTCAAACGCAAAATAAGTGCACTCTTTAATAACTGTTTCGATTTCCTTGCTAGAAAATGTAAATCGATATGTGAACTAGAAAATTATTTCCAGTAAATCAGGACCAGAATTCGAATTACATATATTTGTGTGTATATAGGTGTGTATGTCTGTGTATGCATATATGTATTATATGTACGTGTACATATATATGTTTGTGCATGTATATAATATATAAAGTTGTAAACAGGAAACAACATTCCCCTGAACTTCAAACTCAAGTGTGGCAAATATTATGCTTACTCACTCCCACACTAAGATTTTAATATAAGTTTAAAAAAGTTTCACATGAGTTGAAAAATATCACAGTTAGTCCAATATGAACGAAATAGCTGATTACATATCAGAATGAGAAATTACAAATAAGTGTTTGCGTTAATCAGGTAAGATAGACACTCCATAGCAAGAAGGAAAAAGAAAGCATAAACTTAAAGATTTTTATTTCATGATGCTTATAATTATATGGATTTTATACATACCCATCTTACCTTCATCCACAGTTGTCACTGCTTCCTCTGTAATTTGACTTCCTGATCCTGCTGATGTTTGTGCATAGAAATAAAACTTATATCGAGTGCTGAAATTTAAATTTTTTAAAGTCCACCGTGTCTTGTTGGCAGGAATTTTCAAATCTACCAGAGGGCCTAATTCATGTGTGCTGTTAACTGTCAATAAGAAATAATGAACAAGTGCATTCTCCATTAATTGCTATAGGAATACTATTATAAATAAATACGTCAACTAAAAATGTTCAACCTGGCTTACATTGACTTTTATAATCCCACTCACTCTTTGCCCAGCATAACTAAGTGATAACCTTTTAACAGCTCCTATGCTATGTTCTATCATATCATATTATATCATATCACATCATATCACAAGGGGCAATATGTTCTCTATTGGCTAATAAACTAGAAGAATTTTGTGGTTGAATCACAATAGAATTTTTTCCCCTGTGTTCTTGCAGGTGGAGTCGTATTGTTAAATAACCCCAAACATTTTTCTTCAGAGGACTTTTGCCAAAGGAACTATTTTCTATTTGTAGAAAATGCATATCTGATTTAATGACAGGACTCATCTAAACCCCACTCCTAAAGGTCTGTATTATTCTACAGATTACTTAATTTTTAATAACATAGACATCATTTTTCTTTAAAAAGTAAGATTTGAAGTTCTTTCTGAAGTAACACGAAGGTATATGTATATATTGTACAGATATAAAGTAAAACTAGCTTGTATTTTCTGATAACAGTTAAGTATTTTTAAAACTATATTTCTAACAGAAAGTTAAACACCACATGTTCTCACTCATAGGTGAAAGCTAAAAAATGTTCATGTCACAGAAGTAAAAAGTAGAACACAGGATCCCAGAAATAAAGGAAGGACAGGGGGAAGGCGAGATAGGGAGATATCAGTTAAAGGGAAGGCTGGGCGCGATGGCTCACGCCCGTAATCCCAGCACTTTGGGAGGCCGAGGTGGGCGGATCACGAGGTCAGGAGATCAAGACCATCCTGGCTAACATGGTGAAACCCCGTCTCTACTAAAAATACAAAAAATTAGCCGGGCGTGGTGGTGGGCGCCTGTAGTCCCAGCTACTCGGGAGGCTGACGCAGGAGAATGGCGTGAACCCGGGAGGCGGAGCTTGCAGTGAGCCAAGATCTCGCCACTGCACTCCAGCCTGGGCAACAGCGTGAGACTCCGTGTAAAATACATATATATATATATATATATATATAGGATACAAAATGATAGCTAGATACAAAGATTAAGTTCTGGTGTTCCATACACAGCTAGAAGGAGGATATTAAATGTTTCCAACACAAATAAATGATAAATATTTGAGAAGATGAATATGCGAATTCCCCTGATCTGATCACTATATGTATCGAAACATCACTATGTACCCCATGAGGAGGTACAATTATTTGTCAATTAAAATAATAAATAAAATAAACCATATTTCCCCTTCTCTTCCTCCCAACAGCTTACTTGGCTGATACTTTAAGGTGTACTCTGTCAAAATGCCATTCGGGTGGCTCGGTGGATCCCATTCCAAAGTGAGAGAGTCCAGTGTTGGATTCACAATCTTCAAAGACGACGGAGCACTGGGGACTTACAGTGAGAACTTACAGTCAACACAAAGATTTCGGAATGTTTCAACATGTATTAAATTGACATTTCACCGTGCTCACACGATTCAAGGTTTTGAGTTTCAGTAACTCATTCCTGATTCAGCTGAAAATACATTAGTACAAACCTGTGACAGGCACCCATTTAGTTATTCTCTTCCTTTTTCTCTCTTGTCATTTACATTTATACTCAATAAAACCATCCTCTCAAAACACATAATGACTTTGCCTTTAGATGGACTCAGACCTAGTATTTTAAAAAGAGGCAGTACTTGTTGGACGCATGAATGGTGTCTTAATAGAAACAAACTAGCTACCAAGTGAAACTATTCTAACCGGATCTGTGAGTGGACGCAGCTGTGTTCTGGACCATTAAGGACTGTTTTCTCCAACAAACCAGGTGTCTCCAAACAGTCAGAATGCCCTGCCTGGTGGGCCTTGGGCCAGCACACCCAGGTGCAGAGACGTTCTTATCCTGAGAGCTGACAGCTGCCCAGGATCTGGTAGTGAATGGACAAAAGCCCAACCTTGGCACACCCCTGGCCCTGGGGAAGGCCCGAGGGGTCTCAGGTTCTCTGTGGCAGAGGCTGGCAAATCACCGGAGGAAACATGTCTGCTCATCTTTTATTCACTTCCTCATGAAGATGATGGCTGGTGGCAGCTGTCTCTCACAATGGTTACCTCCCCTACCACTGCCCCTGGAAACTAACTAATGGAACCACTCTCCCTATTGTCACTCTAGCCAAAAACCAGAGTCAACCTGAACTTCCCTATCTGCCTCATTTCCACCATCTCCTCAGACACTAACTCCACTCCCTTAATCTAAACCATATCCATTTCTTCCTATCCCCATCTTCTTTTCCATTTCCCTGCTTTAGGCCCCTAGATGTCTTTGGTCCTAAAACCATGCCTGGCACATAGTTCTAGGCTTCTAAGCTTCCCCAACCCAGTAAGTAGTTCTTTACTTTAGGGGATCACAGACCCTTTTGAGAATCTGATGACAGCCATAAACACTCCCTGGAAAAATATACACACATCTTGCACACAATTTTAGGAGGCTCATGGAGCTCATTAAACCCATTCATTGACTCCCTAAGGGACTACAGTCCCCAGGTTGTGAAAACATTGAGTAGGAAGAGCCCTGACTCTCTAAGGGACAGTGAGATTGAGGACAAAAACTTATAATGAGATGGGAGCTGGGACACAGGGTGATTCTCAGAGGCTGCTGGGCAGCTGCCTGCATCATGAATTTTTCAATCAGCAGCCAGGGTGGGGTGCATCTTCTGTGAACTTCTTTTATCAACAACAGCTAAGCAAGCTACAGAAGCTATCTGGCCATTGTCATAGTGGCATATTGTTGCAAAATTTAAAATAGGTAAAGCCCATTTTATTGCCTTTTCAAATCCTCATCCTTTTTACTACGTGGGCCCCTCTTTCCCTCACCCACGAGGCTCCCTTGTCCCTGTGTCTAAATTCCTTCTCCCCGACTCCTGAATCAATATACATTTGGTCCTTCCTTATTCCCTCCCTTGCAGTTGCCCATATCTGCAATGACTTTTCCCTCCTCTTCCCAATCCACTTGGTCAAGACCTGCAACCTTCGAACTCAGTTCAACTTTCTAATACATTAGAAAAGTGCACTAAGAAAGAAGCTATAGAAGTAAACTATAACTTATAGAAATATTTTCCTTTCCAGGTGTTTTTGTTAGGTTATCTAATTTGGTTCTCATGCTTTTCAGATGAGGCTACTGACACTCAGAGAAGTTATGGAACCTCTTTCAGGTCAGAAAGTTAATGATCCAAATAAATGTCAAAGTAACAAGGTTTCAGACAACGTGTGTGGAGAAAAATTTTAAGTCACGGGAGAGGGCATTTCAGAGCAGCATTTTGCGTTCTGAAGCCTTCTACGTACACTTAGGCCCACATATGATCTGACATTTTGGTAGCTTTGTGTGTGCTGTATTCATCTATGGAAATTTCAATCACATTTGGCTTCCAGAATATACTCTGATCAGTAGCCCTTCTGTCAGGCAAAACCTCTCAGGCCATGCCATATGTTCCTGAGATCTTAGAGACACATCCATTCCATACCTCCTTCTGGAGTATTAAAGACTCTGTCAGGGCTGGCTGGGCCCTCCCCTTTCCCATTGACCACTCGGACGTTCAGTGTGTAGTGGCTAAAGGGCTCTAGCCCCGGCAACATGCCATGAGTCTTGCTGCCTTGGAAGGTGAGGATCTTTTTCTCAATGTGACGTCTGTTTCTTTTAGATGAACTCTGTGTCTTCCAATAGTAAATCTGAAACAGCAAGAACAAAAGTCAGGAATGCACAAAGGAGCAAACAAGATTCCTTATGCTCACAAAATTGAAATTGTTGTTTTTCCAGAAAATTCCCTTGGTATATTTTAGAAGAAAATTACTAGCAAAACTGATGGATATTGATTCTGAGGCAAGAGGAATAGAAGCCCATAGATAATGAGGGAAATTAAATTACAACCACATGACAAAGCTGGGCTACTACTGTCGTAGGAGTCTAAGGAAAATGAAAACAGCACGAGACCCATATGGTTTTCTCTAGAACATGAGGCAAATGGAGGACAATAGGATTTAAGTCTTTTACTTGTATAAAATATTCTAAAAATAAAAATTACTGCCCAATGTTTACATATTTTTCTAGAATTAATACATATTCACGTACAATCTATCATTTAGTTTAATCCTAAACACCACAGTGAGGCTTTTATTACGTTATTCATATGGTGCAGATGAACGTGTGGGCTACTAAGTGACTTTCACAGCCACAGAGGTATCAAGAGCCACGGGGGATCCTCCACTGAAAGTCTAGAATTTTTCCACTAAATCAAACTGTATCACTTAGTTTAAAATACTTTTTTTTGTATTCGATTGCAGGCATAGGTTTTGGAGAGATGGATAAGAAAGTGTTGATTAATTTTGGTCACAAATCCAGAATTGTTGTTTACTAAGTCCTCTTAAATTCTTAGGAATTTAATGGCATTTTCAGGAGAAGTCAACATTTATATGGAATCTGGCAATGCTGGGGGGAAAAAAAAAAAAAAGTTGAATGTGATGTAGTACAAAAAGTAACCTCTAGGGGTCAGGCTTAACAAATCAAAGTAGTGACTGTATGCTTGGCTGCCTATCAGTAAAAAATCTCTATGAAATCAGTGCCTTTCAAGAACAAAGATAATGGATATTTATCTTTCAGTACTTCTCAAGAACAAAGATAATGGATATTTATAAGAATGACCTAGCTAAGAGTATATGGTCTTAAAGTATATTCTGAATTATTTTAAAAATGTGTAAATGATTATCAGGATAATTTTGTGTGTTCAACACGTGGTCCATATTGCTTTAAAGCTGGCTACAGTTGGTAATATTCTAGGTCTTTAAAAAATTAATTTTCCCCATTTTGTATACATACTTAGTTGGTAGAATGTTAGATCATCAGTGGGAAACATGGAGAAAACTTTTTTTTTTTCTTATTTTGGATGCAGTGAGATTTCAAGTCAACTCTGGCAGTGGCTACCTGAGGCAATGAGCCAAATGAACTCTTCAGTCCACAAGTTCACAAAGCAATGAACCAAATAAGCCCCACCTCCTGTGGTGTGCATGACAAGTGGCATTCGCTGCTGCCCTTACTAAAGAAAACCACAAAAGATCCCCCTCCACTTGCCCGATAGCCTTGTAGGTGTCCTCGGATGCTTTTCAGAGGTACTGGGTCCCAGTGCACCTCAGCTAAGGTACTGTTCACCACATTCACACGCACGTTCCCAGGAGCCACCATTGGGACTAGGAAAAGGACAGGGAAGCGGTAGAAGTATCAATGTTATTTTTAATTTCATCCATAAATAGGACTATCTCTAATAATTTTGGCTTGAAGCATACTGCAGACCTATTCTATGGATTATTAAGGCTTGAACACAGATTTTGGGGTATCTATTTGGCTTTGTGAGAGATTTTTTTTTTTAAGAGATGGTGTCTTGCTATGTTGCCCAGGCTAGACTCAAATTCGTTGGCTCAAGGGATCCTCCCACCTCAGCATCCTGAGTAGGAAAACAAGATTTTTAAAAAAGTAAAATTTACCCTTGAACAACACAGGTTTGAACTGCATGGGTCCACTTACACTTGGATTCCCCCCACCCCCCCCAAAAATACAGTCAGCCCTCTACATCTGCAGGTTCTGCATCTACAGCCAGAGAAGATGGAAAACACAGTATTCCTGGGTGCAAAACCCACGGACACGGAGGGCTGATTTTTCATATAGGAGGGTTCCATAGGGCTATCTGTGGGACTTGAGTATTTGCAGATTTGGGTATCCAAGGCAGGGCATCCTGGAACCAATCCCCTGTGGATACCAAGGGACAACTATACTGCAATCACCTTGAACGTTCTGAACTTCTCTTTCTTACACAGCAGGCTGTTTAAATTCAGAGAAGTCGTGCAAAATAATTGCCACCTTCCTCCCTTGCAACCTGAGCAGCTCTGGAAATGGCCTTGGGCTTGCACCTTGGTAAGTCTGTTTTGCTGGGGAAAAGTAGAAAGGAAATGGCATCACTTACGGTCTTCTCCAGAATGTCCCATGACTACAGCTGGCTCGGGGGCAAACCCCACGTCATTCAGGGCCTGAACTTTGATCAGGTATGGAACAAAGGTTGGCGTGCCTGAGACAATATATTTGGATACATTTGCCACAACCACAGATGTCCATTCATCATCACCATCTTTCTGGCGCCAGCTAACTTTGTACTGAAGGCCTGGCCCATTAGATTCGAAACCATTCAAGGGCTACAAGGAAAGCCAAATAACCAGAGCTTGTAACACAAATCAACTGCACAATCTTTTACAGGAACAGCAAATTCAATTCCCAGACCTACAGAAAGTGATCATTGAAATACTAAAACACAAGCTATTAACCATTTTCTCCAGGGACCTTCTATCAATTGTGCATTTGCAATGAGATTCAAAGCTTGTTTGGGATCAACATTTCAAAGGTTGTAAATTACTATCTTGATGCAATAAATACCATATAAACCTTTCAAAGTCTGGCTCTACCGTCAAGGATGGTGATTCTTCAGACATTTCGGTCACATAGAATCCTTTATATATTCCTGTTTGTGCAATAGTACATCATTGTCCATTTTATTTGCAGATGGAAACTTACAGACTGTTTTCCTCTTTATTAAAAAAAGGCTAGCCTGTCATTCTGTTGTTTCTACAGGTTTGTATAAATATAAGTATGTACATATATGTATACATATCTAAGTATGCATGTATGGATCTATCTAAAATAGGTTTTGAATTATGAGTAAATATATGTTAATTTTCCAAATCCGGAAAACACAGATAAGCTTTCCCCACTAAAGAAGTTAACTGCTGGGAATGGCTTGGTGGTTCTTTTTTTCTTTTGAGATGGAGTCTTGCTCTGTCACCCAGGCTGCAGTGCAGTGGCGTAATCTCCGCTCACTGCAACCTCCGCCTCCTGGGTTCAAGCGATTCTCCTGCCTCAGCCTCCTGAGTAGCTGGGATTACAGGCATGCAGCACTACACCTGGCTAATTTTTGTATTTTTAGTAGAGACGGGGTTTTCACCATGTTGATCAGGCTGGTCTCAAACTCCTGACCTCATGATCTGCCCGCCTTGGCCTCTCAAAGTGCTGGGATTATAGGCATGAGCTACTGGCCCGGGCCCCGGCCCCAGGTGGTTCTTTATGATAACACTAGCTAGCATTTTTTTGAGCACGTGTATATGCTAGGCACTGTTCTAGGTGCTTTATATGTATTAGCTCCTTTAATACTGTGAAATTGGTTCTATTATTACTCCCATCATACAGATGCCTAACAGAGATGTTAAACAACTGGACTCAGATCACAGAGTTAGTGGCAGAGCTGGGATTTGCACCAAATCATTTTGACTCCAGAGCTCAAGCTTTTAGCAACTATATAATACTGCCTCTTAAGTAAAGATATATATGTATCTTTATATATTTATATATATATATATATTTTCCCCAGAAATAGGTGAAATGAGATTTTAATGTAGATATTATTTTCAAACAACTTTTTCACTCTAAAAAATAGCAAATAAATTTGAAGGCATCATAGCTCACCTTCCACGTAATCACCAAATTATCAGGCTCTGATCCCAGTCCTTCCACAGCTGTGGGGTTTTTATCTGGTTCTGGAAGTTAAGCAGCCACACATGTGTAAGCTTTGGCCTTTTGCAAAGGGTGGAAAACTTTTTTATTATATTTCGTACCCTAGAAGTCCCGCTTTCCCGCTTTACCTGAGGCTTTCGTCAAATACTGCTCAGACACCTCGCTGGGCAAGCTCTTCCCGATGCTGTTCACTGCCATCACGCGGAAGGAGTAGTTCACATAAGGAGACAGCTTCAGCTGGGCTGTGGTCTGTGTTCCAGAAACTTCAGTTTGGTGGTGCCACAGCCCTGGCTCGTGCATTGCATCTTCATATTCGATGATGAATTCTGGTCACGACACACACACACCAAACCCAAGGCCATGAATTCAGTCAACCCAGGGGTAGCTGCTATCAATAACTAACAGGGCAACCCAACACGAGCAACCAAACATGAATTATTTTACTTTCAAGAAAAATGCCATTAAAATATTTTGATTTCAGAGTTATCATTATCCTCAACACTTGAACACACATGGATAACATTTTAGTGGAAAAACGGTATCTCACTGTATTTAATTTAATTTCTCCTATTACAAAAAAATTTGACCACCTTTTCATATATTTAAACTTTTTAGGGATATATGGATTAATTCTAAACAGTTTCAGATTTTACCAAATCTGGTATTCTTTCTCTAGCATGCTGAATTTAGTTACTTAAAACTGTTTAGAATTAATCCATATATCTCTAAAAAGTTTAAATATATGAAAAGATGATCAAATTTTTTTCATAATAGGATAAATTAAATATAGTGAGTGCCATTTTCCACTAAACATATAGGCAATAATCAAAGGTTTAACACACTTTGTTGACTATGACACAAGGAATCAAGCATTCTCTGACTTTGTAGGAAGTGTAAGTTGGGACAACTTCTATATAAGACAATTTAGAAAATCTGTCAATATTTAAGGAACATACTAAATTTCACTTCTAGCAATTTATTTTGAATAAATGGACTCACACAAATGGCTCAAACACACATGAGAAATAATTTACATTGCAGTATTATTTGCAATTGAAACAACCTAATTGCAAACAACCTAAATATCCATCAACAGGACACTGACTAAACAAATTACACTAGGTCCACACAATGGAATACTCTGAAGCTGTTAAAAATGACTGTCAGCCAGGTGCAGTGGCTCACACCTGTAATCTCAGCACTTTGGGAGACCCAGGTGGGTGGAGTCCAGGAGTCTGAGACCAACCTGGGCAACCTAGCAAAACCCTGTCTCTACAGAAAATTAACTGGGTGTGGTGGCGTGCACCTATAGTTCCAGCTATGGGGGAGGCTGAGGTAGGAGGATCACCTGAGCCCAGAAGTCAAGGCTGCAGTGAACCATGATCAGGCCACTGCACTCCAGCCTGGACAGAGTGAAACTCTGTCTCAAAAAAGGGGGGGGGGGTGGGGGGGAAAGAATAGCGCTGTTCCATGCGTACTGAAATGGAATGATTTCTAAAGTGTATTATTAAGTGAAACCAAGCAGCCAAGCAGGGGATAGAATCATGTGTGCTGGATACTATGCTTGTGTAAATGTAAAACAAAATCACTACAACAAATAAACAGACATATTCGCTTGCATATAAATGCATATTACCTCTCAGAGAATATAAACCGATAATATTGGTGTGGCCAGAGGAGCTGGGAGACAGAGGCGGGAGGAAGACATAGTTTTCAGTGCATACCCTCTGCGTCTACTAAAATTCTGTGGTATGTACACACTTTACCCTTGTAAAATAATGGGTATTTGGATATTCACTGATTGCCTACTATGTACCAGGTACCATGATATGCACTATAAACACAAAGATGAACTAAAAATATTATATGTGTTGCAGTGGTTCAAAACTAAGTCCTTGGAGTTCTCCTTTCAATCTACATTCATCTTTGGATGATCTCCAGTCCTATAAATGGATGACTTTCATGTTTACATCTGTAGCCCAGACCTCTTCTCTGAACTGCAGACTCAGGAAGTCCAATTGTCTGCTCGACAATTCCACTTGGTTGTCCATGACAGCATCTCAAACTGGATAGTACCAAAACTAATTCTAATCTTCCTCTCCAATTGATAGTGACAACCCAGGACAAAATCTGGCATCCTTATTTCCCTACTTCTTCCACACTCTTGGTAGTACAATGGCCTGTACCATTAAAATATATCCAAAATCTGACCATTTCTCAGTCTATTCCAGGCCACCCTCATCTCTTGTGTGAATTATCACATAACCTCCTAACTCAGTAGTTCCCAAACTTTCTTGGTTCATGGTGTACTTAGTGTCTCCATAATTTATTTTTCATGGCTCCCTTCGGCGAAAAGAATTACCTAATGTTTTCATGTATTAAGTAGCTAGGTTCATACAACTTTATATGTATTTATATCTTAAATAAATGTAAACAATTTAAACAATTTTAAATCTATTTATATCTTAACAATGTAAAGCTTCTCTTATATAAGTTCTCAAACCTTGTAAACAGATTGGACACCACCTTGCACATTTCCTATTCCCCACTGATTTCCATGTGGCACTTGCTTTTTATCACAGCAAACGCTTTGCAGAGATATAACATTATCACAAAATGACATGGGATATAAAGTTGAACCTGTAATCTGCCTCAAGCTAATTTCATGTGATGTTTGACAGATGTCATTGTGTTTTTTTAATATCAGAATTTAAAAGTTAAAACTTTAAAATTATTCCAAGGAAGGTACCCCTGTGAATTCACTGAGGTACCACAGGGCACTTCAGTGCACAGTTTGGGAACCATGGTCTTACCCAGTCTCTCTGCTTCCCTTCTTGTTCTTCTATACACTATTTTCAATAGACAAGCCAGAGTTATTCATTCATCACTCCTCTGTTAAAACCCTCCAAGGGCTTTTCCATCTTCACAGTGGCATACAGGACCTTGCACAATTCCCACTCTACACACCCACCGCCTAACTCTTCACCTCTTTGACCTTCTCTCCTCCCTCACTTTCCCTTTTTCATTTCACTGCAGCCACACTGGCATCCTAGCAGACACGCCCTGTCTTAGGGCCTTTGCTCTTTTCCTTTGCTCTTGCTGGAAAGTTCTTCCCCTAGACAACTGCATAGTGTGCTCACTGACCTCCCTCCCCTGTCTTGATTGACATATTCAAATATTCTTTCAGTGTGGCCTTTCCTATTCACACTATTCACAATTATACCCCTAGCTCCACATCTCTTTCTGCTGATTTGTTTTTTGCATGCCCTAAACACATATAAACACAATCATATGTATCAACAGATATATATGAGTTTGAGTCCTCTAGGGAGCAAAGGCTAAGACAGAATTAGAAGTGCAAGAGGTGGCCGGGCACAGTGGCTCACGCCTGTAATCCCAGCACTTTGAGAGGCCGAGGCGGGTGGATCACGAGGTCAGGAGATTGAGACCATTCTGGCTAGTACGGTGAAACCCCATCTCTACTAAAAATACAAAAAAAAAAAAAGTAGCTGGGCGTGGTAGTGGGCACCTGTAGTCCCAGCTACTAGGGAAGCTAAGGCAGGAGAATGGCGTGAACCCGGGAGGCGGAGCTTGCAGTGAGCTGAGATCGCGCCATTGCACTCCAGCCTGGGCAACAAAGCGAGACTCCATCTCAAAAAAGAAGAAGTGCAAGAGGTCTATTCGGGAAAATGTCCATAGAAGAAAAAAGGGAGAGGTAGCAAGGAAGCCTGAAGGAGGGAAGACCTTCAGACCACAATGCTGGTCTGACATCTGTAACAGGAAGAGGGGGAGAGAAGGAGGAGTGAGTAGGAGGAGCCTCAGACTACAGTATAGTATAGCTCTGGGATAGTCTCAGCCAGGTCAACCAGGAGCCCAAAGTACAGTCTGCACAGGAGGAGTTCTGCATTAGGCACGTGTGACCTCTGGGACCTTTGCTGTGCCCAGTCACTGGAGCACCCCAAAGAGCGTGGCCTCATGTGAACTCTGCAGTGGAGCCTTAGAGAAGGAGAAGTAGATGGAGGCTGTGGGTTAACACTCCTTACAGCAGGTTCGCTCTTCAAGGTAGATCTGAGTCCTCTGCATGTGTGTGTGTGTGTGTGTGTGTGTGTATATATATATATATATATATATATGTTTACGTGCAGATATAATGACATTATACTTAATAATGTATTATTAATTTTATCTTATTTATGTCTTCATCTAAAATATAAGCTCCATAATCACAGAGATTTTTGACTATTTTGTTTTAGAACAATGTCTGGCACACAGTAGGCACTCAAAAATATCTGTTGAATGAATAAGTAAATGAAGGAAAGAGTAGAAATGCCTGAAATCTAATGGTATTATTTTAATATAGGAAAAAAGAGTCTCTAAGCCATCTAACCAGCTAACTCTGGCTAATGTAGCCAATGAGCTAGAAGACTGGGCCTGGATGAATTTGTGTTCTGATCAAGGACACCGAACACTCAAGTAGGGAAAAGAGTACCATTAAACAACACAAGATAGAGGAAGGGCTTTTGTTAAATTTTAGTGGAAATATTCTACTTTACCAGGAGGTGCAATAAATCAACACACCTATCATTTCAGAATCATCTTAGGTAGTCATCAGAAAGGAATTTAGTCTTCCTGCAGTATATGCCTGAAGGTAATAATGTATTTCAGGCATGTGACCTGATTGTGTCTGCCTCTTAAGTATCTCTTTGGTTTTACAATTAAACTTCTAAGCTTACCTACAGTCTAATTTTATTATGCTCTTCTAGTATCCTTATGACATTGTCCTTCCTTATTTCCTAGGCCCTAGGCTTATGTCACCAAGGTGAGAAGCTCACATTGTTGAATGGGCAACTTTGTAGCAGGGACTAATGGAAAGAAGGAGACCTAGGTTGGAAGTTAAGGTAGAACCCGTTATCTACGCCCAGTTCTGTTACCAACAGTGGGTTGAAAAGTTACTTTACTCATCAAGTCTCAGTTTCCTAATACAAAGACAGAGCTATTCAGCACCTGCTCCTCCTAACCTTTTCTCCCAGAAGAAATGGGCAAAATAAACAACTAACTTAAGGTGTATCTTTCTACATGGTAGATATTTAAAGTGATTTTTATGGATCTTAAACACAAATGACAGTGTATTTGATTAACCAACATCTTCAGCAATTAAGGGGTGTCCTATTCTAGGTGTAACCAGGAATAGTTTCAGCTCTGAAGAGAGGAAGGACATAAATAAATATTTTTGTTCTTTCAGTAATGAAGCAGAGAATCCCAGTAAATACCTTTGTGAGGAAATTCAGTTGACTGTTACAAAGTGCTTCAAACATGGCCATTTAGTTGACTGGTAATAGAGCAAATAATACCACATACTTGTAATGGGGCTATTGTTGTCATCGCCTGGGGTCCATGACAGCTGAACACTTTTGTCAAGTTGATCTGTCAGTTCTAAGTCAAAGGGAGGATTTGGGACATCTGTAGACCAAACATACACACATCATGGTCACCCATCCATCTTTAAGAGGCTCTCCTTTACTCGTGATACTATTCACAGAGGGGACATCTTAAAGACACAGCACACTTGATAGTCAATGAGCATGCAACTGAAAGGAAATGTGCACAGCTGAGGCTGCTGGGAACACACGAACACACACAAGATAACCCATCAATGAGTTCTGCTCACTTGTTTTTCAAAGGAAACGAAAGCATTTGTAACCAAACCCAGTGAAGCAGACACATGTGGTTCATCAGCACTCTCAGCGTTTCTTCTCATAAACATGAATGGGCACAAACATGAAAAATAATAAGCTTAATTTCTAATACATGGGAAATAGAGAAAGCAACTGCTGAAAAAAGAAATATAGGCAAAAAAAGGTGCTGTTTAAAGAAAATTCAAATGTTCTTTCTAAAAAAATGCTGAATAACAGATTTTGGGGCTCTGAAAGAATCTTTATATTTTGCGTAAGAATGCTGAAATAGATGCTATGGAGGTAGCCCTCAGCATGCATAAGTGTGTTTACTCCCAGAAGACAACAGCATATAGACAGACACATGTTGGGATGAAGGTGTCCTAGAAGCATGTCTGCCTCTTCTAATGGTGCTTCTGAGATCCAGAGAGTTACTGTTCCCCCCAGGCCTTTATTTGACCTTGCTCCTAGGAGCATCTCTGGCTCTTAGGGGACCAGAGACCATACAAATATATATGCTTTTTTTTCTTATCAGTCATAAGGCAGTAAATGTCTACAAAGCACAGGTTTTATATTGGATAATTAGATACAATATTAATAATATTGTGCAAAACCAGCTGTGATGCCAAAAATTGATTTTTGTATTGATGTACTGAATAAAGATGAAGGTTCTCTAAATAAAAAGATTTCTGGAAATGATTTCTGACTTATTTTCCAGATTCTAAAAAGCCACACAACATAAATGTGCCCCTCCTTTTGGTCTTTCTTGAGTGATCTGTCTTTTGTTAACACATGGTGAGTCGGTTTTCTCTGATATAAAAGTTAAATGTTGTTCTAAACATCTATTTTTCCCCATATACATTTCTTGAAAATGGAATCCCAAAACAAGATTTTTCCCAAACAACTTTTAATAAATTGAGATGAAAGCCTAATTTGTAGACTCATATTAGAAATAGCTTTTTCATTCTGTAAAATGTGGATGATGGCTTTTGAAAAAGCACTATGCTACTTTACAAGGAAATTGCATCAAAGAGGGACTTTTATCAAATGAAGTGATTTTATAATAGCACATGAACTATTTAGAAAGAACTGGCAACGAACTTGGTGAAAAATCTGTGGTTATGATGAAGAAATGATTCATTGTCAGTAAATGGGTGACACAACATAACAACTGACAGAGACCTTTTCCTTAAGAAACACAATTACGTGACATAGAAAAGAAAGTTATGAATATTTTCTGCAAATGTGAAATTGTTTGACAGAAAACAGAGAAAGAAGACTCATATTAGTTTACCGTAAACGGGAGCTGGAGTTGGAGTAGGAGCTAGAAAGGACATTAATATAAAGGATTTTAATCAAAATTAGTAATGGAAAGATACAAGATAGCACAAGATGACAAAGATTGTACATTATTCAAGGTTATAAAATTAAGCCTATGCTTAGCTGTGAGACACAGCATTGATAAACATGCAGTAACAATTTAGGAAAAAAAACCTTCAATCTTAGATACAAGCAGATCATTTCTCCTTATTTTATTACAAAAAAAGGTTACTAATGTGCATATCCACCATTTCACCCAGTGCTGCTACACAGCATATTTATACTGAAATTATTGCCTCCAAGGCATCTTTCAAAGAAGAAAAACATGGGTATGAACTCACCCATGCATATTAACAAGCAAATATTTGATATTTACAATTTTTATCTTATTTTTTATTTTCAACCAAATGCAGGGAAGCCAGTTGTGCTATTTTTGTTTTCGTTCTTACCAACAACGCTAAGCACAGCGCTGGCGGAGACGCTGTCCAGAGTGGTGTTGGCCACACACGTGTAGGTCCCGCTGTCATCGTCACTGACATCAGCTACCACTAGATGATCCTTGTCAACAGTGAACCTGTGGATAGAATGCATTCAGAGTAGCTGAAATGGACATGCAGCCATACCGTATAAATGCTTCACTGCCAGGAAAAAAAACTGTAAATTTGATAAAGGAGAAAGATGGTAAACATTTTCAAAAGTTAGAGCAAAATACATATCACTTTAAGAATGATTAAAGTTGAAAAACAATGAGAATTAATTAGAATCTTGGGTTAGAAGGGATAAGTCCTCTGGTACAGTATTTTTCAACCAGGCCTCTAGAGCACGGGTCCCCAAACCCTGGGCCAAGAACTGGGTACTGTCCTGTTAGGAACTGGGCTGCAGAGGGGACCGCTGCTCTAGAGGGTGTGGTAGAAGCTTCCTTAGGCCCCAGGGGAATGGGGGGGGGAGTGAAGTTGAGCTCTGCCTCCTGTCAGATCAGTGGCAGCACTAGATTCTCACAGGAAGGTGAAACCTATTGTGAACTGTGCAAGTGAGAGATCTAGATCTAGACTGTGCTCTCCTTATGACAATCTAATGCCTGATGATCTGTCACTGTATATATTACATGTAATAATATATACATGTATATACGTATTACAACATAATAATAATAGAAATAAAGTGCACAGTAAATGTAATGCGCTTGAATCGTCCTGAAACCATTGTGCCCCCACCCTGTCCGTGGAAAAATTGTCTTCCATGAAACCCGTCCCTGGTGCCAAAAAAGTTGGGGACCACTGCTCTAGAGGGAGAGGAAGGAGCTTCCTTAAGTTCCCAGCGGAATGAGGCAAAGAATAGTTCCAGCATTAGTCTTACTAAAGGGCTTTACTAAGGCTTTTGCTGCCAAGAAACATTGGAAAACCACTCATTCAGTTCAATTTCTATCAAAGTATATATTTTAAATACTTTATTATTTACTGCAGAAAATCATGTCATTTTCTTACATGTATAAACTCTCATAGGAGAAATTAAATGCAAAGAATAATAATTTGCTTTATCCCTAGAAACAGGAAGATTTAGATGAACAATCTCTCTAAGACTTCTCTAGAGGGAACTTGTAGGCATGAAAAATTGCTCAGTAGATCAAAAAATTAATGTATAGAGAATTCATGTATTATTTTAATGAAACTGCATAAGTCATAAACTGTCTTCTCAGTTAATTTCCAAGTAAAAGCTTCAGCCAACTTAACCTGATGGTCATTTCTTTATGTTTCCTTTTAATCTTAAAAACAGGGTCTCACTCTGTCACCCAGGCTGGAGTGCAGTGGTACAGTCATGGCTCACTGCAGTCTCAACCTTCTGGGCTCAGGTAATTCTCCCACCTCAGCCTCCCAGGTAGCTGGCACAGGTGTGAGACCACCATACCTTTTCATCTTTATCAGCTCAACAAATAAAATTGACTAGTTCAAGCAAAATTAGTTGGAGACTCTAGGCACATAAAAGAGAAGGCCACAGAGTTCTTCTGGGGTCACTAACAAGCAATAGGGCAATATTTAGGCACCACAACTTTAGGTCAGCTGTAGGTGAACCACAGAAATGATTTCGACCAGAATACAGCATTCCTTCTAATAGACAGTGAGGCCTATAGCCACTTTGCTAAAACTCACACATTCTACTCTGTACTACTACGTCAAATTGAGGGTCTCATCTGGAAAATGCCATGACCTTTCTTCCATTCTTAATGAAATCTGCAGCATGCTTGGGCTCTTTTAAATGCTCTACTTGTTTTTGTTTTTCCTTCCCCTTTCACTGGCTTTAGGTAAAATCAAAAGAAAAACTCTCTACCCAAATAAAAACGAGTGTCTTTTAAAATACTGACAAGGATTTGAGCAGTCTTTGGTGATTAAAGAGGTCATATTTCTGCTTATTTGTAGAAAGGTAATGAAAACATCTGTTGAGACTTCGCTGTTCAAGGTATAAAACAATGGATGTTGTCCAGGCCTGAGGGTTTTTTCCCATCCTGAATTACACAAGAGACCAGCATGCAAAGATAGACAAACATTCTCAGGGTCCTATTTCAATCACCTGATACCTTCTTGGGTACATATATTTTACAGTAGGGAGAAAATGCATATCTCTCTATTTTGGAGACAGCAGACTTCAGAAACTAAAAACATCACCATAATTGACTACATACTAGACCTTTAGTTCAAGAATAGCTTAAAGAAAGAATGAAGAGAAAGTAAAGAAATCGTCTTCAAATACCTTTCATCACTGGGCAGTTCCCTGTTGTCCTTAAGCCACAGGACAGTGAGGATTAAGGTGTGATCATGTTTCACTTTGCATTCAAAGGACACCATGCTCCCTCTTTGCACAACTGCATATTCGGGCTGTTTAACGATCCATGTAGGATCTGAAATGTAAAGTCATCATTATCCATTTGGCAAAGCTGGAGAATTTGTTCAAAGTAATTTAAAAATTAAACACATTACCTCTGCCTTACCTTTGATTTCTAAGTGAACTTCATTCTTTGCCATCCCTAATTTATTCCTTGCAACACATGTATAAGTTCCTGTACTGTCCTTTTGGGCTACAGGAATTTCCAAAGTTCCATTTTCATGTAAAACATAAATATCTTCATGAAGAGCACTTCCTTTAGCTCCTTTAAACCTTCATTACAGAAATTATCACAATGAGAATAAAAACACACCATATTTTGAAGTCAGTCATAAAATGCCATGTTCAAGGTCAGCACGACCATGATGAATGTGAAAGTTGCAAGGCTAGAAGGATTGTACTTTTGAAAGTATCAATAGGAAAATAATCAGGGAAGAAAAAAAGGCATGTATGTCAGAGAGGAGAAGTGAAACGGATGAAACAAACTAAGTGTGAATCTGTTACCTTCACTAGGAAAATCATCTGCATAAGCATCCATTTTTCTTCTCTGGGGTTAAGGTAGGGGCCAAGGGAAATTTTCCTGTAATCTTAACCCTGCATATATTCTGACCTCAGTAGTTGGAACTTAGCACAGCATCTAGGACCTGACAGATGACCAGTAAAGAATGTTCCAGTTTTCTTTCATTCATTCCTTCTGAGCCATTGCTTATCCATCCTAGCCTTGTCTCTTTCAGCTAAAGTAAACAAGCTAGGAGGAGCTAGAGGACTTAAACCTCCGGTGGCATATGAAAGGGGATGGTCTGAAGTGGGGAGTAAAAGAACATGGGAGAGCTTGGCTGGATCCAAGTCAGGAAGATCTGGTGCGAGAAGTACTCAAGAGAAACAATGGTAAGAATAAATTCTGCTTTGGAGTTTATAGAACCCCCTACTATACCACAGGATATTTTATTATCAAGGAATATCCCCTAACTAGTCCCTCCAGCCACTACTCACAAAATCCCAGGGGATGTCCATGGCATTGTGAAATACAACAGCCTTAAATTTTTTAAAAAATCATTTACATGTAGATCTGTGCTTGATAGAGTGTGCTGCTAAATAGATTATACACATTAAAGTATTTAACACAGAGCCAGTAGTTAATAAATATTTGTGAAATAATGAATGAATTTAATAATTAACAGTGTAGGCCAAGCACAGTGGCTCACACCTATAATCCTGGCACTTTGGGAGGCTGAGGCGGGCGGATAACCTGAGGTTACGAGTTTGAGATTAGCCTGGTCAACATGGTGAAACCCTCTCTCTATAAAATATACAAAAAATTAGCCAGGTGTGGTGGCAGGCGCCTGTAGGCCCAGATACTCTAGAGGCTGAGGCAGGAGATATGCTTGAACCCAGGAGGCAGAGGCTGCAGTGAGCTGTGATTGTGCCACTGCACTCCAGCCTGGGTAATGAAGTGAGACTGTCTCAAAAGAAAAAAATATATATTAACAGCGTAATGGATTGTGTGGTGCCTTTCCCTGTTTGTTTTTTGAATAAACCCAACATATTTAGAATATGAAGGCTTTAGCAAACATTTTAAGTACTGAAAAACACACAGAGCTGCTACTTACCACTCGATGGTTGGGAGAGGAGACCCAAAGAAGGCACAGTCTAGTAAAGCTGGCCTGTTTGCAATGACCTGGTAGAGTGTGTTTGCAGGTGTGAGGATTCGTGGTGGCTCAGCTATAAATATTTTTAAAAGGTAAAGTAAATATTAGAATACATTTTAGGACTATAGTTTATTTATTGTATTTTGTTTTAAGGTCATTAAAGTTTATGGTAAAGCACAAGCAACCTATCTCTCTCCTTATGTTCTCTATCAGGCATAATGCTGCCAGTCACTCAAGGCAAAAAAATACATTTTTCCTCCCTCTACCTCCTGCCCTACTTCTTGCTCAGACATCATTGTAGTTGTTGATTTACTGTTGAGTCCACTGCAGTCAGGGAATGAGACTTTTGATTTATCCCCAGCACAGTGTCTGGCACAAAAATAACAGCCAAGTATATTTTTGTTGAATGACTGACTCATCATAACCCTAGTGGGTGGGAATGGTGGGGAACACATAAGCTGGCAGAAAAAGCAGAGTGATGAGTGTGATGGCTGAAAAAGTGGAACCACAGCAACAAAAACAAAAATAGACAAATGGGATTACACCAAACTAAAAAGCTTGCACAGCCAAGGAGATAGTCAACAGAGTGAAGAGACAACCTATGGAAGGGGAGAAAACATTTGCAAACCATATATCTGGTAAGGGGTTAATACCAAAATATATAAAGAACTCAAATAATTCAATAGTAAGAAAATGAATAACCTGGTTAAAAATGGGCAAGGCATTCGACTAGACAGTTCTCAAAAGAAGATATACAAATGGCCAACAGGTATATGGGAAAATGCCCAGTTATCACCAATCGCCAGATAAATGTAAATTAAAACCACAATGAGATATTATATCACACTTACTAGAATGGCTATTATCAAAAAGAGGAGATCTAAGTGTTGGCAAAGATGTAGAGAAAAGGGGACACTTAAACACTGTGGGAGGGAATATAAGTTAGTATAGCCATTATGGAAAATACTATAAAGATTGTTTATACTGTTTATACTCAAAACATTAAAAATACAACTACCATATGATCCAACGATGCCATTACTGGGTATATATCCAAAGGAAATGAAATCAGTATGTCGAGATATTTGAACTCCCTTGTTCATTGCAGTATTATTCACAAGAGCCAAGATATGGAATCAACCTAAGTGCCCACCAATGAATGAATGGAATAAAGAAACTGTGGCATATACACACAATGGAATACTATCCAGCCTTAAAAAAGAAGGAAATTCTATCATTTCCTTCATGTCGTTCATGTCATGACCACATGGATGAACCTGGAGGATATTATGTTAAGTGAAACAGGCCAGATACAGAAAGACAAACTTGGCATGATCTCCCTTATATGTAAAATCTAAAAATGCTGAACTCATAAAAGTAGAGATGAAAAAGGAAACAGCAGCCAAAAGTGCTTTCTCAACATCCACCAATATCTTAATTGCTTAGCTCTTCATAGGATTAGTGACCTTCATTTCAAGCATGAAAGAAAAATACCAAGTATTGGTTGGCTTTCTGATGGTAATTTTGTTTGAAAAGGAAGCATACCAATTTTAAAGGGTTGAGTATAATTTCCTGGCACCATGAAAACAATTCTCACAAAAATTTTAACAAATGTGGTATTTTGGTAGTTTTGTCCAATATAAGAAATAGAATGTTCACATAAGCCAACTATTTGAGAATATGTTTCAGTATATCATACTTTTTAAAATATGTTTTTACAAATAAAATAAATGTACATCTGTGACTTGGATAAAGGCCAAGCATTATGATTCATGTATTAGTTTTTAAAAATCAGAATCGTTAAATTGTTATTCAACTTGTCAGTGTCTTACGATGAAGAGCAATAATATACAGTTGCTAATAGCAGACAAATGCTATTTTCTTTTTGAGGGTTTGACACTTAGTCTAACCATCTGTAAGCAGAACAGCTTATTTGACTAGTTCTACAATAAAGAATTTGCCATTATAAAAACTGTGTTATGGAAGAACATTAAGACTGCAATATTCTGAATTTAGGGCAAGGTTTGTATCTTATCCATCCCTTATAGCTCCAAGTACTGTGCATTGCACATAGTAGATACTCAATATATTTTTGCTGATTGAACAGAAAATAACAGCAGTCATTAATTTAATTTGCCATGTCTTTAATAAAAGGAGAGCTTACCCAGCACATTTACAAATGCGTTTGCCAGTAAATATCCATAGTCATTAGAGGCATTGCACTGATATACTGCACTTGATCTTTCTTGAACATTTGAAAAAATAATCGTATCGCCATCTATTTTTCTGCTAGGGTCATCAGGGGCAACTGTTTGGATGTAAAAATAGAAAGTATTTATTACTATTTGCTTAAAAGATGTATATTAAGCTTGTAAAGTCAGTAGGACATAAATAAAGACTGATCTAAGTATATGCAGTAAGAATAAGAATAGAATTTAGGCAGAAACCAGAACATTTTCCTTCTCAGAATTGAGTTATATATTAGCAAGGGTATGTGCTCAATATTCATTTAGTCTTAAGTCGATTGATTCTGTAACACCAAGTATTATTTATTTTTATTTTCATTTTTTTAAAGACCTTTCCATTCACTTGCCCCTTGTATCTTTTTTTTTTATTATACTTTAAGTTTTAGGGTACATGTGCACAATGTGCAAGTTTGTTACATATGTATACATGTGCCATGCTGAACACCAAGTATTATTTTGAGAGATGCAGAAAAAAAACTCTTACAAGTTTAGGTGAAAATTGCATTACAAATTTAGGAAAACATTGCTGTGTTCAAGAGATTGTGGTTATTTAGAAGAAAAAAAGTTAACGATCAAGAGGAAATAGCAAAAGCTAGTAAAAAATATAGAAACACTCCAGCTTGTTCAAACCTGTTCCTTTTAGGAGCCTCTTTTTGACATAAACAAATCAACAAATACATAAACACTACGGGGCTAATAACCAAATGTGAAAATATTTAATTTTCTACTGTGGATATTCTTGAAGCTGAAGTATAAATAAATTGTGTAAATTCTTCTTGAAGACAATGTTTTCAGCTAAATCTCTCAAGTCCTTAAACATTAGGAACAGGCTTGATCCTTACTGAAGTGGAGGAATAGAACTGGCTGGGTAACATAGTATGTGAGGATTTAGTCCCGGGCATGCCCAGCAATTTGGAACTTCTGTGAGATTGGAGATGAATTCCTTTCTGTGAATGATACACTTTAGGCTTTGAGCTTATATTGCTTTAGAAGTACACTAAGAAGGATTTAGATCTCTGTCTCAGCACAATGATCAAAATCAAAACTAAATAACAGCACCTTTTCTCTTAAACTGCTCCTGCAACTTGAACCAATTAAGAAGAATTTATGTTCTTTCTAAGCACCATTTCTTTTTCCTTGGTGACAGGAAAAGGATGTGCATCTAAGACACACTCATCACTGTATTTAGACTCTTTTATTACTTTAAAAATAAAAAAAATTTGTTTCACCTGTGGTTTATTAACCCACTGTAATAAAAATCAACCAAACCATAGTACATCCTTGTTTTATGACCCAAACTCGAAGTATTTTGCTCCCCCATTCTGTAATAGTTTTCACGGTTGCTGTAACAACTTACCACAAATGTAGTGGCTTAAAACAACACAAATTTACTATCATACAGTTCTGTAGGTTAGAAGTCTGACATGGGTCATACTGCTCTAAAACCAATGCATGAGCAGGGCTGCATTGCTTTCCGAAGGTTCTAGGGGAAGATCCATGTCCTTGCCTTTTCCAGCCTCTGGAGGCTGTCCACATTCCTTGGCCCATGGTCCTCTTCCTCCATTTTCAAAGCTGTCGATGTTGCATCTCTCTGATCATTCTTCCATAGTCACCTTTCTTTCTAACCAAAGCCGGAAAAGGCACTCTGCTTTTGGGGGCTCATGTAATTAAATTGGACCCAAATTAGATAGTCCAGGATAACCTCCCCATCTCAAAGCCCTTAACCTTAATCACATGTGCAAACTCCCTTTTGCCATGTAAGGTGACATATTCATAGATTCCAGGGATTGGGATGTAGACATCATGGCGGGGTGGGGTAGAAGGAGGGATTATTCTGTCTACCACATACTGTATCACATTTATAGCCTAAAAGTCTTTTAGATGTTTTAGACTAGAATACTTTAAAAATTCGCCATACATTTAAGTTCAGAAAAAGTTTTTAGCATCCAAGGATTATTAAAACTCTAACTTACAAGTTACTCCTCATGGACTGATTAATGTCTTCATTCCCAAGGAAAAATGTAACAAAAAAGCAGTTGTTCAACACTCTGATCACCATCAGTAACTCATTTATGAAATCATCTTAGATACTCCAGGTTGTTCAACTAGTGATGTGGGGGTGTCGAGATACTTTGAATTGACTTCTTAGCTTACATCTCCTATTTATGACTCTAATCATTTCAAAATTGCCTTAAGGAACATGTTCTTCCAAACCAAAGAAAAATACAAGTCATAATTCCTTCAACAGGGTATATAGATTCGTTGATAAAACACAGCAGAGGATGGATATGACACACTGGCCTAGAAAGTGAACTGTAGCTGTGGCAGGCAGCCATGGATCCTGAAAACACAGTGTACCTTAGGGCAGGCATGGACCCTGAAAACACAGTATACCTTAGGGCGGCCATGGACCCTGAAAACGCAGTGTAACTTAGGGCGGCCCATGTGTCCCAGATCTCAAGTCTTGTATGACTGGGGCCTTTCTGACTCACACAATCTCAGTGATGCTCACCTACCGCCTCAACAAGGGGTGCTGGAACACAAAGCAGCATTTCTGGAGACTTGTTCTCTGTCAGCGATTCTTAGCACTTCTGGTCATTATACAAAAAAGATACTTGCACACACATGTTGATAGCAGCACAATTCGCAATTGCAAAAATATGGAACCAGCCCAAATGCCATCAATCAATGAGTGGATAAAGAAATTGTGTTTTTTATATATATATATATATACACACACACACACACACACACACACACACACACACACAATGAAATACTACTCAGCCATACAAAGAAATGAAATAATGGCATTCACAGCAACCTAGATGGAACTGGAGATCATTATACTAAGTGAAGTAACTCAGGAATGGAAAACCAAACATTATATGTTCTCACTCATAAGCGGGAGCTAAGCTACGAGGACACAAAGGCATAAGAATGACATATTGAACTTTGGGGTCTCAAAGGAAAGTGTGTGGGGCAGCGAGGCATAAAAGACTATACATTGGGTACACTGTGTACACTGCTCGGGTGGCGGGTGCACCAAAATCTCAGAACCTATTCATGTAACCAAATGCCACCTGTTCCCCAAAAATCTATGGAAATAAAAAATAATACAAGAATAAAGTAGAGAAACAAACTAAATTTTTAAGGTCGGTTAAAAAAAAAAAAAAAGAAAAAGGTTCTTAGCACTTCTGGACCCAGCACTTGGGCTCTCAGTGCTGGGACACTTCAGGGCACTCTCGGTGCCCACCATGTGCTCACCCTGACCGCATCTCTGTGGATGTTCCAGGCAGTGGAGTGGAGTGGCTGTGTATTTTAGACTGTGATGAGTCCCAGGCAGAGCTCTGGGCCGAATCTCTCTGGATGGGTGGCAGACTACATAAGAGTTCCTCAAATTCCTTAAATGTATTGAGTTTTTAAAAGTTACACCACCACGCAATATTTAATGGATAAAGGGCTCTAGTTCTGAAGATCTGTTGCACAATAATGTGAATATGCTTAACACTACTGAACTGTACACTTAAAATGGTTAAGATGGTAAATTTTGTTATGTGTTTTTACCACAATAATAATAATAATGTTACACGACCATGAACTTGGAGGGCAAAGCTCAACAATGTCAGTAGGACAATTTTCCCCAAGTGGAGACTCATGAGTCACAAACCATGTCAGGAAGCTTTTCTGTTGCTCTCAGTTGCACTTTTCTTTGCTATCAAATCTTTTGGAAGATATTTTTTACCTGAAAGGCATCTGACTGTATCTGCCTTATATATGCTAAATACAGCAGTCTTCAAATATTTATTTTTGGCAAGGTATTTAGGAACAAAATAAACCCTTTAGGTAATAATAATGAGTAAGCAGACCTCTCTCCATGGGAGTTTTCCTTAAGTACTTGTTGAAAAAATGCAAACAAACCCAGGAACTGTCATGGTGACATATGGAGGCTCGGCTGGTAGCTGGACACAGAGTAAAATCACTAATGTAGAGACATTTGGAGCCTTTGGATGGGCTGGTTAGTGGGTAGAGTAACTCTCTAGCATGCAAATCCAAATTATCCAGAGGAATAATCATTAATTCTGGGAATAACCAACTTCATTTGCTGTCAATAAACACTTGAGAAAGAAATTTAAAAGCACAGGATCACTACAAATAACTTAAAGCCCCAAAGGTAAGGTCCAGAGCTGGGGTGATGGCCTTCAGAAAATACTTGTAACCCAACTCTCCTGATGTTAGTAGGTAAAACTATAAACGCTTTCAACATATAGATAATGAGAATAATAATAATCATGCCACCTTACATGAACAGAATACGATCAATCTTTAAAATGTTTTTACATTTACTGCATAATTTCATTTTAAAAAGAACTTTGTGAAACAGGTTAATCACATAGTATTTTATGCTTTTTGGAGATGAGAGACTACAAATGGCAGCATGCACTTTGTTTAAATGAGGTTACTGCTCAGGTTTTCTCAGTCAACTTTGTAAACATTTCCTGGAACGTGAACACTTGGGCATAATGTAGAACACATTTCTGGGAGAAGAGTTAAATTTCCCTGTTCATTTACTTATTCCATTCCTACAAGAGGATGCCGCTGAGCCCCTTAGTTTTGTGAAACGGAAGAAGGGAGGACGCCTTGATGAAATCCCAGGAACATCCTGGACCAGTCCTACATTCTCCTCGTGCTTATCTTACATTACTGGCTTTCAACATCTTTCATTGTGAGAAAAATATGTCATTGTGCCAGGAAGAGGTCTTCTGCCCATTCTCATTCTCTTAGTTCTTTTCCCTCCTCATCCCTGAGAGGACAGGGGCCTTTTAACACAATAATGGTGTGATCTTATCCACGTTTCATGCAGAAGAGTCTGACAGACCTAATACAACGCACGTTGGAAACTATCAAGGATCTGCAAGTGTTAGACTCTCCTGCAGAGATAGGAATCACAGTGGCCACAGCCTTGGGCACCACCACCGGGATGGCACAGGCTCTCCAGTGGGGAAGACCAAGAGGAGGAAAAAGGAACTGAAGTCCTGAAAAGCAACCTCCTAGGGGAGAGCAGGGAAATGTTTTGCCCCATCCTGCCAATAGCAAGTTCATTTTCTTTCTGGTCCTGGGTTCTATTTTCACACCCTCCCATTACACAATAAAATCAAAACTCTCTTTCAGCACTAGTTCTCTGCAGCTGTGTTCTTTTTTCTGACTTTTGTAGATTGTTTTAAAACTATTTTAGGTGGTTTTGGGAAAATTCCACATTTATTTAATACAGCCTGTGATTTTTGCTTCAAGGAAAGCTTTAAGTAATCTGGCCAGTCCTGGGAAGGGGGGAAGGGCAAAGCTTTAGAAGACACTGAAATAAAAGCCCAGACGCAGACGCTTTTGGAGTTAATTTTTCCAGTTTTTTAAAACAACAGCTTTCAGGTCTGAAATGCACAGTCACAGATCAATAACATCTCATTTTGCTAAAAGAATCCTTCTTACCACTCCCCTCCCTGAACCAGCTTCTCCTTTTACGGTATTTATGTGCACTCAGCAGCCAGAACCTGCAGAGGCGAAAGGAGACAGTCAGTGTCCTTAGGTGCTCGCCTGCAAGTCAGGAGTGGGGAGGCTGTGTACCTGGCAGTATAGTCCCCTGACTTTATCTTTGTTGTGTGGCACAGGAGACAAACTTCAGGCACCTGGAGGGGACACTGCACAGCCCCTGACAACAGTACTTCAGAGGCACTGCTGTTTCCTGCCCCTCACCCGCAGCAGCTGGTCCACCTGCAATTTCTGCAGTCTCTTGGGTAGAAAGTGCTGTCAGCAAGCCAGTTTGTGCTCCCAGCTCACTTCTGGGGCCTATGCTAGGACCCCGTGATGAAAGCAAGGAGTCTTCACTGTGCTAATTCAGCCCTGTCACACACTGTAGCAGACTGTGCCCTCAGTTCCTACCTTCACCTCTCTGCATCTCCCTGCCATCCTTCCCCTCTGTCCCAGCACTGCTAGATGTATCTGTGGGGAGCACAAGTCAGCAAACTCCAGATGGGAAACAAGCACTGGTGCCCCGTTTCCAGGATGGTCCCTAACTCTCAAAGGCAATTCCCTTCAGGGGCCTCTAAATTCATGGGGCAATTACCAAGAAGGGGATGAAAAAGAGAGCAGCACAAGGCTCCTTAAATGTCTATTAATTTTTTGGATAGTTTCCGCACCCCCCTCATTCTCTCATTATTTTGGATCAGGGGAGAACAACACACAGTGGGGGCATGCAGGGTTCACTTTGAACTTAGCTGTTGAAGACTTAGCATCCACCCATGTGGCCACTCAGCAGAAGCTGCAGACGGGCCAGCTGCAGAAGGCCAGGGGCAGGGAACAGCTGTACCTTTGCAGTGTCATCGTGCAGAAAGCTGTGCAGGGGCCCCGCTGGCTCATCACCTTTTAGTTAAGAGATGTCCAAATGGTAATCCACTTTCAGCTTGGCCACTAGATATCAAGAAAGACCCCTTCCAGGGAAGCTTCACAATACCTTGGTATAAACATGAAGCACCTGCTACCAGCACCAGGGAGCGGCCTGGTGATGCCGGGCTCCTTGCTTTGCTGCCACACCGTGTGGTATTCCTCTCCCTGCAGGTCCACCAGACTGACTGGTCTGAGGCACACCAGAGGGCGAGTGACCCTGGATCTATAGGAGCTATGGAATTCCAGCCTTGTCTTCTCAGCCTCCTTTTTTCTGTCTCATGGTGCCTTAAAGAAGACTTTTGGGATGGAAGAAATGAGCTGATATGATTTGAGATATTTAGTCCTAACTCTTCTCTACCTAATCAGACAATTTAGGGTTACAAGAGGACCTAACTTGTCTTCCTGGTATTACTACTCTGTACCCCCAAAGCAGGCCTTTTACAGTTGATCCTCCCCACAAAAATGTAATTTAAAAGGGGAGTGTTATTATGTTATGAGTGTATTTTCAAAGCTGTTAAGATGACTCAATTTACAAGTTTCCCTCAGAGGCACTGCATACTCTGGTACTATGGTCTGAATATTTGTGTCCCTCCAAAATTCATGTTGAAACCTAACTCCAAGGTTAAGAAGTGGGGTCTCTGGGAGATGATTAGGAAATGAGGGTTTCCCCCTCGTGAATGGGACTGGTGCTATTCTAAAGGTCTTGAGGGAGCCCGTATGCTCCTTCTACCATGTGAGGACACATAGCAGCATCTGTGAGGAACAGGCCATCACCAGACACCAAATCTGCTGGTGCTTTGATCTTGGACTTTCCAGCCTCCAGAACTGTGAGCAATACATTTCTGTTGTTTATAAATTACCCAGTCTAAGGCATTTTGTTATAGCAGCAGGAATGGACTAAGACAGCTGGTTTGGAAGGACAGCAAGCTGAGCAAATCAAGAAGAAAACTCAGCCTCATTATTTAATCCTCCCTTGCTTATGTCATCCACCCACATCTCAATTTTCCTTGCATAGGATTGCACTCTGGCTGCCAAGCTTGAGGGTTTATCCCCCCGGCCCCCCTGTTTTCCCTGCTGAACAGTTAGATGGATGGTTCCTTCCACTTGTCAGTTTCACTGAGTCTAGATCTCAGGGGCACTTTTAACCTTGCATAAATAAACACAAAAACTCTGAGCTGCAAAACATGGTGCAAAAGTATCAAGCATGTATCATCATTTATTGTCATTTTGTATGCATTCCTGAGAAAATCATACATTGTACCAGCTAATTTGTTTTTTATTTTTTGTAGAAACAGGATTTTGCCATGTTGCCCAGGCTGGTCTCTAACTCCTGTACTCAAGAAATCTGCCCACCTTAGCCTCTGAAAGTGCTGGGATTACAGGCTCACATGAGCCACCATGCCTGGCCACCATAAAACCTTTTTAGTTCTGGGCTTTCTTCTACTTTTGCCTCTCAGTTTTCACTCATATTCCCCTGAGAGTAGCAAGAGCTTCCTGAAACACAACTACAAAGTACTCTCTGCCATTTCTCTGGATACTGATCCTGGTTAAAATTGGGAATGGAAATACCCAAACCCTATTTGCTGGCCTCTAGCATCTGTTTTCTCCCAGGAATACACTTCCTTTTACAGTGAACACAGGCTGCCTGTTTCAAAGTATCTGACAGCTACTGCACTATGAGACACAAGTGAACTTCCAAAAAATATTCATGGAGCAGGCTGCGATGACTCATTCACCCTGCAGTTGTCAGACCTTGATGGTAAGAAACAGGGACTTGTGCCACTTTAAATCTGCCAGCAGTTTTTTGGAACCATCTTAGGGGAAGTGTGTGTGTTACTTTGGGAAAGTCAATTCGGCAGACCTTTTGGTTATGTAAATGTAGAACCAATATTGGATTCTGACTTGGAGGCAGTCAAAGCCAATCTGTCCTGTATCATAAGCCTGAGGGCTATCTTTATTGTGAGTAAAGAATATCTTTGCAGGTAATCATGTTATTGACTGGGAGAGCGAACCTAAGGCTGGGTTTGATGCTGAAACTGACTTTCTCTGTCTTGGTGTCTAAGAGGAGGTCTGAACTCCAAGAAGGAAAAAATGTTGAAAGATGCTCCTCTTGGCAGTAGCTGGTGGTGGGTGGGGTGGAGGAAGAGGAGAGTCTAGTGGGTTCTCCGTTCATGGCCATGGCTTAGGAATTAAGGAGCAGTGAGGTGCAACATCAATTTAAAGATTTTTTCTTTGCTATAATTCCCTTGACTCTCCCCAAGCCTTTAGCCAAGTTTTGTAAAGCTGGCCTTTGCTATGATTTAGCAGATTAATGGGAGGGACTGAAGCCACACGCTGGGCAGCATAGTGGTAGCTTGGAGAAATTGGCTAATGAAGTGCAAGGAGTGGAGCGGTGGAGCAAGGAGGCTGCTGAATGGGGCAACAGGCTGCCCAGGTGCTGCTCAAGGATAATATCAGCAGCTCTCAGGGAGGGAGCACTAGTCAAAGGTAAAGCATCCTGCATATTATCAGGGTCAGAGGATGTGTTCTTCTTTGGGTATCAAACGGGACGGTGACCTTGGAAGACAGTGGGAACACCTGGGCTATACTTGCTATACTTATAACTGAAAACTCTTTAAATTAAGACAGCTGGGTTTCTTATGCTTGTCATATCCATTGGCTCTATGCCGAGTCTCCCCACTTATCTCCTCTAGCGCCTGTGACATTTCCACAAATCACTTGATGTTTTGCACAAAGAAGATCATCTAAACTTTTAAGTGATATTTATTTCTGACCCTGTCATTCTTCCCATTATCCATGTAAAAAACAGACGAAATATTGCCAAGTACCAGTCGTCACATACCATTATGTTAACAGCATAAACTATTCACATTCATAATAAATATCTAATGGTAATAAAACGCAAAGGTAATTTAGTGCCTGTGTTTAACATACATGTGGCTTCCTTCCTTAACCTGAGTTATATTTTATCACCATTTATTCACTGTTGGGATGTATATATGCTCTGAAAATATACTGCAATTAGAACCAGTCAAGGCAACTTACTTTCTATTGGGACTCCATTTGTTAACCAGCTAATTCTGGGTTTGGGGTTGCCATTAGCTCTGCAGATCAAGGTCCCATCCTCTCCTGGGGACAGCACAAGATTTTGAGGGGCTGTGATCCAGTATGGAGCCGCTTTATAGGAGGAAGAAAAAAGACCAAAAATCTGAATCAAATAAGCATTTTAGCAAAAGAACAGATTGAACTATTTTAATAATACAAGCAAGTACTTCACACTAAATTAGTCTAATTTTTTTTTGAGCGAATAGATTTATAAACAATGCTTCAAAGAACATTTAAGATTTTCAAAAGAATGTTTAAAGAGACTCACTGACATGTATGTATTATTTCTAGCCCTGTTTGATACAAATTTCATTTTCTCATTTTACATTAAAATTAATCAGACATCAAAGACATGACAGATTTAACTAAGCATACAGAGACAATTACAGGTACAGGTAGGGCTAAGAAACACAAATTTAAATTCTGGACCAGGCACGGTGGCTCATGCCTGTAATCCCAACACTTTGGGAAGCCAAGGTGGCTGGATCACTTGAGGTCAGGAGTTGGAAACCAGCCTGGCCAACATGGTAAAACCCTGTCGCTATTAAAAATACAAAAAAAAAATTAGCCAGGTGTGGTGGTGGGCACCTGTAATCCCATCTACTTGGGAGGCAAAGGCAGGAGAATTGCTTGAACCTGGGAGGCGGAGGTTGCAGTGAGCCAAGATAGCGCTATTACACTCCAGCCTGGGCAACAGAGCGATTCTCCAACTCAAAATAATAAATAAATAAATAAAATAAATTCTGAGCCCTGTAGAATATATACAATTATATAATTAGGAAGCAACTTAAAAACATCATTTTTGAAAAATTGCAAAGGTATTACAGAGTGTTTTCATACCTCCTTCCCTCGGCTTCCTCTAATGTTAACATCTTATGTGACCATGGTCTAGTGACCTAACGAAAAGTTAACATTGGTACTTAACTAAACTATACATTCTGTTAGGATTTCCGTTTTTGCATTAATGTCTTGTTTCTGTCCCAGGATCCTGTCCTAGACACCGTATTTACTTGTAACGTCTTTTGCATTTACTTGTCATAGTCTCCAATCTGACAATTTCTTGGTCTTTCCTTGTCTTTTGTGACCTTGACACTTCTGAAGAGTCTGGTCAGTTATTTCGTAGACTGTCTTACAGCTTAGGTTTGTCTGATGTTTTCTCACGATTACCCTGAGGTTTTGGGCTTTTGAGAATATCCCAAAGGTAATGAACCCTTCTACTTGTACCATATGAGGGAATATATGATATCAAACATGACTTATTATTGTTGATGTTAACATTCATCACTTAAGACAGTGTCTGCCAGGTTTCTGTACTCCAAAGTTACTATTTCCCTGGATTCCATACTCTGTTCATTAGTGTCCAGCATACATTCAAGAAGAGGGAAAGTAAGCTCCATCTTCTAAAGAAAGGAGTAATAAAGTATTTGTGGACACACTAAAACTTCCCCAGTAATTAATTTCTGCGGGATAGAAACACTTTGAAGCTATGCAAATACCCTGTTTCTCCTTAAAGTTTCACCCACTAATTTTAGCATTCATTGTTTGATCTTGCCTGCTGTAGTTATTACTGTGGGATTCTAATACTGACTTTTCTATTTCCTTCATTCTTCCTATATTCATTAACTGGGATTCTTCCATGAGGAAGATTTGAACAAGTAAATTTTTAACCTGATTTAGATGCACTACAAATAGCAGTGAGAAGAGAGTCAAGGTACCATGAATGTTGACATAAATTTACATTTATCATTATTAAAAATATAATGAAAACCACATTTAATTAAAGTTTCAGGGTCTCTCATGAAGGCAAGAAGAATGGATTTTAAACAATATACCTTTAACTCTAACAGAAATGGTATGGTGGATGGCTCCTAATGCGTTTTTTGCTACACATTGGTAATTTCCAGAGTCTGCTTCTGAAACATGAATGATCTGCAAGGTTTTCTCAAAGTTCTTATAAACTGTCCTGTTTTTGGGTAGCATTCCATCTTCTTTTGCCCAGTAAATAATTGGGGTAGGCCTGATAGGATAAATAAATAATGATATTACAAAAAAGAAATCCACCTATGACTACTTTTGAGGATGAATTTTCATGCAACTTTGTAACAAATCTTTATTAAAAAATCATAAGAAATAAATAGATATTTTAATTAGTACCACACTTTTATAAATAATGCTCACAGTTTTACATTTTCACATAATCAGAATTATACTAATTGATGGCACACCATAAACTTTGATGTCAGTGATACAGTATGAATGCCAGCATGAGTTGCTTTACTGATGGGGCCTAATTATTTTTTTCAACGTTGTGACTAATGAGAAACTCTTGGAAATTTTTACATGAAGCTACTATGTTAATCAAAAGAATTACCATTATATTAATGATACTGAATTATAATTTTTCATCAGCTGGAATTAAAAACGTACAGAGAAAAACTCATAAACATATCTATGACCATAAACCTTTGTATACATTTCCGTATCAAATGGAAGAACTTTCCTATTTTACAGCAGTCTATCTGATGATGTTAACTAAGTAATTAGGGAAAGAGCTTTTTTTCCTTAGTTTCATTATTAGTGACATTTAAAAATATTATTACACTAATTAAGAATAGATCAAACTTAGGTATTACTCATACCATTTGTCACCCAACTGATTTTTTTTTTTTTTTTTTTTTTGAGATGGAGTCTTGCTCTGTCACCCAGGCTGGAGTGCAGTGGCATGATCTCAGCTCACTGCAAGCTCCGCCTCCTGGGTTCACGCCATTCTCCTGCCTCAGCCTCCCAAGTAGCTGGGACTACAGGTGCCTGCCACCACACCGAGCTAATTTTTTGTATTTTTAGTAGAGACGGGGTTTCATTGTTTTAGTCAGTATGGTCTCGATCTCCTGATCTCGTGATCCATCTGCCTCAGCCTCCCAAGTGCTGGGATTACAGGTGTGAGCCACCACGCCTGGTCCCAACTGTGTTTTTTATTGTCATGGAATATGGAGACAGATGAAAAGTCAGAATATAGGCTTGGAGTTAGAAGATCTTTAGAATTCCAACCCTGTCCCTGGATTTCTGATCTTTTTGAGGCTTAGTTTCCTTAGTTGCCTTAATAGGGATAATAATGCTTGACTTGAACTAATGACTTTAGAAAGTTTTCATGAAGGTAAAATAAAAATCCATTCAACACAAAAATTTCCTAAGCACTGAACTATACACCAAGCACTGAGCTATGTGTTGGGAAGATGATGAAGAAAGTATGGTCCAGGCCCTCAGGAAGATAACAATATTTGTCAATAGAAATGCAAGTGACTCTGAATAAGAACAGCTCAGCCCAGAAGCGATCATCATGGCAGATGGGAGGCTGAACTAGATTGCAGCTCTAATGCGGATGGACAGAGCAGCATGTGGAGGCTCGCATTGTGAATTTTAGCTCCAGAATGACTGCAAGAACAAACCTGCTGAAAGGACTCACAGACTCTCTGAAGGAATTGGACTGCTCCTGCAGGACCCAGGAGATATCCTAAATACTGTGAGTGCCCAAACTGCAGAAGTGAAAAACTGAAGGTTTGGTTTGTGGGAGAAGTTTCTGACTTTACCTGGAGCTGAGTCAATTTAGAGAGCTGAGTGAAATACAGGGGTAGAGGAAGCAGCAGGAAAGGCCCTGGGAGCTCGCTGGGTCCCCAAGCAGGCCATTCCTGCCTGGCACCACAGAGATCCTTCAGGAGGGCAGCCAGAGGTGTGGGGAAAATGCCACAGGGAGAAGGAAGTCTCCAGCTGAACTTTATAACAATTTGAACCAGGCGAGAAACCTCCTGGCCAGAACTCGGGAAAGGGCGTGAATCCAGTGTGCAGACTCCATAGGCTGGGGAAGAACTAAGCCCTTTTCTTTTACAGCTGGGAAGTGGATAGTCTGGGCAAGTTCTCAAGTCCTGCTCACCTACTGCCTGGAAACAGACTTGGGGCTGTTAGGGTAGGCACTGTGGGAGTGAGACTGGCCTTTTGGTTTGCGTGGGAGCTGGGTGAGGCCTGTGACTGCTGGATTTCCCTTGCTTCCCCGACAACCTGCATGACTCAGCAGAGGGACAACTTGCATGACTCAGCAGAGGCAGCCATAATCCTCCTAGGTACACAACTCCATTGATCTGGGAACCTCACCCCCTCCCCGACAGCAGCGACAGCAAGACCCACCCAAAGAGAGTCTGAGCTCAGACACGCCTAGCCCTACCCCCACCTGATGGGCCTTTTCTACCAACTCTGGTAGCTGAAGACAAAGGGCATATAATCTTAGGAGTTCTAGGGCTCCACTCACCACCAGTTCCTCTCCATACTACCAGACTACCAGAACTGATACTCTCTGGAAAGCACCTGGCAGGAGGCCAACCAGCACAAAAATAGAACATTAAACCAACAAAGCTAAGAACCCTCACAGAGTCCATTTCAACCCCCTGCCACCTCCACCGGAACAGGTGCTGGCATCTATGGTGGAGAGGCCGATGGTTCACATTACAGGACTCTGTGCAAACAACTCCGGTAGCAGCCTGGAGATGGGTAGACTTTCCAGGTGGCTAGACCCAGAAGAGAGATAACAATCACTGCAGCTTGGCTCACAGGAAGCCACATCCATAGGAAAAAGGGGAGAGTACTACATCAAGGGAAAACCCCATGGGACAAAAGAATCTGAACAACAGACTTCAACCCTAGACCTTCCCTCTGACAGAATCTACCCAAATGACAAGGAACCAGAAAACCAACTCTGGTAATATGACTAAACAAGGCTTTTTAACACCCACCAAAGAATCACACTAGCTCCAGCAATGGATCCAAACCAAGAAGAAATCCCTGATTTACCTGAAAAAGAATTCAGGAGGTTAGTTATTAAGCTTATCAGAGAGGTACCAGAGAAAGGCAAAGCCCAATGTAAGGAAATCCAAAAAACAATACAAGAAGCAAAGGGAGAAACAGTCAAGGAAATAGACACTATAAAGAAAAAACAATCAAAACTTCAGGAAACATTGGACACACTTATAGAAATGCAAAATGCTCTGAAAAATCTCAGCAATAGAACTGAACAAGTAGAAGAGAGAAATTAAGAGCTTGAAGACAAAGTCTTTCAATGAACCCAGTCCAACAAATACAAAGAGAAAAGAATAGGAAAATATGAACAAAGCCTCCAAGAAGTCTGGGATTATGTTAAATGACCAAACCTAAGAATACTCAGTGTTCCTGAGGAATAAGAGAAATCTAAAAGTTGGGAAAACATATTTGGAGGAATAATCGAGGAAAACTTTTCTGGCCTTGCTAGGGACCTAGACATTCAAATACAGGAAGCACAAAGAACACCTGAAAAACTCGTCTCAAAAAGATGTCTAGGCACATTGTCATCAGGTTATCCAAAGTTAAGATGAAGGAAATAATCTTAAGAGCTGTGAGACAAAAACACAAGGTAACCTATAAAGGAACACCTATCAGATTAACAGCAGAGTTCTCAGCAGAAATCCTACAAGCTAGAAGGGATTGGGGCCCTATCTTCAGCCTCCACAAACAAAACAATTATCAGTCAAGAATTTTGTATCCAGCGAAACTAAGCATCATATTTGAAGGAAAGATACAGTCTTTTTCAGACAAACAAATGCTGAGAGAATTTGCCATTACCAAACCACCACTACAAGAACTGCTAAAAGGAGTTCTAAATCTTAAAACAAATCCTGGAAACACATCAAAACAGAACCTTTTTAAAGCATAAATCACACAGGACCTATAAAACGAAAATATAATTTAAAAAGCAAAAACAAAAAATAAAAAACCGAAGGTACACAGGCAACAAATAGCACAATGAAGGCAAGGGTATCTCACATCTCAATACTAACATTGAATGTAAATGGCCTAAGTGCTCCACTTAAAAGATACAGAACTGCAGAATGGATAAGAACTCACCACCAACTATCTGCTGCCTTCAGGAGACTCAACTAACACATAAGGACTCACATAAACTTAAAGAGTGGAAAAAGGCATTTCATGCAAATGGACACCAAAAGCAAGCAGGGGTAGCTATTTTGTAACAGACAAAACAAACTTTAAAGCAACAGCAGTTAAAAGAGACAAAGAGGGACATTATATAATGGTAAAAGGCCTTGTCGAACAGGAAAATATCACAATCCTAAACATATATACACCTAACAATGGAGCTCCTAAATTTATAAAACAATTACTAATAGTCCTGAGAGTTTTTAGCATGAAGGGCTGTTGAATTTTGTCGAAGGCCTTTTCTGCATCTATTAAGATGATCATGTGGTTTTTGTCATTGGTTCTCTTTATGTGATGGATTATGTTTATTGATTTGCATATGTTGAACCAGCCTTGCATCCCAAGGATGAAGCTGAGTTGATGGTGGTGGATAAGCTTTTTGATGTGCTGCTGGATTCAGTTTGCCAGTATTTTATTGAGGATTTTTGCATGAATGTTCATCAGGGATATTGGCCTGAAATTTTCTTCTTTGGTTGTGTCTCTGCCAGGTTTTGGTATCAGGATGACGCTGGCCTCACAAAATGAGTTAGGGAGGATACCCTCTTTTTCTATTGTTTGGAATAGCTTCAGAAGGAATGGTACCAGCTCCTTTTTGTACCTCTGGTAGAATTCAGCTGTAAATCCATCTGGGCTTTTTTTGGTTGGTAGGCTATTAATTACTGCCTCAATTTCAGAACTTCTTATTGGTCTATTCAGGGATTTGACTTCTTCCTAGTTTAGTCCTGGGAGGGTGAATGTGTCCAGGAATTTATCCATCTCATCTAGATTTTCTAGTTTATTTGCGTAGAGGTGTTTATAGTATTCTCTGGTGGTAGTTTGTATGTTTCTGGGATCAGTGGTGATATCCCTTTTATCATTTTTTATTGTGTCTATTTGATTCTTCTCTCTTTTCTTCTTTATTAGTCTGGCTAGTGGTCTATTTTGTTAATCTTTTCAAAAAACCAGCTCCTGGATTTATTGATTTTTTGAAGGGTTTTTCATGTCTCTATCGCCTTTAGTTCTGCTCTGATCTTAGTTATTTCTTGTTTTCTACTAGCTTTTGAATTTGTTTGCTGTTGCTTCTCTAGTTCTTTTAATTGTGATGTTAGGGTGTCAAATTTAGATCTTTCTCACTTTGTCCTGTAGACATTAGTGTATAAATTTCCCTCTAAACACTGCTTTAGCTGTGTCCCAGAGATCCTGGTACGTTGTGTCTTTGTTCTCATTGGTTTCAAAGAACTTATTTATTTCTGCCTTAATTTCGTTATTTACCCAGTAGTCATTCAGGAGCAGGTTGATCAGTTTCCATGTAGTTGTGTGGTTGTGAATGAGTTTCTCAATCATGAGTTCTAATTTGATTGCAGTGTGGTCTGACAGACTGTTATGATTTCTGTTGTTTTGCATTTGGTGAGGAGTGTTTTACTTCCAATTATGTGGTCAATTTTAGAATAAGTGTGATGTGATGCTGGAAAGAATGTATATTCTGTTGATTTGGGGTGGAGAGTTCTGTAGATGTCTATCAGGTCTGCTTGGGCCAGAGCTGAGTTCAAGTCCTAAATATCCTTGTTAATTTTCCGTCTTGTTGATCTGTCTAATATTGATAGTGGGGTGTTAAAGTCTCCCACTATTTTTTTTTTTTTTTTGAGATGGAGTCTCGCTCTGTCGCCCAGGCTGGAGTGCAGTGGCATGATCTCAGCTCACTGCAAGCTCCACCTCCCGGGTTCACGCCATTCTCCTGCCCCAGCCTCCCGAGTAGCTGGGACTACAGGTGCCCGCCACCACGCTTGGCTAATTTTTTGTATTTTTTTAGTAGAGACGGGGTTTCACCATGTTAGCCAGGATGGTCTTGATTTCCTGACCTCATGATCCACCCGCCTCAGCCTCCCAAAGTGCTGGGATTACAGGCGTGAGCCACCGCGCCTGGCCATCTCCCACTATTTTTGTGTGGGAGTCTAAGTCTCTTTGTACGTCTCTAAGAACTTGCTTTATGAATCTGGGTGCTTCTGTATTAGGTCCATATATTTTTAGGATAGTTAGCTCTTCTTGTTGCATTGATCCCTTTACCATTATGTAATACCCCTGTCTTCTTTGATCTTTGTTGGTTTAAAGTCTGTTTTATCAGAGACTACAACTGCAACCCCTGCCTTTTTTTTTTTTTGCTTTCCATTTGTTTGGTAAATATTCCTCCATCCCTTTATTTTGAGCCTATGTGTGTATTTGCACATGAGGTTGGTCTCCTGAATACAGCACACTGATGGGTCTTGATTCTTTATCCAATTTGCTAGTCTGCGTCTTTTGATTTGGGCATTTAGCCCTTTACATTTAAGGTTAATATGGTTATGTGCGAATTTGATCCTGTCATTATGATGCTAGCTGGTTATTTTGCCCGTTAGTTGATGCAGTTTCTTCATAGTGTCGATGGTGTTTACAATTTGGTATGTTTTTGCAGTGGCTGGTTCTGGTTTTTCCTTTCCATATTTAGTGCTTCCTTCAGGAGACCTTGTAAGGCAGGCCTGGTGGTGACAAAACCCCTCAGCATTTGCTTGTCTGTAAAGGATTTTTATTTCTCCTTCACTTATGAAGCTTAGTTTGGCTGGATATGAAATTCTGGGTTGAAAATTCTTTTCTTTAAGAATGTTGAATATTGGCCCCCACTTTCTTCTGGCTTGTAGGGTTTCTGCTGAAAGATCCGCTGTTAGTCTGATGTGCTTTCCTTTGTGGAGAACCCAACCTTTCTCTCTGGTTGCCCTTAACATTTTTTCCTTCATTGCAACCTTGGTGAATTTGATGATTATGTGTCTTGGGGTTGCTCTTCTTGAGGAGTATCTTTGTGGTGTTCTCTGTATTTCCTGAATTTGAATGTTGGCCTCTCTTGCTAGGTTGGGGAAGTTCTCCTGGATAATATCCTGAAAAGTGTTTTCCAGCTTGGTTCCATTCTCCCTGTCACTTTCAGGTACACCAATCAAACGTAGGTTTGGTCTTTTCACATAGTCCCATATTTCTTGGAGGCTTCGTTCATTCTTTTTCGTTCTTTTTTCTCTAATCTTGTCTTCACACTTTATTTCATTAAGTTGATCTTCTATCTCTGTTATCCTTTCTTCCACTTGTTTGATTCAGCTATTGATACTTGTGTATGCTTCACGAAGTTCTCGTGCTGTGTTTTTCAGCTCCATCAGGTCATTTATGTTCTTCTCTAAACTGGTTATTCTAGTTAGCAATTCCTCTAACCTTTTTTCAAGGTTCTTAGCTTCCTTGCATTGGGTTAGAACAAGCTCCTTTAGCTCGGAGGAGTTTACTATTACCCACCTTCTGAAGCCTACTTCTGTCAATTCGTCAAACTCATTCTCTGTCCAGTTTTGTTCCCTTGCTGGTGAGTAGTTGTGATCCTTTGGAGGAGAAGAGGCATTCTCGTTTTTGGAACTTTCAGCCCTTTTGTACTGGTTTTTCCTCATCTTTGTGGATTTATCTACCTTTGGTCTTTGATGTTGGTGACCCCTTCATATGGGTTTTTTGTGTGGACGTCCTTTTTGTTGATGGTGATGCTATTTCTTTCTGTTTGTTAGTTTTTGTTCTAACAGTCAGGGCCCTCTGCTGCAGGTCTGCTGGAGTTTGCTGGAGGTCCACTCCAGACCCTGTTTGCTTGGGTATCACCAGTGAAGGCTGCAGAATAGCAAAGGTTGCTGCCTGTTCCCTCCTCTGGATGCTTCATCTCAGAAGGGCACCTGCCAGATGTCAGCCAGAGCTCTCCTGTATGAGGTGCCAGTCAACCCCTGCTGGGAGGTATCTCCCAGTCAGGAGGCACAGGGGTCAGGGACCCACTTGAGGAGGCAGTCTCTCCCTTAGCAGAGCTCTAGCAGATCTGCTGGGAGATCTGCTGCTCTTTTCAGAGCCAGCAGCAGGAATGTTTAAATCTGCTGAAGCTGCACCCACAGCTGCCCCTTCCCCCAGGTGCTCTGTCCCAGAGAGATGGAAGTTTGATCTATAAGCCCTTAACTGGGGCTGCTGCCTTTCTTTCAGCAATGCCCTGCCCAGAAAGGAAGAATCTAGAGAGGCAGTCTGGCTACAGAGGCTTTGCTGAGCTGTGGTAGGCTCTGCCCAGTTCAAACTTCCTGGCGGGTTTGTTTACACTGTGAAGGGGAAACCACCTACTCAAGCCTCAGTAATGGCAGACACCCATCCCCCACCAAGTTAGAGCATCACAGGTGGACTTCAGACTGCAGTGTTGGCAGCGAGAATTTCAAGTCAGTGGATCTTAGCTTGCTGGGCTTCATGGGGGTGGGATCCACTGAGCTAGATCACTTGGCTCCCTGGCTTCAGCTCCCTTTCCAAGGGAGTGAATGGTTCTGTCTCACTGGCGTTCCAGGCACCACTGGAGTATGAAAAAAAACTCCTGCAGCTAGCTCGGTGTCTGCCCAAATGGTCGCCCAGTTTTTTACTTGAAACCCAGTGCCCTGGTGGTGTAGGCACCCCAGGGAATCTCCTGGTCTGCGGGTTGCAAAGACCGTGGGCAAAGCATAGTATCTGGGCCAGAATGCACTGTTCCTCATGGCACAGTCCCTCACGGCTTCCCTTGGCTGGGTGGGGGGGGGGGAGTTCCCTGACCCCTTGCACTTCCTGAGTGAGGTGATGCCCCCACCCTGCTTCGGCTCGCCCTCTGTGGGCTGCATCCATTGTCTAACCAGTCCCAGTGAGATGAACCAGGTACCTCAGCTGGGAATGCAGAAATCACCCACCTTCTGCATTGATCTCGCTGGGAGCTGCAGATTGGAGCTGTTCCTATTCAGCCATCTTTCTAGCCACCCAGAATACACATTCTATTCAACAGCACGTGGAACTTTCTTGAAGATGGACCATATGATAGGCCACAAAATGAGCCTCAATAAATTAAAGAAAATTGAAATTATATCAAGCATTCTCTCAGACCACAGTGGAATAAAAGTGGAAATCAACTCCAAAAGGAACCTTCAAAGCCATGCAAAAACATGGAAATTAAATAACCTGCTCCTGAATAATCATTGTTAGAAAACGAAATCAAGATGGAAATTTAAAAATTCTTCGAACTGAACGACAATAGTGACACAACCTATCAAAACCTCTGGGATACAGCAGAGGTGGTGCTAAGAGGAAAGTTCATAGCCCTAAACGCCTACATCAAAAAGACTGAAAGGGCACAAACTGACATTCTAAGGTCACACCTCAAGGAACTAGAGAAACAAGAACAAACCAAACCCAAACCCAGCAGAAGAAAGGAAATAAGATCACAGCAGAACGAAATGAAATTGAAACAAACAAACAAAAAATACAAAAGATAAATGAAACAAAAAGCTGGTTCTTTGAAAAGATAAATACAATTGATAGACCATTAGCAAGATTAACCAAGAAAAGAAGGAAGAAAATCCAAATAACCTCATCAAGAAATGAAACGGGAGATATTACAACTGACATCACCAAAATACGAAAGCTCACTCAAGGCTGCTATGAACACCTTTACACACATAAACTAGAAAACCTAAAAGAGACAGATAAATTCCTGGAAAAATACAACCCTCCTAGCTTAAATCAGGAAAAATTATGTACCTTAAACAGACCAATAATAAGCAGCAAGATCGAAATAGTAATTAAAAAATGACCAAAAAAAGTCCGTGACCACATGGATTCACAGCAGAATTCTACCAGACATTCAAAGGAGAATTGGTACCAATCCTTTTGACACTATTCCACAAGATAGAGAAAGAGAGAACCCTCCCCAATTCATTCTATGAAGCCAGCATCACCCTAATACCAAAACCAGGAAAGGACATAACCAAAAAAGAAACTACGGACTGATATCCCTGATGAACATAGATGCTAAAATCCTTAACAAAATACTAGGTAACTGAATCCAGCAACATATCAAAAAGATAATCCACCATGATCAAGTGGGTTGTATACTAGGGATGCAGGGATGGTTTAACATACACAAGTCAATAAATGTGATACACCACATAAACAGAATTAAAAACAAAAATCACATGATCATCTCAATAGATGCAGAAAAAGTATCTGATAAAATCCAGCATCCCTTTATTATTAAAACTTTCAGCAAAATCAGCGTACAATGAACATACCTCAGTGTAATAAAAGCCATCTATGTCAAACCCACAGCCAACATAATACTGAGTGGGGAAAAGTTGAAAGCATTCCCTCTGAGAAATGGAATAAGACAAGAATGCCCACTCTTACCACTCCTCTTCAACATAGTACTGGAAGTCCTAGCCAGAGCAATCAGACAAGAGAAAGAAATAAAGGGTATCCAGATTGGTAAAGAGGAAGTCAAACTGTCACTGTTTGCTGATGATATGATCATTTACCTTGAAAACCCTAAAGACTTCTCCAGAAAGGCCCCAGAACTGATAAAAGAATTCAGCAAAGTTTCCAGATACAAGAATAATGTATACACATCAGTAGCTCTTCTATACACCAACAGCAACCAAGTGGAGAGTCAAATCAAGAACTCAACCCCCTTTATAATAACTGCCAAAAAAAAAAAAACCTTAGGAATATACCTAACCAAGGAGGCAAAAGACCTCTACAAGGAAAACTACAAAACACTAGAGCAAGAAATCACAGATGACACAAATGAAAACACACCCCATGCTCATGGAAGGGTAGAATCAATATTGTGAAAATGACACACTGCCAAAAGCAATCTACAAATTCAATGCAATCCCCATCAAAATACCACCATTATTCTTTACAGAATTAGAAAAAAAATTCTAAAATTCATATGGAACCAAAGAAGAGCCCACATAGCCAAAGCAAGACCAAGCAAAAAGAACAAATCTGGAGGCTTCACACTACCTGATTTCAAACTATACTATAAGGCCATGGTCACCAAAACAGCTTGATACTGGTATAAAAATATGCACATAGACCAGTGGAACAGAATAGAGAACCCAGAGATAAACCCAAATATTTACAGCCAACTGATCTTCAACAAAGCAAACAAAAACATAAAGTGGGGAAAGGACACCCTTTTCAACAACTGGTGTTGGGATAATTGGCTAGCCACATGTAGGAGAATGAAACTGGATCTTCACCTCTCACCTTATATAAAAATCAACTCAAGATGAATTAAGAACTTAAATCTAAGACCTGAAATTATAAAAATTCTAGAAAATATCATAGGAAAACCCCTTCTAGACATTGGATTAGGCAAGGAATTCATGAACAAGAACCTGAAAGCAAATGCAATAAAAACAAAGATAAATAGCTGAGACTTAATTAAATTAAAGAGCTTTTGCATGGCAAAAACAACAGTCAGCAAAGTAAACAGATAACCCACAGAGTGGGAGGAAATCTTCACAATCTATACATCTGACAAAGGACTAATATCCAGAATCTACAACAAACTCAAACAAATCAGCAAGAAAAAAACAGACAATCCCATCAAAAAGTGGGCTAAGGACATGAATAGACAATTTTCAAAAGAAGATACACAAATGGCCAACAAACATGAAAAAATGCTCAACATCACTAATGATCAGGGAAATGCAAATCAAAACCGCAATGTGATACCACCTTACTCCTGCAAGAATGGTCATAACCAAAAAATAAAAAAAACAGGAGATGTTGGCATGGATACGGTTATCAGGGAACATTTCTACAGTGCTGGCGGGAATGTAAACTAGTACAGCCACTATGGAAAACAGTGTGGAGATTCCTTAAAGAACCAAAAGTAGAATTGCCATTTGATCCAGCAATCCCACCACTGGGTATCTACCCAGAGGAAAAGAAGTCATTATACAGAAAAGATATTTGTACACACACGTTTATAGCATCACAGTTTGCAACTGCAAAATCAGGGAACCAACCCAAATGCCCATCAATCAACAAGTGGATAAAGAAACTGTGGTATATATATATGTGATGGAATACTACTCAGCCATAAAAAGGAATGAATTAATGGCATTTGCAGTGACCTGGAGGAGAATGGAGACTATATTCTAAGTGAAGTAACTCAGGAATGGAAAACCAAACACTGTATGTTCTCACTGATATGTGGGAGCTAAGCTATGAGGACACAAAGGCATAAGAATAATACAATGGACTTTGGGGACTTCGGGGGAAGGGTGGGAGGGTGTTGAGGGATAAAAGACTACAAATAGGGTGCAGTGTATATTGTTCGGGTGGTGGGTGCACCAAAATCTCACAAATCACCACTAAATAACTTACTCCACTAAATAACTTACTCATGTAACCAAACACTACCTGTACCCCAATAACCTATGGAAAATAAAAAATAATTAAAAAAAGCTTAGCCCAGTCATCACATGGAACCATGAGAAATAATAAATTATGGTTCAAGCAAAAAAAAAAAAAAAAAGAAATGCAAGTGGGATTAATTGATTATAATATTGGTTTGGCTTGTTTGGTTAAGTAAGAAATAAACTGAGTGTATGTATCTGATGAAATAGCTTCTAGAATTAAAACATGCTGTAAGTATAAAAATAAGTAGATTTTGAAAATCTATATACATGTGGAATCTGATAACATACTGATATTTTCTTATAGTCAGACTAATCTGCATCTCAGATGATATGAAGGTAAGAAGGAGATGGAGATGGAAGCATAGTTTCATAGTTTGAAATTATGAAAAAGCCATGAATTGTTTTGGAGGCCAGCTACTGTATGGAGCCATTGTCAGGAATTAGAAATATTTTGATTCTATAAGTCTGATGGTTGGTTCGTAAGTGATAGAGTCCCAATCTTGGTTTTACAACACTCCAAAGTTTTAAAAATTCTTTTGGGAGTATTGTGAAATTTCCAAATACCAACCATATTTTAGTTTTTTATGAAATATATCATTTGTGGGAAAATAAGTCATTAAACTGTGAGAATAGGTACCTTCTGCTCCCAAAGGTTGGAGGCTGGCAGACTATGCCACTCTCTTACACTATAACGATGGAAACTGGGAGAAGTTTTTTTTCTTAATTCTAGCAGAAGATAGAGGGTTTTGACATATCTTTAAAAGGGGGTTTTGCTAGTTTTCCGTAGCTTGAGGAGCTGAGTAATGCATAGTGTGATTTCCTGCCTCGGCCAGCGGAGGCCTCCACGTGCCTCCTGAAGTCAAGTTTTCCTGGATTCAGGAAGGAATGTAAGACCAATGAGTTGCCTGTCAAGGACAGCAGGGATCACATGTGAGGGCAGCATGTTTCTGAGATTCTATTCCAGGTTTTCAGCAGATGCGCCCATACCAATGGTGTTTGCTCTGTGTCAGGCAGAAGACAGGGACTATATAGAAATTCCTTGCAACACAGAGCTAACATCACAGCTGCTTTTGTATCTGGGCAAGGCCTCCCTGCAACTCCTGTCAAAGGCGCGTCAGTTCTGGGGTAGCTTCAATTTTGAAGTGTGCACAGATAAGTTATTTCCAAGAATCTAGGCTTGGCCTTGTGACCTGCCAATAGGAAGTAGGTGAAGGGACAGTGTGCTAGTTCTGAGGCTAGGATTTAAGAGGCAGGCCCTGTGCATGTTGTCTGTTGCTAGGAGAATAAGCCAGGACAAGACTGCAAGAGAGATGTTAGCAACTTATGGCCATCAACTCAGATGCCCCAGTTAACAGCCAGTAGACCCCAAGAGCAGTGGACCCACTGCTGAGCCACCTAACAGACGCATGAGCATGCTTAACTGAAATTAGCTGAACCTTGCTGGTTGGAGGACAACTGCTCTGTAGACCTCTTGACAAGTGATCAGTAATCAATAGCTATTATTTTTAAGCCACTAAATTTGAGGTGGCTAGTTACAAACTAGCAAAATAATATACTCTAATTATAATCATAGCAGTCACAAGGTGATTACTGATACTTATTTTAAGATAATCCTACTACATTAACAAAATATTTTAACAATAATATGAGACCTAATATTTCAACAATCATAAGGTGATTACTGAGACTTATTTCAATATGATTACTATTACATTAACAAAACATTTTAACAATAATATGAGATTCATATGCCTACTTTGGAAATAATTACCAAATTTTTCTTGATGCTTGGTAGAATTAGTAGAAGACAATGACTCCTCCTATGATATTATTAACCCCTCTCTACCAACCTACTATATTTTTATAAGAAATGTACTTCAGGACAGAAAGTGTTAACTCACAGTCCTTCTGCAATGCACTCCAGTGAAAGCACATTTCCTCTTAATTCCTCTTTGTTACTTGCATTGCCTTCTGGAGTTAAAAATGTTGGTGGCCTCTCTCTACTTGATTTAGCTGCAAACAAGAAAATCAGTATGCATTACAACTTATAAATATGTATTTCTATAAACACTTCATTGTCAAAAAAGCTGTCTAAAATTCCAGTCCCTTTTTAAGCTATTTAACATTAATTGTGAAATTTGTTAAGCTACACATACACACTCTCTGCGTTGTAAGTAGTCATCACTTACTCAGTTACCCAGGAACAGAAACAATTTTGGTTGCATAAGCGCTAATAATAAGGACTGTTTTCCTTTTGTATATTCCCTTAATTTGGGTTAGGTTTTTACAAATTTTCTGTGGGTTAGAAAATTTTCAAAATGTTGACATGGAGAGGGAAATCATGTTATCGAACTACATTTCCCTTAGGATTAGTGCTTAGGTCGAAGCAAAAATTAACTGTCTATCTTCTGAAAGATGTTAGGTTTTTATAAAGATATGGTTATAGAACGGGTATTCTGGTTTACAGTGGGGACAACTTTATAGCCAATACCACTGATTAATCATATTAAGATCCTCAAACTGCAAGGCTTATGGAAAACAAAAGTAGAGAGTTACTGACAGAGGTCTTGCAAATATTATGCCACAAATTAAGAATAATGGTGGAGTTAAATAAATGGAAATCATTTTCCTCAATAAAAAATAAAGAGGGTCCAAGTCAAAGATCTGAGGGATAGTTATACAGGTCATCTTCTTTTTTATGGAGGCCTTTCCAAAACATAGCCTTATCTTCTAAAGGTTTCTTAGAAAAACTTGGAGCAGAAATTACATCATCTTAAGGTTTTATAGCCCTTGAAGGTTTTCAACTCTTTAATGCATTATCTACTTGATGCTTATAAAAATTTAATGAAAAGGTAATATACTACGAATTATTCTCATTTCTCAGAAGAAAAAATTCAATGCCAGAAGAGGTATTACTTGAGAAAAATTAGTTTTCCTAAGAATTTAGAGACTGTAGGGGGCAAACTTACTCCTCTAAAATCACTTTGGGAATGGTCTTGGGGCCCATATTTTTCAGGAGTATATTCAAATAAAATAACAGAAAGCAGCAGTTGTGGAGTGTCTATCTTGGTCACTGATGAGAACTTAATGTTTTTTACTTATATCTCAAGGGTGAAAAATTAATACAGCAGAAATTCTGCCTTACGGATAATTAAGAGGATCCTTTATCCAAAACCCATTATTTTCATTCATAGACTCTACTTGAGAACATTTCCCTTAAGGGAATCAAATTCATTTCTATCTAAAATAATGAAGGTAAATGCTCTACTTTTAAAAAGATTACTTCCATTGAAGACAGTGACTTGCTTTTAAACAAAACAGAGAGAGAAATCTTATTGCTAATTATATTGATAATGTCACATGAAAACAAATGACAAGTGTGATGATTTACTATGAAATCCACTTAATGTTAGTTGCTAAAAGCTTTGATGAGTCACTATTCTAGCAAGTTAATGCACCCTGCCAACTCTTACTTAGTTCACAGAAAAGTTAGGAACAGAACAAAACATGGAAAACATAATTCTGAACGTACGTGAAAGGTTTTTCCAAATCAGTGAAATGGTTCTTCACACGCAAACAGTTACAACAGGTTTCATTATTACACATACATCATGGAAAATGCTCTAGTGGCATGCTTCAAAGTTTATAGGTAAATTTCATAAGAAACATACATTTATACTCGTGGTATTAAACATATAACTAGAAATCTCATAAAGAAATAAGGTTAAATAGCCATGGAGGTGAAGTTAGTGAACTAAATTCTACAATGAAGGAGAGAATATCAGTTACAATCACCATAACTCACCACCATAAAACTCAGTGTCACTCAAATTAGCAGCTATAGTGTCATTCAATTCATCCACTGAAATAAACAGAATATTATGAAGAGGGCACAAAAGTAGGGGAGAAGGGTCAAAAAGTATTGGGCAATAAAAGCAAACGTATGCAGCTATCCTGACCGAGTGCTGTTTCTATCAAGTAAAAACAGTGCTTTACATTGTACATGACTAACTCATTAATTTACTCAGCCACCCCCAACCAGGAATATGCAGACATTTAACTTAAGCTGCAGGACTGCCAATAAGAGGCACTGTGGAGCATAAAGCACACACAAATGCTCAGAACACCAGGTGGTTCAGAAGGTTATCACGGAACCAGTCATGACAATAAAAGCAAGAAATGTAAAATCCAGTATTTAGGGTATGCACAATCTTTATAACATATATGCCAACACTTTAGTGAGCATTCATGGGTGGTTTCCTGATAATGAACCTGTTTACTTCAAAGTCAGTAGTATATAATAGTTTCTATATTTTGCACATATTTGTAAATGTCATTGAAGGGGAGATGTGGGAAGCTGAACTCTTACCTGAAATCACCTTCACAGAAATAGGTTGCTTCTGCTGTATGGTTTGAGTATGATTAAATCTGGCATAACAGATATAGTCTTCGCGGGTGTCCTCTGGGAGGACATTGGAAAAATAAAGGTCCCCATTCAGACCTTGAGAAACTCTCTCACTTTGTGGAAGTCTTTGAAAGGCTGGAGAAAGGCAGCGAGATATCCGGATTATTCCATCATAAAGTGGCTAGCCTCCAAATTAGCAAGATAAATGTATCTACTAACAGGTCTGTGAACTTCATTTGAATATATTTTTTCTCTGTATAGCTCTTTGGGTAAAAGCAAATAACTGTAAAAAAATATATATAACACACTAAAACTCTAACTCTACTTCCCTGACAGTAACTTCTCTGGGGTGGGGACAGAGGTGAGATTAGAGTTATACAGTGAAATCTTTTATTGAGCAAATGTAAACAAAATACGTTTTACAAAAAGTTGGCGTGACTTTTCCTAATATCTAAATGAGTCCCTAACTGTTAAGTACACATACACATGTATCTTAGAAAATCATTAAGGAAGCTTCTAAAATTGTTAACATGGGTTGCATCTACACACAACGTTTGGAAACTAAATACTTGGAGAGCGTCTAACGGTGAGCTGGGTCCTGTGCTAGGCACTGGGCATGCCAGAGTCCCAGCCCTGTCTGAGGTCATCATCCAGTTGAAGAATCAGGCAGCAAATGGCCAGCTGACAGTAACTGGGTGCAATGATGACACTATTTATTTAATGCTGCAACCTGCCCCTCACAAGCCTCCTAAGCCCAGTTCCTCCACCTCCTCTACAATTCTTTTCTGAATTACTTATCACCTTCTGGCATATTACATATTTACTCATCATACGTATGACTTATTGCCTGTTTCCTGCACTAGAATTTAAGCTCCAGGACAGTGAACACTTTCATCTGTTTTGTCCACTGGAACAGTGCCTGGCCCTTCACGGGGCTCCTTTAAATGTGCACTGAAGGATTAAGTGAGTAACCATCAGCACTCTGACTTTCCAGTGTCAAGCATAATAATTTATTAGTACTTCCCCTTAGGTCCAGTTAAGGAACTATCTTGCCTTAGGCAGGAGGATTTTCTTTATCTTTTATGGACACACAATAAACTGTACATATTTGTGGGGTACAATGTGATATTTCAATATACATATACATTGTGTAATGATCAAATCATGGTAATTAGCATATCCATCACCTTAGACAGTTACAATTTCTTTGTTGTGAAAACGTTCAAAATCCTCTCTTCCAGCTATTTGAAATATGCAATGCATTACTGTTAGCCACAGTCACTCTACTGTGCAATAGTATCAGAACTTATTTAGAGGGAAGATTTTCTAAGTGGATGAAGGATGCAGGGAGGTGGAACGACTGATCTGTGTGTGAGTTCACACTTAGCCAGCTAATGGACTCCTGAAGCTCCTGACTTAGTCCACAGAGCCTTAACTGTAAGAGTTCTTCAGTTCTGTGAGGTGACAGAACTGAAAAAAGTTGCACATCCCAGTGGCCTCAGGCCACTATGTCTCCTGGCAGGGTTTTTCCAGTGTGAGTCAAGCAGTTCTGCTCCTCCTATAGCAGATGCTTGATCTAACATTTCACGAAATGCAAAATTATGGTTAAAAGTCTGGAGCTCCCTCAGGCAGGAAAAGGCAGGATAATGTGGAGGCAGAGCTTCAAAGAAAGAACATCGGTTCATCATGTTAATCAAATTATTGGTCAAGATGGGGGTTTGGCTGGTGGTTGCAAATTTATGGTTTTAAGCCATTAGTTCCCAGGAAAAGGGCTGTTTTAACAATAACTCAAGCTGGGCTTGGTGGCTAATGTCTGTAATCTCAGCATTTTGGGAGGCCAAGGTGGGTGGATCTCCTGAGGTCAGGAGTTCAAGACCAGTATGGCCAACACGGCAAAACCCTGTCTCTACTAAAAATATGAAAATTAGCCAGGTGTGGTGGTGTGCACCTGTAATCCCAGCTACTCGGGAGGCTGAGGCAGGAGAATCACCTGAACCCGGGAGGCGGAGGCTGCAGTGAGCTGAGATTGTGCCACTGCACTCCAGCCTGGGTGACAGAGCGAGACTCCATCTATTAAAAAAAAAAAAAAAAAAAAAAAAAAAACCTGAGAAGATTTAGGTACATTTTGTTTAACAAAGAGTTAAAGACAAAAACATTTCTTGTCCTCTGTTTCTCCTGCTGTAATAATAAAATAATAAATTGAAGGGTGTTGGCAGACCAAATGTTAGGAAATGGGACTTCATGAGGGTGGTGGCATTTTGCATTGCACTTGAAAAAAAATGTATGCAGATAGGAATAACTTAATGTCATCTTGCAAGAAGTATGCTATATAGATCTAATTTTTTTCTCACATTGCAGGTGCAATTCCATTTGAAATGTCAGATGCTTCACCAACAGCCTAGAATGCATGTGAGTGGAAAAATTAGTTATGTATTCAGATGACTCTGAGACTTTACATGTGATATGTCTCTTTATTAAGCAAAAAGGTCATTATTTCTGAATAAGAACCAAGTACCAAATACTGAGCCCTATTTTGGCAGTGGCATTTGGAGAGCGTTATTCTTAAAGCCATAAATTACTTATTTACATTTGGCTTACTACTTATTTTTGCAAAATCTGTAAAAGACTAGATTTATTTAGCTATATATTTGTTTTTTATTTCTTTGTGTTACTTTACTTTCTCTGAGTGCTTTCATATAAGGAGAGCCAAAATGCATTCCAGAACTTAAAGTAAAATTTTAAAAAAATTAAATTAAAAAATTAAAAATGCAGATTAAATGTTAGAGGCAAATTTTCTCTTTAGTAATGTATATGTCTTGTGAGTGCACAATCAGGTCACTGAAAATAGAATGTATTTCCTACAGATACTTTTAATTCATTCCCACCATTCCACCTAAAAGACTATTAACAGGGTTACCAGGAACCTCCAAGGTGTCAAATTCAGTAGTCATTTTTTAGTTCTCATATTATCTGATCCTTCAGCAGCATTTGAAACAGCTGATTATTGTGTCTTTCAAAAACAATTTCTAAAATTATTATCATTATTTATTTTAGGGATGGTGTCTCACTCTGATGCTGAGGCTGAACTACAGTGATGTGATTGCAGCTCACTGCAGCCTTGAACTCCTGAGCTGAAGCAGTCCTCCCATCCCAGCCTCTCAATTAGCTGGGATTACAGTGTCAGCCACCCTGCCTGGTTATCCCATCTTTTTGACACACATTCTTCACCTTGTCCCTGGGGACACCACTCTCTTTGTTCCTTTTTTCCTTCAGTGACTGCTTCTTCTCATCTGCTTTGCTGATTTCTCCGTGAGTTCTTCACCTCTGGAGGGCTCCTGGTCTCAGTCTCCCAGACTCTGCTTTCCTGCTTCCCAGATCCTCTCATCTAGCCCAGACCTCTAGGCAGGACTTACGCACTAAGGTTTCAAACACTGCTGATCATAGCCTGGAATCCTCCTTCTGACCTAGGTATCTCTGACTCTTGCTGGTGTCTTGCCATGAAATATCTTACAGGCCTCTCACATCCCAAACTCTGGTTTCTTAGTCTCCAAGTAGAACCATGTGCTCCCTCTAAGGTAACATGCTGACCTATTAGCACAGGAAATTTTGGAGGGTGGAAGAGGCAGAGCAACAAACATGCCCTTGAGGACAGAAACAGGGGTAGACAAGTTTGAAACTGCCTAATGAATAGCTTCATTATCTCTGCCTTGGTTTCCTCATCTGGAAAGTGGAAAAAATAATTGGACATGCCTCATAGGGTTGTTGTAAAAATTAATGAAATAACCCATGTTAAGCCCTTAGTAAAAGGCCTGACACTTGGTAAAGGCCCAATAACTATTAGCTATTGCTGGGGATTAAAAAAACCAACGGAAACATAGCATATCCCCAACAGCTTGATTTCCTCCCTGCCATGGGTTTCTGGGAATGGCAATTCCATTTTATCATTTTGGAGTTGTTCACTCTCCAAAGGTAGTTATCCTTTATTCCTCTCTCTCATGCTCCCACCCCCACCCCAGTAAATCCTGGAGGCTTGACCCACAAAATATTTCCAGAGTCTTACCATTTCTTACCCATTCTGCTGCTACCACTCAAGTCCAAGTCACCAACAAATTTCATCTAGATTACAGCAGTGGCCCCAACAGTCTCTCTACTCTCTCTTTTCTCTGCTATATTCTCTACACATCAACTGAAGTGATACTGTTACTACTTATTTTATTTCAGATAAAGTCACTCCTTCAACATTTCCCTACTTCATTCCAAGCTAAAGCCAAAGTCCTTTCCATTGAGTCCCTGTGACCTTTCTCACCTTGTCCATCACCCTCCCCCTTGGCTCCTTCATTAGTTCATTAGTCTGGCCACCTTGGCCTCCTTGCTTTTATTTTTACACACAGCAGGGATGCTCCTTCTTTAGGGGCTAGCACTAGTGTTCCCTTTCTACTCAGATATTTAGGGGGATGGCTTGCTCTCTCATTTCCTTAGGTCTCTGCTCAAAACTCTGCTTTATTTTTTTTTCATAGAACTTATTGCCAACAAACACAGATTTTCTAAATGTACTTATTGCATTTATCATCTGCTTCCTTCCCCACTCCCATTCCCTCCCACTGCAAAGAATATAAGCAAGGCACATAGTAAATGTCCAATAAAATTGAGTGAGTGAATGAGACGACACGTTATTTATTTTGAAGAGCAGCTATTCTCCTATCTCTAAAACATTTTATGAATCACAAGAGGTAATAATGTATTATGACTGTAAACAATCCTAAGACTTTTAAAGAAAGAAAGTTCATATTATCAAAACTTACAATTATCCATCCAAAATATTATAGGTGGTGGTAATCCAATTGGGGGTCTGCAGGGAAGTACTAAAGACTGGCCACTTTGAAGTGTGATTGGTTCAAGTTTTTCTTTGGTCCACAGTGGTGATCCTATTAAATAAAAAAATAACTTCTCAGTTATTTCTGCATTGAAAAGTACAAAAAGAAAGCACTACAAATAAAGGCAAACTGAACTTTTGGAGAAATAATTTGTAATTTATGTACACTAAATTAATGAGAAAATATTTTTAAATACAATGTTAAAAGAAAAAAAGTAAAAATTTAAAAAATGACAATTCTCATGTATTGCCACTGATAGTATAAATTCTCAGTCAGTGATTCCACAGCTGAGAATTTATACTAAATACATCATCAGGAAGACAAACAGTTTTGACACAAGCATGTTCTTCACAAAAGAATGAAAAACATTTAAATGTAAAAAGATTTGTTAAATAAAGAATTATACATCTACACCTTTGAATACCATAGAGTATTATATAAGTACACTTATTTATAAGATCGCTATGGGAATATACATGATATGTCAATAAGTCAGAAAAGGTTGTAAGATAGTATTTCAGAAAATGAGCTGGTTTTAAACACATACATACATATCTGCCTAGGAAAAAACAGAAAGAATATTTGAGCAGTAGTTATTTCCTTGAATGGAAGGATTCATGAACAGTTTTTAAATTTCTTTTTTGTTTATTTATAATTAGTTTTTCTACAATGAACATGTATTATACATGTAATAATTTTTTAAAAATGACCAGAACTGAAAAATGTGACTGTTATTTAAATACATGCTCTTAAGGTTTTTGAGAAGATTTTGGTACTAACCATTGCAAAAAGAGCCTTAATAATATAAAGGTAGTGAGGACACTCCACTTCCAGTAAAATTTTGAAACAAAAATGTTTAAAGAAATAGCATTTAGACCTTGATCACCCATATCATACTGAATTTCTTTCCATTTGGCTGTAGGAATTTCACTTTTACAGGAGATATATAAGAAATAAATAATTAGATGAACTCAGGGAAGAAACACTTTTTTTTTTTTAACCCCGATATCTTACACAGGACTTGTGTAAAAGATAACATTGGATTGATAAAGCATTGGACTAAGGAGCTTCCTAGGGTAAGGTGGAAAGGAGCAATAATTTTCATGCAAAACAAAGTCAGAATATTGGAAGCAATGCCACTGCTTTCTTGAATAGTATTTGGATGATGTCACAGAAGCTGAGTCTTGGAGAAATACTTTAAAAAGGGTTATGTTGGTTGACAAGTTTCCACTTACGGGATGGGCGGACAACAATGTTATTAGAAACTGCAGCTCCGCGTTCGTTCCTTGCTGTACACTGATAGACTCCTTCGTAGGTCTCGGCTTTCCCTTCGCTCATGATGTTAATTATGAGTGTTCCTGTGCCAGGCTTCATGGTGACCAGAGGATCTTTATCGATGTCAAAATGAGTCCCATTACGGGTCCAGGAAAAGCTGCCCAACACACAAAGCATTAAGTGTATTAATGGTCCAGAAAAATGGGATTACCTTAACAAATTCCTAGGAGTTTTATGGGTTTCTAGAAATAATTACTAGATTTTAATATTCAATAAGAGAGCAATAAGCCCTCATATCTAAAATGTTTCATTGAATCACGACCTGGGAAAAAAGGGCAGGCTATACATTTTAAGGTACCTGTCTTCTTTAGAACTAGCCCAAATTTGACTCAATAAAGAAATCATGCACACAAATTGCCTGTCATTTTTCTAAGAAAATAGAGGGAACAGGTCTCCCAGGTACACTCTCTTAGAGCTTTATTAGGATTTTTACTGTAAACTCCATTGTTCACAGAGTTGATAACCTGTCTATAAAAATTTGCTTGGGGCTGAAATGTGACAAGACCTCTGCAAGTACTATTTATATATGACGAAAATTGATCAGACAAATTTCAAGTTACCAAATTGTGAAGTGTAGGTTGGGAGGAGGTTAAGAGACATAAGTTCCAGAGTGTCTTAAATGTTGCTTATTAAAAATAGTAACTCTACATAAAACACATTTTGGGAATTTTTAATTCTAGAGATGATTTTGAGAATCCCTTGGGAGTTATGCCCAATTGTCAACTGAGATCCCTCTTTCTCCATTTTATTTTTATAAAAGATTGACTTATATAAAAGTCACAGTGCTCATGTAATTAAATACTTTACAACTAGTCACAAATCAATGACGGCCATGCTCATACAAAGGTACAAATCTCTAAACGTCACAGTGTTTTCCAGAGTCACTTGGATTTCCCTTCCCACTGCTTATCTTTATAGCAGTTGTTGTCATAACCAGGGCAGAAACTGGTGGTGTGGATGCTACTGGCATCTTGTGGGCAGGGGCCAGGGATGCTGCCAAATATCCTACAATGCACAGGACACTTCCACCCCCAAACAAAATATTATCACCCTCCATATATCAATAGTGCTGAAGAGGATAAATCCTGTTTTATAGTGAGTTACAGAAGGCATTAATTGTGAAACTGAAAGGAAACCTCATCAAGGGATACCACATCAGGCCTTCTGTGAGAGAGGCTTTCCATTAACATAGCCAAATATATTATTTTGAAGCAAACCTTTGCTGAAAGTTTTGACATAGTACATATTCAGTCCCAGTTAATTTTTCTCAGGGGCCAGTTTGTGATAATTTAATAAGGTCTGTAATAGACAAACTTGGAAATAAAATAACCAGAAACTTTCACTACTTTATTACTTAAAAATCCATATTACATTTTAATAACAATAACCCAACTCTCCAAAACTTCAATATATGACTGGACAAGTTACAGATCATCCACTGTGGGGCCTTGAATAAGTTACTTAGCATTACCAGGCATCAGTTTCCCATCTATAAAATGTATTGGGTTGGACTGGGTTATCTCTAATATCTCTCCCAACTCTAAAATGCTTTGCGGTGATCTAAAATGCTATGCAAGATCCAAATGGCATGAATTCTCACGACTGAACTCTGCCAAGTTTGGGAAACCATTTAAGACTATTTTATAAACTGCTATAGAGACAGCAGAGATCTTGGAAGTCATCAAATTCAACCTCTTTATAGATGAGGAAATTAAAGCCCAGAGAAAAGGGATGTGCCTGTGCCTTATGGCCATTAGTATCAAAACAAGAATCAAAAGGCTCTTTCCATAACTCCTCACAATTTATAAGCATTTTGCAGAAAAGCACGGGCACGGAAGTGCAATAATCTGGGTTTTCAAGAAGAAAAAACAGGCTCTAATTAAGCAGAGAGACAAAACAATATACCTACAGGTGAGACTTTAGGGATATGCAGGACCCAAGTCCTCTTCAGTATCTTTGAAGAGCTGAAATGGGCTGAGATAGATGAACCAAAGGGCAATCTAGGGAGTCACAGTGAGAAATATCCAGCTAAAAAAGGAAGTGCTCTACATAGCCTGCCTTGTTTGATGGAAATTCCCAAACATATTTCTCTATTCAGAGAGATTTCCTGATTTATTCTCAGTACTATAACAAAGCAGAATGCACACTCACCTTGGGGGCGGTTTCCCTTTGGCCTCACACTGGATTACAATATTCTCCCGAGGGTCAATAATGTAATCTTTTGGAGACTGTTGGGTGATGGTTGGAGGTTGTACCACTTAATTGTAGAAAAAAAAAACATGTAAAAAAAATAAATCATTTAAAATCATAGTAGTAGCCATTTTTTCCTGTATCAAAATCACTTACCTTAGACTAAATATGCTTCAAGTATTTTTAGTAATTTCTAGTGTAGCAGCACATACTTCAGTAGATTTTTCTGCTAAAGGTCTGCTAAAACTGCGAAGTCAAGGTTTAACTTTCTTTTGGTAACTATGTGCACTTGCAAAGTCCATTTTCCCACACTAAAAGTTTGGGGAAATAATTATCAATACAAGCCTAATATTAAGACAGTTTCTTTTCTGATGTAACAATGAGAAATTCTTTTGATTCCTTTGGTTCAAATGATGTTTTTCAAAGGAATTTAAGTTATGAGAAATTTGCATCTTTCTTAAGAAAGAGTAACAGACTTAGGTCATTAGTGTGTGCTCATATAAATCAATATACGTTGGGAACAAACACATTTGAGAAGTTAATATTAAACAGACTGTTAAATTGGAGATGTGACATCTCTTATCAGAGCCAGGAGGTAAGTGAATTAGGAACAAAGATAAAAGAGTCTTATTTAGAAGATAAATGGAATTGAGGAAGTTCTCTGTCCTAGGAGACAGTGTTCCCATTTACTCTTCAAAGTGTTATCTGATCTTTTATTATCAAATCCTTTGGGGAAACTGTTCTGACCCAGAACAATCTAATCCGAAGAAAGCTGTATCTGGACCACTAATGCTCTTCAAGTCGTTCTAAGATCCTTCTTCTTGTGAGATCAGAATTAGTGTTATGACAGGAAGGGACTAAAGAATAATTTTTTACAATCTCTTTTTTTCTTACTCAGGGCAGCAAAATGGCTTGACTAGGAAGGCACAAAGCAGAGACCTAAACTCTCTCAACTGGCTCCTGGTAAGAAGCCACTGCTTGCACAACTCCATGGAGAGCTGTTTACATAGACCAGTGGTTCTCAACCAGGGGCAATTTGTCTCTACCCTTCCAGGGACATTTGGCCATATCTGGAGGCCATTTCAATGCTTTCGACAGGGGTGGTGGTGATAGCGGCGTCTTGTAGATAGAGGCCAGGGATGTGGCTGAGCATCTAACAATGTACAGGACAATTCCACACAACAAAGACTTATCTGGTCTCAAACGTCCATAGTGCTGAGGCTGAAAAGTCCTGAGGCAGACGACAATGTGCTTGGCACCCCTGGAGCTGTGCAATGCAGTGGCCATACCACAGCACCTTTCCTCTGCATCTGGGAAATTCCCCCAAGGCCCTCTCTTGGATTCTCACTGTTCTTTCCTTTCCTGCTGCATTTGACATTCTGGCTCATTTAAGTTTTTCATCTTCTGGATCTTCCCTTTCCTCTCTGCCCATACCTCTGCTTCCTTTGTGAAACTTCTTCCACTTGCCAACCAAACATTTCTCAAAGCTCAGTAACCGCCCACTGTTCTTGTCTCTCTTGTGGTTAACTGTTGCTAGAGCTAAATGTATCACCTCCACATCTTCAGTCTTACAAATCTATAAACCCGGTTGTGTCCTCTTGTCTTGTCTTCTAGTCTTATTGCCACCCACAAGACATCTTTTACTAAATATTCAAATAACAGCTAAAGTACAAATCAAAAGCTAGCCTCATTACTGTTATCATTTATTGTGTACTATTATATGCAGGGTACTGGGCAGTGTCAGTTTCCCTTCCCTTTGGAATATCCCATCCCCCTCCTTGTCTTTCCAGCTGCCCTTCCCACCTCCGTCATGCATATGGAATCCTCATTTTTCTAGCTTTGTCAGTTTCCAACGTGGCCTGATTGTTAAGCACTAGTCTGTTTCTTACTAGCTGTGCGATTTCAAGCCAATTTCTTAACTTCTATAAGTCCTAGTTTCCTGAGAGGAAAAATAAAGTTTAAAAGTAGTATCTACCACCTAGGATAGCTAGCAGGATTAAGAAAATAATTTCTATAAAATTCTCAGTTTATACCAATGCTATAATTGTTCAATAACATCAGCTATTTTAAAATTATTATCATAATCATTTTTATTTGGACCAGATTCACCTTTGAATGATCCTTCAGGCTCTGGGAGTATATAGAATTTGGGATAATGGAAGGAAGCCTGGAATTCCACATCCAAGGAATAGTGGCCATAGGGAGTGGGGGAGGGGACTCTTAGGAGCAACTCAGTTCAATTCCTTGTGCTTTTCTGGGAGTGACACAGGTGCAAATCTGGTGGCTTCAAAGGCAGAGCTTCTATTCACAGGTCTGCAGCAGAGCTGGCTCAGATGTCACTCCTAACTGCCAGGAGTTTACTGTCTGGATATACCTCCTTAAACAGTGCTTGGGTCACCTGCTAATTAACAAATGCTTTTCAGCAGTAAGAAAAAAAGTGATTTTACGTAATTTTCCTGGTTAATCTAACATCAAAGGAAATTATCAAATGCCTGAAAATTGACTATTTTTAAACTAGGTGATAAATGCCACCTAACTGTCAAAGGCAGTGGAAAGTTTTGCTTAGAGCAAGCCACTCAAAAACTATGTGAGTGGGAGCTGCTTATCTTTTGTCCACTTCAAGACAAGATTCAAATTCGCTGGGTTAGTCTACTGATGGCACCTAGAAATACTAGTCTACATAGTCATGAAGGCTAAAGAAGCATAAAAGGACATATAGCTGCCATCTTGTGTAAAGCTTTTGCCTGCACCCACCTTCTAAAAGACACGAAAAGACCTATCTTTGTTCCAGAAAGCATTAATTAGCCTTTATAACAGATGAGCATTCTCTCTAAATTTTGAGAATTTTCTCATTGAGTTACATCAGATGTGAATAAAGCTTGGAAGTTAGTAGAGCAGCACACTGGTAAAAGAAAGAGTAATAGCCAAGTTTTCAGAATTCATGCAGATAATACATTACAACTGCTTCTTGGTATTGAAATACAATGTTTAGCTAGAGTAAACACACATGCTTAGAAAGACAAAGGTCACAAAACATGAAATTGTGCATTTAAATCACAATATTAATTCAAAAAGCAAAGACATGGTCACATTTTCACACTGCCTAGTAATTTATAGAAGGACACTTACAGTCTTCAAGAAGTTTTGCTTTTTCCCCATCAATATCAGCAGGTAAGTGGGCAAAGAGGATTAAAGAAAATTAGACGTTAATAATAAGAACGTTAGAACTCTGAAGATAAAGGGACATCTTGTCTGTTTGATTTGATCTAAGAAAACCTGTATAGTGAAGGTTGAATTTGTGAAGTTGCAAGACGAAGAAATTTGCATTAACGGTTTCCTTTAATCTTGCAGCAGCTTTCCCACATAAACATATGGAAGAACAAAAGCAATGCTGTAGGCAAAAAAGAGTTCTTCCAGGAATAGGAATGGTGAATTCCATTCCATATATGTTGTGCTGGATAAGTAATTATGTTCAATTTGAAAAATAGCTGAAACCTACAATTAATTTGAGTTGTCACATACTGTGTAGTGTCTGGTCACATTATCCCAGACATCACTATGCATATGGTAATAATACCTAACAATGGGACATTGCTACAGTGATAATGCTCCATGCAAGCCAAGTCCAACACTAATTTTAGATTTTTATATTTCTACGGTTAATCTCCAAAGTCATTAATTGAACTTTTTAGACTGTTAGCAGATTTCTGCTTCATAATTTCTCAATCACTCAGGGGTTGCTGGTGCCCACACCAAGGAGCTGTTCATGTAGTAGAGAAACGATGTAAGAAATAGGGGCAGGGAAGAAATTACATTAGCATGCAATTCAAATCATTCCACAGCGCTGTCTGTTGTTACTACCTGCAAAGGTTAATGTAGGAACACCTGAGTTTTTCTGTGACTTTCTTTTCATCATGGTTATGCCTCTTCTCCATTAGCAGTGATAATTGAGTTAGCCATAGGTAACTGTTTCCCTCTGCTTGACAGATTGAACAGTCAGATTAAGGGGGGATATATTTAATATGAGAGAGAGCAAAAGCATTTCTCTCAAATGCTTTTCTTTCCCTCCTGTGTATCTGTCAGGGCAAATGCTTACTTAGGCATTCCCACTCCAATGGGCTTAAGCAATTGTATATTTTTTTGAAAATTGAAATTAAGGTCACTGGATGAATTTTTTTTTAAATAAGAAAAGCATTGCATTTTATTGAACTTTATAGAAGCACAGCAAAAAGTCAACCAAGTGTGGGACAAACCACATCTCTTCTTAATGTCTTCCCACTGGCAGTTGCAACCTCTATGGCAATAATAATAATAATAAATAAATAAAAATGACATCCCAACAATTGAATAGCCCCAGGAAAGTGCTATCTTCCTTGCACCTTGGAAAGCTTGCCAAACAGATATTCTATTCAGGAAGCTAATGGCTTCTAAGAGGTCATGCAGATGAGGGATAAAGGAGAAATCGATTCTGAAGTACAGTAATTGTCCAGGTTTGAAATTTTGCTTTCCATTTGCAGGAAAAGTGACCGGGTGGAACTTAGCATTATCTTTATTTTTCACAAACAGGCCACCCAGAGCAGGGAGAGCACAGTATATATTTACTACTAGGAAAACGGAGGGCGAATACAGTAGCTGTTGTTTGCTCCATTTTAGTGTTTTTGCATATTACTTGTATTTTCAGCAGTTGCATTTTGGCATTTGACCACATTGTTTAAACCAAATAAGACTATTTGTTAGGCTCTAGATAAGATACTTTTCCTAGTTCTAGACTTATATTTAAGATTCAAAATTGGAAAGTGAGATGCATCTTGTCTGAATCAAGAGAAATGAATTCTGGGGTGGTTTAGGGATTCCGAGGGGCATGGAGTTGGCAGAAGGAGCCTCCCCTCATCTTTGCAGACCACCCTCAGCATATGACGGGCAAGAGTAAAGTGGTGAGGGGATGAGTGGGGAGGTCTCCATGATCATTTTAAAGTGGCTCATATAGTTTTCTTGCAGGACTGCTTCTCTAAAGAGCCGCCTGTTGGGAAGATCAGGCAGCCTGCACAACTCAATCCTTCTCAGGCCATCCCCAGCAGGGCAGACAAAAGGCACCTGAGGGGGAAGAAGGAGAATGACAGGGAGGTAATTGTGAGTCTGACCATTTCAATGGCCACTTCTACAGTGTGAATCTTTATAAACACCAGGTGCTGAAGGTAAAAGCCAAATTAATTTTGATTAGCTTTTCAGTATCACACAGACACCTTCTCCATTCACGCAGTTCAGGGTGATGATAAATGCTGGGAGGCTTTGACTCCTGGGCCTAACAGCTTTAAAATGTTAATACTTACGATCAAGAGGTACTTCCAGTGCACTAATCATCTGACACAGGAAGAGAATCAGGGGCACTCTGCCCGCAGATAAGCGCTTCTTTTTCGGCATTATTTTAAGCTGCATTAGCTTAACGCCTGCTGAGACCCACACACTGAATTTCCTTTTCTTCTTTCACAAAAGATTTTTTGAAACGTTGTGTGCAACGTTTAAGTAATTTTCATGCGGGAAACTGAAAAAGGATAGAGTAGGAATAATAATTATAATGTATTAAAAAGAAGGAAATGAAGAGCGGAAGTCTGCAGCACAGAGAACTAGCCCTGTATTATACATGAACTCTAAAAAAAAGTTAACTTTTAAATATTTAACTCTCAAAACTGGAATAATCATTTATCATAAATCAGCTAAAATCAGTTCAGAGATATTAGTAGTGATGTGAAGCATAATCTGTCTACCATCCTTATGATTTTTCCATTTTAAATGGTATTTGTATTATGAGTGTTCAGAGGCTATCATATCTTTCCCAACAGATCAGGAAAACTTGGCTTTTAAGCTGGTTAGAAAGCAATCACTTTGTGACTTTAGAGGGGTAGCCTAATGGCTTCTCCATTCTACAGATTGTCTCTGGGAAAGTTCAGGGGATTGTTGTAAATTTGCTTCAAAGCCAAAACACTAATTTACCAGAAGAGCACTTACTATTCAGGTCTTCCCCATCTCCCACCTAGATTATAGCAATGAACCTAGCTGTGCTCTGAGTTCGGGCCTTCCTCCCTGTAGTAACCCTCCTTCACAGCGCTGATTAATTTTTTCTACAAGGCCTTCTCTGGTTAAATATTGGGAGTAGCCATATGTGATTCCTCAAATAAAGTCCAATGTATCTTTAAACAAGTACTTAAAAATCTCAGTGATCTGGGCTTAATTTCTCCTACAAACCTGACTTCCTTTTATTTCCATATAACCGTTTTTTGGTTGGATGATTCATTTCTGTTTTTCTTTCTTGTGTCAGTCCTTCGATATGACTCAAATTTTCCTGCCTTCTTGTCTTTGTTTATTCTATTTCATTTGCCTTTATCCACCATATTTTCTTATCAAAGTCCAATTTATTTCTTATGGATCAGTTAAAAGGTCACCTCCAGGAAACATTAGCTGATCACCTGAACTAGAAGTTATTTCACCACCACCCCGAATCCCTGAAATTCCTTGTTTTAAACATCACATACATAGGTAGAAATATATTAATAAATAGACTGTGTGTGTACACACACTGCATACATGCTCTCTACTCCTCCAGGAAAGGATTTTGTCTCTCTCATCTTTGTAGCCCTCTCCCAACACCTAATACAGCCTGCCTTGCATATTGGAAGTGTCCATTGCAAAATGGAGAGCATGAGCGCAAACATATTAATAGAAGATTGATATCCAGCCCACAGCAAACTCCTACCTGAAATGATAGGTTTAATCATGTCCTCTCCTTCATGAAGAGAGGTGGGGCAACCAATGACTCTCTCAAGAAGGTGGGAGGGATGTTATTATTATAAATTGCTGTACCTCCCACAAGTTGAAGTATTGAATTATTTATGTAATTTTTATTTGTATGATTGTATATTTTATGATGTCCATCTTTTCCAATAAACTGCAAGTCTCCTCAGGGCAGGGATGGCATCTGTCCTATCCCCCACTGCATCCTCATAGCCCATCACAGTGCCTGGCACATGGTAGGTAGTAAATAAATATTTGGAGGAAAAAAAAAATGAAAGGAGAAAAGGGGAAAGAAAAGGAGACTTTACAATCTTTGAAGCTGAGGTTGCGTTTGGATAGTTTGACTATGATCTACCCAAGGCTGTACTTATATTTATACTGCTTGGTTTAAAAACCAATATCTTGTTAATATGATCAAATTAGTTGTACGATCATGTCTGTGTGTGGAATAGTGCTTAAATGTTAAAAAGAAAATGAAATAATCCTAATAACATATTTTGCTAGCAATCAAGTTCTGATTTGAACATGATTAAAACTGTAGTAGGACACTTCTTGCGAAACAAATTTTAAAAGAATATGCCAGGCTGGGCGTGGTCACGCTTGTAATCCAAGCAATTTGGGAGGCTGAGGCGGGTGGATCACCTGAGGTCAGGAGTTTGAGACCAGCCTGGCTAACATGGTGAAACCCTGTCCCTACTAAAAAATGCAAAAATTAGCCGGGCATGGTGGTGGGTGCCTGTAATCCCAGCTACTTGGGAGGCTGAGGTGGGAAAATTGCTTAGCTGCCGTGAACCGAGCTTGTGCCACTATACTCCAGCCTGGGTGACAGAGCAAGACCCCATCACAAAAAAAAAAAAAAGAATATGCTAAACATAAACATTATACTTACATAAATATTATTTTGTGAATAAAACATCCATATTATTTGGCTTCATTTAAGATCCAGGAAATGTCTTTCCATATTATAATATCCAAACATTCATATCCATTAAGCACTGAGACACAGGTATAGAAGCTCACTCAACCATTTCTGAACAAATACAAACCAGACTATCTTTCTGTGTGTGCAAAGCACATCTAGATCATTTGGTCAAATTTAATTAGGTCTCTCATGAGTTTCTGGTTGAAACACTAATTTTGAATTCACATAAGCTTTAGGGAAGTTAAAAATAAACGTCACAAATATCATTGAAAACATGCAGATCTTACATATTATACATATTGAGATAAAACAAAAGAGTCAAACTCTGAAAAGGAAAATGGTTTATTTGTCTGATTTCTGTGTCACGCTAATGGAGATTATTGGACTTAAGTGCCAAGTTCTCCAGACAGGGGCTAGAGAACTAATATACTTTCCAATAGATGTACTAATAAATTGTAACACCTGTAAGATCTTAAACAGCTGCGTACAATTTCTGTTGTAAATTCTTCATGTATTTTGCCTGGATGTATTAACTATTCACCCTCCAATATAGAGAAAATCATTAGACAAATTCATATAAAAGAAAGTATCAATCAACCTCTATGCTTTTTCAGAGTATACATGGAGTAAACTATTACACATCAAATCACAGTGTTTTATAAAGAAAAAAATTGCATTTTTAAGAAAAATTGAAAGCACTTACTTAAAGAGACATGAGTTAATAAATCCTCATACTGCTGGGAGGTCATGAACTACGATAACTGAAGATGAGGGTTCTCCTCAGAAGTTTTAAGTTAAACTGCACCATTAGCCACAAATCGTCTCTAGTGTAGGTTCTGTTAGAGGAGGATGAAGCAATGGTGCAGCCCACCCTCTGGCTCCTGCCCATGGAAAATCACCCACTCTTGTAACGTATGCTCTTATAGGTGAAAATCCAAATGCCTAAGGACAGCATTAAGTTCCCAGCACTCAATCAAACTGAAAATCAAATAGAGCTACAGAAGACTGAGATTTCTCTTGATGAGAGTAATGTACTCTGCACACTGCACAAAGAAAAACCACTGCTTTGCACTCTCGATATTGACGTCTATTCTTTGACTCAGTAGGAGCCCATCTGCCTGTACTTTACCTTGGAAAATGATGGTCATTCTTCATTAAGTGAGAATCATGAACTAAAACTAAATTGTTAATGTAATTATACTACAATGAATAAAATCCCAATTTGAAATAGCAGCATGATTTTTAATCAAGGCTAAGGAGTATGTTAGTGCAATATAGCTTACAATGTACAAAAAATATTTGCCATAGATATTTTAAAGCATGATTGAATGAGATAAATGGTAGATTCGTCTTCTGAAAAGTAGATCACCCTGATATTTAAAATCACACATATTGCTAAAAGGACTGACAGTAATGATAAACAGCAAAGCCTTTTCATATCTCATTCAATTTAACTCCATTCAAAGCAACTTTTCGTATGTTACCTATAGAACCTGTGAAACAGAAGGGGGAAAAATTCCCTTCTTTGATAAACTTTTCATCATTGAAAAGAAATGCAATTCAAGGTTCCCTTATTTCTTTTGCCTCAAATTCATATTAAATCACAGAGCAAATATTCCCCTGCATTACTTACTATGTATTTCAAAAGAAAACCCCACAGTTTTCACAAAGGATTCACATCAAGCCTGAGAGAAACAGCTCTCCTGTTGCTTACTTAAGAAGTCTTGTCTTTAGAAAGAAAATAAAACCTTTCTTTTTCTCTCAAATGAAGGAGGGAATTATTTTAATTAAAAAAATCAGCTCTCTACCAGAATTCGAAGGCCACGCATTACTCGCCATTTCATTCTCCTCTATTTGGGCTTTTCAGCATCCCAACATGGGTGGGTTCCATGCTGGTTGAACACATCACACGATCTACACTCTCCAAGCAGATAAACAAATATGCTTATGTGACTAGATGCCTTTTGACACACTAACTATTGCTCTGATGCCTCATCAGTGGCTCGCCTCAGTGACTGGATAACTAAGTGGGTATGACATCATCTTGACTGTGAAAGACATTTTTCAGCAGTCAACTTGGGGATGGTCACTTTTTATATTTTAAATATTTATCTTAAGGAAGAAGTACACAAATGCACCTCTCTAGCCACGCTGTGCTTTTCAACTACAGATTTTAAGTCTGAGACTGTGGAGGAAAGGTTAGAGAGAAATGGACAACAACAACTAATAATTAACACATCAACAGAGTCAGTTACATCTGCACCACTACACAATCATTAATGCACCTCAGAAAAAAGTAGTCTGGGATAATAGGACTATAGAGATGATAATGATCAAACAAGACAAACTGTGAGAAGCTTTAAGGACCATGTTTCTAATTTCCTCCTAGTCCAAAGGAATCTTCCATAGTAGAGCCTCTACCAGGAATGTAGTAACTAGAACCTGGACTAGTACCTAAGGAATGGTGAAGAATAAACAGGTGGTTTTTACCCCAATAACAGATAATGGAACAACATCCTGATAACAGCTCAAAATCTCGACTTCTCAGAGCACTGTAACTAATGATCTTATTTGATATTCATAAAAACCCCAGAAAACAGAAAAACAGGTATTTCTACCTATTTAACAGAAAGAAAATAATCCAGTCATAATGGCTACCATTCACTGAGCCTTTTCCATGTGCCAGGCACAGCGATGAGTCTCCTCCAGGCATTAACTTATCTTCCAAACAATTCCAGAAGGTAACTTCTATTACATTTCTTAACTTACTGATAAGGATTTCAAGGTGTAGGATGGTGTCACCTGCTTAAATGTCACATGATATGTGAAGTACCAGATCTAGAGCTCCAGTTCTGGAAGGTTCTGGAGCTTTTAGCCATCTCACACTGCCACACCCTGAGAGGTCCCTAGCATTTCCCTCCCTCTTATATCCTCTTAATTTGTAATTAGTCAATAAGCAAACAGAATTACCAAGTTTAGTTACTGATGTTAAAAAAAGAAAACCTCTAATGGTTTCTGAATATCTATGGAAGATCTTCACAGTGTTGCCCATGGCACAACTTTAGGAGCTTCTTCACACCAGATTCCATGTGAATAAGACCCCATGGACTTCTACCACATGCAGGCTCTGGCCTTCTAAAGGAAGAACAATTTAAGACAATGTAGACAAGATGTACTTTAAAAAGTTAATTTTAAAAGTAGGCAGTGTGTGCACATGGTACAATATTCATAAAGTACAAAAGACCATAGCATGCAAAGTAAGCAACCGGCAACCCCCTTTCTCCCTTAGGAAGCAGTCATTATTACCAAGTTTTGTGACTCCTTCCAGAGAGAGTTCAGGCATAAAGAAACATAAAAATATATTAAGCAATAATTTAAGGACATTTTAGATTTAGAAAATTATTAAAAAGCTTTTGGGACACTGACATTAGATTATCAAAAATACCAAGGTCTTTTTGAATGAAATCCAGTTGTTTGCAACACACAAGATCATCTGAATACAAGATTTTTCACATCTCTTTTACTTAGCACAGCAGTAACAAGAAAGAAAATAGAACAATATGAAGCAATGATGTAACTGAGAGATCTAAGACAAATGATGAAGCATGGTTAATGAAAAGCTCGTGTGTGTGTGAGACTAATAGCAACCCTGACCGAGGACAGCACCTGTTCCACACTTTCCAGGCTTGTCCAGCCAGCTATCTGATGACAGTTGTCAGGATTGGCTGGGATGAGAGAGCTGATTGGAAAAGGAAAGATGGTTGGGGAGAAAGAGGAAAGAACTAATTCTTTGCAAACGAAAGAGAATTTCCTTCTTCATCCCACCTTCCAATCCAATCACAATTCACTAAACAGAGTGGGGAGGAGACTGCTCCACTCTGAATGCCTGCCATGCTCACAGTCTTTCTTCTGCATTGACCTCAACACTCTGACCAAGGCAAAAAGAATCAGGGTGGGTGTTCAGCCTTTGTCTGAACAAAGGCAGGGAGCCATGTAGAGCCTGTGAGTTGACTTGGCTGCTTGTGAGGCACTGAAGAGTGACCAACTAAGTGGTAACAAATTCCTTTCTCATAGAGAGGGTGAATGTGAGACAGAGAGAGAGTGAGTCAGCGGTTTGGAGCAGGAACAAAAGCCAAAGGTCAAATAGAGGCAAGGCATTAGGAGCAAGCATGAGTAAGCAAAAGATATGAGGCATCGAGTGCAGAATGAAGCCAGTGGGCAGTAGAGGATCAATAGAAACAGAGACAGAGAAGAGCTGAGTTGCCATGACATCACCAGAACACTGGATAGGTGATAACAAGCACCTACTACCCTTGCACTATAATCACCAGGCCTGTAAATCTCTTGGTACCCCAAACAATGTTCCAATTCTCTGTGAAGTTTGCCACACTAGTGACTGAGGTTGAGACATCTTCCTGTCTTTCTCCAGTCTTGTGTATTCTACAACAAAATTTCATTAATATGGCAGGTAGACTGTTGCATTGGTGGCCCCAGGAAGCACCCTTCCCAGTATCCATGCCCTTGCATAGTCAACTCTCACAATGGCTGTGGGCTTGGCCATGTCACATGCTTTGGCCAGTGGGATTTTTAGCAAGCAATATGTGAACAGAGGTGTGATGACCATTTGCACACTGCAGCTTATCCTCTTGTAATGTTCCCTCTGGGAAGTATGAGCCATACTACTGATGATGAGAAGCCAGTGGAAAGAGACCCCGGGAGATGAGAGACCATCCTGGACTCTCTGGCCCCAGCTGAGCTCCCAGCCAAAAATAGCTGAGCCAGTGACTTTTTAAACTACATGCAACAGAAGAACCATCCTGCCAACCCTCAGGATTATAAGAAATAATAAACTGTTGTTGTTTTAAGTCACAAAATTAAGGAATGGTTTATTATATAGGCATAGATATCTGCAATAATGAATTAAGATAAACTGAGATTGGCTGTTTCTTGCAACCAGAAACATACTAACATGCACATTTAGGAGGACTGATGATCCAAATGTGCAGGTCTCCTTACAAGGTCATGGCCGAACCTAAATTAGTAAATAGTGTGGCGATGGAAACTTCTCTTCAAAACTATCTATCCTTTTTGGTTTTTCTAGATACTTCTCTATATATATGTTGGTGCAGCCAAAAGGCACATACTTAACTTACATTTCTCACACAAAACTTATAGTCAGAATAAATAGAAGGTGGTTAACACTGACCATTATTTTAGCATAAATTTGTTTATGCTAAAATATTATTTTAGCATAATTGTAAATTATGCCTAATTTATTGTCTTAGGCATTATATTAATTTATTTCTAATGCAGAATAGCAAAGATTAAGGTAGAAAACAGGATGAGAGAGTCCAATATTGTTAGTCTACCCCTCCTACTTTCCCATCTCCGTGAATCATACTAGAACTCTGGCTGAGCTCAGCCCCAGCTTCTATTCTTCTCACTCTCCCAAAAGACAGGTAATCTGGAGAAAGGGAGGAGAGAGGGACAGGCCAAACCACAGGGACAGGCCTCTTCCTTCCTCACAAAGTCCACTTCTCAGCTGATTCCCTTCAGATTAGAAAACAGAAACAAAGTTCCATTTAAAAACAAAAATGGAAAGTAGGAAACTGCTCTAAAAGTGAGGTCTGAGAAATGAAAATTTAATTCTGAATATGGGTCTTCAGAGCAACATATTCAGAAACATTTGTGGAGTCACTGAAACAAGCTCTAGCTCTATTTATCTTCCTGTAAACTGAGATTTCTACAAATAGCACTGAGAAGATGTAAGGATTGGAAACAGTTTATTAAAAACTTCAGCAAAAAAAGGCCCTTCAGGATATTAATATTCTAAACATGCTATACCTTATCCACTTGTCAAGAAAGCAACACATGGCAAAATGGCAGCCATTTAATAGTAAAAAATAGCATTTTGAAATGCCAGGCAGGCTAGTCACTTTGAAAAATATTGTGTCACATTTCAAAGGTAAACCCTGCTATGCTTGCTGAATGGTATGAACCAGTTAGGGTAGGGACGCAGTGCACAGGTCAAAATCTCAATATGTACTCCTTTCCTAATGAGTGTGAACGGTAGTAATGCAGGGAGAAGAGAGAGCAGGAGAGAGAATTAACCTCATGGTAGAAGTCCATGGGCTACTATTCACATTCTACTCCAGTAAGAAATTAACATAGAAGTCTCAGTGCTTAACATAATACAATTGATACTTCGCCTGTTCTATTATCCAGTGTGGGTGTGCAGGCACCTCTGCTCGAGGCTGACAGAGGTGCCACCATTTTGTGATGCTGCCAACTCAACAAATGTCTTCCGAAGTCCCCATGCTCTCCTGCTCTTACCTTCCTCCAATCAGAAGTGATGCACACATCTTTTGCTCACAACCCATTGACCAGAAGTAGTCAATGACTCCAATCACCAGAGAGTCTGGGAAATGCTGGGGTGTGGGTGGAATATTTAGTGAGCACTAGTATTTCTGCCATGGGGAGCATGGCCTATTCACAATCAATCTGAAGTGCTTTTTCTGAAGAGTTTCAGAAGTGACATCCTACAGGATGGCCATCTTATTGTTTCATCTCGGCGATTAATCAGGGAGCAGGATGATGATGATGATGATGGGCTGTGTGGGTGCTAGCTAGTTGAAGCTACCTCCTCTGTCTTCCTCCCAGCTGCATCTATGAATCATTCTTTTCTGTAACTTGTGCTCCCCCCAAGCAAGGGCCTGAGCATGTGGGTTGGGGAGGCAAAAGGCTCAGATTTACCAAACCCAAAGGGCATCACTCCCAACATGTCACAGATTACTATAATCTTCCCAGCCACATTTCAAAATATATTTTGCCAAGGTATCCAGGCTCTCTGTAATCATAATGGAACCATGAAAATGAGAAATAGAGATGGACATGACATGAAGAATTGTATATTCCACTTGCTATCAGTGCAGGGGAAGGTATATTATCACAAACCAAATAGCTGAAAATTCTTCATTCCAGCCAGAGGCTGTTTCATGTAAAGAACAAATCTCAGTCACTTGCTGATACGCATGTTGTATTATAAAGAACTTACCAGCAAAACAGCAGAGGAATGCATGAAATATTTAACTCCTGGTGCATTTAATTTTCTTTATACAGGCTATGTGAATATCTGCCTTTATAAAAAAATAAATAATCAACGAGCGGCCATTTGTTTGAAAGAAAATTTATCAGGTTTACTCCAAAGAGCATCCCTCTCCCAAGCATTTAGAATATAAATCAGTTTCTTGGAAGTTAAATATTAACTCCTCAGGAGACCATGTCCTCTGTGAAAGGTAAGTACACAAAAGCATGAATGTTAGAAACAATGTCCTCTGTACTGTGAGATTTAATCAACGCAACAATTTAAGAGCTTTGGCATATTCTGCTGTCTCTGCTCAATTCTGCTGTCTGTGACTTCTCAGGAACCACTTTTTCTATAAAACCACACTCTCTTTTCACCACCATTTAAATGGACTCCATAGAAAGAATATATTCCATTGTGATGATTTAAAAGAAATGTCAATTCAAAGAGCAGTTTAGGTAGAAATAGAGCGACCATACAATCCACAATTCCACTGCTCAGTATATACCCAAAAGAAGGGAAATCAGTATATTAAAGAGACATCTGCACTCCCATGTTTGTTGCAGCACTATTCACAATAGTCAAAATTTGGAAGCCATCTATGTGTCCATCAAGCCATAAATGGATAAAGAAAATGTAGTACTTATATATAATGGAGTACTATTTAGCCATAAAAGAGAATGAGGACAGGTCAATGGCTCATGCCTCTAATCCCAGCACTTTGGGAGGCCGAGGCAGGTGGATCGCTTGAGCTTAGGAGTTCAAAACCAACCTGGATAACAAGGCAAAACTCTGTCTCCACACAAAAAAAATACAAAAAATAAGCTGGGCATGGTGGCAAGCACCTGTAGTCCCAGCTACGCAGGAGGCTGAGGTGGGAAGATGGCTTGAGCCTGGGAGGCAAAGGTTGCAGTGAGCCAAGATCGTGCCATGGCACTCCAGTCTGGGCAACAGAGCCAGATCTTGTCTCAAAAAAAAAAAAAAAAGAAAGAAAGAAAAAGAGAGAGATCCTGTCATTTATACCAACAAAATAAGCCAGGCACGGAAACTCAAACATCACATGTTCTCACTTATTTTTGGGATCTAAAATTCAAAACAACTGAACTCATGGAGGTAGAGAGCAGAAGAATGGTCACCTGAGACTGGGAAGGGTAGTGGGAGGGTGGTTGGGGTGGAAGTGGGGATGGTTATTAGGTACCAAAAAAAAAAATAGAAACAATGAATAAGACCTAGTATTTGATAGCGCAACACGGTGATTATAGTCAATAATTTAATTGTACATCTTAAAATAACTAAAAGAGTATAATTGGATTGTCTGTAACACAAAGGATAAATGCTTGAGGGGATGGATAACCCATTTTACGTGATGTGATTATTACGCATTGTATGCCTCTATCAAATCATCTCATATACCCCATAAATATATACACCTACTATGCACCCACAAAAATTAAAATTAAAAAAATTTTTAAAGTTTTTTTAAAAAGTAAAAGAAAAAAATAAAACCAAAGAGCAGTTTGAAATGTCCTCAGGTAGAAGTATTTTTGGTCAAAGTATCTAGCCTCCTGGAAGAGTCAGGACAGAAAAGCCTCTGGTTTTTATCAAAGTTGGTTGATAAGAATGTTAAACCTAGAATGACTGCCTCTGTGTCTTTTCAGTTTAATTTTCATGGACAATTTTGTGTGAGTAAACTGAGCATTTATTTTCTAAAGATAAATATTTGTATCCTCTGGAAAGAAATATGGGGAGTAAGAAAAAAGTGAGATAAGGAGGACAAAGAAAAAGCAAGGAAAGAAGAAATGTTGTGGAAGTAATACATTTCCAAGTTATGTTGTGTTTATTGTTATCATTTTTCTTCAGAAATTGTGGTAGTTCACAAATAAACTGGGCTAAAATACTTACAAAAATAATTTCTTTAAATATATTAAAGGAATCACAAAGATTTCAAGAAAACTTTACTAGAAGATCTCCTATAAGGGCTTATGCTTTGAAAGTCTCTGAGGTCTGCCTTCCTAGACTCAACACTGAATTATGATAGCCAAATCTGCTATAATAGAAATGGAGTCAAATAAACCAGCCACCAATAATGATGGTTACTGAGATGCCAGCTCAGGGGGAAAAACCAAGACCAGAAATGGGAAGACAGCTAAAAATTAGATCCTTTGAGGCTGCTGGTTGTTGGGTCTAGGCACAAGCAGGCATGGGAAAGTGAGTACCAGCCACATGGTGCTGTCTCAACCAAGGGAAGAATGAGGTGAGCAGGCCATGCAAGTCTGCCCAGTCCCCTCTCAGACAGGAGTGGGCTTGGGGCTCTCAGCTGAAGTTGAGCAGTGGTTTCTGGGTGGCATCACTTGCTGCATCTGTGTCCAGTGGGGCCAAGTTGGATAATATGAGAAGCAACATTTTGGGGAGACAGTGATTCAAAAGCCTGGCAGAAGTGAGCTATGATTGCATCACTACACTCCAGCCTCGGTGTCAGTGCAAGACTGTTTAAAAAAATTTTAAAAACAAACCAGAAAACAGAAAACAAAAGGCTGGCAGAGCATCCAATGGAATTTACACATGAAAGGATTTGGTAAAGAATGAAATTCAGGGAGGTGGCAGCAGAAAGAGTACCAGGGAGACCACTAAGAATAAGATTAGAGACCAAGGGATGTAGGAGATAGACTCTACAGACATCGTTAGAGCTGGGAAGAATAACTGCATATAATTTTTATGAGATATTGGGTGTGGGTGTTGCTCAGGAATGGGCAGAATAAATGGCTAACGGTCCTACTCCTGAGTGGTCAGCTGGCTGAGGATTAAGCAGGCAAAGTTGGGTGGCTTCTTGCCTGCCAAAGTTGAACGCACCTCACTGAGCAGCTTCTTAAAAATGTCCAGTTAGTCTGTCTGAGGAAGGCTTTCCAAATTTAGGTTTCTGTCTCCTTCGAGAATTTTAAATAAGACTATTGTAGGCCCTTGCTAGAGTATAAAACACTAATTGTTGCTCTCCAACTCCTCTCACAAGCCTTGCAGAGAAAACAGTTTTTATTTTTTGGAAGATCTAAATGTATTCTATTCTATTCACATGTACTCCCAAACCTAAAATAAAAGTTAAAAAAAATACCCTTCCAGAAATAGCTGTAGAAGGCCTGTTAATACTCAGCAGGAGCTTGGTTTTAACTTATGATTTTTATCAAAATTGGTTATAAGAATAGCAGATAGATAAATCTCAGTGTTTTCTCTGTCCATTTAACTAAATCAAGACACCTAGTTCTTCTGTACAGATTTTGTAAATTGGACTAAGCCATCAGACAAGCTATCAAGCAAGATGCAGGAAAAACGGTCACGTTTGAAAGATGTACTTTGGTTTGAACTGAGAGCAAGGGTATGGATGGAGATGAGCTGTTCTCTATACATTTCTGTGAAAATTTTGCCCAAGATGGCAAAGCAAGTGATAATCTCTACATTGGATGCTGAACATTTTAAGTGGAAGGCAAGCCTACAAAATTGAGAAGAAAGTGCAGGCTACTCTGCAGAGGCAGGAACGTCTGAGCGGACTTTCAGACCAGGACATATCTAAAATGACAGAACTTAAAGGGAAGAGTTGTCATTTTTACTTAGAAGCTTTAAAGCTGCAGCATTATCTCAGAGTCTAAGGCACTTAGAGTTCTTTGTAGGACTGGCTTCAAACATTTTATTAACAACATTTATTGGATACCCATGAAGTTTTAGATGCTAGGGGGGATTCAAATATGAATTCAACATAATTCACGCCCTTGAAGTGCTCAAAGCTGGGCTTGGGAGCGGGCAGTGAGCTGTATGAGAATATAACTAAATGCAAAACAATGTGGTAAGTGCTCCACCAGGAGCTGGATCTAGGCCCTATGGGAGCAGAAAGTAAGATGTATCCAATTGTGTTCAAGAGGGAAGAGGAAAGACTCTGTGAGGTGAAACCTGAGCTCTACTTTGCCCTGGAAGAGTAACAATAATACTCCAGGGAGAGAAGAGGGAAGCCATGAGTAAAATCCAAGAGTATAGTGTGTTTCTGGCAAGTGCCCAGAAGGGGATGAAGGATACTAAGTGAGGGTGATGAGACAGAAACGTAAAGTTGGTGCCTGTTGTAAGGGGGTATAAATGCTGTTATTGAGTTTTGTTTTTATGCTAATATCAGATGAGTTTCAAAGTGCTAAGCTGGGTAAGTGAGTTAAAGAACTTCTCTTTCAAAAGGATTATCAAGGGTGCCATCTTCTCATGCACAGAGTGAAATGTGCAGGGAATTTTAGAGGATTCAATTAAATTTAACTCAATCACCTGAAAATCAATTATGTACAGATCGATGGATGCCTGAGACTGGGAGTGGTCAGAGAGGAGATTGATGGCAAATAGTCATGGGGGAGTTTTTCTGAGTACTGTGCTCAGTAGCAGGGATGACAGAAGGCTGCTGGGGCCAAGTTACAATTATTTACAATGACAACAATATACTCAGCCTCCTGCTCCTATCACTACCCCAACCACGAAACCACAAAGCTACCAGAGACTGCCAAATCCCTGGCTGTGGCATCCAGGCGATTGTTAATCATTGTTCTAAAGAATTAAAGTCAATAGTTTTTCCAACCTTGGCATAAAACATAACAGAATATCTCACAACCTTAGTTAGGTAAATTTCTTAGCTATGACACCAAAAGAAAAAAACTGATAAACTTAACATCATCAAAATTAAAAACAGTTGCTCTTCAAAAGAAACCAACAAGAAAATGCAAAGACAAGCCACAGACTATTTACAAATCATACATCTAATAAAGGACCTGTATCTACAACATGTAGAAAAACCCTTACAACTCAAAACTAAGAAGACAAAACAACTCAATAAAAAGATGGACAAAAATTTCATTAGAGATTTCTCCAAAGAAGATATACAAATATCTAACAAGCACAAGAAAAGATGTTCAATATCATTTATCATTAAGGAAATGCAAATTAAAACCACAATGCAATACTACCACACACCCACTTGAATGGCTATATTCAAAAAGACTGATGATGTCCAGTGTTGGTGAGGCTGTGGAGAACCTGAAATCCTCACATATTGCTATGGAAACATAAAAACATATAGCCATTCTGAAAAAACAATTTGCTTTTTTTTTTTGAGACAGGGCTAGCTCTGTTGCCCAGGCTGGAGTGCAATAGTGTGATCTCAGCTAACTGCAACCTCTGTCTCCTGGGCTCAAACCATCCTCCCACCTCAAGCCTCCCAAGTAGCTGGGACCACAGGCATATGTTCTACCATACCCACCTAGTTTTTTTCATTACTTGTAGAGACCAGGTTTCACTATATTACCCAGACTGGTCTCGAATTCCTGAGCTTAAGTAACCACCTACCTGGACTTCCCAAGTGCTTGGATTAAAGGCATGAGCCACCATGCCCAACCTGGCAATTTCTTAAAAGTTAAACACTCACTTACGATACAATCCAGCAATTCTACTCTTTTACCTAAGAGTAATGAAAACATATAACCACACAAAGACTTGTATGCAAATGTACATAGCAGCATTATTTATAATAATGAAAAATTGGAAACAGATCCAATGCCCATTAACTGATGAAAGAATAAGCAAAATGTGGTATATTCATATAATGGAAAAGTATTCAGCAATAACAAAGAATGAACTACTGATATATGCAACAACATGTGGCATGGATGAAACCTCAAAACTATGCTGAGTAAAAGGAGCCAGACACAAAAGACCATCTATGATTCTACTTATATGAAATCTTTAGAAATGCAAAAGTATAGCCAGCATGGTGGTTCACACCTGTAATCCCAGCACCTTGGGAGGCCAAGGCAGGCGGATTACTTGAGATCAGGAGTTTGAGACCAGCCTGGCCAACACGGCAGAACCCAGTCTCTACTAAAAATACAGCCAGGTGTGGTAGTGCACGCCTGTAATCCCAGTTACTCTGGTGGCTAAGGCACAAGAATCACTTGAACCCGGGAGGCAGAGGTTGCAGTGACCCAAGATGACGCCACTGAACTCCAGCCTGGGCGGCAAAGGAAGACTCTGTCAAAAAAAAAAAAAAAAAAAAAAAAAAGAAAAAGAAAAGAAAAAAGGAAGGAAGGAAGGAAGGAAGGAAGGGAGGGAGGGAGGGAGGGAAAGAAGAGGGAAGGGAAGGGAAGGTGAGGGGAGGGGAGGGAAGGGGAGGGAAGGGGAGGGAAGGGAAGGGGAGAAAAGGCAAAACTATAGAATCAGAGAACAGATTAGTGGCTGCTGGGGCCTGGGGTAGGAGAGGAGACCGACTATAAACAGGCAGGAGGGAACTTTGTCAGTCGACAGTCGTGTTCTGTAGCTAGACTGGGATGAAATTTGCTGTTAAAAATGCACTAAAACTCACCAAACTACACTTAAGATGGGTAGATTTTGTGGTATATAAATTATACTTCAAAAAACTATAAATAAGAAAGTTAACTGGAACATCCTGTACTTTCCAAATCAAGACACCTTTCAGAGGATACACTCATAGCCTTTGCTCCGGGTAAGTACTTTCAAATATAATACTCTAGTCCCAGTATAAATTCAATATACCTGTCTCTAAACACAGAATATTAAGCTGAGAGAAATGGCAGATATATTAGCATATGAATCTAAATGTATTATTGAAAGAGTGGTTTTAAGAGAAGTGTAGACAGCAGCCTACTCTAATGAAAATAAATAATGTCAATGAAAATAAGCTACATTTGTCATTTTCATGAAAAAATTATTTCTATCATCATCTGCAAATCAATTTCCTTAATAAGGGTTTGTGACAATTTTCAGGATTTCTTGAAATGATTTTTATGATATATTAAGACTAATTTCTACATAATCTTGACTTCAAATCAAAATTGCTTTTAACTTCACATTCACAGGTATGTGAGCTATTAAACCTAAGTCAGGCAGAGAGGATCAGTTTCATCAAGCGTCTCAGATGAGAGCGTTCACACCCTTCTCTTCTTCACGTGCCACACTGCCTCCTCTTTGTCTCCACTTCACCTGGCATGCTGAGGATTATGAACACTTTTCAAAGTCAATGCTACTGATTTCTATCTTCCTAAGCAAAAATAAGCCACCAAAAGTAGAGATTTATAAAAGAAAACAAGCTCAGACTCAGTTTCTGAGAAGTCCATTTCCTCACACAGAGAAGGAGTCTGGGTCTCTGCCTGTTGGAGGAGGTGGTTGTCTGTGTGCTGTGATGGAAATTCTGCCAGTTTCCTTCAGCAATTAACACCCGCAGCTTCAGGGCCGAAACATGCTCCAGGTTGTCCTTTGGCTGAAAGCCTGCTAAAATGGCAATAATTCCCTCTGACCACAACAGCCTTGCGTGTGGTGCTTTCTCTTAATTATTCCTCCTGCCCCTGGTCCTTCAGCTCCACATTATTCCCACTCTCCAAAAATTCTATTCTTCATTTCCTTCTCTTTCCAGCTTAGGTCCCATGGGCCACCCTTCATTTTTCTGACCAGCCCTCTCAACTCCTTTTCCTCCTTGTTTTTACACCATACATTCTTGTCTAGGGAAGATCCCAGTTTAGAACAGTTTTGCCTATAAGGACATGAAGCCCAAATTTCCCATGTGACAGACCCACGTGGGGGAAAGTGATAAAGTAAAAAGAGGATAGGCTGTTGAGTCAGAGCCTAGTTTAAATCCTGGTGCTGTCACCTACAAGCAGTGTTGCATTGGTTATGTTCAACAAGCCCTGTGTGCCTTAGTTTCCTCACCTGTAAAATGGGGCTAATTTACCTACCTCCAGGGCTGTTGAGATAAATATGGAATGAGCATAGCGATGTGGCAGGAGCTTAGTGGACCCTTAGTAAATGGTGACAGTTAAAATCACAAGGCCTATCATGACACAGCCTCTGTGTACATTTCTAGCCTTCTCTCTTGTTGTTCACTCTGTCACAAGCCTAACAAATAGGCACTCTGATGTCCATGTTCACTGTTGTTTTCTCGACCCAGTCTGCTTTCTCCACTTTCTACTTGGTTCTTATCCTCCTTGTGGCCTGGATAACGCCTACTTATTCCTGGAGACTCCACTAAAATGTCAACCATTAGAAATGCACTGTCAAAAACAGCAGCCATTAGTCAAATGCGGCTATTTACATTCCAATTAAGATTAATGAATATTAAAAATCCAGTTCCTCAGTCACACTGTCCACAATTTGAGTGCCCAAAAGCCACATGGGGTTGGCTAGTGGCTACTGTGTTGGAACAACACAGAATGGAACATTTTCATCATCACAGAAAGTTCTATTGGACAGAGTTTCTCTAGAGGAAAATGTCTTTGTTAACCCTCTCCTAAAGAACTCATGTGTACTTTTATAAGCATACTCATCACTTCCTAAAATGAGTGTTGATTCTTTTACTCTATAAATTGTGAACTTCTTGAAGTACCACTTAAATCCATACGAATTTGCTAAATGAACTGTTGAATAATTGGTTAACAAGCCTTTTTAAAAATCAAAGTCAAGTAACAACAGGTGCTAGTGAGGCTGTGGAGAAACAGGAATGCTCTGACACTATTAATGGGAATGTAAATTAGTTCAACCATTGTGCAAGACAGTGTGGTGGTTCCTCAAAGACCTAGAACCAGAAATAACATTTGACCCAGCAATCCCATTATTGGGTATATACCCGAAGAAATAGAAATCATTCTATTATAAAGATACATGCATGTGTATGTTCATTACAGCACTATTCACAATAGCAAGGAGATGGAATCAACCCAAATGTCCATCAGTGATAGATCGGATAAAGAAAATGTGGTACATATACACAATGGAATACTATGCAGCCATAAAAAGGAATGAGATAATGTCCTTTGCAGGGACATGGATGGAGCTGGAAGCCATTATCCTCAGTAAACTAATGCAGGAACAGAAAACCAAACACCACATGTTCTCACTTATAAGTGGGAGCTGAACAATGAGAACACAGGGACACAGGGAGGGGAACAACACACACTGGGGCCTGTCGGCGGGTGGAGGGAGAGAGAGCATCAGGATGAATAGCTAATGCATGCAGGGCTTCATACCAAGGTGATGGGTTGATAGGTGCAGCAAACCACCATGGCACACACTTACTTATGTAACAAACCTGCACATCCTGCACATGTACCGCAGAACTTAAAATAAAATTTGAATTTTTAAAAAAGCTTTTTGAAAAATAAACCTCTTAATTGTCTGGAGGCTCAGACAATTTCCATGAGGAAAGAGTGCCTGATATCTTTGCTTTCAGAACCTGGTCCTGAGAGGTTTTGTCTAGTTTTGCTTCCTATTCTGTTTCTCAAACCATTTCTAATCCTTAACCCATTCAGGCAAGCGGAGCCCTCCACCACGTGGCCAGGACTTCCTGACATCCAAGAAAGGGCATTAAACAATATGGCTTCTGAGAAAACATCTAATATCAGATAAGTCATTGAATATAAAAGTTCATCTCTGTACTCACGGTGCCAGAGTCAGTGCCTGGCCCACAGTAAATACCTAATGAATATTTATTGAAAAAAATGAATGGGTTGTTATTTTATCAGGGACTATACTCTTAGGGAGGAATGAGGTACAAGGGGAGAGATGCTGGAAAGGATGGAGAGCCGATATGGAGGAGTACTGAGTTGCCGAGTGTGACTGATTGCTCAATCCACAGACCACACTCCCAAGAAGGTGGATAAATGGCAGCTCAGAACCAGCCCTGCGATGGAGTGGGGAAAGGGAGAAGAACTTACTCCCAGGATGTGCTTGGTCTAAGATTCACCCCCTTGCTCCTCTGGATTGTGCATTCCAGAGCGTGGGCATTAGTGGAGTCTGCAGTGATGTCAACATGGGAGTGTTGGGTGGGAGATGAGAGGGGTACTGGTGTGAAATTGGCTGGGGCCCACACAGAGCTGGAACAAGAGATGGGGAGGCCGAGGCTCTGGAGTGGTGCATAAACAGGTGTTGGGCACAATGTATACAAATTAGCCTTTTAAATTATCTACCATCATGGGCAGGACTTGAGACTGGAGGATAGGCCATTTGGGGAAGGTTTATGATGTGGAGTGTTCTCATATTCAATTCCTGGCAAGGTTCTAGGTACACTGGAAGTATCAATAAAAATCAACTGGTTGACTGCATAGAGGCATCTAAGCAGGCCAGTATGGTACTAGGTACTAGGTACTAGTTTCCTAAAGGGGGACACTGATGGAGGGGAAGTGAATGTGATGACATGAGGAGAAATGGTGGACAGAAAGGGGCTGAAAACAAACTTAATCCACTTTATAATTTTGTCTGGGTCCAAGCTGACTTGGAAATATTCCCTATGTCCTCTCCTTTGTTCTAAAAGCACCCAGCACCCCTTCCAAAGTTTCTTCTTTAATAAGATTTCCTAATCGTTATAAAACCCACTTAAGACCCAGGTAAAGGCTGTGCTCCTAAGGATCAATAAACTCAACTTTCCACTAGATTTTCCTCAAGCCCAAGCACTGCTCTCTTTGTTTTCAGCATATATCACCATCACCTAAGTTAGGTCTGTTGTCCAGTAAGTAGATAGTATAGCTCTCTGTTGCTCCATACATTGTCTACAGCTGACAGGTATCATTTGGAGAACAAAATTAGCAAATGTTATTGCTGTGTCTATTTATATTTTATTAATCAACAGATTTTTAGCAAATTTTGGTTTTATCTCCATGAATCATAGACTTGAAAGGCCAAAGACACTCCAGGGAATTCTTTATTTTAACATCTTCTTTCCAGGCAAAAAGACAGGATATCCCCATTAGAGTAGTTGTATTGGACCCCTCCTGTGCACCACTTCAAAATCCTCTTGGTTATTCCTCTTATTTCAGCCACAGCTGTAGACACCTGTTTTCCTGGAGGTTTTGAGCAGCTTGGCACAGGTGCTCTAGGACAGTGGCCTCACCTTGACCCTCATAGGGATCTCTTGCTTCCTGCCCTAGGCATTTCTAATCTTTGGTTAATAGTTCTAGAAATCTACTCTGCACTCAAGCACAACCCAGCAGTGCAGGGGAGTTAGTCTTGTGAGGGCCAGTCTAGACCAATGAAGATCTGGAGTCAGTGGATAAAAGCACTCCATTTCATCCCCTGGCAGACAGTTCTGAAACACTTCATAAACCCTTTCACCAGTCCACTGGGATCAAACAGCCAATGCAATGACGCAGGCTTGTGTTGGCTCCTCCCCTCACTTTCTTCCACTGCCCCTTTCTGCATTTCTGCTCCTGAGGATCACATTTCCAAACAAGCTACTTACGCACAAGCCTCCCAAATGCTGAGCCAGAGACTAAGGCTTGCGCATAAGTAGTCTCTGGCTCAGCTTTTGGGGGAACCTAGGCTAACACAAGTGGCTGGCAGTCTTAGATTGGGTTTGCAAAATCTCATACCCTGGATTCATGCTCCAAGGATGCATCACCCATGATTGGCCCCTTGATGCACCCACCACCTCCCCTACAGAAGGACTCCTCAACTACAGTGATGTGGTGTGTGTGTGTGTGTGTGTGTGTGTGTGTTTGATGTGTGTATTTTTTCCAAGGCTGAAATAGGAAACAGGAAAGAAAGAGACATTCCCTGAGAACTTTTGTGCCTACCCTTTTTTTGGTTCTCTCACTTGTCTCCTTTATACAAGGTGGACACAGATTTAGAGAGGCCAGATAACTCATCCAAGACCACACAGCAAGAATTAAAACTAGAATTTGAACCCAGTCCTGTGGATTCAAAGTCCATAATCTTTCTACAGCATGAGAACAGCAGACAAGTCCTTATTACTGTAAGTCTTGAGCATCCTTTTACTTCCACATGTACTCCCTGAAGATCTACAGGACAGACTTTATATAAGGCATGACCTGCAGATGTGCAGTTTCACTCTTTTCTGGGGTCATTTCTTCTCAGGTCTCTGCCTTTGGTCCTTCTCCATCTCCTTTGGAAAACAAGGTGCTGAGCTGCTTTCCCTGGCTCATTTTGACTCTCAGTGTAAAAAGTGTTCTGCTTTGCTAGCTAGATTTTCCCCTTTTCTTCCTCCACTGGGTCACGTACTTTCACCAGGAGGCCTTTTGGCTTATCTTTTTATTCCCTTTGCCTCATTAGAAGCATAACTACAGACTCCCTTGGTGCAAATTCCTTCACTCTAGGCAGAAGTGCAGAAGCTACCACGTGGAGAAGCATTTCCCAGACATCTTCAATGTCTCTTCAAGCTTGGCTACCAGCTTGACTTGGGGGAATGCATAGGAAGGAAGGTGAACCTCATAAACCCATGGAGACCACTGACACAACCCTCATCTTCCAAGGTGCTTGGTTAGAGTGAGTGTCTCATCCCTACAGCTCCCACAGGAACCACGTGGATGCCCTGTGGCAGAAAATCCCCAATTTCATCTCAGGCTCTAGATTCCAGGAAGAATAACCAAATCATATTATCTTATCTGTCTGCTTTATTTCACTGCGTTCATGAAGCACCTTCACAGAAAAGAATTTCATTTCTTTCCTTGCCTATTGTTTTTTCTTTTTGTGCAGAAATGAGAACTGATGTTCTTTCTCTCCAAGTGTGGGATGAGAGTAACACTAACTCCAAAGGTTAGAAAGAAAGAAATCCTTGGTGCATGAATGACACAAATAGTCTGGCCTCTTCACTAACAGGTGCAAAGGGCCATAAGAGCCAATTGCAGTGTATTGCCTTAACTCTGAGCTTCCGCATCAGGCAGTGCTGAAACAGGGCCTGCCTGCTTCCTGCCAACACCATCTGGCAGGTGCTGGTGTGGCTCAGCCATGAGCCAGGCTGTATAATTGCCTCAAATCACGGTGGGGTGCTTCTCTGAAACCCTTACCCCTACCATGAGTGCAACTGTCACACAGAAACCACTTAGGAAGCTAGAAGTCATTCATCTGACCCACTCCACCAGAGCCTGGCTCACAGGCTTACGGGATGACTTAATCAGAAAGCTAATTTTCATGTTGGGTGGGTGCCACCAGCAAGGAACACATGTTAGACAGCTGAAAGTGACCTGGGCCAGGCCTCATACCAGTCCAGCAATCTGAAGAGTTCTTGAACTTCATTTACCCTATTATACACTCAAGTCTTCCTGCATTCAGTCTTTCCATATTGCATTGCCTGCTGTTTTTAAAACATACCAGAATATTACTACTATGTTTAACGCTATGTATTTGAAAATATAATATGGCTTAGCATCTTTGTTTCTTTTTTTTTTTGAGACGGAGTCTCACTCTGGCTGGAATGCAGTGGTGCAGTCTTGGCTCACTGCAACCTCTGTCTCACGAGTTCAAGCGATTCTCCTGCCTCAGCCGCGCAAGTAGCTGGTATTACAGGTGCGTGCCACCACACCCAGCTAATTTTTGTATTTTTAGTAGAGATGGGGTTTCACCATGTTGGCCACTTTGGTCTTGAACTCCTGACCTCAAACGATCTGCCCGCTTTGGCCTCCCAAAGCGCTGGGACTACAGGCATTAGCCTCTGCTCCTGGTCTGCATCTTCTTTTCTACTTCCTGTGTAAAGCCCTCTTTTCATTTATCTAGGAAGACATATTTAATGCTGCATTATTTTATTTTTAATTATGCTTATATTCTTTATAAGCTGAGTTACATGTGTTCTTGGCTTAATCAAAAAAGATACTGCACAACTGGGACTACGGGGAAATCACAAGGACCTTAAGGTCATTGGGTCTCACCAACAACACAGATTATTCTTCTACCTTTCCTTAAAATGAGCACTCTGAAAATGGTGCAACAAACTGGAATTTCAGAAACATCTTCATGCTTCATACCAATTGATACAATATTTATCTTAACTGGCATCAATTATTTATACAATATCTATCTTTATTAGTCTCCTAATGGCATCCCATTGCTTCTTGTGGGCCTCTTGGTAGTTAACACTAAAAACAAAGACAATTTCTCTGTTCCTGTAACAAACACATAATAACTCTTTTTCCCTGGGTTGTCCTCTCCTAACCAGAAATCAGAGCCTGTATCCAGTCTCATTAATTGACCTCGTTGAGTTTCTAGGTTTCCAATTCCATGTGTTTTGAGGGAAAGAAAAAGTTATCCTCTTTTTAAGGTATAAGGAAAACACAATAATCTCAATACCTCCTCTTCCCTCCAACAGCAGATGAATAATAGGGGGTCTCCAACTGGACAGGAAATGAATGCTGTCCTCACATTTGTGTAAGAGGAGCCGAGACATCTGGATGTGAAGCCCCATCAAGTGCTCCCAGGGGCAATGGTGGCACCTGTGGAACCTCCAACAGCTCATGGAGCCCCACCTGAAAGATGTTCAGAGCTGAGTGTGTGGGAGCCCTGGCTCATACAGGGCTTTGGGAGACAGAATCACATTTAGAAAGTAAAGCTATGTGACAATACCCAGGGCACATTCCCAGCTGTCCCTGCCTTTATTGTTTGTAGGGACCTGGTGCTTTGCAGTTCTCCTGGATCCTGCATAAACCCTGGAGCTTTGGGATACAGGCTAATGGAATATCCTTGCCCCTGGGGGAGGGCTATACTGGTGTCCTCACCCTTGACTTCATGGTGATGGTGGTTCACCTTGTAGATGGATCCCAAAGTCCCTCTGTGAGACATAGATGATTTCACAGCACAGCTTTGTTGGGGTCTATCCTGATCTGACCCAGTTTCTGTGGGTAGAGTCCTCTATGTCTTTCTCCATCATCTCCTAGGAACCAGTTTCACACCTGACCTCTATTTTATGCTTTCCAAATTATACAGGAAAATTTGGCTTCCTTCTGGAAACTCCTAAAGTGCAAAACACTCATGTTTTTAACTGCTCCCTCCCTATTATAATAGTCAATATATTAAGCACTTACTGTGTGCCAGGCTGTCTGTGCCAAGAAATTTGCAAACATTAGCTTACTTTATCTTTACAGGAGTTCTCTGCTGAGACAGGTATTATTAACATGTAATGGCTTGTTAATATAAAGTTTCACAGATGCTTCCAGAATTCACAAAAACTGCGCACAGTGTCTTTAAGAATTAACTGGCACATTCATACCCTGATGAGAGCATTTTCTTTTAATCATGCCCTTCTTATTTGCCATACCATTTACAACAAAATACACCATGATGTTTAGCTAAATGAAAGGGGAGGAAGAAAACTGGTGAATGAGAAAGCCAGTGTTCATGAAAGTGCTAGAAATATTCAGCAGTTTGAATAGCTCTGAACTGTGTAAATCATTTGAAATATTCCTTCCTCCACCTATGAACTGACTTTTATTATCATAAATTTTTTCTTTTTTCATAGTATTAATGTATTGTATGTGTTTTCAAATATTTTCTCATATATGAAAAGGGCCATTCCACAGTGTTCTTTGTAAGCTTTCCCTCACATCATTGTTTTGGATGAGGCTTTATGCTTCTCAAAGCAGTGAGATAACAGATAACACAGAAGCCATGTGCTGGCACTTCTATTCAGGTTGGCATGGCCTCAACCATTTTGAGTCAAATTTCTGTCTAGTCTAGTAGGACCATTTCCTAAAGTTGTATCCATACTAGGAAGGCAGATATGAAGAAATGCTGCTATCCTACCAATCAGAATAATGTAGGCTTTGGGGTCCTGGGCTGGTAAAGCCTGGGTATGATGGCTAAATTGAGCTGTTCTTACCCGGATCAGGCTTATGGTCATCTGCTCTGTCTCCAAAGGTAATCGGTCACTGCACATGAGGTTTACTACACTGCACATGCGTGTGTGTTCTCTAGGTAAATTTAAATGATGTTTTTTGGGGGGAGTCTGAGCTCAAAGAGATAGAGTTAAAATCAGATCCAGTGTCTTTTCTGTCTCTAGGTGCCCAAAATTGTCATAAAGAGACAATCTCTTACCTTCTGAGAAATATCAATCATTCCCTGTGACTCACACCAGCTTCTATATTTAGAACTGGGTCTCCTGTCATCTGATGCAGGCCACAGATGAACGGGTCTCCTGCCATCTGATCCATGTGCCACACTTCAGGCTATGTTATCCCTAAGCCCACCACAGCCACTTACGATTGAGGACAAAGGAAAAAGAAAGGGCCATTATCTTTATGTGTCTTTTAAAGGACATTCCTGTCAGTAAGTAAAAAGAGTCTAAGATTTTACCCTGCTTACAAGCTAACAAGTTAGCCTATTATAGCTTTATAGAGCAGAGGACAGAAAACTACTGGGTCAAAGACAAAGACTTTATTCCATATAGCAATAGCAGTAGCCAGAGTATCAGTAATTTCTTGAACTGGTTCCTAAAACTCCAATTATTCCAATAGGGTGTTATAAAGAGGGCCACATGACACCCACACACACAGCAGATTGCATTACATGAGAGAAAACTCTCAGCTTAGGGAACCAGAATCTTTTATAATAAGCAGTAAGCATCCCTCTACGCTCTAGAAGGAAACACTTTCTCTGCCACTTAAGGCTACTTATCATACAAATGTTATTTTAAAAAACAGCTCTGGAACAAAGGGCAACCAGTGCCTCTGCTTGCAAGATGTGTGATTAGGACTATAGAGAATTTTCTCCCAAGAATCTTTTGATTTTGCTGTTGCCAGCTGTGGCAAAAAGGCATACTGTGGCTTTATAATATAGCAATTGCTCCCTCAATAGGCAACCACACACTTTCGGTCAGGATTCTTGGGCACCTGGCTTTGGGCCTTGAGAATCCCATGGTTTCCAAAGAGAATGTAAATATAAATAATGATGTTTGATTACACGTGTCCGTATAAAGGTATTCCACTTTGAAAAGTAACTTAGGAAAAAACAAAAACCCCAAAAAAGCCCACTTAAAATTTCACACATTTTTTTTAAAGGGAAATGGTTTTATTCCTTACGCTTTATTTGAATTGGAACACTGCATTTAAATTTTAGCATGTTCATTTTAGCATGTTCAGGTTCTTTAGAAAGGAAAGGTAAGTTTACATACAATCCCAGACAGAATATAAAAAAGACTCATCAAAAGAGAATTCTAATTCCAGTCAAGTGACCCTGTTTCTACAAATTGTTAATTAAAAGCTCAAGGGTAAAATAGGACAAAAAACCCATTTATTCATTTTCAGATAAAGCTCAGTTCTTCCATGGTATAACATTATTTTCCCTAGGGCAGTTATTATATTTATACAAAGAATCTACTTTAGCAAAAATATTACCTGTTTAACTAGAAATCTATACAGATAATTAAATTCCTGCTATCTCACACAGCTGCCTCCAGTCTTATGGAATAAATGAGTGCACATCAGGATTTTTAAACACTGAAGCTTATATTTAGCCATTTTCTTATTAATATCGCGAATAAGTAAAATTCATTTACACGGCATTTCTCCACTTTTAAAGAGCAATGTTTCCTGTTTACTCTGCACTTTTAAAGTGTAAACACAACATTCTTGCCATAAGAGATAAAAAGATTATATTCTCTTCAAAAAAGTGCTTTTATGTGAATAAAAAGGAAGTGTATTCGATTTTGTAGCATTACCACAAACAGAACTTAAAATCACACTAGAAATAAATGCTAACAGAAAGCTGTTGAGTGTCCCTGCAGACAGGAAAAGAAGCAGTGGATGTTCCAAGACTGGGGATCCTGTCAATGGCTGGGTCTGCTTAGTTGTGTGCAGTGCTCTGAAAGGACCACATCAGAAATTCCTTAGTAAATGAGTAAGTGAGAGTCAGAATCTAAAGGCTATGCCTGCCTCGGCAGCACAAAACAGACACCTCAACTGTGCAAAGATAGCTGGCATAATCTCTGTGCAAGAGAAACACATGCCCACAAAGTATTCCATGCTTCTGAAAGTGCCTAAAAGATGTGGGTGATGGTGTCCACAATTCCCCCATCATCTCCTGGCTATTTCAGAGTGAAGAAATGAGTGGGGTCGGTGGGGGAGGGGGGCGGTGGCGGGAAGAGGACATGCAATGAGCAAGTCTTTTGCTTTTAAAATATATCACCACATTCTCTAGAGGATTGTTCTAAAGTGTTAGTGTAAATTTAGTAAAAATGTTGAGGGAAGAAATGCTGATGGCAGCCTGGTGAATTCAGTCATGTGAAATCCAGCTCCTATGAATGGTTCAATACCTGAAACAGTATAGAGGCATCTTCATTACTCTTCTTACATGCACAGCACTTTGTGCCGGGCGCTGCTCTCCTGCTTTACAAACATGAACTTCTTTTAATCCGAATAACAACCTTATCAAGTATTATTATTATCCTCACTTTACCGAAGAGGAAACTGAGGCACAGTATATGCAGGTTGTTCACAGTCATACAATTGATAAGTGGCAGAACCAGGACTTGAGCATGGGAAGTATGGCTTTGGGCTGGGACTACAGGGAGCAAGTGAGGCATTTACCTCAGATGCAAAGGCCAGGGAGGCACCAAAAACTCGAATCATGTCTTAGTGCTGTATTTGAAAAAAAAAAAAAAGAAAAAAGAAACCCAACAGTAATGCAAAATAGCCATTTGAACAAAATAACCAAAGTTTAAATAAAGACAGGATCAGCAATGCTGATTTTTCCCTTTTGTCTCAGGTTTCAATATGACTTGGCAAGATGTTACTTTAGAGTATGTCTTATCTTCTAGGGCATAAAACCTCCTTTTTAAACATCTCTCTTTTCTTCATAGCTCTGATTTCACTTTGTAATTGTACAAATATAGTGAGTTTGTTTGGTGACTGTCTCTTTTCCCTCTAGATGTGAACTTTATGAGACCAGGGGTCTGTCCTGGGTCACCTTTCATCCAAGTCATGCAGAAGGAAGGGTCTCACTGCGAAGGAAAGGACGGGTGATGGAGAAGGGGTCCAGGTGTCATAAGAAGGTAGGGACATGCCCCCTACAGGTTACACACACTCGCATATGATACAATTCTATCCAACTGGAGGAACACACTGAAAAGGTAATGAATACAAAGCTAGATAAAACTGTAATGAGTTATATGCTTGAATAATAAACTCCATTAATCAGTCAGGTAAATAATCAAATGCCTATATGCCCAAATCATAAAATAAATTGGGTTCAAAGCAAGTTAGAATTTCTTTCAAAACTGACAATGGGATACAGATAATATTTCATCCTGTAGCTGTGGGACCTAGCTTTTAACACTTTTAGGAGTAGCAATGAGTAAATGAAATTTTCTAGCCACGTAAAAGGTTTTGGAAGGCTAGAAATCTTAGCAAAGCTTCCTTAGACAGTAACCATACTGTGCCTACAGGCTTATGTAATTTTACAGTGCAAAGAAACATTGGTTCTTTCCTTTGTGTTCATTAGAGTTCAAAATGTTTCAGCAGATATAGCTTCCATTATCTTCACAACCTATCATGAGCTTGGAAAATAACAGCTTTCCCTATTTCATAAATCACTCTTATTCCTATTTTGTAAGGAGTTGTTTGTTTGGTTACTTGAAGGACTATCAAACTGGAAAAGGCAACATGATAAAAGCAATAGTTTGAGACTCAAAAATAATTCGATAGGAAAGCCAATCATTGTTTCTGGTACATCCTTGATTCTGAGTTGGAACTGGGCTTTAGGGTTTGCCACAAGAAAACTACCTAGTGATGCCTTTGCCTGGTCCCTCAGCGAGAGAAAAGACCAAGCACGCCCCTTCCAGGTTCCCTTCATGTGGAGGCTTAATAATAATTAATTCACTTAATAATTCACAGATAGGGAGAGGGTTTCACAGTTAAATCTGAAATTTAAAAGGGCTATTTATGCTGAATTTCTGCTATTGAGACTTTAAATAGCCAGGTTAACATAGTAACAGACTTTTTTTTTTTTTTTTTAAGACGAGCACCTCTGAGCACACAAATAACTATACTAATTCAAGATCAGGAAGTGGTCTACACTTATGTCCATGGCAACAACATTATTCACAAGAACCACAAGGTAGAAACAATCCAAGTGTCCATCAAAGAATGAATGGATAAGCAAACTGTGGTATATGGTTTCCACATACAGTGGAAAATTATTCAGCCTTAAAAAGGAAGAAAATTCTGATATTGAGGACATTATGCCAAGTGAAATAAGCCAGTCAGAGAGGGACAAGTATTGTATGATTCCATTTATATAAGTTACCTAGAATAGTCAAATGCGAGAGACAGAAAGAATCGTGCTTGCCAGGGGCTGGAAGAAAGAATGGAGAGTTCAGAGTTACTATAAATGGGTCTAGAGTTTCAGCTGGGGAAGCGGAAAAGTTCTGTAGATAGATGGTGGTGATGCTGGCACAAGGTGAATATACTTAATGCTACAGAACTATACACTTAAGTGTTCCAGCTCTTTCAGAATTTGTCTAGCAAGTTTTCGGGTTTTCATTAGAAAATCCCCCACACAAAGAAAAATTAAAAATAAATAAAAATGACAGCTATACTTAAAAATGGTTAAAACGATAAATTATGTATATTGTTATGTATATTTTATCACAATAAAGATCAAACAGCTACCAGCAAGAAGTGGACTTTTAAAAATTACTGGTTCCAAATGTAACATAAAATATATACTTAAAGATTTACATCTCCATACTTTCAGTAACAGGCCAATATGCTAGAAAAGAGGCTCTTAAAAGGAAAAAATAGTCTTCTGCTAGGACACGATGGATGATATTCGTTCAAAACACACTCCTACACTGTGCCCACACTTTCTCTTCCATTTAGGAAGGTATATTAAAACCTAACAAAGTGGCCAGGCACGGTGGCTCACGCCTGTAATCCCAGCACTTTGGGAGGCTGACGTGGGCAGATCACTCGAGATCAGGAGTTTGAGACCAGCCTAGCCAACATGGTAAAACCCCATCTCTACTAAAAATACAAAATTAGCCAGGCATGGTGGCACATACCTGTAATCCCTACTACTTGGGAGGCTGAGGCAGGAGAATTGCTTGAACCTGGGAGGCAGAGGTTGCAGTAAGCCAAGATTGTGCCATTGTACTCCAGCCTGGGCGACAACAGTGAGACTCCATGTCACACACACACACACACACACACATACACACAAAAAGAACATAACAAAGTGACAGTGAGATTACCATATGGTAACCTGAAGTTCTTACCCCATTTACTTTTTGATTAAGTAATTTACAAATTCTGGTATTTTATTACTGTTAAAACTTCTTGGGAGACAACTCACACTGATCCTGGCATAACACATGCTGAAAACTGTTGGGCTGAGGTCACACAGAGCACAAACCAGCAAGGAAAATTTAGCATAAACATAAATCACTTCAGAGAGTTCAGCCACTCTAGCTGAACAAATGAAGTGATTGATTTATCCCCTCAAGTAAGACTTATGAGCAAAAAGGGAAAAAGCTAAAAATGTCTTGGTACTAATTTTAACGGTATGTAATGGAAATCTCATTTCCTATTCTAAATCTATAATTTTGATCTTATCAATCATCTCAGAACAGAGTAACATATCTGGATCTAAAATCACTCAAGAACGCATTTATGCCCTCCTGTGAGTATTATTTTCTTGAAGAGTGAATTTCACCACTGTTTTTAAAGTATCACACGGTCTTTTATAAAGTCTAGTAGGAATCAAAGTTATATATTGAGTAGAATTTCTTTATTCATATTCCAATTTTTGTAAAAGATGAGATCCACATTATCTGCCATTAATTTAAGTAAAAACGACAGCAACTATTGGGGAAGTAACTGCTCTTTGCTGAACACACACACTCCTAAAGTAGGGGTTAGTGCCGGCTCACCATCATTTATCCAAAAGCTCTGAAAAATGCAAGTTTTGGTGACAAACCTGACCAGTTGATGTTCTTTATTTATCCCACTAAGTGTAAATGTTTGTACGTTTTACTGAAGAGTTACTAATATGTTTGATCATAGGGTACTGTTCTAGACCCCACTGGGAGTGTTATAAAACATTTATATATATTTATACATATTTTTATATATTTATATACATAGCACCCTATTTTTAGAATTTTGATTTTAGAAAGGTAACATATATATATATCATTTTGATTATATATATTTATATATCATGTTATCTTTCAAAAATAAAAATACTAAAATAATCCAGAATTCTATTTTTTTCTTTTTTTATTATTATTATACTTTAAGTTCTAGGGTACATGTGCACAATGTGCAGGTTTGTTACATAGGTATACATGTGCCATGTTGGTTTGCTGCACCTATCAACTCGTTATTTAAGTAGTTCTCCTAATGCGATCCCTCCCCCAGCCCCCCACCTGCCAACAGGCCCTGGTGTGTGATATTCCCCTCCCTGTGTCCATGTGTTCTCATTGTTCAACTCCCACTTATGAGTGAGAACATGTCATGTTTGGTTTTCTGTCTTTGTGATATTTTTCTGAGAATGATGGTTTCCAGCTTCATCCATGTCCCTACAAAGGACATGAACTCATCCTTTTTTATGGCTGCATAGCATTCCATGGTATACATGTGCCACATTTTCTTTATCCAGTCTACTATTGATGGGCATTTGGGTTGGTTTCAAGTCTATGCTATTGTGAATAGTGCCGCCATAAACAAACGTGTGCATGTGTCTTTATAGTAGCATGATTTATAATCCTTTGGGTATATACCCAGTAATGGGATAGCTGGGTCAAATGGTATTTCTAGTTCTAGATCCTTGAGGAATGGCCACACTGTCTTCCACAATGGTTGAACTAATTTACACTCCCACCAACAGTAAAAGCGTTCCTATTTCTCTACATCTTCTCCAGAATCTGCTGTTTTCTGACTTTTTAATGATCGCCCTTCTAACTGGTGTGAGATGGTATCTCACTGTGGTTTTGCTTTGCATTTCTCTGATGACCAGTGATGATGAGCTTTTTTTCATGTCTGTTGGTTGCATAAATGTCTTCTTTTGAAAAGTGTCCATTCATACCTTTGCCCATTTTTTATGTGGTTGTTTACTTCTTGTAAATTTGTTTAAGATCTTTGTAGATTCTGGATATTAGCCCTTTGTCAGATGAGTAGATTGCAAAAGTTTTCTCCCGTTCTGTAGGTTGCCTGTTCACTCTGATGATAGTTTCTTTTGCTGTGCAGAAGCTCTTTAGTTTAATTAGATCCCATTTGTCTATTTTGGCTTTTGTTGCCATTGCTTTTGGTGTTCTAGTTATGAAGTCTTTGCCCATGCCTATGTCCTAAATGGTATTGCCTAGGTTTTCTTCTAGGGTTTTTATGGTTTTGGGCCTAACATTTAAGTCTTTAATCCATCTTCAGTTAATTTTTGTCTAAGATGTAAGAAAGGGATCTAGTTTAAACTTCTACACATGGCTAGCCAGTTTTCCAAGCACCATTTATTAAATAGGGAATCCTTTCCCCATTGCTTTTGTCAGGTTTGTCAAAGATTAGATGGTAGTAGATGTGTGGTGTTATTTCTGAGGCCTCTGTTCTGTTCCATTGGTCTATATCTCTATTTTGATACCAGTACCATGCTGTTTTGGTTACTGTAGCCTTGTAGTATAGTTTGAAGTCAGGTAGCGTGATGCCTCCAGCTTTGTTCTTTTGGCTTAGGATTGTCTTGGCTATGTGAGCTCTTTTTCGTTCCATATGAAATTTAAAGTAGTTTTTTCCAATTCTGTGAAGAAAGTCAGTGTTAGTTTGATAGGGATAGCATTCAATCTACAAATTACCTTGGGCAGTATGGCCATTTTCAGGATATTGATTCCTTCTATCCATGAGCACAGAATGTTCTTCCATTTGTTTGTGTCCTCTTTTTATTTCATTGAGGAGTGGTTTGTAGTTCTCCTTGAAGAGGTCCTTCACATCCCTTGTAAGTTGGATTCCTAGGTATTTTATTCTCTTTGTAGTAATTGTGAATGGGAGTTCACTCATGATATGGCTCTCTGTTTGTCTGTTATTGGCGTATAGGAATGCTTGTGGTTTTTGCACATTGATTTTGTATCCTGAGACTTTGCTGAAGTTGCTTATCAGCTTAAGGAGATTTTGGGCTCAGATGATGGGGTTTTCTAAATATACAATCATGTCATCTGCAAACAAAGACAATTTGACTTCCTCTTTTCCTAATTGAATACGCTTTATTTCTTTCTCTTGCTTGACTGTCCTGGCCAGAACTTCCAATGCTATTTTGAATAGGAGTGGTGAGAGAGGGCATCCTTATTTTGTGCTGGTTTTCAATGGGAATGCTTCCAGTTTTTGCCCATTCAGTATGATATTAGCTGTGGGTTTGTCATAAATAGCTCTTATTATTTTGAGATACACTCCGTTAATACCTCGTTTATTGAAAGTTTTTTAGCATGAAAGGCTGTTGGATATTGTTGAAGGCCTTTTCTGTATCTATTGAGATAATCATGTGGTTTTGGTCACTGGTTCTGTTTATGTGATGGATTATGTTTATTGATTTGCATATGTTGAGCCAGCCTTGCATTCCAGGGATGAAGCCAACTTGCTCGTGGTGGATAAGCTTTTTGATGTGCTGCGGCATTTGGTTTGCCAGTATTTTATTGAGGATTTTTGCATCGATATTCATCAGGGATATTGGCCTAAAATTCTTTTTTGTTGTGTCTCTGCCAGGCTTTGGTATCAGGATGATGCTGACCTCATAAAATGAGTTAGGGAGGATTCCCTCTTTTTCTACTGATTGGAATTGCTTCAGAAGGAATGGTACCAGCTCCTCTTTGTGCTTCTGGTAGAACTCAGCTGGGAATCCATCTTGTCCTGGACTTTTTTGATTGGTAGGCTATTAATGATTGCCTCAATTTCAGAACCTGTTATTGGTCTGTTCAGAGATTCAACTTCTTCCTGGTTTAGTCTTCAAAGAGCGTATTTGTCCAGGAATTTATCCATTTCTTCTAGATTTTGTAGTTTATTTGTGTAGAGGTGTTTATAGTATTCTCTGATGGTAGTTTGTATTTCTGTGGGATTGATGGTGATATCCCCTTTATCATTTTATATTGAATCTATTTGATTCTTCTCTCTTTTCTTCTTTATTAGTCTTGCAGGCGGTCTCTCAATTTTGTTGATCTCTTCAAAAAGCCAGCTCCTGGATTCATTGATTTTTTGAAGGGTTTTTCGTGTCTCTATCTCCTTCAGTTCCGCTCTGATCTTAGTTATTTATTGTCTTCTGCTAGCTTTTGAATTTGTTTGCTCTTGCTTCTCTTTTAATTGTGATGTTAGGGTGTCGATTTTAGATCTTTCCTGCTTTCTCTTGTGGGCATTTAGTGCTATAAATTTCCCTCTGCACACTGCTTTAAATGTGTCCCAGAGATTCTGGTTTGTTGTGTCTTTGTTCTCATTGGTTTCAAAGAACATCTTTATTTCTGCCTTAATTTCGTCATTTACCCAGTAGTCAGTCAGGAGCAGGTTGTTTAGTTTCCATGTAGTTGTGCAGTTTTGAGTGTGTTTCTTAATCCTGAGTTCTAATTTGATTGCACTGTGGTCTGAGAGGCAGTTTGTGTGATTTCTTGTCTTTTACATTTGCTGAGGAGTGTTTTACTCCCAATTATGTGGTCAATTTTAGAATAAGTGCGATGTGGTGCTGAGAAGAATGTGTATTCTGTTGATTTGGGGTGAAGAGTTCTGTAGATGTCTATTAGGTCTGCTTGGTGCAGAGCTGAGTTCAATTCCTGGATATCCTTGTTAACTTTTTGTCTTGTTGATCTGTCTAAGGCTGACAGTGGGGTGTTAAAGTCTCCCATTATTATTGTGTGGGAGTCTAAGTCTCTTTGTAGGTCTTTAAGAACTTGCTTTATGAATCTGGGTGCTCCTGTATTGGGTGCATATATATTTAGGATAGTTAGCTCTTCTCGTTGCATTGATCCCTTTACCATTATGCAATGGCCTTCTTTGTCTCTTTTGATCTTTGTTGGTTTAAAGTCTGTTTTATCAGAGACTAAGATTGCAACCCCTGCTTTTTTTTGCTTTCCATTTGCTTGGTAGATCTTCCTCCATCCTTTTATTTTGAGCCTATGTGTGTCTTTGCACATGAGATGGGTCTCCTGAATACAACACAATGATGGGTCTTGACTCTTTATCTAATTTGCTAGTCTGTGTCTTTTAATTTGGGCATTTAGTCCATTTACATTTAAGGTTAATATTGTTAGGTGTGAATTTGATCGTGTCATTATGGTGCTAGCTGATTATTTTGCCCATTAATTGATGCAGTTTCTTCATAGCGTTGATGGTCTTTACAATTTGTCATGTTTTTGCAGTGGCTGGTACCGGTTGTTCATTTTCATGTTTAGTGCTTCCTTCAGGAGCTCTTGTAAGGCAGGCCTGGTGGTGACAAAATCTCTCAGCACTTGCTTGTCTGTAAAGGATTTTATTTCTCCTTCACTTATGAAGCTTAGTTTGGCTGGATATGAAATTCTGGGTTGAAAATTCTTTTCTTTAAGAATGCTGAATATTGGCCCCACTCTCTTCTGGCTTGTAGGGTTTCTGCAGAGAGATCCGCTGTTAGTCTGATGGACTTCCCCTCGTGGGTAACCCGACCTTTCTCTCTGGCTGCCCTTAACATTTTTTCCTTCAGTTCAACCTTGGTGAATCTGACAACTATGTGTCTTGGGGTTGCTCTTCTCGAGGTCTATCTTTGTGGTGTTCTCTGTATTTCCTGAATTTGAATGTTGGCCTACCTTGCTAGGTTGGGGAAGTTCTCCTGGATAATACCCTGAAAAGTGTTTTCTAACTTGGTTCCATTCTCCCTGTCCCTTTCAGGTACACCAATCAAATGTAGATTTGGTATTTTCACATAGTCCCATATTTCTTGGAGGCTTTGTTCATTTCTTTTCACTCTTTTTTCTCTAATCTTGTCTTCTCACTTTATTTCATTAATTTGATCTTCAATCACTGATATCCTTTCTTCCGCTTGATCGAATCGGCTATTGAAGCTTGTGTATGCTTCTCAAAGTTCTTGTACTGTGGTTTTCAGCTCCATCAGGTCATTTAAGGTCTTCTCTACACTGGTTATTCTAGTTAGCCATTCATCTAAGCTTTTTTCAAGGTTTTTACCTTCTTTGTGATGGGTTAGAACATGTTTCTTTAGCTCGGAGAAGTGTGTTATTACCAACCTTCTGAAGCCTATTTCTGTCAACTCGTCAAACTCATTCTCTATCCAGTTTTGCTCCCTTGCTGGTGAGGAGTTATGTTCCTCTGGAGGAGAAGAGGCATTCTGGGTTTTGGAATCTTCAGCCTTTCTGCTCTGGTTTCTCCTCATCTTTGTGGTTTTATCTACCTTTGGTCTTTGATGTTGGTGACCTAGAGATGGGGTTTTGGTGTAGATGTCCTTTTCGTTGATGTTGATGCTATTCCTTCCTGTTTGTTAGTTTTCCCTCTAACAGGCCCCTCAGCTGCAGGTCTGTTGGAGTTTGCTGGAGGTCCACTCCAGACCCTGTTTTCCTGAGTATCACCAGCGAACGCTGCTGAACAGCAAGTATTGCTGCCTGATCCTTCCTCTGGAAGCTTCATCTCAGAGGGGCACCCACCTGTATGAGGTGTTTGTCAGCCCCTACTGGGAGGTGTCTCCCAGACAGGCTACACAGGGGTCAGGAACCCACTTAAGAAGGCAGTCTGTCCATTATTGGATCTCAGATGCCGTGCTGGGAGAACCACTGCTCTCTTCAGAGCTGTCAGGCAGGGACGTTTAAGTCTGCAGGAGCCGTCTGCTGCCGTTTGTTCAGATATGCCCTGCCCCAGAGGTGGTATCTAGAGAGGCAGTAAGCCTTGCTGAGCTGAAGTGGGCTCCGCCCAGTTTGAGCTTCTCTGCCACTTGTTTACACGGTGAGCATAGAACCACTTACTCAAGCCTCAGCAATGGCGGACGCCCCTCCCCTGACCAAGCTCCAGCATCCCAGGTCAATCTCAGCCTGCTGCACTAGCAATGAGCAATACTCCGTGGGCGTGGGACCTGCCACGCCAGGCACAGGAGGTAATCTCCTGGTCTGCTGGTTGTGAAGACCATGGGAAAAGCACAGTATTTGGGCAGGAGTGTACCGTTCCTCCAGATACAGTCACTCACGGCTTCCCTTGGCTAGGAAAGGGAAATCCCCCTGACCCCTTGCGCTTCCCGAGTGAGGCAACGCCCCACCCTGCTTTGGCTCGCCCTCCATGGGCTGCACCCACTGTCCAACCAGTCCCAGTGAGATGAACCAGGTACCTCAGTTGGAAATGCAGAATGCAGAAATCATCCATCTTCTGCGTCGATCTTGCTGGGAGCTGTAGACCAGATCTGTTCCTATTCGGCCATCTTGGAAGCGACTCCAATAATCCTGAATTCTAAAACTCTTCTTCCAGAAAAGGAATAATGAACTTGGACTCCCATTTTACAGATGAAAAAACTGAGGCTTGAAGAGTGGCAGTGTCTTGCCAAGGCCCATATAGAAAGTAAGAGGCCAAGCCACTGAAAGAAGGTTGTCTGCTTAGAAGGCACTCTTTCCATTATACCAGGCAATGAGAAAACACACCCAGATAAAGATTACATGGTAAGAGATGAGTTATTTGGTGTTAATCTGAGTGGGTTTCCTGGCATAAATGTAGCATGACTAAAATAACTGGAAAGTCTCTGATTACATGAATGTGATAGTGGCAGATTTTTCCTTGAGATTAATAATAGTTTTATCAATTTTATTTCCTTTGTTTTTATTTCCTGTTGATGAAAATATTTGACATTTTTACATACTCACAAATCTAACAGAACCCAGTTTTGTGTTTCATAATTGTTGTAGTTTGTTTCACGTGCCTTTAAACACTCATATTCTCAAAGTACAAAATATATGCATAAATACAGAAAAATATATATTTTCTGTCTGGAAGTTTGGGAATTGGGGAGATTTATGCCCTCACCCACAGTGTGACTTATGCAACACTGTTTTTTCTGGTTGTTGTTTGTTTGTTTTTTGAGACAGGATCTTGCTCCGTTACCCAGGCTGGAGTGCAGTGGTGCGATAATAGCTCACTGTAGCCTTGACCTGCCGCCTTCCCCCATCGCCCCTGCCCTCCCCACCCACCCCACCCCTAGGCTCAAATAATCCTCTTGCCTCAGCCTCCCAAGTAGCTGGCACTACAGCCATGTGCCACCACAGCCATCTGATTTTTTTTTTCCAATTTTTGACAGAAGTCTCACTATGTTGCCCAGGCCAGTCTCAAACTCCTGAGCAAGTGATCCTCCCATCTCAGCCTCCTAAAGTGCTGAGAAAACAGGCATAAGCCACCATGCCCAGCCTGTAACACCATCTTTATGCTGCTTAAAGGAGGAGAGTATTATTTGTAATTTAACAGCTACATAAATGTGGGCGGAGTGTTTTAAAGAGGAGTCTGAGAATTAATGCAGAATGGACACTGGTGTCCCACATGTTCAGCTGCACACTCCGCTTCAGCAGCCCAGTCCAACATTCACCATCAAAAACAAGTCTTAGGTCTCTCCAGGTAATTTTTGTATCCAAACCATTTAATAGTGAATACAATGAAAGCCCAGAATGAAAAGACACCAACAGAATCCTGTAGGTTAAAAGCTAGCCTGATCTCAACATCAGTAGGTTCACAGTTATTTTGTTTGGTAGCTCAAAATAAAATTATTCTTCCCAATGGGCGAATGAACTTAGAAGCTCTAGCAATTCTGGCTCCTTTCACCAGAACAAGCTGCAATCTGCAATAAACAGGAAGAGGCTTCATATGTGAGGTAAAAGCCCCTCTTACTCCCTCTCTCCCAAGGAGGATTGCCAATGCAGTTTTGATGAGTAAATAAAGAATTACTGGGATGGTCAAGAACTACCACCCTAAGCATATCCAGCAGTCAGCCCATGCTATTCAACTGTGTTCCAACTACCTTTAAAAAGAATGACTGAACTCACAGAATGGTAAGAGTTGGAACGGAGACCTCCCACTGGACAACAATGAAAGATGAAACCCTAAATATATCTGAAGTGAATGTTTTTCATTGAACTGTCTCAAAAATCATGATGAGATTAACCTAGAACTCTCATATTTAGTTTCTTTGGTGCTACTGAAAATAGTTTGACCGTTGTCCATTTTTAACTGGACTGAGGGAAATAACAATGTCACTGTATTTTACATAATGAAATAAAGGATCTGGCAACACAGCGCAGCTGTTATAAGACACAAATGCCACCTTAATATGATTTCTTAAATATTTAATAAGCTGGGTTTTAGTCTGGGTCTGCATGCTCACTAATATCAAGTAAAAAAAAAATGAATTATCTTCTGCATGAAGACAGGGAAGGTAGACAGGGAGGCAATGGCCTATTATGCTAAAAGCTCTTAAAAGTCAGGAAGGTATTCAATATATTTAAAAATTAAATGATGAAAAACCTGTTCTGAAGTCCCAACAGTTTTTAGATATAGGTTCCTTTTGTAAAGGAAATAATCTGCTGCCTGCTCTTTGGTATAACACAATAAATATGATAATTACTTCATATAACAACTTAAATTATTTTAGATAAATTGCTTTTGAATGACTGCATTTGTTTCCATTTTTAAATATCTACAAAATTATAAATCTACCTTTTCCTCTTAACCTGATGAAATGAGCAAAATTCAATACCTGGGTAATTTCTTGTCTTCAATTATATACTTGTTTACATATATAACATGAACTTTAAATATGATAATAACCTAACTACACATTTTATAAATGCCTTTACTTTTATTTTAATATATTCTTTTTTAATCCCAACACTGTGGGCAATAAAAAAATGAATGATGAGCATTATCAAAAAGTTCTGAGTATAGTAGGGGAGATAACAGGCGACTGTGCCATAAATTACTAAAATACAAGGAATAAAGGGATAAATGGTACAGGAAGGCATGACGTGCTATGAGAGTTCAGAGAAAAGGAAGCTATCTTGAGATTATGAATCAAAAAGGTTTCATGGCATAGGAAATATGTGAATTGGATCTTGGCAAAAATTTGAAAGGATGGCAGAGGGGTGTAGCTGGCTGCCCAGGGGCTAAGGGAGGGGTTGGTTATACATTTGGACCCACCAGAAAGGCAGGGTAAAGCCCCAGTGGCAGTTGGGAGGTGGGGTGTGGGGAATGGAGGGTCTCCAGGGAACTCAGAGCTATCAGCATGAGATGGCTGCCAAACTTGGGGCTTCTCTGACCATGCCAACAGGCTTGAGCTGGGGTAGGGGCAAAGCCTTGGCTGTGAACACAGTTGGAAGTTTTGATGGGCAAACTGGATGTAATAATAACCAAACTGGGAGTGTTTCAGGAATTCAAGTGTTTGGAAGATTTTTGATTAAGCACAATTGGGTGAATTAAGTGTCTGACATTTCTTCCAGGAGCAGAACTGCCCCACAGAGCAGAAGTGTAGGAGCAACTGTGGGAAAGATTAAAGTTGCTATGTCATTGCCCCCTGTGAGTCCTGTTTGACATAACAGTTACATAAATATGGAAATAGCTTAAATAACAAGCAGCCATGTATGATCACGTATTTAGTACTTCTGGATGTACCCATCTGTTTATAAAGAGTACACAAACTTAGTAGTATAACAAAGTACAGTATAAAGAACAAAAGATATTATTATACCATTTCTAATGAAAGGACTAAAATTAAGATTTCCAACAGAGAATGTAAGCAGGAAACCACTGTTAGGATTTCTCCTGTAAAACACAAGTTGGAGCACTTTACTAATGTCTGGGATGAGCTGATGGATACCTCAGTGCTTATCTTTCTCTTTCATTTCTCTTTAAAGAAAGAAATCTATACACATTTTCTTTCTGGAGACATGATTACTAGAAACGTATAACACTGGTGCAGTAGCACTCATCTACCTATTTTTTTAAAAGAAATTTTTGCTTACTTGGAACTTGCTAAGAATAAAGTTAATATGCTTTTTTTTTCTTTTTGGTACTTGGAACAATGTTAATGTACCTCAAAATTTTAGTGTAAAATCAAATGTATTTTCTATCAAGCTAGACATTTTTATATATTCAACGTTTTGTTGTTTTCTGGCAACTGGCCAAAGCAACCCATTTATAAAAGAAATTGGTATTCCTCTCCTGGCAGAGATAAGAGCTCTGTCAGTCATCCTTTGCAGATTGTTCTCTCGTGAATTGGGGGCACAGGGAGAAAAAGAGAAAAAGAGAATACATGACAGTTAAAAACAAATTTATAACTACATACACATTTCAATGTAGAAACAATTAGTCATCACTAGTAAAAGACACGACCTTCAAATGCAAGTGAACTTGAAAAACAGTAGTTCTCAAACTCTACCGCACACTAGAGCCGTCTGGGGAGATTTGAAGACTCCCAGTGCCCAGGCCACAGGCCCTATCAATTAAATCAGAAGTTCTGGGGGTGGGACCTGGGCACCAGGGTTTCTAAAACTCCCTAGATGATTCTAATATGCAGCCTACTTTAAAAACCAGTGTTTAAAAATGCTTCTCTGTTCCCTACTAAGTATACTGACTTTCTGTAATCAACGTTAAAATTGTCTATGAAAATGAACAAACAATGTAAGAATGTTGTGAGAAAGTCAGCTATACTGATTTCATATCACACATCATTAAATTTCTAAGAGCTAAATTTTGGTGGTGGGAAGTTGGTTTTAGAGTTCTTCAGATTGTTAGTGAAAGACCATTACATACCTGTCTTTAGTATGACCTAACAGTTGAATTTCAAAGTATTCTGCAAATATGATTTGTGTGCTTTGCAACTGAGCAGAAAGAGTACAATTAAATGAGTGATCATAATATTTGGTAGAAAGTGATTTGTGTCACAGAGATGTACAGAAAAATTGTTATGATTGTCAAGGAAAGGGAGAGATGAATGCCAGATTAGTCACAATTGAAGGTGATGCCATCTGATGTGGACTTTGAAGCACTTGTTCCAGGAAAGGAAAAGGAGCAGGAGATGCGAATGAGGGACACATGTGGGAAACAGAATGGTTCAATTCGACAGATGCCAGGAGTAAAAGGAGATAGGTTTGGAAAAGGCTGGATCACTTCCAGGAGGATCCTGAATGTCTAAGTCTGAGGCTCCTGGAACAAAGAATGACATTATCTACCGTGGTCTCATTTGGCTTTTCTGCAGTGTGTGGCACTGTTGACCCCTTGCTACCTTCTTTTCTGTGTTCCACTCCCTTTGGTTCCACAATCTTCCTTCACATTTTAGCTCTCGAATGTCCCTTTTCTAGCCCCCCTTACACTTCTCTTACTCCATTCATCCTGTATGTGTCCCTCATTTCCAAATTCTTGTTTTGCTTTGTTTTTTGAGATGGAGTCTCACTCTGTTGCCCAGGCTGGAGTGCAGTGGTGCGATCTTGGCTCACCGCAACCTCTGCCTCCTGGGTTCAAGTGATTATCTCGCCTCGGCCTCCTGAGTAGCTGGATCACAGACACACACCACCAAACCTGGCTAATATTTTCTATTTTTTAGTAGAGATGGGGTTTCACTATGTTGGCCAGGCTGGTCTCGAACTCCTGACCTCAGGTGATCCACCTGCCTCAGCCTCCCAAAGTGCTGGGATTACAGGTGTGAGCCATTATGCCCAGCCTCTCATTTCCAAATTCTATCACATTTCTTAAATGTCTCTTGTACGAAAATTCTATTCTCCTTTGTCTTTGTTGTTCCTACTATAAACATCTGATGTTTGAACTACTCTCAGGTGCTTGGACTCCAAGCTGAAACCTATGTCATCCACACTCCTGTCTCCTCCTTCTCCCTCACTACCTTAAGAAGTCACCCAGTTCAGGTGAGTCTCTCTTCTCAACCTCTAACTTTTACTTTCTTTATTTAGGTGTTGCAGGCCAGACTTGGATACCCTAAATAGCTCTAACAAGGTTTTCTGCCTCCAGAGTCAGTACCTTCCAGTCCATTCTCCACACAGCTTCCAGAGCATCTTTACAAAACCTTAATCACATGACTCCTCTGCTCAGGGCCCTGTGGTTCCCAAGTTAATGTTCAGACTTCCTACTTAGCACATAAGGTCCCTTATGATTTGACACTTGCTCACTTCTGTGTGGCTCACACCCCTCCCCTTCTCATTCTTTAAGTCTCCATCCTCTCCCTGGAAGCTTTTTGAGACTCCCTGCTCTGAGACAGATGTTCTTCCTCTGTGCCCAACTCATAGCTTATACAGAACTGCAACTGTTAGTTTACTTGTCTGTCCCCAGGAAGTGATTTTCACTCACGTAGACATACATTAGAAACCCACCCTACTTCACCACACTCGTTTACAAGTCTGTCTCCACTTGGAGCCTGTAAACACCTTGCTGGGGAGGGCAGGACACACTTCTTGTTCTGCTTTCTGCTGCACGCACTTAGCACAGCTCCTGGCACATAATTAGCACTCTAGCAAATGAATGACTAATCAGAGTTGTGGGTAGAAGGGCTCATTCACCTACTCCTTGAATGACTGAAGCAGCAATGTGAACAACAGACGGGTGAGACTTTTGAGAGAGGAGAGGAATTAGATGCTATTACGAAAAGTCAGGAGCACCAATGCAATTGATGGACAGTGTTCTCTAACTTATTAAATCCATTGGCTTGTCTAGCTAAACCATCTGAGCTCTAAGTCCACCCAGTGGCTTTATTCCTTAGTCTCCTCCCTCAGTCTCAGTCACTGAATAACAGATTGTGTCATGTCTTCCACATGCCTGCAAGAACAACAAAAAAAAAGACCTTTCACCCTTTCCTAGTCACTTACTTCCATTCCTTTAGGGCAAAATACTATACCACTAATCCTCACAGGAATAGCTGTTTGTATTTAATTGAAGAACAATATGCATTTATTCACAAATAGAGGTAGTGGCTCTATCATGGGGTACTATCAGGGAATATGTGATTGGTTTCAATCTGTTTTGAAAAAAAGCTTTACAATAGTTTTCAAAATGGATATTTGATCTGGTCAGTCTTAGTCCTAAAGAGAAACAATAGAATTCCCAGTTTGCTCAGAGGAGACAATGGATTTCCCAAGGATAACGGACTAACTGGGGTAGGGGGAAGGATTCAGGTCCAAACTGTTAATGGGGCTTGTTTCAGTGAAACCTTACTAGACCAGTCTCTCCAGACTAGTGTCTTGATTGCTTCAGAGACAGAATTGTCTAAAAGCATCGGGAAGCTAGAAACAAAACTCCTTTGGACAAAGTTATCATTCACTATATTTTGTAAGGAGTTAATGGCATGATGAGAAGAGCAAAGACATGGATTTTTGTCTGTGTGTGTATACAATTACATCAGAAGCTCCACCATCTATCTCTTTGAAAGCTCCCATCCACATAGTCACCTTAGGAAGCTCAATATGGATTATAGCCCTGCTACTACAGCTTCTACCACAAAACTCCCCTTTCAGAGCTAGCTTCAAAACCAAATTAAAATGCACATATGTTTCATTCCTTCAGAATCGTAGTCAGCAAACAGTTTCTTGAAAGGGTCAAAAATGTATGTATGGCTTACAATAGGCTTTGTAAGCCTTATAGTTTCTGTTGAAACTACTTTGTCATTACCACATGAAGGCAGCCATAGGATTAAACAAATGAATATGGCTGTGTTCCAGTAAAACTTTATTTGTGGTCACAGAAATTTGAATTTCATGTAATTTTCACATCATGAAATATTATTCCTTTTTTCTTTTTCAACCATTTAAAAACATAAAAAAATTTATGGCTCAAAATAGGAAGAGGGACAGGTGTGGCCAGCAGCAGTAGCTTGCAATCCACTGTTTAGAGCAATATTTATAAGCCTTATCCACTAGCATGGTGTTGGTCGTGAATGACCTTTTCAGAAATTAAGTGCATCCTCAATAAATGAAAATGATGATAGAGATTCAGTGAAATGATTCCTTTATGTAGAATAATACTCACTGGAATGAACAAATAAAAATAAAAAGGAGAACAAGGAAGAGTAGGGGAAGAAGAAAGAGGAAAAAAAGGAAGGAGGTGGAAGAAAAGGAATAGAAGCAGAAAAAAAAAAAATGAAAGATTTGATGTGGCAAAGGAAGTATTTACTGAATGACTAACATGTGCCATTCTTCTAAGTACTTTCTGTACCTTACTTTATTTAATCCTCAAAAATCCCGTGAAGTAAGTGTTTCCCCTCTCATTTTGCAGACACAGCTATTAAGTGGAAGAACCATAATTCAGACACGATCAGGCACGCTCAGGGTGGTATGGCCGTAGATAGAGGAACCATAATTCAAAGCCAGGTCTGTGTTACTCCATAGCCCACAGTTTTTCCACTCCACTTTAGTGTCCATAGAATCAGATATGATATTTTTATTATGTTTAGGCACATCTTACATAGTGAGGTTCCAGTACATTGAGTTTTTAAATCTTAAGAAATCCTAAACGGGTAATTTTTATAAGGCACGTGAAAGAGGTTGTTTATTCAAGCTCTTCTAAGTACACTCTCTTGATCTTTGACAGTCAACAAAAATATACACTGGGGAAAGGACACTTCATTCAATAAATAGTGCTGGAAAATTGAAAAGCCATATGCCGAAGAATCAAACTGGACCCCTATTTCTTACCATATACAAAAATTAACTCAAGATGGATTAAAGAGTTAAATGTAAGACCTGGAACTATAAAAATGCTAGAACAACCATAAAAATGCTAAGAAAAACTCTTCCGAACATTGGTCTAGTCAAAGAATTTATGACTAAGTCCTCAAAAGGAAACACAACAAAAACAAAAATAGACAAATGGAACTTAATTAAACTAAAAAGCTTCTGCACAGCAAAAGAAATAATCAACAGAGTAAACAGACAACCTACAAAATGGGACAAAATATTTGTAAACAATGCAACCAACAAAGGAAAAACTGATCCAGAATCTATGAGGAACTCAAACAACTCATCAAGAAAAAACAAATAACCCCATTAAAAAGTGGGGAAAGAACATGAATAGACATTTTGCAAAAGAAGACACACAAGTGGCCAACAAACTTACAAAATAACGCTCAACATCACTAATCATAAAAATGAATATGGAAACCATTTGTGTCATGACAATAACAATGTCACCAATAACACCACATGAGATACCATTTAACACCCAGTCAGAATGGCTATTATTAAAAAAGTCAAAAAACAACAGATGTTGGTGAGGATGTGGAAAAAAAAAAAAAGAAATGCTTATACACTGTTGGTGGGAATGTAAATTAGTACAGCCTCTGTGGAAAACAGTATGGAGATTTTGCAAGGAACTAAAAATAGAACTACCCCTTGATCCTGTGATCCTATTACTAGATATCTACCCAAAGGAAAAAAGATCATTTTATCAAAAAGACACCTGTACTCATATATTTATCACAGCACTATTCACAATAGCAAAGTTATGGAATCAACCTTAGTGTCCATCAATGGATTGGATTTAAAAAAAGTAGCATATATACGTGCACACATACGTATACACATAACCATGGAATACTACTCAGCCATAAAAAAGAACAAAATAATGTCTTTTGCAGCAGAATGGATTGAACTAGAGACCATTATCCTTAGTGAAATGACTCTGAAAACAGAAAGTCAAACACCACATGTTCTTACTTTCAAGTAGGAGCTAAACAATGGATACAAAGGAATATACAAAGTGGAATAAGAGACATTGAAGACTCCAAGAGGTGGGAGAGTGGGAGGCGGATGAGGGATGAAAAATTACCTATTGGGTATGATGTTCACTATTGGGGTGATGGGTAACATTAAAAGCCCAGACTTTACCACTATGCAATATATCTGTGTAACACAACTGCATTTGTACCCCTAAATCCATAAAAATAAAATTTTTTAACAACTGCATATATTAGCAATGGCTACTCAAAGGTATATGGAAAATGTACATCAGTGTAGTATTTTGAGAACTGTAAGTAAACTAATGTACATGCATCTTTATATGCCAATTAGTTTAGGTTTAATAAGAAACTTATAAGTTTAGCTCACTTCTCATCAATTCATATGTTATTGCATACCCCTATCTTTATTTAACAGCATATTTTGTTGGAGACACAAATCCTTTCACAGGTTGGTAGACAGTTTAAATTACATAAGAACCTGTCCCACTTCTATTTAAATGCATCCTAGAATACATTAACAATTAGCAGGCAGGAGAGTTCTCCATTAGTCTTTCCAGTAACAGTAGGGAAAGTGTTTTCTCCCACCAAAAAGAAAACAGGTAACTAACCATATAGACCATCACTACTGAATTTGCTTGTGATTTTTATTTTTGAAGCAGGTATAATTTTCCTTCTTTGGATGAGATATTATTCATTTCTTCGGCTAATGGTTATGATTTAGACCTTGGGTCTCTTTTATTACTTGCAATGGCTTTTCTATATTTTTATTTTTCTGAGGATGGGGTAGGGGGTTGAAGATCAGCCTGACTGGAATAGCACATGAATTGAACGGGGCTGAAACTTCCCTGAAACGAAAGTTATCTAGGACTTGGAGCGATCACAGGATACAACTGTCTGTTTCAAATAGAAATGCAAAATAACCATTGGAAGAGTTGAAATAGTATGATCAAAGAAATTTGGTATTCCATTAAAAATCCTTTATACACTACCAACAGTATAAATAGAAAACATATAGATAAATTCTCTGCCTTTTAAGTGTAGTCATTTAGGTACTTGAAGCATGTTTGTAAGCCTTTTTTTTTAAAGCTGACATAAAATTGTACATATTTATCATGTACAACATGTTTTGAAATATATATTCATTGTGGAATGGTTAAATCAAGCAAATTAACATGTATTATCTCACATAGCTGTCATCGTGTGGTGAAAATACTTAAAATGTATTCTCTTAGTATTTTTCAAGAAAACTATATTGTTATTAATTATAGTCATGATGTTGTACAACAGATCTCTTGAACTTGTTCCTCCCATCTAGCTAAAATTTTGTAAATTTTGACCAACATCTGTTTATAAGCTTTTTGAGGGCAGAATCTTTGACTCATCTTTCTCTTTTCAAGAATAGTAGTGTCATCAGTGTTGGGCACATGGTAGGCACTCAAGAAATGGTTGTTGAATTAAATGCCACCAATACCTATGTCACAGAAATTCAGGCTTTATTTAAAGCCTTATCTAGATTCCTCACTAGCAAGAATCTTGACTTGTAACAGAAAATTCTTCTAACCCCACTGGGTTCTGAACATGAGGTCTCCAGACCCCCAGCATCAGCATCAACTGGAAACTTGCTAAAAAGGTAAATTCTTTGGACCTACCCCAAGCCCACTGAATAGAAACTTTGGGGCTGGGGACTAGAATCTGTATTGCAGTGAATCCTTCAGGTGATTCTGATGCACACTAAGGTTTGAGAACAACTGTAATATAATAAAAAATGGTACTGTGAGTCTCCTTCTTTTCAAAAAAGAAGCCCATGAAGAGAAAGAGATTCCCTACTTTTGGAGCAAGCCTATGGTGTTACTAAATATAAACTTGGCAGGTTAAATAATAACTAGGCTTATACATTAATCTCATAAATTTCAAAGGCTCCATCTCAAAGCCAACAAAGGTCAACATTCAATGTTAGCTAAATCCAATAAATTTGTCAGTTAGAAAAATAATACTGTCATGAGACGTGCATCCTTTTTGCCTTTCCTAATCTTCTTGCACACTATGTGGGCATTACCAGTAGTCAAATTGAAAGAATAAGGACTAGGAACACAAACTAAGGAGGGAAAAGCAGAAAGCAAAAAGGATAATCTGCCCTTAAAATGATGTGTTGGGTGCCGTATTTTCCCACTGCTGACCACCAGACTTCCTTGTCCTGAGCAAACATACTACTACTGTAGTTGGTTTAACTCATTCAGATGGGAACACCATTCTTATCTGACACAAAAGGTAAAAACCATTTTCCTCAAACATTTAAAAAGGAATCATTTAGATCCTTAAAAAGTTGAATCAGCAACTCTCAGAGAAGGACAGAGCTGGGTCAACAGTACGGTACAAAGCAAGCATTTCTACTCTTTGTGATTACAACTATCTAAACATTTCTGACAGATTTCATGTGGTAATGTTTTTCTGGATGCCATTTTACAGAACTTAAACAATAAAGAATTGAAGTTAAAACTTGAAAAAGATAATCAAAGAAAATGAACTGTAATCGTTTTTTAGAAGCTAAATTGCATCAACATTTGACTATCCATTATGTCTTTTGTCATTTCAGCATTGTGTACTATCATTATCTATTCTTTCAGGGTTCTGAAAAGGCTTTAGAATCTGCTGATTGTCATCAACTCGCTACTGTAGGCTCAAAGCTCTGCAACACTGCTGGACCATGGCAAATGTAAAAAAGATAGTTAACTATTGCAAATAGGGTTTCTGCTGCCAGATAAACAGCATTACAAAGCTGGAGTTACAGTGCTCACATCTGGGCACTTTCAGAGAGAAATCTTTCAGAGAGAATGAACAAAACCACCTGGGATTAGTCACATTTCCAATGCGAAAACCGGCGAGTCCAGAATCTAGTCACTCAGTTGTTGGCAGATAAAATATACAAGATCAAAAGAAAAGGGCTGCATTTCTGGGCAACTCCTTCCTCCATATAACCTCAATCCAACACCAAATTAATTTATATAGCATGAGTGTTCTGAATTAAACATGCCATGGAAATATTTTATTATCTCCTGCATTTACTTTGGATAAATACTACTTAATTGGACTCCCTTCTGAGTAATTCAAAATGCACTATCTCAATGGGAAATAGAATTAGTTTCATTATGCAATTTATTTTTTAATTAAAAATAGCCAGCGAACAAGCAAATGCTTAGAGGTCATATGCCTGATGCCATATAATTAGAAAACCAGAGATTAATACAGTGTAATGACTGGCATAACAACACAGAAAAAGACAAGTTGATTTTAAAGAGTTTGTACTTTCTCAAATGTGTCTTTCTTGACAGGTAAGCATGAGTCAGGACTGGCTAACGACAGTTATCACTGACTGGTTTTTAAGTATATTTTTTATGTATGTATATACTTAATGCATCTAAATGAAGACAGTGATCAATGTTTCTTTTGACCGTGCCTGAAACTAACATGTCACCACAAATTCTCTAAGTTACAGAGAACGGGAGAGGAAGAGAGAGAGAAAGAGAGACAGAGCGACAGAGAGAGAAGAGAAAAGAAAGTATGGAGGAAGAGACACAATTTTATTACTCCATAAGAGGAGTTGCAACCTGACTATAATATTAAGCTAAAACATTTAAAAAAAAGATCTGAAATCTAAATGGCCATAATTTTCTGAAAGAACACTGTGGTGTTACACAAAGACAACATGACAGAAATCAGAAAGTCTTTGTTTCCAATTAGTTTAGTGGTCTCAGACTCAAATGTCTAAGGGGACCAAACAGTTAAAGTTAAAGAATATAGCTGTGCAGTGGAGGAAAGGGCACTGGGGCCCTGCTTAAACAGTGCAGGGTGCTGCTACTCAGCTGTAGCTAATAGTGGTCAGGGAAATATACACCCAGTTTTGCAGATCACCTCATTTTTCTTTTAGCCAGAAATTCAAATTTTCATATGAAATCAACTGTTTTTTAAAATGGTACCAACAATTTTAAAAGTGCTATGTGGCTTCAGGGCTCTGGGTGTAAGAAATACATGCAGGGCCAGATGCTGTCTAGACCTTGCATGGCTACTAAGTAGCTCTGGTCCCTTTGGGACTGTTTCCTAATTGGTAAAATAATATGTCCAAGTTTCTGTTGGCACTAGATGCTTATTCTGGTCCTTTTATGTAGTACATTTCTTTACTTGTGAAAAAAACTGTTTAGATATTTTAATTTCCAGTGTTAGAATACTGAAACAATATCAAAGTCAGAATGGATAACCTGAAAACATGGATGCAATTGAAGTTTTAGAGACTTGCTTGCTAATTCAGGAGTATGTTTTATCCACAAAAGTCTGTGTTGTTAAATATGTCATACAGAATTAAGTGAAAAATCATCAAACAAGTAGAGACAGCAGTTTCAATTTTTGAGAGGCAATGCTTCCTAGTGGTCCAGAATACACACTGGAACCAGTCTGACCTTGATTCAAAGCCCAGCCCCTCACTTACTAACTGACCTTATGCAAGTTACTTAAGGTCTGTATGCCTCAATTTCCTCACCTGTAAAAACGGGGATCACGGCTCCTATCTTATAGGGTTATTACGAAGTTTAAGTGAATCAGTGGAAAGTGCTTAGAATGGTGGCTGACACAGAGAAAGCATTAGGAAAAAATTAGCTGTTGTTGTTTTAACTGGTGTAAAACAGCTGAAGTGTTAAAAGCACAAATGAATAGCTAAATCCAGCAAATCTCCTATACTGGTTGAGCTAGCATTTTACTGTAAAATATTTAAAAGACATTAAACCCAATCTCTATCTAATGAAGGCCCAAATCAATGGTTTGCTAAAATCCATTTACAAGTTACTCCACTGGTAACTTGTAAATGAAGACCTAACATGCAACAATTCATAGAAATCTAACAGAGGTCAACCTAGAAAACGGGGGTCAATGCAGTGGAACGGGGGCCATGGAAAATCAAACGGTGTGAATGCCTCATCCTTGGTTTCCACCCCCTTGTGATTAATTAACAGCCTTACTGCATCCACCCACCAGCTGTATCCTAGCTCATAGGCCTGACCCCAACTGAGGACTACAACAGTATAATGAAAACTGTGCTTCTAATTGTCCAGCGGGCGATCATGGCTTGGCTAAGAAAGGCTCTTTTCACTCCCCTCCTTTCTGATTAACTAGATGGCTTTATAAATCGCCTTAATAAGTTGATTTGTGTAACCCAAGGCTAGCTGCCCTTCCTTCCTGCTGCTAAGAGGGCTCAGCTGCTTATCTTTGGATATGACCCATCAGAAGAGAATTGCAAAAAAACATTTTTAAATCTGCTAAATTGACAAGCAACGCTGATCTCACGTCTCCCCTAATTTAGTCATGTTTTCCTATGTCATAAAGGAAGTCTAAGTGCAGGCAGTACATTGTGATACTGGCAGAAATCTTTTGTAGATTATTTTAAAACCCTTATGATTGTTTCCTAAGCAGTAAATTTGATAACTGCCAACAGGACTGTGTAAAGTAACTAAAATTCACAGACATTTTTATCATTTCTAAAAGGTTTTCATATGTATTATATCATTTAGTCTTCCCCAAAACTCTGCAAGATATTATTATTATTATTCTCTTTTTACAAATGAGAGATTTAGGCCCAGAGAGGTTATGTAACTTGTACAAGATCACATTAGTACTGTGAGTTAGATACCGGCTTGATTTCAGGTCTTCTAATTTTAAACTCAGGGCTCTTTCCACTATCACACATGTGCTGATTAATTCAACTATTGTCTTTTAGCCCACACCTGTTCCTCTATACCTTATACTACTGGAGCCAGGAGTTTGCACCCTAAATTTCTCATACTCTTACTAGTTGTCTTTCCCTTAGGTTCTGCTAATTGGAGGTACTGGTGAGCAATAAGAAAGCAGGATAAAGACAAAAGATTCTTGGTTCTGAATCTTAAAATCAGGCAGTTGATGGCAATTGCTGTAGGAGCAGTAGGGTTGATGTGATTTTGGGCTCCAGCAGCCCAGGAAAAGCCAGCACTTTCTTTACTGGGTTTTTTTTTTTTTTTTTTTTTTTTCCCCTTTTTTGAGACAGCAGCTCTTGAGTGAACTCACAGTCAAACTCAAGTGTCACCAACCCACTTGGACTTTCAGGAACAAGCTCATGGGCTCCTGCCCAGAAGGGCTAACTGCTTCGGATCTGGGGATCACCTCTTCTTCATTTATCTTCCTCCTACACCCCTCTTTCTCCCTGTTGCAGTTCCAGCTTTTCCAGTATATTTCCTTGTTCAAAATTCCTAAAGTGGCTTCCATTTTCCTGCTGAATGTTGCTTTGCACACAGATGGAAGTCAAGGATATTAAAAGGGATATAAAGCAAATGACATTGTCCCTGCCTTGAAGGAATGTGTAATTTTCTAGGTGATAGAACGAATGCATTTGAACCAAGAATAAACAAAATAGACATATCCAAGGGCTTAGGTAAATTGTACACAGACTACTTGTGTAATGGGAAGGAAAACGGGCACTTCATCACAAACTCTATTTGTGTGCTGTGAGGAGAGGGACTTGCATTTATGTTTTGCCTTTGGCATGCAGTCTAGTCTGTTCTCAGTGGATCCAGAAGCAGCCCCTTGTCCAGCTCACCCTTACGGTCTTCCGAATCACTTCCCCTTTTTTGGACATGCTTAGTTTATACTTCCTGCCCCACAGCCATCTCTGGTGCCAAGTTGTCTGCCCCATTCTTGTTCAGTTTCCTGTTCATTAACTTCTGGCTCATTATTACATTAGTATCCCTAAAGTCCACATTTGCATCACCACACATGAAAAACGTTTTGTCTATAGCAAAAAGGGGCACAGTGATGACATGTATGATTTGGTACAGAACTACTAACAACAGGGGTTAAGAATGGGTGAAAAAGTGATTAAATGATTAAGAGATTGTCAAGTATTTTGCAGCCCTCATTAAATCTGTTTGATTTTACATTTTTCCCCTAAAATGGAAGATTTCTGTATCATTTGGGATTCAGTTTTATTTAATTTTAAAATGACAACTACTCTTTACAGAGGGCTCGCTCTGTACTAGGCACTTTTCATATGTTAACTTTTTTACACCTCTCTAAAATCAAATGTTCTATAGATGAGTAAAGTGGGGTCTACAGCAGTTAAGTTACTTCTCCATTCTCTTAGTCTATGCAGGCTGTTATAACAAAGTACCATAAACAAGGTAACATAACAGAAATTTACTTCTCACAATTCCGGAGGCTGGGAAATCCAAAGCCAAGGTGCTGGCAGATTCCATGTCTGATGAAGACCTGCTTTTTGGTTCACAGACAATTTCTTGCTATGTCCACCCACAGTAGAACAGGGCAAGACAGCTCCCTGGGGCCTCTTCCTAAAGGCACTAATCCCATCCAATAGGGCTTAACCTCATGACTTAATCAACTTTCAAAGACACCACCTCCTAATGCCATCACATCAGAGATTTAGGCTTCAACATATGAATTTTGGGGGGACACATTCACCTCATAGCATTCATGTTCCTTGTAATTGGCAAAGCCAAGACTCACATTGTCTAAGTTATTTGACTTTTGAGTCCGCAGATGTGAAAACAATGCTAAACAGTCCATCTTCATGAATGGAGAACAGCATTTGTGACAACCACCAAAGTACCTCTGTGGTCAGTGTCCTCAACCAGGGCACAGCATCATGGACCAGAGCCTCTGCAGGGCACAGAGGAGTGGTGAGGAACAGGGGCTCTGGAGCAACCCCACTTCCCTCTGCTTTGTATATGGGGGGTTCTGCACATGACTGCATTTGAAAAGGGCTTCACTGCACTTGCTGAAGGAGTGCACTTGAGCTAGCAGAGAGTTCCCAGAGGGTGTCTGGAAGAAGCAAAGGCTATTCTTTGTTTCACTTGGTTATAGATGGAAGTCAGACACTTCTGCCTGAAGTACTTTCACATGCTTCACAGTCTTAAGAAGGATGGAGAAAGCATGTCAACTACTCGGAGAACTACAGGTGTTCAAGCAATGGTATCCTTTTATCCCTACAACTAGTGGACAAAGCGGGGCCTCTGTAATTGTGAAGCTAGGAAAACTTCTCTGTGGTCTCTTCCAATCATGCACATTTTCTTACACAGGTACTGGCCTTTACCCCTCTCCTCAGCTATTCAATATCCTAATATCTTTGCCTAGAAAGAACTGAAGTAGAGCCACTAAAGTATTACATATGGATGAAACCTCAGAGGTTTCATTTCAGCAGGGATCAGAGCAGAAAGTCCCTGGCACATGGAAGAATATACAGGTGACTCAGAGAGCACATATCCATGTCGGATATGTGACTGAAGCAGTAGCAACTCAATAAATATAGAACTGAATTAAGGAAACCAAGCCTAGGAGGAGAAGTTCAGGCACTAGCCAGCAGGTCAGGATGGTTTTTGGAGGGAGGGGGATTGTAGGGGGTCTTCATACCCTGAAATCAAATATGAGTGCAGGGTCTGGATCAGGTCTTGAGAATAGATATTTTTTACTGTATTAATAAGAAACATGTTGGCTTTAATGTTAGTACTACAAAACACAGACCCTGTAATTGAAAGGCCATTAGGAACATTGTTCTTATTCATATGATCTCTTGTGCTTTTACAACTAGCAAATTAATTATTAAAAGAAAAATCTCTAAGAAACAAATAATGAGAATCCCTCTCCCCAAATAATCTGTTTCCCTATACCATTACAGAAAATGATGTCACTTTGGCAGAATTATTAATGTTATTTACAACCTGAGCAATGCATTCCTTTAACCCAAAAGAGGGCACTAGGCAAAAAAATTAATTTCTTTGAGAACAAGCATTTTTACTTAAAATATATGTGGCTGTGCCGATTAAGAGCCTCCTCTGTGTCAGTGCCAGGCATTAGTCACAAGCCAAAGGCCCAATCAGTCTTTGTAAACTTATGATCGGCTTTCAACCCCACAAAGCCTGTGTTTGTCACTAGGATACTTGCTTCTCCAACTACTGGTTAAAGGATCAGTGACATACTTCAAAGATTTTGAGAACAGTTTCTGTTCTTTTTGAAGAGTATTTATTCTCTCAAAAACAAATGCTAGATTTGTTCATTTGGTCCAAAAAATGAGAGGAACATTTCTTTTGATTGTTTTCCAACTCCACCTCCGCATTTTAACAATGGAAAGCCACAATACCCTTTCCTCCTGTTAGCAGAATTTGTGAGTAAGCTGAGTTCCAAAAAATGCCATTTCTAAACGTTTAGAAATCAGGGTGTCACAGAAAACTAAAGCAGCATTTAATTAGCTAACAACATTATCTGACAAAGGGATGAAACTTTCATTATCTGACAAAGGGCTGAAACTTCAATGTTTCATAAGTCATCATTCATTCATTCATTTGTTCATTGAGCAAATTAAGTACCTATTACATGCCAGGCAGTGTTCTTGGTGCTGGGATACATTCATGAACACAATAGACCAAAGTTTCTGTCCTCACAAACCTTACATTCTAAAGGGAGGGAAACATAAAAAAACAAAAAACTGCAAATTATATAGTTTCTTAGGTGGTATTACAGAGAAAAAAATAAAACAAAGGCGGGGGTACACGGGTTCCAACATGTCATTGTGTGTGTGCATGCGCATGTATTTGTGTGTATATGCACATGCGTAATATACTTTCTTGCCACAGATTCAGGAAATAACTCACCAGAAAATGATAACTGAGCAAAGACCTAAAGAAGAAGCAGTGACCTATGGGGACATGTGAGGGAAGAGTGTTCCAGACAGAGGGAGCCTCGGTGAAAGACCCTGTGGTGGGAGTGTCCTGGCTTGCTCATGGGGCATCAAGGAAGCCAGTCCACCTGCAGCAGAGTCAGGACAGGGCTTTGGCTTTGTACAAGCTTAATTAGGACAAAGAAACAGTAAAACACCCAGAATAAAACACTTTATAATCTGGAGATCATTAACAAAACTAAATACGGATTTAAATAAAATCGGTGTTGCAAAGCTATACTTTATTACTAATAATCATATTAAAAGAAACAAGTACATATTTAACATGATCATTGTCTAGAAGGTGTTACTGAAATTATTATAATCTAAGCAGGTGGGGGATATATGAGGAGATAGTTTTAGGGTGTCCTATAAGGGGCTCACAGGACAGGACTCCTCTACCCAAAACAACCCCCTTCCCCCCAAAAAGACCCGCAGGGCACGGTGGCTCATGCCTGTAATCCCAGAACTTTGCGAGGCCGAGGCGGGAGGATCACAAGGGCAGGAGATCGAGACCATCTTAGCTAACACGGTGAAACCCCGTCTGTAATAAAAATACAAAAAAAAAAAAAAAAAAATTAGCCAGGCGTCGTGGTGGACGCCTATAGTCCCAGCTACTCGGGAGGCTGAGGCAGGAGAATGGCGTGAACCCGGGAGGCGGAGCTTGCAGTGAGCCGAGATCGTGCCACAGTACTCCAGCCTGGGCAACACAGCGAGACTCCATCTCAAAAAACAAACAAACAAACAACAACAACAACAAACCCAAACCCTCCACATGGAATTCTACTGCTTGAATCTAATGATAGGATTTAAATTTTCCTTCCTTGGCTCTCTTCAAGACTATCTTCCAGATTCTTTTATTAAAACACAAATACGGGGCTGGGCGCAGTGGCTCATGCCTAATCCCAGCACTTTGGGAAGCCGAGGCGGGCAGATCACCTGAGGTCAGGAGTTCAAGACCAGCCTGGCTAACATGGTGAAACCCTATCTCTACTAAAAACACAAAAATTAGCTGCGCCTGGTGGTGCATGTCTATAATCCCAGCTACTTGGAAGGCTGAGGCAGAAGAATCGCTTGAACCCAGGAGGCAGAGTTTGCAGTGAGCCAAGCTCACACCACTGTACTCCAGCCTGGGTCACAGAGCAAGACTCCATCTCAAAAAAAAAAAAGAAAGAAAAGTAAAAAAAAAAAAAAAAAAAAACCAAAACACTGGGTGAGGATGTGAAGGGGCCAGGGAAAGGAGTAAAAAGTCACATCAAAGCAGCTATCAGGAAATTTCTTCTGAGAAGCAGTAGTTACCGAGCTGCCTTTGAAATCCTGTGTGAATAAAACGTGGCTCAAGTTCCTGCGTGACAGCACTAGGAAAGAAGAGGTGGCATGGGTTGGGGAAAAGGTATAAAAAGTGAGCTTTCATTACCACGATTTCTATTACTGTGGACAAAGGTCAGACCTGTGAGCAAACCACAATGACATTAAAGTCCAAGAATTTTTTTTTCAGATAGAATCAGTCATATAAGAGATAAGAATACCCAATGTAATAGCAGGCAAGCATTCCTAACCATATTATATTGTTTGGTCTAGAATTTGTTTTTCTCTTTCTGTTGCACCTATTTATTCTCTGCAATGCACACAAACGTGGATTAGATATTTAGAGCCACATGTGCAGTGCAACAACCTTGACAGTCTTTAGATTTATTATTTGATGTGAATGGGCAGCAGGGTAATAACTTTGACTTCCATATGAGACCTTATTTGTCATGTACATACAGCACATTGACCAGAAGTCTCAAGGCCAAGTGCTGCTCTTATGAACTAATTAAGCATTCTGGTGGGCACATTTTGTGTCCAAGCAGCGATGTGGTGGTGAAGTACATGCACCCTGGAATTAGACTGCCTTGGTTTGAAGCCCTGCTCTACCGTTTACTAGCTCTGTGTCCCTGAGCGATGTAATTAACACTGTACCTCGATGTCTTCATCTATAAAATGAGTATAAATAACAAGTTACTGTCAGGATGAGATAAAACATGTGCAGTACTTAGAACATGTCTAGTACATGGTAAGCCTCAATAAATGGTGACTGCTATTATTACAGTAGAACATATGGTTTTCAGAACAGGTATCACTAGGAATATCTAAGCCTACTGTTAAGATATTACTGCCTACATACAAATTTAATCCTTCCCCAAACTTCTGCTGACATTTTTTTTTTTTTTTTAACAAAAGAGCAAGAGAAGAGAGAAAAAACCCTGATATTGAAAAAACACTGCTTACGGCATATTTGATTATTCTCAATTGTTATTGTAATACTATGCTAATTTTACCTTATTAAATATTGAAGAAGGCCATCACCATTGGGAAGAAGTTAAAATATGTTATATAAAATTAAACTAATTTATCTTTATGCAATAAAATGTTAGAGGATACCAGATGCTATTTTTATAATAAACTTCTATTTTCTAAAAAGGTCATTATGTCATGCATATGCCACAAACAGAGAAGCAAAAGAGAAATGCATCCCTGGGTAAGTTGAGATCCTTCCAGAAAACATTTTGCCTCCATGTTGTGTTAAACTAGGGACACCACTGAAAAGACTAAGTCAAATTTCCAAAGAAAAATGTCACATGTCTATCCTGTTGAGGCACACAGGCTAGGAGGAAGTGTAAGGTAATAATAAAGGCATCAGGCAAAATTTGTATCAGATCTGGCTTTGCAACCTGGAATTTCTCCATTTTTTTTCTAATTTATTGTGACATTAAAATTATGGTGCTCATTTGGGGGCAGTAAAATATTTTATGAGTTAAGAGAAACTCAATCTTAGAAAAGATTATTTTTAAATTCAAATTTTTGATTAAAATATAATACTCAATACAACTCAATAACAGAAAGCTTTTTAAAAAAATACATTTTTAAAGCTTTTCTTTAAAAATTACGTTTTACTTTACGTTTTATTCAGGAAATAGAATTACATTTCATTGAATCAAATTTTTGTTAAAAATAGTTCTTTAAAAAAATAAAACAGCAAACTACACAACATTCTCTATATTCTATAAATAGAAGTAAAACACTCCATTATAAGGAAGACCACTATGTAATACCAAAAAACAAAGAATAATTTTGATAATAAAATGAATTTAAATTGTAATGAACTCTCTAACATAATCTGCAAAGATTCTATATAATTTGAACAATTTTAAAATAGTGTTATTGCATATCTGAACAAAGATTTCCCATTCCTTTTACCAGGAAGATAGTTAAGGACAGACGATTAATGTAATTTCATTACAGATGCCAAAGTGTGTTATATGCCAGTCAGATTCAGAACAATGGCAAGCAAAATGTGGAGATGTTCTTTTCCACAGACAACATTTACAGAAATTAAAATAAGTATTAAGTGGTTTTCCAGAAGATAGGTTCCATGACCTACACAGATCACTAATGATTTCTAGGACAACAGCAACTAATGAAGAATTGGTACCAGGCACCTGGGAAGTCATTAGCACCAACAAGGCGTGACTGGTATGAGCTACAGAAGAAAACAGGCAGGGTGCCCCCATGACACCAACTGCATGACCTCTGACCATCCCATCTCATGTTTCTGGGATAAATTTTTAAAGTGCCAACTCAGGTGTTTCAGATTTTTTTTCTTTTGCTTATCCTATGGACATAAGAAGTAGAAGGGAAATTAGATAATTTTGCTATTTTTGAAAAATATATGGCTCTTTTCCATTTGATTGAATGGAAGATGAATGGATAGTGATATGGGTTTTGATTAAAAAATATCTAGGGGCTCAAAATGAAAAATTTATGAACATAAATTATTTGGGCATTTAAAAGTATGATTTGGTGCATTCATTATGGTGAATTTGTGTATAAGTACATACGAATTCCCTCTGAGGCCAATACATCACTTTAGGACACTATTTCTGAGACTTGCGACTCAGCTTTGTACATGCTCTAGGATTAAATGCCTTTCATCATAATAAATATGAAATAATTATTAAGATGAAAATGTTTCACAGAAATATCACCTTAAACATTTGGCCTGTGTCTAATTGATCACCCTTTCTAAATAGTGACCAAAGCACAAAAAAAAAACCCCACAAAAATATCAACAACAGAAACAATGCAGCTCTTTCCCCTTATATTTCACTCAAATTTGTCTGCTTAGTAATAATGACATATTGTTCCATGTTATTGCTTCAAAAAATGTTTCCAGTGACCCTTGGGAATGCTATGTACTGTTTTCCTTCATTTTTGCTCTTGGCAAAATTTTCTTCATTCAGATCACTCTTTGAGAAAATAATTTCAGTCTGAATTGTGTACATTCTAGGTCCCTCAGTTAATATGAGTTTTTGACCTTTTGGTTTCTACAGCTAGTTCTCTTGGAGATGACTGATGGCATGAATTCTACTTGCATGGAGTTCCCGAGAAACCACCCCACTTCTTCAAAAAAGTACACTAAATCTCAGGACAAATTGGGATGACCAGTTATCACTGCTGCCAACCCTGTTTTCTGAGTTCCAATTAAGATGTCCAACTGAGAACAAATATGCAAATACGTCTCAACTAAGATTGTATTCACAGAATGATGGAACTAAAGTTCTTGGTAAATTTAAACAAAGTGACAAAAGGCAAGGAGCTACTGTCCTCCTCAAGGGGCAACCTGCTTGACTCCCAGCAGCTCTGCCTACCGTTCCCATGGCCTCACCTGTAGTTTTGCGATCTCAGTACAAATATATCTAGCAAAGCAATAATTTCCTAACTGCTTTTCTCATCTTCCATGTCCTTTCACCAAACTTTCCTAAAATATAGATGCCAAATTAGCCTTCTCAAAACAACATTAGGCATATATCACTTCTCACTCAAGAACTTAATGAGTTCATAACTGAATATAATTCAAACTCAGTATAGTATATTTACAATTAGACATATTTTAAACAACAGATTCATCCCAGTCCTGTCTTCCTCTTAAAAGCAGCCCTTCTGCTGCATTTTATTTTTTATTTTATTTTAGTTTTTGAGACAGAGTATTGCTCTGCAGCCCAGGTTGGAGTGCAGTGGCTCCATCTTGGCTCACTGCAACCTCCGCCTCCCGGGTTCAAGCAATTCTCGTGCCTCAGCCTCCCGAATAGCTGGGATTACAGACACGTGCCACCATGCCCAGGTAATTTTTGTATTTTTAGTAGAGATGGGGTTTCGCCATGTTGGCCAGGCTGGTCTCGAACTCCTGACCTCAAGTGATGCACCCACCTCGGCCTCCCAAAATGCTGGGATTACAGGCATGAGCAACTGTGGCTGGCTGTTCAGGTACATTTTCTATTCTGGTCAGTATCACCACCATCTGTCCAGTCTCTAACGGCAGAGATCAGGCCTTGCTCTTCCTCATTCTTCATTCTCAGTTGGCAAATACACTGTGTACTGTCTCCTCTTCAGCCCCTCTGCTAGGACAGTGGCCCAAGCTCTGTTGCTTCTTATCATCTCTAGCCTCCTACTGGTTTCCAGCTTCTGATTTCACCACTACTCCAATCTATCCTACATATAGCTGCTGGGGTGTCTGTTCTGAACTCAGATCTGACCACGTGACTCCTGTACTCAAAATCCTTAAGTGGAATCCCATAATCTATCCCAAATTCCTGGCCACAGATGACCTCTCCAACCTGTCTTCACAGCACCTCCAACTTCTCCACCTTCAATCACTTGGAGTGTATCTACTACATGGCTTCACGTAGGATCTACTCGGCCTCAGCTCTCCCAGAGCCTGGAATGTCCTTCTCCATGTCTGCCTGGGGGATGTCCACCCATGTTTCATGTTCTTTCTCAAGGATTTTCCTGATGCCGCCATGCAGAGCTGCTACATTTACCTTTATATCACTATTATACCTTTACATGCATATGTACATAATATAGATGTACATAATATATGTATATTTTCATATTTTTGTACTAATTACACCATATTGCAATTACTGTGCTGTATACACTTCATGTATAGCTTACTTGCTACTGTTTAGGAATGTCTGAAGCACAGTAGCTCACTTATGAATGAATGCATAAACGATCATTCATTCATGAAGAAAGGAGGGAAGAAGTGAACACCTCTCAAAAATTACTTTCAATCACTTCTTAGGTCTACTTGCTGCTTTAAACTGGTTTACTTGTTTTCTCTTACCATTCAAATACCATGCTTCTCTCCCTCCCTGCTCAAGACATCGTGATTTTCCCCACTGTAATTTCTACTCTTTTTAATTTTTCTAAACTACTTTTAGAATAATTCTTCCTTAATGATCAGTTAAAGTCCAAACCAGTCATAAACCTTGGTTAGTCTCCCAGTACCTAGCGGTCACCACTCTTTGGAACTCCTAGAGCACTTCTGGCCTCTACAACACATTTAACCATCAATAATGCTACTCCATGCTTTTTTTTTTGATGTACATATGTGTGTATATGAACAGTCAATTTATACATATACATCTGAATGAGTGTGATTCCCTGAAGAGCAAGAGCCATATCTGGCTCTTTTTGCATTTTATCACCTCTCACAGTTCCTATTTATAACAAGCAATAGATAATGTTTATTAATAAAGATGGCCACCAGACAGGCATTAGATGTAGGTTCCATAAATTAGTATTTTATTTGTACCAATGAGACTCAAATGACTTCAAAATAAACTATGATTTATTATCAACAAAATGTTGAGGTTCTAGGTTCAACTATGAACAATGTTTATTCAATGGTTACTGAACATGCTTCTTATGAGGAACCACATTTGACTCATAACTGAGGGAAATCTGTTTTATAAAAGAAAGGCTTTCCACTGTGTACTCTTTCTAACAAAGGTCTTTCCATACCCTAAATATTGGCTCACTTCCTAGATCAAGGCAGCTACATTACAAGAAAGAAAATAATTTGGACAGAATTAAGAAGTCTATTTGAAATCTACCTCCTTGCTGAACTTGGAGATTGATCTACAGAAGAAAAATCTCAGCATCTAAAGGTCTGTTTTCAGGAAAATAAAAATGTCTGTCAATCTACCATAAACCTGCTCTGGGTTATCAACAACCATCAACGAGAAGACCCAGGGGAAAATTTAGGGTATGTTTTCCTTAGGGATGACTTCTGGTTTGGGTAGAATATATTTATTTTTCCTACTCCTCTATGGCAAGGAAGTTTTCAGATACCTTTAAAAATATATCCCAGTCAAATAACTTATTATTTTGCAAACCAAATGGATTTGAAGACTGTTTTTGCATTAAAGAATATCTATAGTTGGATTCTCAGTAAGAGAGAAATGTCACATAATAAAGAAATATTTTATAGGACACTTGGAACGTAGATATATTTTCCAGGTCATTTGAATCATTTAAATATGGTACTTTTGTCTAGTCATATTTGTCAAGTTCCTTCTCAGTTTTTTTTTTTTTTTTTTTTGCCCCAGGGAACGAAGCCATTTAGGAAACTACATTAACTGCATCTTCTCCGTGCTTTTTGACAAAAGTAGATAAATAGAAACCCGCAGAAGCCATTTCCTCTGTGCTGCTTCTCCGTGTTGGACTGCCTCCGCCTTCCATTCTCTCCTTTCACAACCTGTTCTTCCTATGGCCTTTCCTTCCCCAAGCTAACAGCTTCTGTCAGCAGCTTTATTCAGTACAGTATCAAAAGCTTTGCAGAAAACCAGATTAATTGTGCTCACTGCTTCTCTTTGTTTACTCCTTCAGTTCTTGCAGAATTCAAGCAAACGAAGAAAATGCATGTCTGGTTATACATGTATACTCCCTCTTAGATACTTTTTTGGTGCATTTTGCTTTTAAATAGATCATATAATTAAAAGTTATCTGAAAACTAATACATTTCAAATAAGATTAGTGTTTCCAAATACAGCTTCCAAATCTAACATGTATTAAAATGATTTAAACACATATTCTGTGTACCTCAAGTTTCAAAAGAGAAGTTTATGTATGCAAATGCAACAGAAATAATTCAATATTTTCCATTTTCCACAAATACTCTCTGTGAGACAGATATAAACAACCATTTAAAATAATAGTAAATTTTGGGGTTAATTATTATTACTGAAATAACAGAAGTTATGTATTCTGTGAACCTCAAAGCAGACCTTTGAATAGTCTTGTCACTGATATGTGTTAAAAGAATAAAGAATCCTCATTGAAGTCTTATTCTTAAAAATATCAAAATGCCATCCTTCACCATTAATTTCATGCCAAGATTTAACAGCAATAAATATTGTAGACTTTACCACTTCTTTATATAATGGCTTCATATGACAATTTTTTATTATATAAAAATTCCCTCTTATTCAAGATGAATTTGTTTGCTTTGCTTTTCCCAATGTTAAATGTAATTTTTCTGAATAGCACGGATGGTTTCCTCTGTTAAAATACTACAGTGTGAACCTCAAGGCACAGCAGGCAATGCCATCACCCCAGCACCATTAGGCCATTTCTTCTATGCCTGAACCCTCTCACACCATTTTAAAACATGGCTTTCTAATCCTTTTGGTCTTCTTGCTGAGAATTAAAAGGTTAGAAAGTTTTTAAAGTAGCAGTAGAATTCTTATGTCTCAAATTACAAGTTACAAATTACAAAAACCTCCCACTTATCTTTTTTCAAACCATTAGTTAGGTAGAACCACATCAAGGTAAATCTTTCTGGAAACATGCTACAAAACAAACATGTTATTTAATGAGAATTCAGAATACAGCAGGAGAAGTCACAACCTGGAATGAAGCAGAGTGAAAACAGAATTACCCTGGATGGCCTGAAAGGAGTGGGTTTCCAACTGAGACTCCAAGTGTACCAAGTGTCTAATGGGCAATCCATTTACACATCTCTTCCCATATTATTCAAGTGCAAACTGTGCTCCATAAGTATTTTCAGCTTGATTTCTTTACAAAACTTTTGAAAAGAATAAAAATAAATCCCTGGGTGGGATTATGCACAGGACAGAGAGATGCCACTAAGCCATGCCACCAAGCATTTGTGTTTATTAGAAGGGCATTCCTCCTATGAACATCATAGTTTATACAGTCCCAACTAGATTGTAATGTAGACACTTTTGTCAGATGATAATATGTCTGTAAAAAGTCTGCTAGATCTATATTTTATTCACAAAGGCAGTGGTGTGAAATATACACACAAAAGACCCATGTGCAAAAGGGATCATGTGAGCGAAGCAGCAGCCAGGGAGAAGGCATATCCAACACACCTCAGGTGCAGTGGCGGCTTAAGGAGGCATCCCAGGAACACATTAATCAACACATTCAAGGAATGCATTAATCAACACTGCTACAACGGCTGGCATGCCCATTGTTTCACTGTAGCATGCTAAAGAGCACAGAGCAGCAATCTGAATGTGAATTTCCACCATGCTGCAAGAAACAAAACCCTTTTCAGGACTGGCTCCATGCACCATATCCTATCGACTCTTTCAATAGAAATCATTCTCTCCTGTATTCGTGGTAGTTTATGAACTTGCTTTCTGCAACAGTCATCCAGAAACAAAGAATCTTTACAGACCAGCTAAGTTTGACAATAGCTGTAGAAATGCCTTCTGCAGATATGAAAACTTGAATCCGTCCAAGAGATTTTTTTCTTTGCCTTACAAAATGAATGCTGTCATGAAAGGCAAAATAAAAGAAAACAAAGCAAAGCAAAAAAAAAAAATCCAAGCATCTATTTGTGTATGCAGTCAGTTGTGACAGCAACATACTGCATTACCAGCAGGAGCCTGGTCCTGGCCTCCTGCTCCACACTGGGTTTCATTTTCCTCCTGGGTAGTTCCCTAGATAACCCTCCTGTCAGGATTCAACTCCCTCCAAAAGCAGCCAGGGATGAAATGGCCAGATGCTGGAAAGAACAGACATGATAAAATACCCGCAGAACCTAGGCACACATGTCTACCTTTGTATAGAGTACCATGTGGACCTGAACACCTGAGGCCTTCCAGTATTCCTGCTGTGTCTCACTTCCAATTGTCCATACTTGGAGTATCTCACCCATTAGGTTATGTTGCACAATTAAAGTTCAATAAATGATGATTCTGGTGATGAGAATGCTGAATATAAAGATCCTAACTCAATGAATAAGGGATGCCATTTATAACTTTCATTTGGAATAAGCTTCCTCTCAGGGTGAGAATTATTTTAATAGAGGTTGTACTTGCTGGGAACAGGAGCCACAGGGCAGTGCCCCTGCCTTTTGGTGGCACTGTTCTGGTCATTTTGGTGAACCTCAAAATTAAACTCTATGGGTCACGAATCTAGACTTATTTCATCACGAGTTCTGATTCTAATAATCCCAGAAAACAGTTAAGAACTACAAGCCAAAAGTACAGCAAGGAAAAGAAATCAAATCCAGTAAGTATACGCAAGAAGCTATTTGCAAAGGTCACGCATTAGCCCTTTGGTGTATAAATGCTAAGTGCTCTACATTTCATGTACTGGAGTGACTCAGGCAGTTTTTTACTTCCAGTTTCAAACCAGATATTTCTTCCCACTAGACTACAGTGGGAGGAGAGGGCGGAACACATAAAAGTTGCAGGATTCCTTCTACTGACTACTAGCACCAATTATTGCTGCCACAAAAACATAATGCCACTGTTTTCATCATTGTCTCACTATGGCATTATCCTTACCCAGCTATCTCCCAAGAGAAAATGCTGATGTCTTTCTTCAAACACATTTCAACTGCTCTTTCTGAGCCTTCAGAAACAGCTATCAAACTGAGCAGCCCAGAGCGGTGGGAGTGGTGAGAAGGGGGATAAGGTGAGGTGTCCAGAGAAAAATGGCTGTGTCCCATAAGAATAATGAGGACAGGATGCAAGAGGCAGAAATGAGATGCCTAATCAATAAAGGCATCTCAATCATGGATGCGAATAAAACTCAGAGATAAATATCAGGAAATGTGTAATTTAGCCTCCCTACAGAAATGTTGCACATTGGATTTAATATGCTTCCATCTGACCCCAGAACAGAGGGCACTGCTCAGACTTCATGTGGAAATGGAAAGCTGGGCAGTCGCCTGGTTTGAAAGAACAGAATGTTCTTCGCTGCACTGTCATTCAGCTTCCAGGAATGCAGCGTTTCAGTGGTAAGTAGTCATTCTGTGAAAAAGTTCATCACGGTCACAATAGAGGGACTGTCCAAGTATGCTTATGTTTCAAGAGATGTCACTTAGTTGAAATCTGTGCCTTGCCTTCATGCTTGCTATGTCACAGTGAAGAGGGAGGAAGTTAATGTGTATAAGAAAAGATTGTTCTAGTTTTCCAGATGACTACATATTGAATCAAACTTTACTGGTATAAAACAATAAAGAGGTAAGTATTTTTTACTTGGAGTTAGATCCCTGTCTTGGTTTAGGGTCTAGGCGTCCCAGAGTAACTGCTTTATTCATGAGCTTTTTATCTTCAGCTTCATGGGGCAAGTATTCTTTCTATGGGTGCTGTGTCTTCTTGATTTGACTGGTATCAACTAACATGAGATAAAACTTCTCAGCTTTAAAATGATTCTGTAGGACAAAATTTTGATAGCTGTCTTTACTGTTAAATTGTATTAAAAATTGGCCAGGCATGGTGGCTCATGCCTGTAATTCCAGTACTTTGCGAGGCCAAGGCAGGCAGATCACTTGAGGCCAGGAGCTCAAGACCAGACTGGCCAACATGGTGAAACCCTGTCTCTATTAAAAATGCAAAAACTAGCCAGGCATGGTGGTACGCACCTGTAATTCTAGCTACTCAGGAGGCTGAGGGATGAGAATCACTTTAACCCGGGAGGTGGAGGTTGCAGTGAGCAGAGATCACGCCACTGCACTGCAACCTGGGTGACAAGTGAGACTCCATCTCAAGAAAGAAAGAAATTAAATAAATAAATAGTATAAAATCGTATAACTATTAGGATTTTGTAATAAAATACAGTTTCACGTTTACAAATCAACTTAATTATAAGATAAAAGTCTTTTTACTCTTACCAGTTTTCCTATTATCTATTCAGGATGTAACTACCCTTCTCCTAACAACCTGGTATTGTAAAGTCCAAGGGAAAGAACAAATTTCAAGTCATCCACCAAAACAGTCAGTAAATGACTCCAACACTTTGTCAGGTTATTCTTCATACACAGCTTGCCAAATGGGAACATGCTTTAAGGTGCAGCCTGGGCATTCTTCTTCCTCAGGCTCCTTATGGTTACTACCAGCACCAAACTTACACAAATGTGGCCAGCAGAAAACTCATTTTATGAAGTGATTTCAGAGGCATCCTCTCTCCTCACTCTGGTTGATTATCAAAATGCCACCACTAGCACCACTAGCCACCACAAGCACTAACCTTGCATTTTAGCTCAAGGTTTTCAACCCAGGTAGAAGTTAGACTTCCCAGGGAGAGAATGTACACATTAGGGTTAATGGCAAACGTGAGCAGTTTTTATGTGTGACATTGGATAAGGGCAGATAGAGGACACTTCCCAAAGAGAAGGATGTGGGATGGGCCTGAGAGTTTGCAAACCACAGTCCACAATTTTGGCTGCATGCATTTTTCTGAACATCACAGCATGCCAGTGAATGTGGGAAAAACTACTGAAAACTCTAAGTAGCTACGAAAAAAATGTATTTATTCTAATGTCAGAGGCCAAATACTTGAATAGCCTAGGGACATTCTGAGTATAAGTGTGCTTTAGAATTTTGGGAAGTTTCAGTCAGTCTTTGTGAGGCCAGGGAAACAAATTGGGAAGACGCAGTATTTAGTTTTGACAAGATTCAACCATTCACGAAACCAAAAAATGAGACATTTTAGTGGCTCTCATAGGACCTGACAACTAAAAGCTCTCTTAAGCCAATTAACAAAAGGCTAGCCAGAAAGACCAACAAGAAGTGTGTATTGAGAAAAGAAGAATCGAGCCTTTTCACTTGTTGCTCTAGAAGACAGAGATTTTCAATTGAATACCCTTCACACGATGGAAGAAAGAAAAAATAATGCATCCAGCCAGAAAAACTCCCTTAGAACTACCTGAGAGCGGGCTAGGAAGTGGGAGAGCACCTGCTGTTGAGCCGAGCGTTTCCACCTTAAAAGGGCACCAGGTACTTACTCACAGTGGCCGCTGTTTTCCCTGCTCACCAGAAAACACCATTTTTACAAATAAACTCCCGCCCTCAGTGTCTTACTACCTTATAGATATCAGACAATATATTATCTACGAAAGAATTTTCCACACCTTACTGCTGATGCTAGTATTGTATTGGTAAGCCACCATACTTAATACCATTACTAGTCACTCCTAGTTGCTAACAAATGTAATTTGGTATATGTCCCTGTCAGAATGGATGGTACTTACTATCACATTGCTTTACCTTGCAGGTGTTCTTTATGAAATAAGGACACTTGTAGAGGAGAGGGGTACATAAAAACTTTATAAAATAGGTCATTTTGCATCAACAAAGGGAGCTTTCTCTTAAAAGAGCCATTTGTACAAAATTAAGGCTGTTTTGGTGTTGGTCATAATTACCTAACATCAATTTTGCTAGTCTCTAATTTTCACTTTTCAGGGACTGTTCAAGCAGAACAAAATTTGTGCTATTTGATTTACAAAGCAACATTCTTAGTTTCCAGTCTACTAATTTGGGGATTTCTGATGGTATTTTGAAACACTGTAAGAACTAGTCATATGAAGTCAGTTTCAATACAACACAATGGAAGCAAATTCAGCTGAGGCATGAATCATTTCCTTTCAATTACAAAAGGACATCTCAATGGATCAACCTAAGAATTCTCAAGAACAAGAGACAACATGCTCAATGGATTTTACTATCTCAAAATCTTGTATACAATCTTCTTTCCTTAACTAAAATCCATGAGTTTATTTGTTAAATGAAATCAACAAGGTAAAGAACTGAATGTCTGAACAATCGTGCTCTCATAATTCCTTAAAAAAGCTATTATTGGTTGAGATACAGTTCTCTGAACTGTGTTCCAGATTTCCTAGTAAGATTATTTTTTCATCAAGTTCAGTACTATAATAGATGGCCTTTCCGAAGGCATCATAGGCCTAATGGGGTCCATTCTAGAGCTGATAATGCTGAATGGCATAAATAGGAATGACGCGGACAGCGGGGTAGGAAATAAGAAATGGGGAAGGAATTTACAAAGCAGAAATCACATTTCAAAGTAACATTTAAACTTTCAAAGGAGATATTTTTATTCTTTGGACTCCATTGTGAGACAAGAAAAATCATTAATGGATGGTATACCCTCAGGAGACTTTTGATATATGATTGAATCAAAAAGAAAATTATTTTCTCGTAAATGATTCCCTATAATTTTTAATCTTTAGTCCCTTTATAAACATTTTTACCAGCAGTGCTTTTCCTCTGCTCTCTATTTTCTAGGCTTTATGATTCATGATTTAGTTAAACAAAAATCTTATTACTATGAAAGGATGTGAGGGCTGGTTTTCTTCTCTATGTATTTGATCTATCTTCTTTGACACTGGTATGATTAATGTTTTTGCATCTATGTTTCTACTCTCTGTCTTTTATCATACTCTCTGGATTGAAAAGTATTAAATATGGCAATAATATTACATAATCACATTATTTTATATTATAATTCTCATCTTTAACTACGAATTCAAATGTTTTGAGAAGACAAACTCTTACTTTGAAGAAGCTCTTAAGTTGTTCTTCCTTTTAATTCTTTAAACCAAACGTCTTCTTAGCATTGTTCTGTGGGTTAAAAAATGGGGGAAACATTAACAAGACATTGATTGCCATCAATCACAGCAGACTGTCAATATATTAACTCCAACCAGCTCTCTGATGGGAAACACAATTAAAGAGAGAGCCCTGCAAGGAAGACAAATCATGACTAGATTTGCCAAAACATATCTCTGCTGGCTTCAATCAAAAGCGACAGCAGAGAAGTGACCAGAACTCTGGTGGACATCCCATTAAAGGATTCCAGCCTAGAGAGTCACGTCTGATTCCTCTTTTCAGTTTAGAGGAATAAAGGGGCTTTTGTAATGTATCTATACAGTGTGGATAAAATACTTTGCTATGGGCTTATTATTATTATTTAAATTTTTTATTTGGTAGCATAGAAATTTTTTAGGTTATGTTTGAAAGGCCCCAGGTTTTCAACAAGGGTCTTAAAGAGAAGCTGGGAACAACCAAGATTTGAGGAGTGAGTTCCACCTGGGCTGTGACAAAGGCTGAGTGGTGGACAGTTCCCAAGTTCTGCAATCTCCAACTCTCCAACTCTCCTCCTGTCAGCCTCAATGTTTCCTTTGCAAATAGTCCAGCTGAGAATTAGCCAGAGAAAGAGAGGAGGGATGGGGAGTAGAACAATCACAGCTGAGCACATTAAGTTTCATTTTTTAAACAACCAATTCAGTGACACCCAAGGTTTCTAAGGGAAGATTTGTGTCTTTTTGAACTTTGGATTTCTGGAAACAGAAGTCATACTATCAACCTCTGAAAAACCCTTCAGAGAAGAGAAACAAGTGTCAATTCAGGAACTCTGGACTGCACTCAAATATTAGGACAACTATGAATCGCAAAATTATTCTGTTAATAAAAGATGCTTAATAATCTCAGCTGGTTTTGCTTATGTATGTGTTATAAAATATTTCCTGCATTAAGTTGCAAAAAATGTTAATTACATATAAAATCACCCTTAATAGATTTTCATTGCATGTGAAGTAATGATATTTTATCAGGACAAAATATTAATATTGTGGAGGTTTGTGATTTTTCCTTAGAATTGGAACCAATTTTATAGTAATATTGTTTTCACTTTTTTAAAAAACCCCTAGAGTTGTGTAGGAGAGCATCTATAAGAATTTTAAGATATATCTACAATAACAACTCAATTCAGCAAACTTATATTGAGCACTTAATACATATCTGCCAATTCACTGGATAAATCTAAACAAGAAAAAAATAAAATATAAATATTTCATGCTTCCTACCATGAGGGATCTCAGTCCACATGCCGATGGATTCCTAAGTTTTAACAGTTCTCAGCATAATCCAATTCAGGGCAAAGTGCTTTAAAAAGCACAGATATGTAATTTTGCATAACATGGTTCCATGGCATCATGTGGAAAAACTATTTCATCCTTGCTTATATATATTATTGATAGGGCACTGCTACATTTTTAACCACTTTGTGGTGATGTAAACCCTGAAGGCTTTGCAAAGACCACCAAAAGACTGTATTAATTGTATTACCATGTCAGCAATTATGCCAAACATTTCTAGGAAATGACTTTTTGTTACATTCATTATTCTTGTTTTGACAAATGTGTCAGTGGCCTTTCATTACCCCAAAACACATTTAGGTCAAGAGAATAGGGTAATACATCATTGCTAAGGACTATTTTTCCAATAACCAAGTAACAATTTTTTAACCAAAATGCAATCAACTTACCCTATTAAATAAAATCAGTCCTAAGTCAAAAGGTCAAGATAAGATTTGATGTATTTTTAAAGTAGCCTTCAGAAAAGACAGATAACATCCACTTGAAAAATGTAAGAAACCCAAAGCCCACAGTACACATTAACAAACCAATTACAATAATAGTAATTCAATAGCATATAACACTAAAAATTCAAATAATTCTGAAAAGTGAATACTTGGTTTAGCCACTTATGGAAAAATAAAATAATAAACTTCCTGTTTCAGAGTAAATTGCTATGGATTGGGACACATTTTTTGCTGGACTTTTTTGGTGGAGAAAGAGTTGTTTTGTTTTAAAATGAGAATTCATAACATTCAATACAACTGAAAATCTGCTATTACAAGCAGTATTAGGTAAAAAGTATCGGCAGGCAAAAACTTGCAAAATCTCATTTGGCTTACACTTTTCAGTTCAACTCTAAAGATATTAGAGATGTTTACTCTTTGGTTCTTGTGAGGCTGATTTCTAAAAACTGGCCTCCTTAACAATACAGTAAAGGTTAGATTACATTAATATATCAAGCCTTTGACCGCCCCCACCCCCCCGACAACCCAGTCAATTCTGTCCTGTTTACACTCTTCAAAATAAATACAGATGAGAAATAGTTTTCAGAACATCAATTCTGAAAACTTTATATGCAAGAATATATTTATATATCTGCACAAATATGTATTTGTGCAACATGCAAAACTGTTCTGCCTTTTGTCACTATAAAATGACAGTAAATTATAAATTTATATTTAATCTTTGGTCTTAACAGAAATTTGACTAGTAGTAAAATCACACTAAGCCCAAACTCTTTTTTTTCTTAATTTCCTGCCTTTGACATGATCCTTGGACTGAATTTGGGTTCCATTCATATTTAACTGGAGAAAAAAGGATAAAAAAACCACCTTGTTAAAACTGGCATTTATCTTTGGTTTCTCTAGGGTATGCCTGTCATCCAGCCGCTAATTCAGCTTGACAAGGCCAGAAGCCAAAATCATCTTGAAACCCAGTTCTCCCATTAAAGCAGCCTATGAAACAAAATATATTCCAAAAAAAACAGAGAGTATGGTCTGAGATAAACCATGTTCTCCAACTACAGTTCCATCAGATGGCACCCAGAGGGCCCTCCCTCTACCACAACCTAGCTGGCTGGGGTCCTGGGAACACAGGCCCCTGACTTCTGGCCCCAAGTTTAGCACAAAGTTCAGCCTACTCCTGCAAGACTAAACTTGTTGGGACTTGGGACTGACCCCATGTTATACATCTTGTGAAAGTTAGGGTGGTAGCAAGAAGGGATCCATTCGAGCAAGAAACTTGCAGGTGAACCAATGTGAATCATGCTTTACCTTTCAGAGAAATTAACACATTGGTCCTTGAAGACTGAAGACTGATCACTCACAGAAGCATCTGACTGCCTCATGTGACACTATCATTTGCTACCTTGTAGACTGATGCAACAAACATCCAATAGTGAGCAAATTACATTGATAGAGGACATGTTGGATATATACCACCTTACTGTCAGTGCGCTGGAAATCATATTGTCATATACATAAATGTAGCCTTCCATGGTACATAGTTGCTATGGTTTGAATGTGTTTCACAAAGTTCATATGTGGGAAACTTAATCACAAATGCAACAATGTTCAGAGGTAGGATCTTTAAGAGGTGATTAGGTCATGAGGGGCTTTGTCCTCATGCATGGATTCATGTCAATATTGTGGGAGTAGGTTTGTTCTCACAAGCGTGGATTTGTCATAAAAGTGACTTCTGTTCCCCTCTTCCTCTTGCTTTCATGTACACTCTATCTTGCCCTTTCTCATCCTTCTGTCGTCTGCTATGGGATGATGCAGCAAGAAGGCCCTCACCAGATGCAGGCCTCTTAACCTTGGACTTCTCTGCCTCCAGAACCATGAGCCAAATACATTTATTTTCCTTATAAATTACCTAGTCTATAATACTCTGTTGCACAAAACAGACTGAGACATTCGTGCTTGGTATACTTCATGGTTTCATAAAAGTACAAATAGAAACCTAAAAGTTCAGGCCGGGCGCAGTGGCTCATGCCTGTATTCCCAGCACTTTGGGAGGCTGAGGCGGGCAGATCACGAAGTCAGGAGATCAAGACCATCCTGGCTAACATGGTGAAACCCTGTCTCCACTAAAAAAAAAAAAAAAAAAAAAAAAAATTAGCTGGGTGTAGCGGCGGGCATCTGTAGTCCCAGCTACTCAGGAGGTTGAGGCAGAACAATGGTGTGAACCCAGGAGGCGGAGCTTGCAGTGAGCCAAGATCACACCACTGCACTCCAGCCTGGGCAACGGAGCAAGACTCCATCTCAAAAAAAAAGAAAAAAGAAACCTAGAAGTTCAGTGTGCAGTCATGGCTAGCTGTCTAACAAAGAGTCATGCCCTCTCTCTGTCATGTCAGGTGGCTGTGGAGATGAAGTTCCTGTCCATGGTCTATATTTCCAGCTCTCCTTGTGTCTAGGTGTGACTGTAAGGTGTAAGAGAGCTAATATGTGTCACTTCTTTGTTCAGATGTTTAAAAAGAAAGTGTGTCTTTTCCACCCCTCCTATCTCTCCATTTCTGGCTGTATGTCAATGCCAGTGTAACCTGAGAAGTTGCATAGCATGGCCTTTGTCAGCCTGGGTGAAGAGTAGAGATCCTTCCCTCCAATTCATGGTCTGCATCACTAACAGTGAACTGTTACATGAGCTGAGAGGGAACTCTAATTGTGTGATGTTTCTAGTTTGGGGGTTTGTTAGAATAGCTAGCTCTGTCCTATCTAATAGTCAGCACATTGTGAACATAATAGAAACCTTAAATGAAATCTTGTCCTCACTGGTCCTTTTTCTATGTCTATAATCTAGGAAGAAGATTTAATTTTAAAATATAAGTGTATTCAGAGCAGTAGAGCAAAATTGATTAGAGGGTATTAAATAACTCCTTAGTAGAAACAGCTACAGTAACAGTGTTGACTTCACCTAGGGAAGAAAAAGCTTAAAGGAGTCTAGTTAAACTGTCAATGAATATATGAAGGTTCTAAAAATTTTATATGGCAGATAGTGAGAAACTATTTTTCAAGTTTACTGAACATAAAACAAATACAGAAGGCTCTGTGTGATGGCTATAAACTAACACCATATCTAAGAAAACGGGAAGACTGAGACTGGGTATGGTGGCTCATGTCTGTAATCCTAGCACTTTGGGAGGCTGAGGCAGGTGCATCACTTGAGGTCAGGAGTTCAAGACCAGCCTGGCCAACATGGCGAAAGCCCGTCTCCACTACAAAACAAAAATTAGCTGGACGTGGTGGCGGGCACCTGTAATCCCAGCTCCTAGGGAGGCTGAGGCAGGAGAATCACCTGAACCCAGGAGGCAGAGGTTGCAGTGAGTTGAGATGGCGCCATTGCACTCTAGCCTGAGTGACAGAGGGAGACTCAGTCTCAAAAAAAAAAAAAAAAAAAAAAAAGGAAAAGGAAAGGGGGAAGATTGAAAATAGAGTGTTTGCGAGAATCTGATTCTGCAGATTTAGGAGGGACCTGGAAATTCACCTTTCCTTTTTTTTTTTTTTTTTTTTTTTTGTAATGGAGTCTCACTCTGTCGCCCAGGCTGGAGTGCAGTGGTGTGATCTCGGTTCACTGCAAGCTCTGCCTCCAGGGTTCATGCCATTCTCCTGCCTCAGCCTCCCGAGTAGCTGGGACTATAGGCGCCGGCCACCATGCCCAGCTAATTTTTTGTATTTTCAGTAGAGACAGGGTTTCACTGTGTTAGCCAGGATGGTCTCAATCTCCTGAGCTTGTGATGTGCCTGCTTCGGCCTCCCAAAGTGTTGGGATTATAGGTGTGAGCTCCCGCGCCTGGCCAGAAGTTTACTTTTCCAATAGGCAGACCCAGGGGGTTCTGGTGCATGTGGTCCCAGGCCACACAATAATCAACATGGCGAAATAATGTCTCTAGGATAATGACGGTTAAACAATGAAATATACAACATTGTGAGGCTGTTAGACTCCCTTTCTCAAAGTAATATTAGGAATGTTCCACAGGGTGGAAAACACACTGTCAACAAACACAAAAGAGCACTTGGAATCTAGGTAAGTAACACAGGATTCCAATCCTTGAGCAGCTCAGAGTCTCGGGAGAGTGACTGTGAGTCTGTGTGTGTATGTGTGCATACGTGTGTGTAGAGAAGGTGGTGATAAGAAGGAGGAAACAAAGATGACCCCTGGTTCTGAATAGAGAAAAGGAGGTTTCATTCATGGGTGAGCAGACGTACTTCAGCGTGGCCCTGGGAATCCCGGTCTCCCCTAGGCTTCCTAGCCCTGGAACAGCCTCCAGATGATGTTGCCAACCACCAAGCTATAGAATGAAATAAAGGAAGTCAAGGCACCCAACCCTATTCAGGAAGCAAAAGCAGTTCATGTTTATATATTTTACAAATCAGACTTCTATGTCAAGTGGGAAGAAAGATTCTAAGGCAAATAAAAAATGTTCTATAAATCTACAACTACATGAAGAGTCATTGTTTAATCAGTATTGAGGTTCAATCTGGGATGATGAAAACATTTTCTAAGATGGATATGATAATGGTCACACAACAATATAAATGTACTTAATGCTACTGACCGGTACACTTAAAAATTGTCAAAATCTCAAATTTTGTGCTATGTATATTTTACCACAATAAAAAAGGAAAACATGGCTATAAACTTCCTTCCAACTCTGTAAGTTAATAGACACGATATTTGTCGGAAAAAAATTCAACTTATACCCTAAATTCCTCCATTAATACTTTCTGTGTCCTTGAAAAGTTAGGAAAACATTAATTTATTCAACAAATATTTAGTGACCAACTACTATGGCTCAGGCACTGTTCTGGGCACTGAGGATGCAGTAATAAACAGAATAGAAAAAATCCCTGCCCTCATAGAGCATTTATTTATCACCTCATTATGTGAAACATTTATTAACCACCTATGATTTACCAAGTTCTATGCTGAGCATCAGAAATACAATGGTTATAAAGAAGTGAAAGCCTTAGAAAACCAGTCTCTTCTTGGCCTCATGAAGCTTATGGTCAATGGCAGAAGATAGATGTTGAACAAATAATCACAGAAATGGATCAAAAATACCAATTTTGAAAAGTTGTTAAGGCAGGGGTGTGTGGTGCTCCTAGAGTGTGTGGTGATGGGAACTGGCTTTGTCAAGGTCAGACTTTTCTAAGGAAATGACGACTGAGAGTTGGGGAAGGAATGATGTGTTACAGTTTTGATACCAATGCACAATTTAACTGGGCACAAAAAGAGAAGAAGAAAAGCAGGGGATAAGAGGGACAGGTCTGATGAGGCTGACAAAACAGACAGAGGCCTGGCTATTTGGAGCCCTGTAGTTCTTTCAGCCTTTATCCTAAGGGCAATGGGAAGCCACTGATGTATTTTAAGAAGGCTGAGTGAGGGTGGAAGAGGAATGATTTGATCACAAATAATACTTATTTTGCTGCTCTGACAATTTAAAAACTACCAACTGAAAATGAAGGCAAGAACCACAAGTGAATTCCTACACAGTTATAAAAAAACACTTTTGATAGTGTTTAATATACCAAAGATTTATCATAAGATAAAAAATTATTAACAGCACTCCAATTTTTAATTATTTGGTATTGATCAAACATAGTCTCTTGGGCCAGGAACAGTAACTCATGCCTATAATCTGAGCACCGTGGGAGGCTAAGGCAAGGAGGATAGCTTGGGTCCAGGAGTTCAAGACCAGCCTGGGCAACACAGGGAGACCCTGTCTCTATGAAAAATAAAAATAAAAATAAATTACCTGGGCACGGTGGCATGCACCTGTGGTCCCAGCTACTTGGGAAGCTGAGGCAAGGATTGCCTGAGCCTGGCAGGTCGAGGCAGCAGTGAGCCACTGTACTCCAGCCCGGAGGGCAGAGCTAGACAAAACAAAACAAAACAAAATGGTCTCTTAAGGTACTATTATATAATCTACTAATGAAGCCGAGATCACGCCACTACACTCCAGCCTGGGTGACAAAGCAAGACTGTCAAAAAAAAAAGGAGTGACTATTTTAAAAAACAAAACAACAGTGAAACTATTTGATTAAATAAATTATATTAAACTTCATAAAATATGATTATTTAGGCATGTTTCATTGACACATAAAGTGACAAAGGAAACTTAACTAATTGTTGTACAAATTTGATTAGTATCTAAGAACTTGAACAAAGAATCAAACACACATACAACATTTCTTCCCTTAAAATATGATTATCAATGTAATATATACTGTTGTATGGGACAAAAAATTCAGACCAGCATAATACTGTGTGCTAAGAGAAAATATATATGGTAATAAGAAAAACCCTATGCTTTGTATACAATCAGGTTGCTCACTATGTTAATTTACGCAGGCATAAATGCTCAATAAGTAGATAACAGACATTTCTGTGCATTTCATATTCTGGATAAAAACAAGGATAGGAAACATCAAACTTTTAATTGCATAGTGAGCTAATCTGTCCCCTGAACAACACAGTACAACTCTAGACAGAAAAGTTGTATAGGTCTGGCTCATATAATTTGCATAATTCATCTTTTAACCACATTGTCATTTATACAATTAAGATCTATCAATTCATTTTTCTGCTTACACTACATTAAGAATTCAATGTATTTAGCCAGAGACCATTCCCAAGGATGCTTTAGCCATGTTTTATTATAACCTACTGTGTTATAACCTACTAGTTTGTTTCCGTTGCTTTAAGGTAATACCTGAGATTGTTTATAAAGAAAAGAGGTTTATTTTTGGCTCATGGTCTGTAGGCTGTACAGGAAGCTTACAATCATGGCACAAGAAGGGGAACCAGTGTGTCACCTTGCGAGAGAGTGAGTAAGAGGGAGTACGGTAGGTCTCAGACTCTTTTAAACAATCAGATCTCACAGTAATTCATTACCACAAAGAGGGCACCAAGCCATTTATGAGAGATCCACCCCCATGAGCGAAACATCTCCCACTGGGCCCCACCTCCAACATTGCGGATCACATTTCAAAATAAGATTTAGAGGGGGCAAAACATAAAAACCATACCACCTACCAAAGGCCCCTTGTTTTTATAGGTCCTGGGAACTAAGACCTACTTGCAAAGAGGCCTCTACGACCATCACTTTTTGAGATTGAGGCTCACAAAGATCTTAAAGTTTAATCTGATTTGATTTAAGACCTAGTAATTTTATTGCTCTATCCATTTACACTTTGGTCTGACCAATTTTAACATAATTGCATACAAAATCTTTCAAAAGTTTCATGTGTGAAATTCTTCTTTCAAACTTTTATATGCCCAATTAAATTGGCCGTTGGTATAAAAACTGTAGCTCATATTCTAGCAGGTGTTAAAAATAATAAACCAGATGTAAAGACAGGCATAAAAATATAGTAAAGCAGATTCAGGAACAGTGAAGGAGAATGAATGCATTTCCTTAAAAGGAAGGCAAGGAAGACTTTTTTAAAAAATTAGAATTATAACTTGGCTGTGCATCTTTTTTTGTTGCTGTTGGCAGTAAATAAATCTCATTATAAAGATGAAATGAGAAGAAGTTTTGAAAAACTTTCAAACAGTTGGATAAAGACTAGACATTTTGTTTTTTTTCAAAGCTGGCAAGTCATTTTTGGTTCAACATTCTTTTTAGATGTTCTAGTTTTCTAGTCTTCCCTTGATACAGACATGAACTTACAAGTAGTCCCCTCACTTTTATATTTCCTCACAACTTCCTGAATATTTGACAGGCTCATTGAACTGAATTTGAAGTCTTTTCATAGCACTGTTCTGGAAAGTAAAAGGAATGAACCACAACAGAAACAAAATAAAGTGGTTTCCAAATATGACTCTGATGTAGCTTCTGTAATGTTTATCCCACGTTCCCTATTGGTTAGAACTTGGGACCTCCTAATGAAGACTTTGTCTCTAGTTCTTAGCTGTCTGCAAACACTGATTTTGTTTTAGTTACACTGATTTTTTGAACCAAATGGAACTTTTTGAGCATAAAAAAGCAAGGGAATTCTAAAAGGATTTAAATTATGGCTCCCAATCACACCTAAGCCTGCATTATAGATATCTTGGTACCGTCAGCTGAGGAGAGTGGCCTAATGTTGATCAACATCAAAATGGCGTTGGGAGTCTCCGACCACTCAGTTCTCTAAATCAGTCTCCCATTTTAAGGTTATGAAACACTGATCTTAAAAGAAATCTGGAATATTATCAGTTGCAGGTTGCTAACTATAGTTAAGTTCAAATATAAAGCTGCCCATTTAAAGAAGTCATCTTTAATGTAACATAGCCTGTCTTAAACAAACCATTATTATAAATAAAGCAATCAAATTATGAATTAAATAGCTTACCAAGTGACATTAAGCAAATTACTTCCTCTCTGTGTACAAAATGGGGTTAATAATCCTGACCTATTTCTCAAGGTCTCTGGGGACAATTCATTTAGGAATTGCCTAAGTGCTGTATAAATGTTACTGGTGTTATGAGAGCTTGGTTTTATTGTCATTGGAAGGCCTACCATAATAAGGAATTCAGGGGTTTTAGTCAGAGGTGAATTAACAAAGCAAGGTCTATGCTAATACAAGCGCCCTCTGACCTTGGATCACTGAGCTTGAAAAATTGCACAGATCAGAATATGAATGAAGTTTGCATTTTCAGAGACACTGTTTTTGGTAATGTATTTCCTATTCAATTCCTCTGCTTTGAAAATCGTTACTTTGGAAGCAAAGCAACCAATTTCTATTTCCACCATTCCATTTCCACATTTTTTCATTATTCTCCATTGCAATTCCCAGCATCATTTGCATTTAAGCATGACATTGAAGGCATCCAAAGCCTATCCTTCGGAATCAGCTATCCAGTACACCCAGGAAACATGCCTATAAGTGGATGTGGGCTGTGTATTCACCAAATCTCTTTCATTTTAAGAATTTTATCTTTATTGTGTAATCCCCAGACTTTTATTACTCATAGAGAAAGCAAATTCTTTTTCCCACTTAAATTTGCACAAGTTATTAACTTATTTGGCAAATAGTTTCTGAGTACTTAGTATGTACCAGGCACTGTCCTAGGTGCTGGAGATAGCAGTAAATAATACAGGCAGAAATCTCTGCACTCAATAGCTTACATTCTAGTGGGTGAAGATAAATAGTAATTAAAATAAGTAAACAAATATTGTGTTTTAGGTTGCAAAAAATAAAGTATGGTGAGAAAATAGAGTGCGAAGATAAAGAGGGGCTGCAATTTTAAGTACAATGGTCAGGGAAAAACCTTCTTGGAAGGTATAATTCGAAAGAGATTTGAGGGCTGTGAATGTGAGAGCCACTGGGAAAGGGCTTTGCAGGCAAGGTGAAAGTTCTGGGCAAATCCAAAGGCCCTGAGGTTGGAATCTCTTTGCCTGTCTTAGAACAGCAAGGCGGCCAGGTGGCTGAGAGGAGCAGCAAGCAGGAGAACAGTGGGAGATGAAGTAAGAGATGGAAAGGGGCACCACATGATCTAGGGCAAGACCTCTGGCTTCCACTGAGTGAAATGGGAAGCCCTGGAGGAGTCCTGAGCAGGGGAGTGACATGACCTGACTTTCGTTTTGAAGGGTGGAATAGGCTGTGTTGAGAATAGGCTTAAGGGGAGTGAGATTGAGACAGGAAGACCACATAAAAGGCTCTTACAATAGTCCAGAGCAGAGGTTAGTGGCATGATCCTGTGGGGTGCCACATGGGTAAAGTTTCACAGCTTTCAATTATTAAACACACCCTTCTTCTCTAACTGTGGTTTCTTACTTGAGTTACTTCATTCCCTAACAAACTTCTTTCCTTTAAAGCCTTTCCTTCCCGATTCCTCCATCAATAATAATGCTTGTCTTCACATCAGATAATTTTTAAAAGGGTTCAAACAGGCCAAATTTGGGTGTAGTCAAATCAGCAAGTAAACTATGCTCCAAAACCACAAATGACTGGACAGGATTCTGTCGAAGTTCTCTGTAAAAACACCTGCTCTTCTTCAACAGGCTCTGCATCACAGAATGGATGAAGGCCACGTGGAAGCCTCCATGTCCAGTCGGGGGCTGGGTGGTGAGGAGGAGCAGGATTAGGTTTAGAAGAATGGGATGAGGCCAACAGCTTCCACTTTCAATAACATCTACAAATCTGTATTTCAAGTTAATTAATTCCCAATAGCAGTGCACAAAACCATTTTTGAAACAAATTATCAACCTGCTTTCATATGCTCTTATGTCCACATTAACCAAAGAAATGCTCACTGACTTTTAACTCCTGTTTGTGTAATATTTGGCACTGTCTTTTTTTTTTAGCTTTAGCTGTGGCTGGTGTAATCAGACACCATGTACCAGGCAAACCTAACCCTTGAGGCCCTGATTACTTGAAAATAGTAGGAATGGACCCTCCCTCCACCAAATAGAAAGGAGGTGGCTGCATTCAAGCATTATTCCTTGTTCTCTAGAAAGGTGGTGGCAAGGGCTACTACTCAAAGGGAAGATTCTGGAAATGGCTCTTGTGGGAAAATAAGGAAAATACATTAGTCTTTTCAACTAACCTAGAAAAAAAAATTCTTGGCAACTTCAGAACCAATGGAGAAGAGAAAATGTGTAAGCAGAAAGTTCTCGGATTACCATGGCATCTTCTCTAGGTAGGTGGAAGTACTCTCACTCATGACCTGGGTCATCTTATTTGCAGAATAATTAAGAATGAGAACTTTCATTCTGTCAATGAAGTGGTATATAACTCTAATTAAGGGATTATTACTTTAAATGAATTACCTCTCTTTCCTTCATCTTGGGCAACTCATTAGGGAAAAACCTACCTTTTGACATTTAGAAAAGATTTTTTTTCTTCCTGGATCTTGGAGTTCCAATCTGTTGCTTCAGTTGTTCCCAGTATCTACATTGCTTTCCCCCTCATCTTCAGGGCTTTTCTTGTATGTCATCTCTATGGAGACTTCTTTGGCTGCCTTGTCCAAAAAGGTAACCTATATTAGATGCCCCACCTCCATTCTCTGCTTTATTTTTCACCTTAACACTTATCACGATCTAACTTACTACATGTCTTATTGATTCACCTTTTTTTTTTAATCTCATGTGCCAGAATGTAGGATTTATGAGAGCAGGAATTTTTGTCTGTTTTGTTCATGCTATATCCCCAGTGCCTAGAACAACGCCTAAAACAGAGCATCAGTAAATATTAGTTGAATTAGTGAATTAATTCCACAGAGTGATCAGATAATAGTGTTGGCTTGAAATTCTATATTTTAAAAATCAATTTTGGCCACTAGATGCATAGAACGTATCTCTGGTAAGATATACAAAAGATGAGTAAGAGCATTTACCTTGGGGAAAGGAATCTGAGGGGGAGATATTTACCTACAATTTTATAGCTTTATGTACTAGTCGATCTTTAAATCTTTAGAATATTTTATCCTCACTCAGAATGGTGTATCCGAGTGCTGAGTATCTGATTATTTTTAATTCTTTTTGTAATCTTCAACAGAAAAACTAATAAATGTTAATTTAAAAATAAGCACATGTATGTGTAAAAATCTACACATACACATATGTTGTATTCAATAAGACAAAGTTAATATAAAAAGATACATCTAATTCTATGTTTTGATTCAAAAAATCATATGTAACAGATGAACAGAACTGGTTTGTGTGGTATACTGGTACCAAAGACAACTGATGTGAATAAGAACTTCCCACTTATGAAGAGATTTTGAATACTGAGGAAAGAACCAAGTAAAAGAGTATTCTTACAACCTTATTTATATCAATGGCATGGCAGTAAGTATTTCAACTGGGGCAAGGGCTTGAAAAGCATTCCAATTTTCACTTGAATTTCAGGGTAAGGCTAAGTATTACACAGTATAGTATCTCTAGCAAGATTTCCTGAGAAAAATGGAAAGAAACCATGAAAATCAGAGTATAATCAGGAAAGTCAGAGAACTGGGTTAACAAAGTAGTAGAATTAAACTAAAAAGCATAGTCCTTTGAAGAGCAAGAAAATTCAGAATGAAAAGAAGGAAGATGTGGCAAGTGAATATAACTCAACAGCAGAAACATATTGCTCTCAATATTGTGTAAGTAAACATGAGACCTAGGCCATATATATTATAAAGGGAAGGTTTACAGATTTGATTCTTTATTTTCTGGCCATGAACTGTAGATATTAAGTTTGGGGAAAGTGCCCTAGATTCCTATTTATAATTCACAGTGGCCTGTGGTGATGATGCATAGCAAATTTCTCAAAGAGACCAGGGACAAGAGAAAGCAGCCCTGAGGGATAAAAACCTTTTTCAAGGAGAGAAAAGAGGCAATCATGAAACCCATGTATCATGCTGCCCTTATCCTTCACTTCTTTAAACAACACTTGGTTATTTTGGTATCTTTCTCCCTTCTCCCTCACTCTCTTGATTATTTCACTTTCCAACCAAACGGTCTTTGATTTTATTTTTAATCTACCTAACACCAGCTGTTGCCAGAGCCTTCCTATTAAGAGGCTTAGTCCAAACAGTCTGATCTTTAAAGCAAACATCCAGCACATGGAGCCAACACAGCATTTTGGAAAGGACACTGGTCCGAATGCCTGGGTGGGAATTCAGCTCTCCCTATTCCTAGCTGGGTAGCTTGAGGCATGCTGCTCAGTCTAGTCTCTCTAAATCTCACTTATCTTTAAAATGTGGCTAATAAGACCTGCTCTCTTTGCAGAGGATGGTTAAGAGGATCAAACTGAATAGTGCAAACTATAAAGCACTATATACAAACATAAGTTATTTTTCTGATGACTTTCATCAGATTTTGTTATTGTTCATCAAAAATCTGAACAGAAATAGAAAAACTGCCCTAGGAAAACGGCAGAGTGTATTTAACGCACTTGCTTCATGTCCAGCTGTAATAAAAGTCAGATAATGAGTATTTTCAGGGGTGTTTCTAAAGATGCAAAACTTTGGTTTCAAGATATTAGCTTGAAACCAAATTGCATTAGGTATAATCACACCATGTTTCATTTCATGAGGTTCAAAGAACTGAGAAGCATGGAATATAATCTTACAGATGGTCTTTGAAGATGTTTCAAGAGCTAAAGCTAACACATCCAATTATGATATTTTTTAAAAATGTGTCCTTCATCCAGCTTCTCTCATCCTCTTGACCACTGAACTCTCTGGAATACAGGAGAATCAATACAAAAAACCTAAGGGAAACTCTCAAGTTAGTGCCGAGGGAATGACAGTAGATTCTGCTTTTAATCAAAAAGACAGATGAGTAAAATTTATGCTATACTTTGCACACAAAAAGTATTATACTATCCTCAAAAACATGAGGCATGCAGAAAATAAGGGAGAATAAGGCCTAACTAGAAAATTGTCTTAAGGTAATATGAAAATGGTCTGTGAGACTATTAAAAACAAATATCCACAGAAAGAATGACAAAAGCATTAAAATTACATCTTAACACACCCTGTGGATGTACCCTGATGACAAACAAACATATCAGCACTTAATTTTTCTTTACAATATGTTCACATTTTGCTACTAAAAATATTCAAACCATATCTGTCAGTTGCCCCACGACAGTTCCTCTTTTAAGTGTTAAACAAGCTACGTGAAACAAACTCCACTAACCAATAGCACACAAAATAAAACCAAACCAATGAACAGAGAATATCAAGCTTTGGATAAGCTGTTATAGATGGAATGCAGTTCTAATTTGGGCTTCGGTTTTAAACAAATCATTAAAACGATACCTGAGAGGAGGAACAAAAATCAACCAGTCCCTGGACTGTCAAACATTACTTTCCATAAAGTACATAAACAAGCACAGATATTACCTTACAAATGAAGTTATCTTACTGCTTTCCATTTCCTTCCAGTAGCAAAGGGAAATTTTAAACAAAGTGCCCATCCCAGCACATTTCTGCAGATAAAAGCACTGGCAATTGAACCCTGCTGTGGCTGGCCCATGTGCAGTAAAATGTTAAAGTCCTGCTCCTGACAGCCAATCCAAAGCTGCTCAGACCTCCCAGGCCTCCCAGGGTGATCAGCCTGGCTTTGTGGCAATACAATGGAGGTTAAACATTTCTTCGTATCCATTTAGAAGCAAGAAAAATCTGTTTGGTTGCTCAAAATGATTTAGCAAAACACACAATAGGTTATGATTTGGTAATCCTGTTTCAAGAAAGTAAGTGCCATATTTTCACCTATGAGGGGGAGATTGTAAAGCTGTTACATAGTTTCTTCTTTCTTTTGAAATCTTGTACTAACTCAAAATAACACTTTAGAATGGCCATCTGGGTTTTTATTCCTTTTGACAAGACACAATAACTGCTGAGACTGGCTTCTTTATTTCAGCCTCAGAACCTACATCACATAGATGGTAGAACTTGCTGTCCAATGACTCACAACAGTCATTTCTGAGTTTTCTTTCATGGAAGCCTAGAAACTCTATTTGATTCAGTTAATTTAAGATCTCAGTAAAAATAAATATTATAACTATTTTTCTTACTTTCTTTCCCCCTACCTATTTATTTCTGAATTTCATTCCTCTCTCAGGCTTCTCTAGTACCCACAGTCATGAGTATTCACCCATCCAAGCTGCAAGAATTTTAACATGTTGCTTATTATTCTTCTTCTAAGCCAGATGCTGTTGGTACCTAAGTACACAAATAAATAATGAATAGTGAGCTGGTATTTTCATTAGAGTGCATAATACATTAGGATTATATTTCATGATAAGAAGACCTTTAAAAAGTAATAGAAGGTATTTCTAAAATGTATTATGTCCAGTAGGACCTCATTGCTGAGGCCGCCACAAATCCTTAACCATTTATTTTGCTTAAACTTCTAAGGATTGCTTTTCAAGCTTTCAGGTTCTCTGGAAAAACTTCAAGAGAAGCAGGTTTATAAGTCATTCACCAGCTATGATTCAAGTTTTGAAAGTTTCCATTTACTGTATTTTCAATTATGGTTATTCACTTCCAAACCTGAAAAACTGTTCTGCATTTATTACAGTGACTGTTACATGAACAATGGGTGAATATATTTCTTTGAAGCTCTTTTCAGCATTTCTTAAAGACCTGCTTAGAATAATGTCCTTCTTCACAAAAGCACAATCAACATGTAACCTAATCTCCTTCAAAGCATATTGTCAGAGAGATCAACAATGACTGTAATCACATGACCTCTGAAACCCAACCAAGTAGAGACATCAGAGAATCTTGACTGGCTCCTATCTCTGCACATCCATTTCTCTGCTTAATATGTCCCAATGAGCTTTGACTTATGCTAATAAAAACTTGAAAAGTGGAAATCATTTTCTGATTTATTTTCATTCTTTCAAAAGATAAAAGAAGTAGGGAGGAAAGCCTTTAAACTTATCTCCTCTTGATTATATATCTACTGCTATGTATATGTGTTACTAGTGGTACCAGCTGATAGAAAACAGAAAATAATCAGCTGCCTAGTCATTGATACAACACACAGGACTGATTACAGAAACCAGGTTAGACACTATGATTTATATGTTACTCCTTTTGGTATTTTCCAATCATTTCTTTCAAGTGCATTTATAAAATTTAAATATGCATTTCCATTGGAAAGAAGAATTTGCCCATGTTTTCCTATTAATATGTTAACATAACCTTTTCTTTTCCTAGTTAGCTATTCCCACAGGTATAAAAAAGGCTCACACACCAACTTGAAAAAAGGTTGCATTTTCAAGAACAGTGGAAGGACTACTTAAAATGGTGCTTTAAACTGTGATTGTGCTCTGAACAGTAAGGGCTCAATGGAGGAGAGACGAGTCTTGATTAAGCAGCTTGGCTGACCGAGCCTAATCAGAATTATTTCAGCACACTACTTCACTACAGCCCCAGACCCATTAAACACGAAATGTTTCTGCAGGCCCATTTCTCACTCTGGCTCCCACTGTGCCTGTTACTTTGCGGCAGTAGTTACTCACTGGGCTACTAAAATAATTTTTGGTAAATAGAGGTACTGGGTTTAACAGGCTCCTCACAATCTATCATTGAATCTGTCATTTTATGACAAGAATGGGTACTGTCCCACCAAAACAGGACTGCTGGGATGGCCATGCAGAAGGGGGCCCTTTGAACTAATTCTTTGTCTTGACCTGACAGTGATTACTCCTTTCTCAAAAGCAGCTCTGTCTTCCAAAATGTAATTTGGTGTATCTCATTTTAAGCTCATCAGGTTATTATATTTTATCATCTGGTTTAACACACTCTGAAAGAGGTAGTTCCATTTTGGGGGCCAGGGGAGGCGATTCGTGGCACCAAAATGTACACGCAGCTTTCTGTTTCCCTCAATCTCTCAGATTGTCCAGACTATCCATTACAGGAACATAACTAATTTTCTACATAATATAACTTAGTATCCATTTTAAGCACACAAAAATATTAGATGTACTTTTTTACAGAAATATTTTTTCATTTAAACGTAAATATATATATATCAAAATTTTGATTAAAGTAGATACAGGCTGGGCATAATGGCTCGTGCCTACAATCCCAATACTTTGGGAGGCTGAGACAGAAAGATTGCTTGAGCCCAGGCGTCCAAGACCAGCCTGGGCAACATAGTGAGACCTTGTCTCTACATAAAAAAGAAAATTAGCTGGGTGTAGTGGTGCACACCTGTAATAGTCCCAGTTACTTGGGATGCTGAGGTAGGAGGATCCCTTGAGCTCAAAAGGTCAAGGCTGCAGTGAACTGTGACTGCACCACTGTACTCCATCCTGGGCAACAGAGTGAGACCCTGTCTCTAAACTTAAAAAAAAAATAGATATAATCAGAAATTTTCAGCTTTTAATAAAGTACTTACTATGCAAATGTTATAGTTCTAAACACCATAATGCATGTGTGGTATATTTGCCCTTGTGCCTCAGTTTCCTTATATGTAAAATCAGGATAATATAGTACCTTCTTCGGAAGGCTATTATGAGGATTAAATGAATTAATATTCATAAATTACTTACATCAGTGCCTGGCATATAGCAGATGCTATGTATTTCTTTTAAATAAATAGAAATAAAACAGACAACATCTATGAATGAAAAGATGAGTAGAAGATTCTTTCAGGACTTCATCCAGAATGCAAGAGTTCTACTTGGAGCTACTCATTTACCTTCATGATCTTTATTTTTGACATTATTTAGCAGGCCTTTATAATGGCCTAAGTTCACATTCATTGCCAGTTTTTTTCTGCAATGTCTTTATAGGTTCTCCTAGCACAGAAATGATGGATGCTTTTCTTTTAAAATTCTTCTACATGAAGTAAAAAGAATATCAATTAGCTGGCTGAACATGACGTAAAGTTTTTGTTAAAGTAGCCCATAAACTAGGTGGGAAAAGTGAATTAACCAAGTGTTTCTTTCCTCTCTCCTGAAATGCTATGCTATACCAAGAAGCTCACCAGGCATCAAAGAGTGTGTTTCTCAACACTGCAGATCTGCATAGAGACAAGTTAAGTGTCACATCATTTGATGAAAGTGTCACAGGAGTCATCTGTTTCTGTAAATACTGTACAGAGACCCAGGAACCCCACAGACAATCTGATGGCACAGCAGACTGACATCCTATTGCTTTTTCATAATTTACTGATAGGCAAAATGCCAAAGTTCTAGAAAGGCATCATGATGCTTAGTTAAGGGGAATGACTGAAAAAATGTTCTTGATGCAAACTGGTATATTTTTCAATATTTCAAGAGAATAGTAGAGAGTGGGTTACTTTCTGAATCTGGGCACTATCAAAACACCAAGACTGAAATTTGCTTTTTTGTGAAGACAGTCATCTAACATTCATTAATTCTCGGCTCACTCCTTCTCTTCCTTTCAATCACCATCTCCTTACCACTCATGTCCCTCCTTGTTTAGAATACATATGGGTTTTCCAAAACACTGCTTTTACAAAAGAACTGTGGTATTGTGACAACTAAGAATGATTCCTTAAAAAAAGAATCCCTGTGAATGAAAGTAGTCAAACACTGGATGCCTTTAACAAGAATACTAAAACTAACCAGAATTTATCATACACTATATATTTACAACACTTTATATAGAGCTTCTTTATGGCTACTAATGTACATATCAAGACAATGTAGACATGGGTTGTGTCAATACAACACACATCTTATTCAAAACATGTCTAATTGCATTGCTTTTAAAGTCATCTTAGTGAGAATTATCTTTGTATACATGAAAATGTATCAGACAATTCAAAGAACAGAATAGACAATGTTATCATAACTGAAATTTGGAAGGATGTAACAAGAGATAGAAATAAAAAGAGAAAAAAAGGAGGTTGTAAAACATAAAAGGATCAAATCTATGCAATTGCTGTTTTGTAGATCAAAAAAGGTCAAATATCAGCAATTTTATATGATTCAACCTAACTACTTCCCTGGGACTGCCGAGCTCAAGTAATGTCCAAATCACTTAACAGAAATACAACCAGTGTTCCCAGAGCAAATAATTTCCATTTATATCACTAGTTGTAAAACAAGGCTTACTACCATTTTCTGGAAGTTTCCGTTGCTATAGCAATAATCTCCGAAACAACCACACATTACTGAAGTGTGTTCAAGTACTGAGGTAATTTTTCCTACCTCTTTCTCATCATATATTTAAACACACACGCACACACATGCGCGCCCTTTCTGGAATATTCTCTCCAGAATATCTCTATATAAGAATATACTACATGTAAGTTTATTTTTTAAATAACTTCACTGCTGACATCTAGCACCATATTTGAATAATGCAGAAGGAATTCATTTGTAAAAATAAAATAGAAGAAGGCTTGATAATTCTATTTTAACAAAACTCACCAAAATCACCCTAGCTGGAAGAGATCTTTTTAATCAGATATTTTCAAATATTTTCTAAACTGTAAAGTCTATCACGTGTTCCTAGAAAAAAATTTAACGAATTATCTTTTATTACAGTTGTTAACAATGATGTTTTGGGGACATGTTAAAAACCAGGCACTCTGATATATTTTTTAATAGTCTGAGCACTAGGTTAGAATCTGTTAAAAGATGTGGAACCCTAACCCAAAAAATTCAGAAACCCCTAAACACCTATTGTTCATACAATAGAAAGTTCAACAACCCAGGTTAAGAGTTCCTAAAAGATCAATACAACTCTTTAACTGACTTTACTCCTTCTGCTACAATTCATCCTACTAGTCACTCATCTTTCTTTTCCTTAGGCAACACTGTGGGAAATAATAACATTCTTCACAAAATCCCCATCTCTATTGTATCAGGCTTTCCTTACAGTTCTTGTCTGAATGTGTGTGTCTGTGTGTGTGTGTCCGTAATTTCAACAAAGTTGCAATCTTAAATTTTTAATTTTTGAAGTCAACATTATGTCATAAATATTTTTCATATTGCTAATAATATTCAGAATTATAATTTCAAGTTAACAACAACATTCCACTGAAATGCTGTGCTATAATTTTTATCACAACATCAAGAATTTTTGAACATTTTCCTTAAAAAACAGAAGTAGAAACATGTTTATGGATGTGCCATTCCACATTATTTTTTAAATGGTTGCATTGTTATTTTTAGCACAACCAGAAGTGTATGTGATCACCTTTACATGCTGCAGAACTGGAAATTACCTTAAATATTTCAAACAGTTCAATAGATGTAAGACATGATAATCTTCCCAAACACCAATTAGCATCTATTACCCACAGGTTAGATTTCCATTGCCTATAGAATAAAATCCTTGGTCTCTTATTCAAAATCCTTTACAATCCATCCCCTACCTATGACTCCAAATTGATCTTCCATGAGACTTAGGCTGTTCCAGCTAAACAGGTCTATGGTACCTATCCCTAACACATCAGGCCCATTCCACCTGTTTTCTCTGTTTGCAGACACTGTTCTTGGAATGTGTTCCTCACTCCTCTCCCTCTGTCCAAATCCCTCTCTTTCTTCAACAACAAGATCCAAGTCCATTTGCCCCATGACCATTTAGCTGAGGAACATGGCCATCAGATCACAGTCCTTCCTGAGATGAGAAAGCCAACATGGGGGCATGGCCCACTGGACAGCGTGTGCCTGTGAGTAACCAGACACACCAAGGAGGGAACAGGCTACCAAACATCACCCTCCCCACTTGATTTCTTCAGATTATTTAGAAATAGAAATAAAATAGTATCTAGTAGTCAAGCAATAATAAAATGGTATGCCCTGATATATCTAATATTTTATACAAGATGAGAAATGAGAACTAAAGAGACAAATTAGGAAATAGGAAATGTTGACCATTTTGCTCTTTATATTATATTAAGACTGGGTTATGTAATAAAAGGTAGCATTTATTGAACCCTTCTATCACTGTTTTAGGCATATTTACATCCATTAATTAACAATCTTTATAATAACACTGATATATTTCCAACTACTGTTGCCATTTTACAGAAGAGGACACTGAAGGTCAGAGAAGTAACTTGCTTCAAGCCACAGAGCAAGAAAATTATGGATCTGGAATTTGTTAGTATATGTTAGTGTTAGTGCACTCTCTTTTAAACCACAGATATTGTCACATAAGAATTTGTATTAAATCTCATGTTGACCATGCCACATAAATCATAAGCATAGGCTTACTAAAGCAATAAATGCTTCTGCCACTGATGTATTTCCCTTTACAGAACACATAAGAGATTCCTTATATTTTTCCTCACAAAATAAAAAATAAACAGAAGATAAGAGAGTGGAAACTTCCCTTCCGATTTCTCACCTGGCTGGTTCATGTCCTGTGGATCTGTCCCACCTGCTTCTTTTTTTTTTTTTTTTTTTTTTCTTCAGTTTTCACTGCAAAGACAAGTGGCCGGCTGGCTGGCTGCCAAGTAAGGGAGAGTAATTTGAAGAATGCTTGGGAGATCTCAGATTCAACTATTTTGATCTCTCTTCTATTCCTTAGATGCAGAAAATGCCTACCTGCTAATCTCACACAGAAGTCCCCAAAGACATATGTCCTTAGAGCTAATTCCAGGGTACCGAAGTGAAAAATGCTTTTTATTGGCTTTCAGATGTATTTTTCCTCCAGCTGAACCACAGAAATCTTACTGTTGCTGTAAACTGAACAGTGTCCTCTCATATCTCAAATTACATTCCTGGGAGAGATTCTAGCTCACACATAGGACAGATCCATCACTCTATTAACTACCTACTGCTTCCCTCTGTTGATTAATTATTTTTTCCCCTCTATTTATATTTTCCACAGTCAGTAGGAAGCAATACCATTGATGAGGATTAACATAAAGAACAAAAGAATATTTTCAATTACCTATCTTTAAATCAAGACACTACTGCTGAAAATGCCTCTCTCCTAACTATTTGATTTGAAATGACCTCACACATAAATGGAGGCCCAGAGCCCCATCTTATTCTGGTCTATATAAATTGTTAGTTGTCCATGACCCCGCTTCATTCAAGTGACCTTTCTTCTAATTCAGGATTTTGCTGACTTTATTTTCTATAATTACTCATATTTAAGAGGTTGTCTAATACCATCCAACTCATTTACATAACTGAGGCAGGCAAATCCAGGACAGGACCTTAAGCTTCTTCTACCAGTCCAGTGCCCTTTCCCGGCTGTCTAATCCAATTTGATGCTTTTTGTGATAAAGCTTCTGTTATTCGGTATGTTTGCATCCATTTGTACGCACCCAGAAGAATGGATGCAGTGTTTACAAAAATAAAATGATAAAAAGCACAGAAATGTTTTAAAAGAATGAAAACCAGAGAGATTAGCTGATTTAAAATTATCTGTAGGAATTAACAGCTAAAATGACTTGCCTTTCAAACAACATTATATGTTGAATTTTTTTAAATCATGGGTATTGATCACGAGTATGTTAAACGTTAAAAGGTTCTCCTGATTTTTTTTCACTACCCTCAGTATTGTGCCAGCCAAGAATATAGTTTTCCAGATTCTTCTAGGGTTCACTAGAAACTTTAAAATGTTCTAAAAGATTTTATCTGAGGAAACCCAATCTAATTCTATAGAGATCTACTAAACCTAAGCTCTCTCATCATCCTCACACATTTCAAAAATTTTCCACACACATTGTAAAATTCACATAAAGAACTGAATGTAAAAATTATTTTTAGGTAAAATGTAACTTTCATATCTCTTAAGTAATAACAATAAATAATTATAAGTAAATAACTACAGTTAAATAGATTCCTTTTTGAATTAAAAGATAATTTTAATTGAGATAACTAGATAAGATAGAAAATTATTAAGAAGAGTTCTTCCAATAAGTCACTGATAAGAGCAAATAATAGTAAAAATAAATGTATTTTGCATTATAGTGAAAAACTGGTTAACACAGCCTGGCATGGTGGCTTATGCCTGTAATCCCAGCACTTTAGGAGGCTGAGGAGGATGAATTGCTTGAGGCCAGGAATTCAAGACCAGCCTGGACAACATGGTGAAACCCCATCTCTACTAAAAACACAAAAATTAGCCGGGCTGGGGACCCACACCTGTAATCCCAGCTACTCAGGTAGGTAAGGTGGGAGAATCGCTTGAACCTGGGAGGCAGAGGCTGCAGTGAGCTGAGACTGTGCCACTGCATTCCAGCCTGGGTGACAAAATGAGACTTCATCTCAAAAAAAAAAAAAAAAAAACCACGGCTACCCTCTTTGGGTCCCCTCCCTTTGTATAGGACCTCTGTTTTCACTCTATTAAATCTTGCAACTGCACACTCTTCTGGTCCATGTTTGTTACGGCTCGAGCTGAGCTTTCGCTCGCCATCCACCACTGCTGTTTGCCGCCATTGCAGACCTACCGCTGACTTCCATCCCTCTGGATCCGGCAGGGTGTCTGTTGTGCTCCTGATCCAGTGAGGGGCCCACTGCCACTCCCAATCAGGCTAAAGGCTTGCCATTGTTCCTGCACGGCTAAGTGCCCGGGTTCATCCTAATCGAGCTGAACACTAGTCACTGGGTTCCACAGTTCTCTTCCATGACCCATGGCTTCTAATAGAGCTATAACACTCATCGCATTGCCCAAGATTCCATTCCTTGGAATCCGTGAGGCCAAGAACCCTAGGTCAGAGAACACGAGGCTTGCCACCATCTTGGAAGCAGCCTGCCACCATCTGGGAAGCAGCCTGCCACCATCTTGGAAGCTGCCCGCCACCATCTTGGGAGCTCTAGGAGCAAGGACCTCCCTGCAACCCAGTAACATTTAGCGACCACGAAGCAACCTCCAAAGCGGTGAGTAATATTGGACCACTTTCACTTGCTATTCTGTCCTATCCTTCCTTGGAATTGGAGGAAAATACTGGGTACCTGTCGGCCGGTTAAAAACGATTAGCGTGGCCGCCGGACTTAAGACTCAGGTGTGAGGCTATCTGGGGAAGGGCTTTCTAACAACCCCCAACCCTTCTGGGTTGAGAACATTGGTCTGCCTGGAGCCAGCTTCCACTTTCAATTTTCCTGGGGAAGCCAAGGGCCGACTAGAGGCAGAAAGCTATAGTCCCTAACTCCTAGCAGTAGCCCGTTGAGATCATGGCACAGCCAGAAGTCTCTACTCAAGTCGCCCATGCATGCGCCCCTACCTTTCCTTCTGACCCATACCTCCTGGGTCCCAACCACAACTTTCTTAAAAGTGTAGCCCTAAAATTCTCCTTACCTCTGAATCTACTTCCTCTGATCCCTGCCTCCTAGGTACTAATGGTTCAGACTTTCATTTCCTCTAGCAAGTTGCATCTCCAAAGGGATATAAGGAAGCTCTACACTGCATCCTTACGCATCTAGGCTCTAAACCCAGGGAGTCTTGTCCCTGATGTCCCTACCGATTTAGGTATAGAGTTCTCAACATGGGCAGTTATGTGGGACCCATTCCCCACCACCCTTGCCAGGTCCCCAAGTTTGTAAATGGCTAAGAGAGGAAAGAGAGAGAGAGAGACAGAGTGAGACACAGAGAGAGGGAGAGACAGAGAGAGAGACAGAGGAGAGAGAGAGAGAGAGGAGAAAGAGGCAGAGAGACAAAGAGGGAGTCAAAGAGAGAAAGAAAGAAAAAGATAGAGTAGAAAAAAAAGTGTGCCCCATTCCTTTAAAAGCCAGGGTAAATTTAAAAACCTATAATTGATAATTGAAGGTTTTTTCCATGACCCTGTAACACTCCAATACTACCTTGTTGTCAGTGTAAATAAGGGTGTAGCCTGAAAACACTGAGACCACTGACAACCCATAGCTTTCCTATCAAAAATCCTTAACCCAGTAACCCGCAGATGGCCCAAATGCATTCAATCTGTAGCGGCAACTGCTTTACTAACAGAATAAAGTAGAAAAGTAACTTTTAGAGGAAACCTCATTGTGAGCACACCTCACCAGTTCAGAATCATTCTAAGTCAAAAAAGCAAAAAGGTAGCTTACTAACTCAAAAATCTTAAAGTATGGGGTTATTTTGTTAGAAAAAGGTAATTTAACACTAATCACTGATAATTCCCTTAACCCAGAAGATTTCCTAACAGGAGATTTAAATCTTCATTACCATACAAAGGTCCGACCATACCTAGGAGGAACTCCCTTCAGTACAGGATGATAGATGGTTCCTCCCAGGTGATTGAGGAAAAAATCACAATGGGTATTCAGCAATTGATAGGGAGACTCTTGTGGAAGCAGAGTTAGAAAAATTGCCTAATAATTGGTCTCCTCAAACGTGCGAGCTGTTTGCACTCAGCCAAGCCTTAAAGTACATATAGAATCAAAAATATTATCTCAATCCTGACTCAAAAGGTTACCTACACCCTCTGTGAAACGAATTTACATAAGAACTGTTTATGGGAATGCATCTTGATGGGGCAGCTGGGTTGTTATGAAATACTCAGGAATCCAGCCTAGCTCTAGGACTCATCCCTGAGCACAAAGGCAATGTTGGGCATGCTGGTAAAGGACCACTAGAATCCAGCAGTCTGAACCCCTTTCTTTGGGTCAAGAAAGGCGGGAAAACAGGTGCAGGACTGCTACATTGGTGGCATAACTAATCCGATAAGCAGAGGTCCATGGGTGGTGACGCACTCTGGAAGGGAATAAGCATTAGGACCATAGAGGACGCTCTAGGACTAATGCTCATCGGAAAATGACTAGGGGTGCTGGCATCCCTATGCTCTTTTTTCAGATGGGAAATGTTCCCCCTCAAGGCAAAAACACCCCTAAGATGTATTCTGGACAACTGGGACCAATTTGACCCTCAGACTCTAAGAAAGAAACGACTTACATTCTTCTGCATTACCTCTTGGCCACTATATCCTCTTCAAGGGGGAGAAACCTGGCCTCCTGAGGGAAGTATAAATTATAACTCCATCTTACAGCTAGACCTCTTTTGTAGAAAAGAAGGCAAATGGAGTGAAGTGCCATACGTGCAAACTTTCTTTTCATTAAGAGACAACTCGCAATTATGTAAAAAGTGTGATTTATGCCCTACAAGAAGCTCTCAGAGTCTACCTCCCTACCCCGGCATCTCCCTGACTCCTTCTCCAACTAATAAGGACCCCCCTTCAACCCAAATAGTCCAAAAGGAGATAGACAAAGGTGTAAACAATGAACCAAAGAGTGCCAATATTCCCCATTTATGCCCCCTCCAAGCAGTGGGAGGAGGAGAATTGGGCCCAGCCAGAGTGCATGTACCTTTTTCTCTCTCAGACTTGAAGCAAATTAAAACAGACCTAGGTAAATTCTCAGATAACCCTGATGGCTATATTGATGTTTTACAAGGGTTAGGACAATCCTTTGATCTGACATGGAGAGATATAATGTTACTGCTAAATCAGACACTAACCCCAAATGAGAGAAGTGCTACCATAACTGCAGCCCGAGAGTTTGGCGATCTCTGGTATCTCAGTCAGGTCAATGACAGGATGACAACAGAGGAAAGAGAATGATTCCCCACAGGCCAGCAGGCAGTTCCCAGTGTAGACCCTCACTGGGACACAGAATCAGAACACAGAGATTGGTGCCGCAGACATTTGCTAACTTGCATGCTAGAAGGACTAAGGAAAACTAGGAAGAAGCCTATGAATTATTCAATGATGTCCACTATAACACAGGGGCAGGAAGAAGATCCTACCGCCTTTCTGGAGAGACTAAGGGAGGCATTGAGAAAGCATACCTCTCTGTCACCTGACTCTATTGAAGGCTAACTAATCTTAAAGGATAAGTTTATTACTCAGTCAGCTATAGACATCAGAAAAAACTTCAAAAACTTAGAAACCCTATTGAACTTGGCAACCTTGGTTTTTCATAACAGAGATAAGGAGCAGGCAGAACAGGACAAACGAGATTAAAAAAAGGCTACCACTTTAGTCATGGCCCTCAGGCAAGCAGACTTTGGAGGCTCTGGAACACAGAAAGGCTAGGCAAATCGAATGCCTAATAGGGCTTGCTTCCAGTGCGGTCTACAAGGACACTTTAAAAAGATTGTCCAAATAGAAATAAGCCGCCCCTCGTCCATGCCCCTTATGTCAAGGGAATCACTGGAAGGCCCACTGCCCCAGGGGATGAAGGTCCTCTGAGTCAGAAGCCACTAACCAGATGATCCGGCGGCAGGACTGAGGGTGCCCGGGGCAAGCACCAGCCCATGCCATCACCCTCACAGAGCCCTGGGTATGCTTGACCATTTAGAGCCAGGAGGTTAACTGTCTCCTGGACACTGGTGCGGACTTCTCAGTCTTACTCTCCTGTCCCGGACAACTGTCTTCCACATCTGTCACTATCCAAGGGGTCCTAGGACAGCCAGTCACTTGATACTTCTCCTAGCCACTAAGATGTGACTGGGGAACTTTACTCTTTTCACATGCCTTTCTAATTATGCCTGAAAGCCCCACTCCCTTGTTAGGGAGAGACATTCTAGCAAAAGCAGGGGCCATTATACATCTGAACATAGGAGAAGGAAAAACCGTTTGTTGTCCCTTGCTTGAGGAAGGAATTAATCCTGAAGTCTGGGCAACAGAAGGACAATATGGATGAGCAAAAAATGTCCGTCCTGTTCAAGTTAAACTAAAGGATTCTGCCTCCTTTCCCTACCAAAGGCAGTACCCCCTTAGACCCGAGGCCCAACAAAGACTCAAAAAAATTATTAAGGACCTAAAAGCCCAAGGCTTAGTAAAACCATTCAGTAGTCCCTCCAATACTCCAATTTTAGGAGTACAGAAACCCAATGGATAGTGGAGGTTAGTGCAAGATCTCAGGATTATCAATGAGGCCGTTGTCCCTCTATACCCAGCTGTACCTAACCCTTATACTCTGCTTTCCCAAATACCATAGGAAGCAGAGTGGTTTATAATCCTGGACGTTAAGGATGCCTTTTTCTGCATCCCTGTACATCCTGACTCTCAATTCTTTTTTGCCTTTGAAGATCCTTCGAACCCAACGTCTCAACTCACCTGGACTGTTTTACCCCAAGGGTTCAGGGATAGTCCCCATCTATTTGGCCAGACATTAGCCCAAGACTTGAGCCAGTTCTCATACCTGGACACTCTTGTCCTTTGGTACATGGATGATTTACTTTTAGCTGCCCGTTCAGAAATCTTGTGCCATCAAGCCACCTGAGCACTCTTAAATTTCCTTGCCACCTGTGGCTACGAGGTTTCCAAACCAAAGGCTCAGCTCTGCTCACAGCAGGCTAAATACTTAGGGCTAAAATTATCCAAAGGCACCAGGGCCCTCAGTGAGGAACGTATCCAGCCCATACTGGCTTATCCTCATCCCAAAACCCTAAAGCAACTAAGAGTGTTCCTTGGCATAACAGGCTTCTGCCGAATATGGATTCCCAGGTATGGCAAAATAGCCAGGCCATTATATACACTAATTTAGGAAACTCAGAACGCCAATACCCATTTAGTAAGATGGACACCTGAAGCAGAAGCGGCTTTCCAGGCCCTAAAGAAGGCCCTAACCCAAGCCCCAGTGTTAAGCTTGTCAACAGGGCAAGACTTTCCTTTATAAGTCACAGAAAAAAACAGAAATAGCTCTAGGAGTCCTTACACAGGTCCGAGGGACAAGCTTGCAACCCGTGGCATACCTGAGTAAGGAAACTGATATAGTGGCAAAGGGTTGGCCTCATTGTTTACAGGTAGTGGCGGCAGCAGCAGTCTTAGTATCTAAAGCAATTAAAATAATACAGGAAAGAGATCTTACTGTGTGGACATCTCATGATGTGAATGGCATACTCACTGCTAAAGGAGACTTGTGGCTGTCAGACAACTGTTTACTTAAATATCAGGCTCTACTACTTGAAGGGCCAGTGCTGCGACTGCGCACTTGTGCAACTCTTAACCCAGCCACACTCCTTCTAGACAATGAAGAAAAGATAAAATATAACTGTCAACAAGTAATTGCTCAAACCTACGCCACTCAAGGGAACCTCTAAAAGGTTCCCTTGACTGATCCCGACCTCAACATGTATACTGATGGAAGTTCCTTTGTAGAAAAAGGGCTTCAAAAAGCGGGGTATGCAGTTGTCAGTGATAATGGAATACCTGAAAGTAATCCCGACTCCAGGAACTAGTGCTCAGCTGGCAGAACTAATAGCCCTCACTCGGGCACTAGAATTAGGAGAAGGAAAAAGGGTAAATATATATACAGACTCCAAGTATGCTTACCTAGTCCTCCATGCCCATGCAGCAATATGGAGAGAAAGAGAATTCCTAACTTCCGAGGGAACACCTACCAAACATCAGGAAGCCATTAGGAAATTATTATTGGCTGTACAGAAACCTAAAGAGGTGGCAGTCTTACACTGCTGGGGTCATCAAAAAGGAAAGGAAAGGGAAATAGAAGGGAACTGCCAAGCGGATATTGAAGCAAAAAGAGCTGCAAGGCAGGACCCTCTATTAGAAATGCTTATAGAAGGACCCCTAATATGTGGTAATCCCCTCTGGGAAACCAAGCCCCAATACTCAAAAGAAGAAATAGAATGGGGAACCTCATGAGGACATAGTTTCCTCCCCTCAGGATGGCTAGCCACCAAAGAAGGAAAAATACTTTTGCCTGCAGCTAACCAATGGAAATTACTTAAAACCCTTCATCAAACCTTTCACTTAGGCATTGATAACACCCATTAGATGGCCAAATCATTATTTACTAGACCAGGCCTTTTCAAAACTATCAAGCAGATATAGTCAGGGCCTGTAAAGTTTGCCAAAGAAATAATCCCCTACACTACACACTATACGTTTCAATGCCTGTATCTTTAACCTCCTTGTTAAGTTTGTCTCTTCCAGAATCAAAGCTGTAAAACTACAAATCATTCTTCAAATGGATCCCCAGAGGCAGTCCATGACTAAGATCTATCACGGACCCCTGGACCGGCCTGCTAGCCCATGCTCTGATGTTAATGACACGGAAGGCACCCCTCCTAAGGAAATCTCAACTGCACCACCCCTACTATGCCCCAATTCAGCAGGAAGCAGTTAGAGCGGTCATCTGCCAACCTCCCCAACAGCATTTGGGTTTTCCTGTTGAGAGGGGGTACTGAGAGACAGGACTAGCTGGATTTCCTAGGCCGACTAAGAATCCCTAAGCCTAGCTGGGAAGGTGACAGCATCCACCTTTAAACACGGGGCTTGCAACTTACCTCACATCCGACCAATCAGGTAGTAAAGAGAGCTCACTAAAATGCTAATTAGGCAAAAATAGGAGGTAAAGAAACAGCCAATCATCTATCGCCTGAGAGCACAGTGGGAGGGACAATGATCGGGATATAAACCCAGGCATTCAAGCTGGCAGTGGCTACGCTGTTCGGGTCCCCTCCTTTTGTATGGGAGCCCTGTTTTCACTCTATTAAATCTTGCAACTGAAAAAAAAACCTCGCAAAAACCAAACCAAAACGAAAAACTGGTTAACACATCTAATATTTCCATAACTCATTTTTTGCTGCTTTGAAAAGTAACAGCACATACTACTCTCCCAAAGTGAGCAATTAACAATAAAGTTCAATGAACTGCTTATACTCCATACTGACATTCTGTCCCATTAAATACCAATTCCCTAAGTATTTATTAAATGACTATTACATGAAGTGTACCATTTTAGGAGCTACTGGGTATAGATAGAAATTTTATAGTGGGAGAAACCACCGGAATTATTTAGCTTATATTTCTTACTTCATAGTTGAGAAAAAAAGTACATAGAGACAATTGCCTAGTATGGGCAATAATGTCCTAACCTTATTTCCAAACAAAAATACATTTTAGAAATTAGGGCATCATTCTTGCTGCCTTTCATTATATGAAGTCAAGGATAAGGGGGAGGGAGAAGATAAGAAGGAAGGCTTGCTTCTGACTCTATCAATAGAATAGGATTCAACTCAATCCGTGGAAGTTTTAATGAAACAAATTAGCAGGACCTGATGAACAGGGGATAAAGAATGTGGGTCCCTGATAAATTCAATATTTTATAAAGAAATAGTGGAATGATGAAGCGAATTCAAATAGGAAAACTGATCATTTTACTGTGCATATTATATATGGACATAAGAGAGGACTGGAATGAGAACAGAAAGTCTGGGTTCCAGGTTCATCTTTGAACCTTAGTGAACTGTGTAATGCTGGCAAGTTACTCAACCCAGAAAGGTTCCTCAGTTATTCAGTAAGATGATTGTCTAGATAATTACAAATATCAAATCTGGCACAAAGTTCCCAAAATCCCATGGGAAGTGTTTTGTCTAGAAATAAGGAAAACCTATCTAAATATTAAAGCTGTTCAAAAATGGCAGGCATATCATTACAAAATAGTGTTTATAAGAGCAACTTCTCCCTTAAGATTGATCTAAATATCCTCAAAATCTTGCTATGAACTGTTTGTGTCCTCCCCCCAAATTCATATACTGAAGCCCTAATCTTCAATGTGATAGTATTCAGAGGAGCAGCCTTTGGGACATAACTAGGTCATGAGGGTGGAGTCTTCATGATGGGATGAATGCCCATATAAGAAGAGACATGACAGAGGTGAGCTCTCTCTCCACCATATGAGGATACAGCAAGCTGGCCATCTGTGAACCAGGAATAGGGCCTTCACCAGGAACCCCACCAGCTGGCATCTTGGTCTTGGACTCCCTACCTTCCAAAACTGTGAGAAATAAGTTTCTATTGTTTAAGCTACCCAGTCAATAGCACTTTGCTACAGCAGCCTGAGTGAAATTAAGGCAGTCCAAAAGCTATGTCATACCCTGCAAGCTGCACAAGTCTAGGAGGCCTAGAACAATGGGTGTCTGTGGGGGAGCCCAGGAGTCGATGGCAGGGAGCAGATAAAAGCAAGCCATGCCAACTGCTGTGGGCTGTAAGAGCCTCTGATGGGCATTAAGCATGAGATGATCCGATTTTTATTTAGAAAAGTTTCTTCGATGGCTGTGTGGGGGACAGATTTGAGAAGTTGCTACGGAGACTAGCTGTGGTAGTTCAGGTAAGAAATTATGCAGGCTTCAAGGCAGGCAGTGGGGGTGGTGAGGAGACAATGACTGTGGGATTTACTTAAGAGGCAGTGTCAACACAATTTAGGAGGAGTGGGAGGAATTTAGAGATATCACATCCAATCCATTATTTTACATATGAGGAAACTTTGGGCTAGACAGATTAATTTTCTTGTTTAAGAATCTAAATTTAACTACTGGCAAGACTAAAATTATTTGAGTCTCCTGATTTCCAGGGATCTTTTTCCTCCCAACACAGTATGCTTTTTTACATGTTAAAATGTTTTTGCATGTTGAAGTATATTATCCAGTATTAGCCATCTTTGTTATTAAACACTTCTGTATAGGCTATTCTGTCATCATGCATTACTCCATATTTCTACTCACTACATGGTTAATTAGCTGGTTAATTCCATTAGGCTAATTTAAGAAAATAATAATATACAGGTTTATTTTGACACTTCAACATTCTTTTCTTCTACCTCCTACTCTATTGTAAATAGAGGACAAAAAGTGCTGGGTTTAATGTCACCTCTTACAGTAACGGTATTTTTCTAGCCAATATGCATGAGATTTGGGAAGATTAAGTGGCAGAAAACCTGGAGCCAGGGTACAGACAGGCTCTCTAACATCTAGAGCATGCTGTCCAATCCAGTAATCACTAACCACAGGTGGCAATTAAGCCCATGAAATGTGGCTGGTCTCTATTCAAACTGCATGAGTACATACATGTTTGGATTTTGAAGATTCAGTAGGAAAAAAGCAGAATGTGAGCTACCTCATTAATTGCTTAATATTCATCATATGTTTAAATAACACTTTAGATTTATTGGGTTAAACAATAAACATTAAAATTAATTTCACCTATTTCTTTTTACTGTTTAAAAATGTATCTACTAGAAAATTTTAAATTACATATGTGGCTCATATTATATTTCTGTTTTTTTTTTTGAGACAGAGTCTTGCTCTGTCGCCCAGGCTGGAGTGCAGTGGTGCAATCTCGGCTCACTGTAAGCACTGCCTCCCGGGTTCATGCCATTCTCCTGCCTCAGCCTCCAGAGTAGCTGGGACTACAGGCGCCTGCCACCACGCCCAGCTAATTTTGTGTAGTTTTATAGAGATGGGGTTTCACCGTGTTAGCCAGGATGGAATCGATCTCCTGACCTCGTGATCCACCTGCCTCGGCCTCCCAAAGTGCTGGGATTACAGGCATGAGCCACCGCACCCAGCTTATATTTCTATTAGACTGTGCTGCTGTAGAAATTTACAATGTATCTCAAGGAAGTAAGGCATTCATAAATAACATCACAGGGGCCAGGTGAGCAGTAAAAGAAGCTATGGAGATAAACTGTCCAGGCTAATCAGAATTTACCTAGGCTCCAATCCCTCAAAAGCAGAGAAAGAAAATCCCAATAAAATAAAGTCCTGGATTCTATTTCAAATTCAGAATGAGAACCATCCCCTGAGGATTTGATCCCCAAAAAAATCCTTCTAAGGATATATATATTCCTTAACTAATACTCAATCCCTAAACCCTGCAATTCATGAGTGGAAGTAGTATTTTCCTAACTCAAAGGGATCCAGGATACGCCTGATGAGGGGTTCCTTAAAGCGAGAATCTTTTGCTTATGAGGGCCTTGCAGAAAGTTTTGAGCAGCTTCCAAAAAATGTGAGGAATGCCTCAAGGCTGGCTACACAAAGCGCTCTCCTTGGTCCTGAGACCTGTCTTTGGTTGAGCTCAGTCTCTGTTCCCCAGCCAGTGAATTGAACCCCTCCACCTTAGCCTTGCCCTGCTTTATTTACTCTGCCTACACCCGCCTCCTCTCCACCCCCATACTCTGTGCACATCCCAATCACTGCACTCACCATGTTCTAGGAGGGTGTATTTATACATTCATCTGTCGCACAGGATGGAGCTCCTTGAGGCTAGGAACAGCATTCTGTATTCATCTTTGTGCCCCAAATACACAGGTAAGAAGTAGGGACTCAAAAAATGAATAAATGTCTACCTAATACCTATAACTGTGCTACTTTTTGATGTGTTGTATCTCCTTTGCTGAGCAGGGAAGAAATTTGAGAAAAAGATTTAAGATGTGATTTTCTTGTGGGTAGAGATGTGCATGCATGTGTAGGTGTGCGTGTGTAAGTGAGTGAATACATGTGTGGAAGACACAGTGGAAAATATCAGAGGAGGGGCAGAGCCAGGGCAAAGACCCAGAGTGGGTAAAAACAAGGTATGTTCAGAGCTTGACAAGTTCTGTTAGGCTGAGCCTGGGGGTTGTGAGGGAGGAGTCAGAAATAAGCCTTATCTGTCAACTAAGGAGATTGGCTGTTATCCTTGGGCAGGGAACAGGAGCTTCAGAAAGATCTTACTTAGAGGACTGACAGGATAAAAGGAGTATTTTAGGGAGCAGTGTGCTGCAGGAGAGGATCAAAAGCAAAAATAGCATTTAAAAAGTTACTAGGGTATTAAATGAGGGGGAAAGGCTCCCTGGGCTTGATTTTTGAGGCAGAGTTTGCAGAAAATAAGAATTGGGGCTGGGTGTGGCAGCTCATGCCTATAATTCCAACACTTTGGGAGGCCGAGGCAAGCGGATCACTGGAGGTCAGGAGTTCGAGACTAGCCTGGCCAATATGGTGAAACCTCGTCTCCACTAAAAATACAAAAAATATTTGGGCATGGTGGTACACAGCTGTATTCCCAGCTACTCGGGAGGCTGAGGCAGAAGAATCACTGGAACCCAGGAAGTGGAGGTCACAGTGAGACGAGATCGTGCCACTGCACTCCAGCCTGGGTGACAGAGCGAGACTCCATCTCAAAAAAAAAAAAAAAGGAAGGAAAGTCTTTAGGGGCAACCAAGGAATGTATGAGCTATCAAGATGGAGGGGGGGTATGTATTGGCAAGACAGGATTTAGGGAAGTATTGCTATGTGATGGGCTGTGTAAAATCTCTATGTACAAAAACCTAAGTACAATCGACATTATTTTTCCAAGGATTTCACAATTGGGCTGATATGAGTAATAGAGCGTGACTCTACAGCCTAGAAACTGACCAAAGAGAGCACTGGTTTGCCAAGTTTTAGGTTGGTTGTATTGTTATTACTGCTCTGAGCCTCTCAGCAGTTTTGACTTCACTTATTTAAGTCACTATTCCTGTTACTGCTCTTTAAATTTGTGTAGTTATGAACTCTTTTTTTTTTTTTTGAGACGGAGTCTCACTCTGTCACTTGCATGATCCCGGCTCACTGCAAGCTCCACATCCTGGGTTCACACCATCCTCCTGCCTCAGCCTCCCGAGTAGCTGGGACTACAGGCGCCTGCCACCACGCCTTGCTAATTTTTTGTATTTTTAGTAGAGACGGGGTTTCACCATGTTAGCCAGGAAGGTCTTGATCTCCTGACCTTGTGATCCACCCGCCTCAGCCTCCCAAAGTGTTGTGATTACAGGCGTGAGCCACCATGCCCGGCTTAGTTATGAACTCTTAAATCTTGTTCTTAGTCAAGGATCCAGTCTATTTTTAGATATTATTTACTATAATGTATATTTCATCTTTTTAATATTAAAAAGAACATTATTAATGGTTTGATACCACTTTTGAATAAATAAGAAGCACTCCCCCTCATAATATGACATCTCTTACTGTGATATTTCTATTTCCCTGCTTTAAAGCACAATAGTCTCTGACCCATCTCCTTGTTTTTACCCTTATCCCTATACCAAGGTCATAACGATCATTTAAAACAGAAACAGATTATACATACTGTTCAAAATCCTCTAATAGCATCACATAATATCCAAAATAAAATCTGAATTCCTTGTCATGGCTAAGAAGTTCTACATGATTGGGTTCTTTTCTACGTGATCAAAGGCATTCCCTACCTTTTCTCACATCGGTGATCATACTTCACCCAAAATGGCTCCTTTAGTTCCCTGAATCTATCAAATTCTCTCCTGTCTCAAGGCCTTTACACCAGCTATTCCTTCCACTGGAGAGCTTTCCCTCAGATATACCTATGCTTCAATCCTCAACTTTCAGGTTTCTGCTCAAATGTCACTTTCTCAAATGTTCCCTCTATACTCTCCAAAATGGCATTCCTGCTTTCACCTCCATAACCTTACTCTCGTGTTTATTATCATCCAAACTCACTGTTCAACAATCCTAAGATGCTCATGGTGATAGACATTATCAGTGTTCCTCTGGGATCCCCTTGGGACTCATCCTTCTGGGAACACTGATGGCTTCCTACTAAGTATCTGTGACACTTTACTTATCGGGTTTTCCTGGAGTGCTCAGCCTAAGTGCGGGGACAGGCCTGAAGAACTAGGAGTTGACACATTGGCTGAGTTGATGCCTCAGTCAATGAACAATGGCAGTTTGTATATAAATATCCCAGCTGCCTTAACCACTTGGGTGGGACAATATTGAGACACATTCTAAACCACCTCCCGAAGCTTGCAGTAGGATTGGTTACCAGTTGCCCACAGTGGTTACCTTTCATTATTTTGCCCTGACTGGCTTTCTTTATTTTTTGTCTCACATACCCACTCCCCTGTTGGTGCCTCCAAAAAAAATTACTTGCACTCAAATGCTCATCTCAGAGTTTGCTTTGGGGATAACCCAGCTTACCTTATTTTTTTTCTTTTTTCTTCTTTCTTTCCTTCTATCTTTTTAAATGATTTAACATATTTGAAATCAGAATCAATTTCCAGTAGATAGCTTGTCATAATTTAGTTGGTAGCATCTTTCTTTTCATGATCTTACATAAGTTCGGGTACTTGTTGATTGGGATCCCCAATAGTATATATGTCATATACACAAGTTTGTCTGTTTCTTTCTTAATTCTTGGGAATGTCCCTCATATGCTGAACAGTGCCTAGCACAGAATAGTTGCTTTATAAAAATATTTGATCAAATGTGGAATTGAGGGGTGCTATGATTTGAATATGTTCCCCAAAGTTCATGTGTTGGAACCTAATCCCCAATGCAACACTGCTGACATGTGGGACCTTAAAGAGGTAATTATGTGAATAGATTAGTGATATTATCTTGGGAGTGGGATTCTGATAAAGGGATGAGTTTGGCCCCCTTCCTCTCTCTTGCCCTTCTGCCTTCTGCCAGGGGATAACACAGAAAGAAGGCCTTTACCAGATGCAGGCTGCTTGACCTTGGACTTCCTAGGCTCCAAACCTGTAAGCCTTTGTTCTTTATAAATTACCCAGTCTCAGGTATTCTATTATAGCGACACAAAATGGTCTAAGAAAAGGGGATAGTATCACCTCTCTTCTACAGCCACAACTTACTCCCCAGAGAAATGGGTCATGGAGGTCCCTTACAGAATAGACTAGCTTCATCACCGAACTCCGGAGGGCCAAGAGGCAACACTGGTAGATGCAAGAAGCAACAGCACTACTGGACTGATTGGATCAGGGCTCTCTCCACTGAGTATAAAATTTGGGATAGGCTTTGGGATTGGAGAATCTAAAATGTCGTATTTATTTCACTGTCTTTTTGACAATTCAGGAGGAGGGCTGAACCCATGGAGGGAGATACTGGACTTACTGCTAAGATGACAGGTTTAAATAATTAACTAGAGATTTATTAAGATGAAACAGGAATTGTAACTCATGATTGTACAGCAGGTCATATTGACTACTTTTTTTTTTAAATAAGCTAGCTAAGGATATTTTTGAAACATGATGAAATATATGTTTAACAATAGAAAATATTTGTCTTTTTGCATTTCCAGTGCAAACACTGCAGTGCAATTATGTTGTTTGTACAGACCCATTAGTCATCCATAGTGAGGTTACTAAAAGACAATCTCACAGAATGCAGAGACATCTGTGCTGTTGCCCTGAGAGTGCCTTAGGGCCTTGGGGACCCCTCTCAAGCAGAGATGAAAAGACCACTCACTCCCTGACTGCAGAGTCCTTAATGCCTGAGTAGCACTAACAACAAAGCCACCATTATACAAAGTATTATTATTAAAGAATATTCCGTCCTCTAAGAATTGACCTGAGATGACTTATTTCTACATAGCTCATCAAAAGCTTATAAATTTAGGTTGCCAGTCAAAATTGTGTATTTTGCTAACTCGGAATGCAAGATATTGCATCCTATTGGCAAGTCCCTGGAGTCCACCAGTCCATTAAAATAATGAGGGTTGTAATGTTTCCCCAGCAATATTAAGAGCATCTTAATTACTTAATCTCCAGTGAGTGGCATACATATAATTTTTACACATAATCTAATCAAAGAGCTACTGAACAGTGTTCTGTGTTTAAGTCAAAGAACATTTTCCTTCAAAAGTGAGATTTGGTTGGCCAATATCAGAAGAACTACTAAAGAAAGTAAATACGGAGTTATCAGGTCTGCCTGGATGCTGGAAAGGTTGCTCTGCCTGTGTTTTTGTAAATTGATTTACAATTCTATGGAGGAAAAAGATTTTTTCAAATAACATTCTTGGGAATTGCTATAAAAAGTAACCACATACAGAAATGTTTTTTACTTATTTTGTAAAATTGTTACTGACAATGTTTTACTTGACAAATATCAACAGAATAATTGTGGTTAATTTTTCCTGGAAATCAACTTTCATTCCCACTTGGGGAAAAAAAATCTGTTCCTTCCTTAAACATCCTCATTTCAGTCAATAGCATGACCCAGTTGTTTGAATCATAAAGCTAGGAGTCCTGAACTGTTCTCTTTTCCCCAAACTATTTATCTACAGTAGCCACAAATAGCTATAAAATATAAGTAAATCTCATTGATTATGCCTCAAAATATATTCCAAACCTATTCATTTCTCTCTAGGCCTGCATGCCACCTTACATGAAGCCACTATTTTTTTCCCACACACGTATTTTTCTAAATTATACGAGTAACATGTGCTCATTGTAAAAAAAAAAAAAAAAAAAAAAAAAAAATCCAAACATTACAGAAATACCTCTCTTCCCATGGCCAATCCTGATCATATTTCTCAGAGATAATTCTTCTTGTTTCTTGTCTTGAACATCATAACAACCTCCTAGCTGCTTCCAGTGCTTCTATGTTGGCCTTCTGTATCCTTTTCTACACTGAGAACCAGAATGATGTCTTTAAAATATAAACCAGGTTATGCCACTTCCATTTTAGAATCCTGAATCCTATCACTGATGTAGTTTTCTTCTTCTTTCTTCCTTCTTTCTTCTTCTTTCCTTTTTTAATTATTTTTATTTTTATTTTGAGACAGGGTCTCACTCTGTCACCCAGGCTGGAGTGCACTGTTGTGATTGTGATCCTCCCACCTTAGACTCCTGGAGTAGTTAGAACTACAGGCATGTGCCACCACACCCAGATAATTTTTAAATTTTTTTTAGAGAGACAGGCTCTCATTATGTTGCCTAGGCTGGTCTTGAACTCTTGGGCTCAAGCAATCTTCCTGCTTCAGCCTTCTGAAGTGCAGGGATTACAGGCATGAACCACTGCACCTGGCCTTCCATTTTCTTCTATATGATTTATTGTCTGTTCCTTGCTACTAGAATAAAGGCTTCATGAAAAGAAAGACCTCTTCTATCTTATTTTATGCTATGTCCCCAGCTCTTAGAACACATGGCAGGTGTGCAATTATTTGTTGAAAGAATAAATGAATACATGAATGAGTTTTCCACCATGTGCTAGGCATTGTGCAAAGCACTTTACAAGCAATGTTGCTTTCAATCTCTAGCAACTTCATGAGACAGGGACCATTATAATCTCCATTGCACAGAGGAACATTGGGTTCATACACTAGTAAGTGGTAAGTACAACCACTCCACATGAGTCCATGTGTGATGTTGGATTGGTCATTTAATGTTTTAAAGTTTTAGTTTTCTCTCTCTAGTTATCACGTACATGTCCTTCCCAATTTCTTATATAAATCAGAGAATCCTTGAAAATAAATCACAGAATCATCCAGCCACCAGTTACCTTAGCCCTTAAGTCTAGCTCCCAATTCCACTATATATGAATTATCCAACAAGGAAATATCCAACAATGCAAAAATGTATAAATATAAATAGGATTTCCAAGAAACATATAAATGATTTAACATTACAAAATATACTAAAACAATTCAGCATACAAAAGAATTAAAGGGGAACAACTACATGCTCCTTTATTAAATACTCATTCGAGGTAAGTTGACAAACTCATTATCTTAGCCTAATAAGACATTTATCAAAAACTTATAGTAAACATCCCAGTTTAGAGTGACATGTTAAAATCAAGAACAGGACAAGGATGCCCATTATCATCACTTCTACTCAACTAAAGGCAGGTAAGATAAAAGGAATTGAAGGTAGAAATAATGAAATTAAGAGGCAGTCAAAACCATAAATATTCACAGACATTATGATAAGCTGCAAAGAAAACTCAAGAGCATCTATACACATACTGATAGAATTCATAGAGATTTAGCAATTATGTTGGATAAGAACAACATTAAAATAGCAATTTCAGGCTGGGCGTGGTGGCTCACGCCTGTAATCCCAGCACTTCGGGAGGCCAAGGTGGGTGGATCACCTGAGGTCGGGAGTTCGAGAACAGCCCGACCAACATGGAGAAATCCTGTCTTTATTAAAAGTACACAGTTAGCTGGGCGTGGTGGCGGGTGCCTGTAATCCCAGCTACTTGGGAGGCAGAGGCAGGAGAATCGCTTGAACCCAGGAGGCAGAGGTTGCAGCAAGCCGAGATCATGCCACTGTACTCCAGCCTGGGCAACAAAAGCAAAACTCTGTCTCAAAAAAAAAAAGCAATTTCACTTCTGTATATCACTAACAAACTGTTATAAATGTAAACTAAAATAATACAACATACAAACTATCTAGGAATAAATATAATGAAAGATGCACAAACATTGTGTAGAAAACTATAAACTTTTATTGAAGGGTTTTAGAGAGCTCTGCTCATCGATAAGAAGCCTTAATATCATAAAGATATCAGTTATCTCCAAATTAATCTATAAATTCAGTTCAATTCCAAAGTCCCATGTAATTTTCCCATGAAATTGGATAAATTGATTCTAAAACACATATTAAAGAGCAAAGGGACCATGGATCTCTAAATGTGCAAATATGATGGAAAGATTAAGGTCTGAAAGAACAGATGCGAAATTGAGAATACTTGTTATCCCTGGTGAGGAGCATAAGTTTAAAGAAGATGTGGGCAACAGAAGTGAAGAACTTTTATTTCTTGTCTATGTAATTATGAATTACATTTTTAAAATAATAATAACACATTTACAGATCACCTGAGTAATATATAAAGTACAAGCGGATGAAAGATGCTGTATGATTTATAAAGATATCAGCTAGAAGCCCAAGTACAAAGAGAAAAAAATGATGTATACAATCGTCCCCCCAACTTATCCATGTCATCAACTATGGGCTGAAATTATTAAATGGAAAGTTCCAGAAATAATCCATAGGTTTTAAATGGCATGTCATTCTGAGCAGCATGATGAAACTCTGTGCTGACCTGCACCATCTCACCTGGCAAATGAGTCTTCCCTTTGTCCAGTGTACTGTGCTGTAGGCTCTACCACCATGTTAGTCATTTATATGATCTATTCTTGACATCCAACCATCATCATGACTCCATGATCCAAGATCAGTCAAAACAGATGATCACCATTCTGCTGTATGGCCAAAAGGGCAATGATAATCTGTGGCTACATCACAATGCCTAGTTTACTCGCCTCGCTTCATCACATCACGTAGGCATTTTATCAACTCACATCATCACAAGAAGGGTGAATACAGTAATACAGTACAATAAGATTTTTTTTTTTTTTTGAGATGGAGTCTCGCTCTGTTGCCCAAGCTGTGGCTGGAGTGTAGTGGCGCCATCTCGGCTCATTGCAACCTCTGCCTCCCAGGTTCAAGTGATTCTTCTGCCTCAGCCTGCTGAGTAGCTGGGACTACAGGCATGTGCCACCACACCCGGCTAATTTTTGTAGTTTTAGTAGAGACAGGGTTTCACCATAGTGGCCAGGCTGGTCTCGAACTCCTGACCTCGTGATCTGCCTGCCTTGGCCTCCCAAAGTGCTAGGATTACAGGCATAAGCCACCGTGCCCAGCCACAATAAAATATTTTAAGAGAGAGAAAGACAACATTCACATAATTTTTATTACAGTATGTTGTTATAATTGTTCTGTTTTATTATTATTAATCTTTTACCGTTCCTAATTTATAAATTAAATCTTACTATAGATATTTATGAATAGGGTAAAACAGTGTATATAGGGTTCAGTACTATCTGCAGTTTCAGGCATCCACTAGAGGTCTTGGAATGTATTCCCACAGAGAAGGTGGGGCTACTGTATACCTTTTTTACAAATGTCCCAACAGCAGGATGTTCATGGCTATGGCCTAACCTAAAAATCTGTTTAACAAGGAGCTATAAAAAAATTGTTTTTTTATAGCCTAAATACAGCTATGTAGACCAAAGAGGAGCCAGGTGGCTTGACTTATATTAGTTTATAAAAAGCATACACAATGAATTAGAACTCCATAGAGGCTGATGGTACCCAAGTCAGAAGACAATTTTAGCATAGCCTGGAGCTCCTACAGAGCCCTCTGCTGTAACGAAGGCATCATTATTTTGTGTTACCCCCAAAATTCATATGTTGAAATCCCAATCCTCAACGTGATGGTGTTTGGAGATGGGCCCTTTGGGAAATATTTAGGTCATGCGAGTGGAGCCTTCATGATGGAATTAGTGCCCTTGTAAGAAAAGACACAATGGATCACACTTCTTTTTTCTGTATTCTCTGCCATGCAAGGATACAACTAGAAGACCGCTATCTGCAAACCAGAAAGGGGACCCTCACCAGACACAGAATCTGACAGCACCCAGATCTTGGACTTCCCAGCCTTCCAGTCTGTGATTCTGTTATAGTAGCCTGAACTAAGACATGATGCAGGAAAAGAAGAGGGCAAAAGTCTCCACTGGGAGCTTTACTTTGCAAACAACATTGTAAGCATAAAGTATGTACTTTATGGGCTTTGGTTTTATCGTCTTTTTAAAAAGTTCTTCTCAGATTTTCATTATCCCTAAATCATTTCACAACATGAGAGGATTAAAAAGTACTCTTTTGTTGGGTGGAGCCAACTTTTTTTTTTTTTTTTTTTTTGAGACAAAGTCTCGCTCTTGTCCCCCAGGCTGGGGTGCAATGGCGCGATTTCATCTCACTGGAACCTCCACCTCCCGGGTTCAAGCGATTCTGCTTCAGCTTCCCGAGTAGCTGGGATTACAGCTGCCTGCCACCATGCCTGGCTCATTTTTGTATTTTTAGTAGAGACGAGGTTTCACCACGTTGGCCAGGCTGGTCTTGAACTCCTAATCTCAGGTGATCCACCCACCTCAGCCTCCCAAAATGCTGGGATTACAGGTGTGAGCCACCAGGCCCGGCCAAGTGGGGCCAACATTTTAATGAATGTAAACTCTTCTATCTTTTTGCTGGTCTTAGAGATTCTATTTACATTAGACATGCCATAGGGATGCAGAGTGGGAAGGCTCATTGTTTTCTCTCTCCTATCTTCAGTAAATGCACTTCCTTTGGTGATTAAGTTAGGCCTAAGTATTTCTAACAAAAACAGTTTCTCTAGTTGGGTTTTCCCCTCCATCTGCTAAGGTAGTCTATTTGGAGAGGGAAAGAATAAAGCTAAAAACATTATTCCGTTGGTCATCAAGGCCTCCCACTTCACCTTAAATAGACCACATATGGTAGGGAAGGGTGGGGAAGCCCTATCATCCCAATGGACTGGCTTGTCCTGACAATGTGTAAAATCTCAGGGAAGAATCTCGTGATTGAAATCTTCATAAGCCAAAGCTAAAAACCACAAATATTCCCTTTCCCCTCAAATGGTCTTTAGCTACACTTTCTTTCTAAGGGCTTAAAGCTTCCTGCTGGCTAGCTGGTGGCTCACACCTGTATTTCCAGTACTGTGAGAGGCCAAGGCAGGAGGATCACTTGAGCCCAGGAGAGCAGCCTGGGCAACCTGGTGAAACCCTCTCTCTACCAAAAAAAAAAAAAAAAAAAAAAAAAGGCCTGACAGTGCATGCCTGTAGTCCCAGCTACTCGGGAGGCTAAGGTGGGAGGATTGCTTGAGCCAGGGAGGTCGAGGCTGCAGTGAGCCGTGATTATACCACTGCACTCTAGCCTGGGTGGCAGAGCAAGACCTTGTCTCAAACCAAAAACCCCCAAAAACTTCCCGCCACTGTCCCAGTATTCCTACGTATTTTATTTTTTTTTCTTTTTAAAGAGAGGTAGGTAGGGAGATGTTGGTGTTAGATTGGTAGGTTTCATACAGAAGCTTTGCCAATGTCAGGTGATGTCTAATGCAGTCACACACAGATTCCCATGACTGGTAATGCACAGAGCTCCTCCTGAAAGCTTGCATCTCTGAAGCCTGAGCCAGGCTTTCAAGTACAATAACTGCATAACTGCTGGTGCTCTGCTGCTTCAGCCCCAGCACATGCCCTGAACACTGTAAGTCACTCCCTCCTGTCAAGCGGAGTTTGTTTACCCTATTAGCAAAACCAACTGAGTACTGCCTCTGGGTATGTGAATGCGCAGATGTCTGGTCAGGAATTCTGCCTGAGGCCAAAGTCTAAAGGCACTGCCAGATGAGGACATCACAAAACTCCCAGCAGTTAAAGGGCTGTAGCAGGGGAAATGACTTAAGGGATTGCATGAAACTGTTTAAGAATCATTCTAGGGGTTGTCATGCTTTTCAGATTTGCATAGATATGTCTATAAGCTCAGGACCTGGCTGACAACCACCAGAGTTATACTCACCTCCTACCATAATTTGTCTAGTTCATTACACCTTTTATCCTAGCCTTACAAGTAGGATGTAGGCTATTTTAGAGTTTTTGAAAGACGTTGAAATGGCTTCCTTTCACCAATATTCCCTCCCCATTGCCCCACACCTTCCAATCCATCAACCTATTCATCCATTCATCTATCCATCCATTTAATCAATGCTTATCTAGGTCCTGTAGGAGACAGAAATGAAGCAGATGTAAGTCTTGCCTTTAATGTAACTGAAGTGGGAATCAGATGTTCATAAACAGTGCTTGGCACATTGTGAGCACTATAAACATAGCAACATAAATAATTACAATAAAACTAGGAGAAAGTCAAGAGTCCCATAAAAGAAACACAAAAGCTATCAGGACAGGTGTTTGAGAGAAGGAGGGTGACCTCTGATATGATACTTGAAGGAAGGTCATTTTGACACGTGGTGATTGGCAATGGGAGATGGGAAGACATTCCTAACTAAAGGAAAGTGAAAGAAAACACAGAAGTGGAAAAATATGGAACTCATGTGAGAGAAAATCTCATTTTTCTGGAACACAGGGCATAGAAGCGAAATAACAAGAGAAACTTGGAAAGGTATCTAGGTCTCAGATTTTCAAAGACCCCTGAATGAACAAGCGAAGGAATTTGAGTTGAAGGCAATGGTTAGCAACCAAAATTTTTTTATTTTTGACCTAAAAAAATGGAGGTATAATTCCAAACAGAAAAATGCACAGATCTTCAGTGTCCGTTTGATGAGCTGTGACAAATGTCTGTTACCATGTAGCTCCAATCAAGATATAGAACATTTCTATCACTCTAAAAAATTCCTTCTCGCCTCATTCAAATCTGCTCCTCTCCCATTCTCCAGCGGCAACCGATGTCCTGAATTTCTTTCCTATAGATGAGTTTTGTCTGTTCTTGAACTTCATAACAATGCTATCATATAACATGTGCTCTTGTTTCTAGCTGCTTTCGCTCAACATGGTTTTTAGATTCATCCATGTTCCACACGTTTTATGCAGGAAAAATAATATGACTATAACTGTACTTTGGATGATTAATCTGCTCTAATGTATGGAGGCTTGAAAATGTAAATGTAATTTCAGCAGCATATTTCAGGGAAGTGGTTATCTGTAGAAATGTACAAAGAGATTGGATTCAGACAATAGTGGAGTAGGTGGAAGGCTACAAATCTAGTCAATTAAACAGAGAAGGAGAAGTGAGAAGGGAAAAAGCAAAAGATCACTAGAAACTTACCCTCCCCAGTTAAAATCTCTGCAAGGCCTAGGCTAAATCAGCTGATACTTTCAGCAAGATTAATTAACTGCTGAAAATTAACAGCCCTGAAAAAGAGGCACAGGTATATTCAAATGAAGGGGCAGGAATAAATACAAATGAACATGACCTGGGGTTGTGGGGTGAGGGATATAAGAGAAAAACAGAAATAATAGACAGATTTCAAAGATTAAAATATTTCTAAGGCTAAAATTCACATGAAACACAAGAGATCCAGAATAGCCAAAACAAGTTTGAAAAAGCAGAACAAAGTTGAAGAATTCATACTTCCTAATTTTGAAACTTACTTGAAAGCTGCAGCAATCAAGACAGTGGACACTGCTGTGAGTAGACATATAAATCCATGAAACAAAATTGAGAGTCTCTAAACAAACCCTTACATTTATGGTCAACTGATTGTTGATAAGGGTGTCAGGACAATTCAATGAAGAAAGAATAGTCTTTTCAACAAATGGTGCTGGGATAAGTGGAAACCTGCACTGCAAAAGAATGAAGTTAGACCCCTACCTCAAGCCACATACAAAAACTAACTCAAACCAGATCACAGACCTAAATATAAAAGCTAAAACTATAAAACTATTAGAAGAAAATATGGATTAGAAAACCATTTTTTATATATGACATCAAAAGTACAAGTGACAAAAGAAAATAACACTCATATTGGGCTTCCTGAAAAGTAAAACCTTTGGCACTTCAAAGGACATCATCATGAAAGTGAAAAGACAGTGCACAGAAAGACAGAAAAGATTTGTATATGGGGCAAAATATATGACTAGAGACCTCATAAAAATATATACAGATGGAAAATAAGCATATGGAAAGGTGCTCAATATCATTTGTTTTTAAGCGATTGAAAATTAAAATAATAAGATGCAATATACATATATTAGAATGGCTAAAATTCAAAACATTGACAATATCAAATGCTGGTGAAGATGACACAGTTTGGCAGTTCCTTACAAAGTTAAACATAGTCTTACCATATGTGATGGTTAATTTTATATGTCAGCTTGATTGGGCCATGGAGTGATCAGATATTTTGCCAAACATTTTTCTGGATATTTTAGGATTAAATTAACATTTAAATCAGTAGTCTGAGTAAAGCCGATTGCCTTCCCTAATGTGGCAGGCTTCATCAATCAACTGAAGGCCTGAATTGAACAAAGAGGCTGACCCTTCCCCAAGTTAGAATTCTTCCTGTCTGACAGTTTTTGAATTGGGACATTGACTTTTTCTGCCTTTGGACTTGAACTGAAACACTGGCTCTTCCTGGGTCTCTAGTTTGCCAGCCTTCAGACCAAAATTACACCATCAGCTCTCCTGATTCCCACCCTTTAGACTCAGACTAGAACTAAATCATCAGCTCTCCTGGGTCTCCAGCTTTCTAGTTCATCCTGCAGATCCTGGGAGCCAGCCTCCACAATTGAGTGAGCCAACCAAATCTCTTTATTATATATGTAAATGTATGTATATATGTATATGTGGAAATGCATAAGTATTTGCATTATATATGTATATGTATTACATATGTGTATATATGTATATGTATTATATATGTATATATTTATAGCTCCTATTGGCCTTACTTCTCTGTAGAGCCCTGACAAACAGAATCATGTAATTCAGCAATTTTTCTCCCAGGTATTTATTCAATTGAGTTGAAAACGTACATCAACATAAAAACCTGCATACAAATGTTTATAGCAGCTTTACTCATAATGCCCCAAACTGGAAGCAACCCAGATGTCTTTTAATGGATGTCTTAGGTCCGTCCAATCTGCTATAGCAACATACCACAAGCTGGGTGGCTGATAAATGACAGAAATATATTTCTCACAGTTCTGTGGGATGGAAAGTCCCAGATCAAAGCCTGGCAGATCTGGTGTCTGATGAGGGCTGCCCTTTCACTGTAATCTCATGTGGAGAAAGGAGTGAGGGATCTTTCTGGGGTCTCCTTTATAAGAGCACTAATCCCATTGTGAGGGCCCTGTGTCATGACCTAATCAGCTCCCAAATGCCCCACTTCCTAATATCATCACCTTGAGGGTTCGGATTTCAACATATGAATTTTGAGGAACATAAACATTCAGACCATAACAATGGGTGAATGGGTAACCAAATTGTTGTATATCCATAATAGGATATTATTCAGAGATAAAAATGAATGAGCTATCAAGCCTTGAAAAGACAAGGATGAATCTTAACATAGTTTGTTGGCAAAGCTGTATCCTATTTAGAAATATGGACTAACAATTCAGAAACTCCTTACATATATACTGAAATTGGACAGTTAAGCACATGGTTGGTGGATGGTAGGAGCCAAATTTCTCACTGCTGGAATGGGAGTTTACAGACAAGAAAGGGGAAGAGGCTAGAAAAATCCTTGTGGTAATAGATTTAAGTTGGAGACTTTGATACAAACTCATCCTTAGCTAAATATACAGATGGTTACATATAGGAATATTTATAGATATGTGTATCTATACAGGTTATCATGCATTTCCATATTTCCTACTTCTGTTTGCTGAAAAAAAAACTAGTAGCAGTGAGCACACCTAGTGACCAAATCTTGGTTTCTAACACCATTTACCAATAAAATACAGGGTTCCTCGGAAAAATGACTCATTCTAGAATTGGGGCAGAAAATGTGCAAGATGATCCTGGAGCATCTTAAGAACTTGCTAAACAAACAAAACTCCAAAACATCAGGATGAGAGAATGCCACAGAGATATGGGAGCCAATTGAAAGAGCTCCCAATGGCCTAACCAGAATAATTTAAGAAATAAGAAAAAGTCAAATTGGATTATAATCCCAAGTATAAAATAAATATCCATGAGTACAAACTGATATAAATAAATAATTAAATAAATAATGAAGAGAGATATATGTTCTGTGAAAAAGAATTTCAAATAATTTATGTAGATACTCCACCCTCAAGGAGGTAGAGCATAACCCACTATTTCCTTTTTTTTTGAGACAGGTTCTCACTCTGTTGCCCAGGCTGGAGTGCAGTGGTGCGATCATAGTACGATCTTGGCTTACTGTAACCTCCACCTCCCAGGCTCAACAGATCCTCCCACCTCAGCCTCCCAAGTAACTGGGACGACACGCATGTGCCACCATGCCCAGCCAAATTTTTCGCCATGTTGCCCAGGCTGTTCTCAAACCATTTGCCTGCCTTGGCCTCTCAAAGTTATGGGATTATAGGAGTGAGCCACTGCATCCAGCCCAACCCTCTACTTCTTAAGTGTGAACTGCTCATAGTGACTTCCTTCCAAAGAGTACAGTATGGAAGGATTGGGTAGTCCCTTTACAGTGCAGAAACCTGATAAATACTACCTCAGCCAGGTGATCAAGGCCAACATCAACAGTGACGTCATGTTGATAGTATACATTTTTGATATGATATGATGTGATGAAAATGACACTCTACCTCTGTGGCCTTAGCCCTAGTCTTATCATGAGAAAGACCTCTGGCAAATCACAATAGAGGGATATCTTACAAAAAATATTGGATCAATTCACCTCAAAACCGTCAAGGTCATCAAAAACAAGGAAAGTCTGAGAAACTGTCACAGCCAAGAGGATCCTAGGAAGACATAACAAATAAAATGTAATACGGTATCCTAGATAGGATCCTGGGACAGAAAAAAAAACAAGATTAGTAAAAATCTAAGGAAATACGAATAAGTATATAGTTAATAATAATGTATTCATATTGATTCATTAATTATAACAAATATACCAGCCAAATGCAAGACGTTAATAATAGGGGAAACTGGGTGTGGTATTTACGGGAAGTCTCTGTACTATCTTTGTAATTTTTCTATAAATCTATAAGTGTTCTAAGAAATAAAATTTAAAAGATGGGCAAAGGATTTGAACAGACATTTCTTCAAAGAAGATACACAAATGGAAACAAGAACATGAAGACATGCTCAACATCATTAGTCATTAAGAAAATGCAAATGAAAATCACAGTGAGATATCACTTCACATCCATTAAGATAGCTATAACAGAAAAGCTGACAATAGCAAAATGTTGGTGAGAATGTGGAGAAAATGAAACCCTCATACATTGCTAATGGGACTGTAAAATGGTATAGACACTTTGAAAAATAGTTTGGCAGCCCCTCAAAATATTAAATATAGAGTTACTATATGACCCAGAGATTCCACTCCTATGTATAGACCCAGGAGAACTGAAAACATATATCCACACAAAAACCTGTCTATTCATGTTCATAGTAGTATTATTTATCACAGACAAAATGTGAAATCAACTCAAATATCCATCTACTGATTAATAAATAAACAAAATGTGGCATATATCCATACAATGACATGTTATCTGGCCATACGGCTGCTACTTTACAACATGGATGAATCTTAAAAACATTATGCTAAGTTAAAAAAAAAAAAGCCAGTTAAAAAAGCCATTCCACTCATATGAAATGTCCAAACTAGGCAAATCCACAGAAACATAAGGTAGCTTAGTGGTAGCAGAGGGGTGGGGAAGGGGAGAATGGGGAGAATGGGGAGTGACTGTGTATGGGAACATAGCTTCTTTTGGAGATGACGAAAGAGTTTTCAAGTCAGATAATGATGATGGTTGTACAACTCAATTGTGCACTTTCAAAGGTGAAATGTATCATATGTGAAATATATCTCAATATAGCTGTTATTAAAAAATAATATAGTGCGAAAGACAGCCAGCCCCTACATCACCCTGAGCTAAAAGCAGTAATTACGTACCTACAAGCTTATGGTGCTGGGGAGTATAATCTTTGAAGAGACTTACATACACTGACCTGATAATTTAGCATTTAACATTTTTTTTAGCATTTAATATACATTATTTTATTTAATCCTTATAGTCGTGCCAAGAGGTAGGTGTTATTATCTACATTTTAAAGCTAGCTTTATTCCATTACTTATTCCAAAGCTAGCTCTAAACCATTACATTATATTGTAATGTATATTACAATGTATTGTAATGATTATATCTCAACCTCTCAAATCTTGTATTTCTCATCAAAGTGTCCTATTTACTCCATAAAATTATCTTTAAAAGTTTTATTTTATTTTTCATTGACAAGTAATAGTTGTATATTTTCATTAAAATGTGATGTTTCAATACATGCATATATTGTAGAATGATAAAATTGGGCTAATCAACACATCCAGCACCTCACATACTTATAATTTCTTTATAGTGAGAACATTTAAAATCTAAGATAATAAGAAAAAGGCTTGTAACATATTAATTATTAATTTATTCTTCCTTCTTGTATTCAGACAGATACATATTCAGGATGAAAACCATACAGCTAAATCATACAAACAGCATGCCCTTCTTGGTTCCAGATAAGAAAACCTGAATACTGAGGCTGTGAACAAAAGGATGCTAAAAAATATTTACAACTGCTTCAAATTTAAATACTTTTCCAATTCAGAGGTGACTTAATTTTATTTTGGAAAAATATGCCTTTTTGGTTATTTGTAGGATTTTTTGGGGGCCCCAAATTGTGCTTTTTATTATTGGATATTTAAGTAACATGTAAAGGCTTTAGGTATTGCTGTGGTCTGAATGCATCTCTCAAAATTCATATGTTAAAACTTTATCACCAATATGACAGCATTACGAGCGGAGGCCTTTAAGAGTAATTTAATCATCAGGGCAGAGCTCTCATGGATGAGACTGGGGCCCTCATAGAAGGGCTTGAAGGAGTGGGCTTGTTCCTTTCCATCTCTTCTGCCATGTGAGGACACAGGGTTCAAGTGCCATCTTGGAAGCAGAAAGTAACCCTCACCAGTCACTGACTCTGTCCATGCCTTTCTTGGACTTCCCAGCCCCCAGAACTATGAGAAATAAATTTCTGTTCTTTACAAATTACCAGTCTCAGGTTTTTTGTTACAGCAGCACAAAAAGACCAATATAGGCATAATACATATCAGATTCATGATTCTGTCCCATGCTCTGGTTAATAAAGTGATAGGTGGAGATATCTTTAAAGAGATTTACATAGAAATTTTGTAAGACTGCAATTGAACCACTAATGTAAAAGTCTTATGAAATGATATTTTCTGAATGTCTGCTTATTTTAAAAAGGTTAGATATGAAGACATGTGTTTCATAAACAGAGGTCTGCCAGTGTAAGGTAGAGATGAAAGACTAGCTCCACAGTCAGATAACTTGAATTTAAATCTTAGTTCCGCCTCACTGGACGAATTACTTACTTCTCCAAGTTTCACTTTCCCCACCTGTAAAATGAATATTACAACTTTTATGACATAAAGTTGTTACTGAGAATTAAAAAGAAAAGCATGCAAAGACTTAACACGGTGCCTGGCACGCAGGGAGTGTCCCACAAAAAGTCAACCAAAAGAAAATTCACCACGATCTCAAATACTGGTGTAAATACCTAATTGCAAGCTAATTGTCCAAGATCGTACAGCTGGAATTCAATGCCAGATATGTCTGAGTCCAACTCATTTGACTACACCATACTATACTATAATGATCATTTGTTATCTTAGAACAAAGCTTGGGAGATGCTTAAGTAAAGCTGGGACAAAAAGCTAAAGATTTTCCCATTCTAGGTTAAAATGTGTTATCTTCCATATTATTTTCATACCCCAGAGCAACTAACTGTATCCAAGGATAAGTGAGAAGAAACTACTGAAATGATTTTGAAGAGAGATGTCATATAACTAACAGCAAATGTTAAAATAGCATTTACTCAATTCTTTGTCAGTCTGCTACTTTGATTAGAACAGAAAATGGGAAAGTGAAAGTGGCTTTCTCAACTAATTATGGGCATGTTAAATCACACAGACTATAATATTGGAGATACCTACAAAGAAAGGTACCTGCTTGGATCCAATCAAATATTTTGACCACTATATCAAAAAGCAACTGCCTTGAAATATCCTCCTGCTAAAACTTTAAGTTCATATTTTTAACATATAAAAGTGAATAATCACATTAGATATGAAATATATACATAGTATTTTCATTTTTAATGTATATCTGATTAAAGCTTGAAGAATGCATTTGATTTATAATGTGGAATCTTGTAAGACATCTGAGTTTTTAAGACTGATTAATTCTTAAATTAATAACTGAGGTTCTACCTATAAGGATCGTAAAGCAACCACTAACATACTTGTTTTCATGAATTCATTGTTTGCTCAGTAATAGTATTATTCATACAGGAACTCTGTAGGAGTTTGGGGCAGCTATTTTGTAAGCAGAGTTAAGCTAGATTTTGGAAATCTGCTAGAATTTTTCATATTTAACATTTTTGCAAAACATTCTTATCTGTAAACCCAATTTTCTTTTCTTCTATACCTAAAGGAGAGTCTCACCTTTACCAAGCAGAGAACCATGTGAAAGAAAAATCATATGTTGTAAGTGAAAATTTTTTTGAGAAGTTAAGAAAAAGTGCTTATACAAATGCAAGGTGTCATACAAATACTCGTTTCTCCAAAATGGTTGGAAAATGTGGTAATCCAGTTAAAACAAATATTTTTATTACTAAAAGTTACCATATAAAGCACACACGCCTTATCTATTAATGTCAAACAATCATATAAAAAAGACTCAAACCCTAACGTATGGTACAGGTTAAGTTTTGTTCGTGTTTAGGGAAGTGGTTCAGAATTGTCTCTCATTCCTCAGTATCACCATTATGCCTTTTAACCACCATGATATAGAGCTGGATGAAAACACACATTATTTGAGCTCTGAGGTTGACTCTCTTCCAGTTAGAGGGGGCTAATAGGATTGTTATTTTTATCTTGATCCTCACCAGGTTTCTGATGTTCTGCCTAGATCCCACTGTGGTATATTTAGCACTGGCTCTTCCTGCAGAAGCCTCAGCCACGTGGAATCACGCTTTCACACACCCCCACCCCCCCACCTGCTCACTACTGCTGAATACATAATCTAAGCCCTGAAACATGGTTCCTAAAATAATAATTTCTACTCACAGAAGTATGGGTGAAAATTTTCCTAATGTGACTTGACTTACCAAGTGAAGTTTATTAAACTTTGTCAGAAACCATCTGACTTGCTAAATACACACACACGCATACGTACATACTTCTGAAATACAGTAAAAAATCTTCTCTGTTGAAAAAGAGGAAAGATTTTAAGGGAATAGATGAACAGTGTGTATTTTAAGTATCCCGCTCCAGATTACATTTATGTGTATGTTTGGTTTGTAACAACAGCAGCCCAATAAATGTGACGAGACATGTATTTCACTCAAATGTTGCTATGGAATCCTTTCCTGACTTGAAAATTAAATTTCTCCATCTGTTTGCATGACTTCGTATTCACTGTAGTGCCAAGGGCCAGCTGATCTAACAAACATGCTGTAGAACAAATTCCTCAAACCAGAAAAAAAACAAGTGTGAAGCAGAGCAAATAGCATGAGAAACCATATATTTCTGAAAGATTCACTCTCCAAAAGCACATTAGTGTTGATAAAACTGGTGGGTTTATTTAGGGATATATTCTTACATGGGCAACTAATCATACAAACTTCTCAATAGTACAACGAACATGACCTGTGTAGGAAATGCTGTAAATCCAAATATTGAATAGCATTAACATACTAAAATAGGGGGATTTAACAGACAATTTAGGCATGTCTTGAGCTGATTTTAAAAGTACCAAGAAGAAAATAAACCATATGAAAAATACTTAATGTATTCTATATAATTCTCTTTGTAAAACTAATTTGAAGATTTTTCAATAAAAACAGAAGATTGTGACACAGATAATGCATTCAATACTAATTTTAACTTATCTATTTATAATGTAATTCATGTTAGCAAGTTTCAGAATTTTCAGACTACAAGCCTATTCCAATTAATTCCAATTATCTGAGTAATTTTATATTTATAGGATTATAATTATAAAACATCTAATTTATAAGTGTATCCACCCACATACATTTTGACACTAATATATAATTCTTAATTATTTACATTAGCAAATTTGTACGTTTATCAGAATACTATATAGAATAAATTACTGATAATTTTTTTTGAAAATTTAAAAAGTAATTTATGAAATATAGGCCACTGAAAAGTCTTTGAAAGTATTTTCCTTTAAAACATTTAATCACATTTTAAATTCATTTAATTAAATTCTGTTTCTAAAGAGTAACCAGCAGATGTTATTAGCTCACTGTGTTTATCCTCTTCAAATACATATTGTTCCCAAGTAGTTTTTTAGTTATTTGCTCATATCACATTTGTAAGGTTTGTTTTCTTCTCTGACTTGCAGGCAATTTAAGGACGAGTTTTCCTTCCCCTAGAACACTAAGAAGTTCTGAGAGCAAGAACATTATTGTGCCTTACCTGAATGTTTGTTAAAATGGCCTATCCATCTTTAAATTATCCCATATTAGTTAACCTGTTATCTTATAATTAAATATCTGTTTGCTGATTAGCTTTAACATACAGACTCATACTAAATTTTCCCTTTGAAGCCATTATGCTTCAGGTACTTAGAATATAAAATTTTTAAAGAGGGTAGGAACTTAAACTTTAGCATCATTTGGAGAAAACACTATCTGATAAACAAAATAATAAATCTTACTTGAGAATTTTAGGTTAATGAAAACTAAGTAGTTATTTAAAAATTATTTTTTGGTAAACAATTACGATTAAAAGAGTCAATCCAGCTGTCTGAAAATATTTAGTAATAGAATCATTCATTCTGGTGAAACTGCTGACCTATTTTCTAGGCTTGATGAAGAATTTAATTGTATTTCTCTATACTTACCATTATTTTTCTATCATAAAATTATCTCAAAGTGCCCCAGAGATATGATGTAACTGATGCAAATAATTACTAGAAAGGAATTTAATAGAGTATTATAATCTTGGGAACAATTCATCCTGAGCCAATGTTTTCTAAAGTTTCAAGTTAAAGCTGTTCTAGACAAGTTAGGCTTGGGGTGCATTCTTGTATACTTGGAGGGCTTTCTTTGCGTCTTACTTTCTATGCCAACTCTCTCAGATCCCTCGGAAATAGAATCAGAGTCAGGCAACAGAGAATGTTTTCATGTATTACCAAAAGACTGGTCTCACCGTAAAAAGGTCATTTCCAAAAATAATAAGCATGGATAGCAAAGAAAAAATATTTTAAGGAGAGTGATTAAATAAATAGAAGAAGAATATTTGGTCAAAACTTTCTAGGATAATAAATTAGCAATCATCATGCTATTTCTGTAAACATTAATAAAATCGTAACATTTTTCAGATAGCCAAATATTTAACTCATTGGCCCGATTTCCTTAATATTATAATAAATAACTTGTTTTGTGTGCTCCAAAGTAGCAGTAAAAGTAGACTAGGTAAACATTTGCTGTATCTATTTCTGTAAGACATCTCCCACATTATATACACAAGTTAAAGCTTCAAGACTGTGGTTAATTTTAAGCCTAGTCAAGATGGCAGCACACCCACGTTCCCAGGCTTAAAATATAGCATCTTTCATAACTGCTTCTTCACACCTTACAGAATTCATATATACTTGCAGTCATATTAATAATATTTCTCCAACCAGGTTCTACTTACATCTGCCTCCAAAATTTGCTCATTTTTTAATGTTCTGACGTTATCCACCAGAATTGGATTTCCTCTTTAAAACACTGAGAAATTTGTTGCAGACAATAGACGTGAATGAGCTAGAATGACAGAAATGACCTGCTACCTCCTATAAAAACAAAATTTGTTTTCTTCAGATGAAAAACAAAAGCTAGACCAAGGATAACTCAGATTTCCTTCTTTTTACAGAGACTCTGAGACCACAGCAAATATAAGTAGTTGTAGGATGAGAATTAATTTTACCTAGCAGATATTAAAGGCTAAGCCTATTGGTCATAAAAACATGTTAGTGTAACAGAGTAAGAGGGAAATGAAGAAAGGGAAAAGTTGGGCTAAAATTTTATTTTCTTGGACATTTCTTGGAGAATGTGGGGACAGGCACTTTGCTGTTTTAGTTCTTGCTCAGCAACCTCCCCCACTGCCTTCCACTCTGCCACTACATCCAGTAAGCACGGAGGGAATGAAGTGGAAGGGATCAAAAGGTCTTTGACTCTCCCTCCACACTAAGGGCATGCTATTGTACATAAGTGTCTTCAGGGCTGCATGGAGGGAGATGATATGTTTTCTTTGTAGGTTGAAGAGAACTTGATGCTAGAAAAGTGTTCTCAAAAGTTTGGGATAAAAAAACCATATTTTTACAAATTGAATTATTAGCAACTATGTGTTGAATATGTCTATGCGTAAGGCACTAGAATTGCCACTGTGGACATACAGATGATTAAGACACTGCCTCTTATCCTAAAAGATTACTCAGCTGGAGTCCAAGTTCCATTAATATAAGTTATATAGATGACATGGAGAAAGTGCTTCTATAATAGTACAGTAAAAATATGTTTACTTGTTAATATTACCCAAAGTGATCTACAGATTGAATACAATGCTTATTAAAATCTCAATGGCATTTTAACAGAATAGAAAAAAACAATTCTATAATTCACATGGAGCCACAAAAGACCATGAATAGCCAAATCAATCTTGAGAAAGAACAAAGCTGGAGGCATCACACTTCCTGATTTCAAAATATATTACAAAGCTACAGTAATCAAGAGAGCATGGTACTGGCATAAAGAAATACATATAGGCCAATAGAACAGAATAGCAAGCCCAGAAATAAATCCACACATATACAGTCAACTGACTTCAACAAAGGTGCAAAGAATTCACAATGGGGCAAGAATCTTATCTTCAACAAATGGTGCTGCTAAATCTAGATATCCACAAATGAATAAACCTGGTTTCTGATCTTATGCACACAAAACCCCATTCAAAACAGCTTAAAGACTTAAAGGTAAGCCCTGAAACTGTAACACACCTAGAAAAAAACATAAGTGAAAAGCTGCATGACATTGATTTCATGAATGTGACACCAAAAGCACCAGCAACCAAAATAAAAAAGAATAAGTGGGACTATATCAAACAACAACAACAAAAATCTGTACAGCAAAGGAAATTATCAATAGAGTTAAAGGCAACCTATGGAATAGGAGAAAGTATCTGCAAACCATTTGCCCGATAAGGAGTTAATATCCAAAATAGATAAAGAACTCCTATAACTCAATAGTTTTAAAAAAATCTGATTTTAAAATGGGCTAAGGACTTGAGCAGACATTTCTCCAAAGAAGACATAGAAATGGCCAATAGGTATATTAAAAAATGCTCAACATCATTAGTCATTAGGGAAATACAAGTCAAAACTACAATGAAATATCACCTCATACTTGTTAGAATGGCCATTACAAACAAATAAACAAAAGACAAGTGTTGGCATGGACATGGAGAAACTGGAACCATTACACACTTCACGGGCAGGCAAAATGCTGAAGCCACTACAAAAACAGTATGGAGATTCCTCAAAAAATTAAAAATAGAACTACCATATGATCCAGCATTCCCACTTCTGAGTATTTGTCCAGAAGAATTGAAATCAACATCTCAAAGGAATATCTGCACTCCTGTGTTTCTTGCAGCACTAATCACAATAGCCAAGATGTAGAAATGATCTAAATGCCCATCAACAGATAAATGGGTAAAGAAAACATATATACATACCATGGAATACTGTTCAGCCTTAAAAAAAAGAATATTCTGTAATATGCAACTACATGGATGAACACTGAGGACGTTATGCTAAGTTAAATAAGCTAGTCACAGAAAGATAAATACTGCATGATTCCACTTATAGGAGGTATCTAAAATAGTCAAATTCATAGAATCGAAAAGTACAATGGTGGTTGCCAAGGGGTGGAAGTAGGAGGAAATGGAAAATTACTAGTCATTGGGCATAAAGTTTTAATTAAGCAAGATGAAGAAGTTCTAGAGATCTGTCATATGCCATTGTCCCTAAATTCAACAGTACTGTATTGTACACTGAAAAATTTGTTAAGAGGGTAGATCTTGGGTGTTCTTACTATAATAAGAGAGATATACATTTTTAATGTGAAAGGCTGCTTCAAAAAGTGGCACAAGGACAGGGATATGAAATGAATCTCCTCTGAGCTGTAGACCTGTTCAGAGGGTATGGGGAGCTACAGCTACCTTACTTTCAATTTCAGATCCAAATCTACCATGATGAGTAGCTGCTCCCCCAACAATGGGCTAATACTAAAGCACAGGGGACAATAAGGTGGAAACTAACAAAAATCAGTTATGGTTGTCAGTACACTGGTGCCCTACCAGCAAATCCTGCACTAGGAAGGCAAGGGGGCCACTGAGTGTGCAACCACCTTATCCATTGGCATTGCCCCACATAATAACATGAGAGCAAGATTTGTGAACTTGTGACTTGTGAACTATAGAGCTAATGGTTGTCACTGGTGTGTAAGTAGGTGGGCAACATGCATTTGGACTTAAGGTGATTGATAACTTCCTAAGGGGTAGGGAATGTTTAATGATGTTACATGGGAAGTGCCATGGCAACCATGTTTATTCTAAATGGGGAATACATGCTAAGCTCAGATTTTAAGACAGTAATTCTTAAAATGTTTTTAAATGTCCTTCCCATCAATAGAGAGTACAAAACGACAGTGATGCCAGCAGAGAAAAACACAGCCATGAAAAAAAACACCCAGACCAGAGAGACAGAACTGCTTCATATAGCCATTTTCAGGCAAAGCAGGGAGCCAGTGTTTTCCCATGCATATTAGAGAAAAGGGAAGCCTCCTACTGACATAACCTAATACTTAGTACTGAAAGGCTATTCCTGAAAAGTACATGAGAGTAAGCAGTCTTAATGACTAGTAACTAGGGCTCTGAAGCTAGAAGAAAACATTCCAGTGGAACACGTGGAGGAGAATCTAGTCTGAATGAGACTTCAGTCGCAGTCGCTACAAGTTATCATGAAGATTTGATGAGGAACAACTGATAACTGAACGAAATCTAGTGTGTACACTCAGAATGTGTTGCGAATAGTTTGGTATAGTGTATCATTTCAATGACCAAATGATCATCTCATAAAACCCCAAGCAAAGCACCTAAGGGTTTAATGTAGTAATACCTGGAGCAAGAGGAAGACACTACCTGAATATTATAATTAATGTTCTGTTCCCAGAATGAACAACAGGCCATCTGAATTCATTATGGAGTACTCTCTTACTGAGGCTCATTTCTGAGTTTTCTCAAATTAGTGTAAGATATTAAGCAATGTAGAAAGATGATGAATTCAAATATGAAGTGAGATTTCAATTCAACAAACACTGAGCTATGAGTAGGATGCTGTGCTAAATACTGTGGTTTCACAAATGAAACAAATCCCTTGCTCCAAATGCAAGGTAAGTCCACAAACAAAGAGATGCTACATGATGAAACACGTGCCATAATAGAAACAGAAATCTGAGCATAGTATGGGTATATATAGGCTCATGATCAATGATTAGGGAGAGCTCAAAGAAAGTATGGGTTCCAAAGAGAGTACAAATAATAATTTTCCTGCTCTCTAGGCAGGAGATGCTTTCTTCTTGTTTTGTTCCTTACTGATTAGCAATAATGAAACTCTGCAGCTTTAGATATAAAATATTTATTGAGAGTCAGTACATGGAATAGCATAGATGTCATGAATTAAATATATTATCGAGAACACAAAATATCAGAAAGCTAGAAGGCTAGCCACCCAGCCCAGACTGTCTGTCTCAGTAAGGTTAGATTAGTTTCAGTACAGATATAACAAGCCCTCTGATTTTGACTGAGGAGCCCCTATCTAGCAGCACATATAGCTATATATGTGCCTATTTCCTCCTTGTAGTCCATGAGCTACTTGAAGGCAATGACTACATTATGCAACAGAGTGCATGGCATTTAGAATGTGTTCAGTATTTGAATACTGAATGAATCAATGAATAATTCTATACCGAAAGCACCACTCTCTCCCCCCAAAATAATTAATAATGATTTTTTAAAGCCCTTCAAGGTCTTCTACAGCCCTTCAAGGATCCGTCACAACTTCTAGGAATCAAGACATTCATCCGCGTGATGGATGTAAGTGAAAGGTCCACTGCCAATGTTAGCACATTTCCTTGTTTGACCTTTAAGAATTTAAGACTACTCAGGAAAAGCCTGGAAATAAAAGGATCATAGTATTGAAGATACTCATGAAGTCACCACTTTATTCTAACATAAGCACTGCCTACAGAAAAAGAAAAGACATGACAGATAATAATGGAACAGCTGTAAAATCTCTTTCTGGAGACAACTAATCAAGCTATAGCCCATCTTGGGTTCTATGTTAATCTTTTATACAGCCAAAATAAGTATACGGAAATTAGTTAACCCCATGAATATCACTATTTTTATTCCATTGTCCTCCAAACAAATTTTTTCACTGTATTTGATACGTACAAACATGTGACGTTTAAAGAATGTCATCTCTCCAGTCTCTTGTAGAGGAAATAATGTGAACTGAAATAGCTGAAGGACAAAAGAAGTAAGAGGAAGAGAAAACATGCCTGAAAGAATCTAAGTTACTGACAAACCCCCAGGAACGTTTCGATATGACTGTATTAGCCAGACCTATGATAGAGGACTAGTTTGATTCTGATATTAAATTGCCACTGTCCAAACTCCAGTGATCCACAGTTAACCTGAGGTGGACATCTGTTGGTGTTTGGTTGTTTAAGACTTAGGCCTGGTTTCTAAGCACATCACAAATTTCTTTCTGGGAGTTACTTCAACTTTGGATATAATGTGGAGAGGCCTTGTATCCAGTTCCCTGACTTTTTCCAGCCAAGGGGCAGCCATGTGATCCCAGCTTGCTCAATTAAATACCTGCCTGGAATTTAAATCCTAAGAGACTAAAATGGCTGGGGTTCATCCATTTCATCATTGTCACCCTGACCAGCTGGTTCCTGCTGCAAGAGAACACCTGTTATTCCTGCTTCCTGCTCTCTGGAGGTAACCTGGTTCCTGACCATGTTCACGTCTGGTCCCATAGTCATCTTGTAAATTCTATGCTCTCCTAGTGGCCTTCTAATAAACTGCCTTTCCTTTAAGTTACTTAGGCTGGTTTGGATACGTGCAAGGCAGGTGTGGCTGGTACTTGCTGCCCTCCTGAGAAGAGTGAGTGTAAGGGGCTATAGCAGAGGTTCCTGTTCTCATGTTACTTTAAAACCTGGCAGCCTGAGTCTACCAATGAGCATCTGTAAACCATGCTGGGGTATGCCTGCCTAATTCTCCTTTCCTATTTTCCTTTTCTATCTCTCTCCCAAGTGAGGTCCAGTTAAAGATGAATGCTAGGCAAGGTCAGTATGGGAAAACTGGGGAAAAGACCATCCTAATTTCTTTCTGCAATCTGCCTTAAATGCAAGCAAAAGTCAGTCATTACATGAAAGCTACTGTTGAGCAACTCTTTCCAAAATAATGTTTACTACCATGATCAATGACACTGAAAACCGACAGTTAATAGAATAACTTTGAGAGAGAGTGGGCCAGGTGCAGTGGCCATGCTTGTAATCCCAGCACTTCGAGAAGCTGAGGCAGGCAGATTACTTGAGCCCAGGAGTTCAAGACCAGCCTAGGCAACAGGGCAAAACCTCATCTCTACAAATAAATACAAAAATTAGCTAGGTGTTGTGATGTACCTGTAGTCCTAGCTACTTGGAAGGCTGAGGCAGGAGGATCAATTGAGCCTGGGAGATTGAGGTTGCAGTGAGCCATGATCACGCTATTGCACTACAGCCTGGGAGACCCTGCTTCCAAAAAAAAAAAAAAATTGTAAGTGAATGGAACATACAGACTGAAAATATATCTGCATATTGTATTCTTAAAACAGAAAATTTGAGCATTAGGAAATTTATAGCCAATACAAACACACACAAAAAAAGCCACTTAGCAAACAAGATGAATCCCAGACAACTGTAGCACTTTCACACTTGTGAACCTGGTTTGCAGTCTTGTAAGTAGAAAAGCATATGAAAATAATAATTAAAGTATGTTAGAGACAAGTGTCAACAAACCTAGCTATAAATATCCTCAATGAGAACATTAAATTTCTTTTGGGAAATTATTGAGAATGGATTGTACCAGTTGAGAATGGGAAAGATCAAATTAAGAAATGGAGGATACATTTCAGAAACTAATGCAATCCCAGGAGTCCCTCAATATTATTATGGACTTACTGGCATTCCTGAGACACAATAGGCTGGAAAGGACCTTGGATGGATGAGAATACTGATTCCCTTCAATACCCAGAGCAAGAGTGCCATTCTCTCTCATTACTCACCAACCTTACAGTAACACTTTTCCAGTACCACTGAGAATTGATAGCACTTTAAATGCTCAGAATTTCCCCTCCCAGCAATATAACAGACTACACATTCTGAAATCCAACTAAACACCTAAACATTCTGGAAAAATACAAAAGCCATGATTATAAAAGAATAGCTAAGCTATAAGTAACCAAAAGGGAAATATCAGAGGATAACGGTAAAGTGAAAACACTAATCCAAAAAGGTTACCCTCTCTGTATGACATCCCCCCACCTTGCAAAGAAAATCCAAAGCCAACAAATTAATTTAAAGCAATTCTGTTTCCCTTAGAAACAAACTTAAATCTTCTACAAAGATATGCACCCTCAAAGCAGACCTTACAGAATTCATACAGATAAAGTCCCAACAAATATAATTTCATAATTTTTAAAAAATTTGAATTACATGAAAAAGCAAGACATCATGAGAAAGAACCAGCAGAATACACTGCACAGACCTGCCAAAACTTCCTATGTTGGAATACTAAAATCAAAATATAAATTAAGTGTGGTATTAAAAGATTACAGAGGGACTTGAATACATAAACAAAGAGCATGAAACTATGAAAAATGAAGCCAATTTGAAAAAGAACCAAATAGAACTTCCTGAAAAAAATGATTTAAATGAAAAAAAATGTATTGGACAAGTAAACAAGCTAATAAGACACAGGCAAAAAGAGTTAACAGAGAACTAGAAGCCAAAGTTGAAGAAACTACCAGACTGGAACAGAGACCAAAAAAGAGAGAAAAACACATTTAAAAAGATTGAGAATCATAAAGGATACAAATAAAGGACTAACATTTATAATAGGACCTCTAGAAAGACAGAACTGTGAAGATGAGGGAGAAATGATACATGAAGAAATAGTGCCTAAGAATTCTTCAGAATAGATGAAATACACAAATTCATAGAGTCAGGAAACAAAACAAATAAGCAGGATTCAACACACATACACACACACACACACACACACACACTCCAAGACACACACTACAGTGAAATTTCAGAAATCCAAAGGCAACGAGAAAACCTCAGAGCCAGACAAAGCAGTGTGGTGGATAAAGAGAAGGAAAGATGAAAAAGGAAGGATAAAGTAGGAAGAAAGAATAGAAAATGGAAGGAGGATTATAGAAAAGAATGGAAAAAGACAAAGGAGAGAAAAAAAATACTTGAACAAACAGGAAAGCCAGACTCTCCTTAGGGGTAAATGCGGCTAACAACCTGAGGATGCTTTTGAGGTACAGCTAGCTGAACCTGAAATCCTGACATTAAGCTGAAAGGCTAATGTGTTTCCAGACTGGTAGTGCCTCTGACTCCTGATAGCAAAATAAAATCCTCCCTAAGATAGGTCTCAGGATTTCAAAATACTAAGTTCAATCTATTATAACCACATAAATAATATTCCCAAACACCTAGAAAAACTAGCCACCACAAAGGAAAATCAGTAGAACAAGAGATCAAGGTGCCCAAGAACTGCAAATAATATAATTATCAGATATTAATGTAAAACTACTATCTCTGAAATGCTTAAAAAAGTAAGTGTAATAAAAATCATAAAGGAACGTATAATGAAATATTATTTGACTTTAAAAGGAAGGAAATTCTGGTGTATGCTACATGATAAGCCTCGACTTTGCTAAATGAAGTAAGCCACTCACAAAAAGACAAATACTGTATGATTTCACTTATGTGAGGTACCTAGAGTAGTCAAAATTATAGAGGCAGAAAGCAGAATGGCAACAGGAGCTGGAGGAGAGGAGATTTGTTTAATGGGTCTAGCATTTCAATGCTGCCAAATGAAGAGTTCTGGAGATTGGCTGCCTGACAAGGTGAATGTACTTAACACAACTGATGGGTGTACTTAAAAAGATTTTAAAATGGTGAATTTTATCCTATGTGTATTTTATCACAGTTAATTTTTTTTAATCACAAAGGATAAGATGGCATAAAAGTGACCAGGCAGATGTACAAAATAATAAATGAAACTTCTGAAAATAAAAAATGAAATCATTTTACTTTACAAATTTTAACTCAATATATAAGATAAACATATTAGACACAGCTAAAGATAGTATTATTTTAGAAAGCAGAGTTGAATAAGTTGCCCATATTACAGCATGAACGGAGGGAAAATATAAAAGAGAAGTCATAAAAAAATAATGCACTGGTTTAAATTAGTCTAGTTAGGGTTTCAAATGGAGGAGAGACAATTTTCAAAAAAGTAATGGCTGAGATTTTTCTATAATTGATGAAAGACTTGAATTCACTGATGTAGGAACCACAATATATATCAAGAAGGTTGAATAATAAGAAATATACACCAAGACATATTAAGATAAAACTATGGACTTCTAAAGATAAGATTGTTTACAGCAGTATCTCCTGTAATCACACAAAATTCAAAACAATCCAAAGGGATGAAAAATTGTAACATTCACATAATTTGGAATACTGTTGGCATTGAAAACAATCACACTGAATAAATCTCATAAACATAACATTAAGTGAAAATTAGTATGAAATTAATTATATGAGGTTTAAAAATATTTAAAGTTATGTAACAATTTAGAAGGAGTTAACCTACTGGAGGAAGGCGGGGGTGTGATCAAGGAATGAAACACAAGCAAAATAACCATCCGTATTTCCTATGTTGTCTGTGCTTTTTTTTTTTTTTTTTTTGAAAGACATTTTCACTGTTTTTTTTTTCTTTATTTATTTTTATTTTTTCCCTTTTTCCCCTCCCCCTTCCCTGGGTTTTGAATACTCTCGGCAGTTATTTTCTTTTCCTATAACATTTAACTTTCTCCTGGCTTCCATTGTTCCTGATGAGAAGTTAGATGTCAGTCTTATCACTGTTACTTAATGTTGTTTTTTTATTTTTATTTTTTTGAGACGGAGTCTCACTCTGTCGCCGAGGCTGGAGTGCAGTGGCACAATCTCCGCTCACTGCAACCTCCACCTTCTGGGTTCAAGTGATTCTCCTGCCTCAGCCTCCTGAGTAGCTGGGATTACAGGCACGCACCACCACACCCAGCTAATTTTTGTATTTTTAGCAGAAATGGGGTTTCACCATGTTGGTCAGGCTGTTCTCAAACTCCTGACCTCGTGATCTGTCCGCCTTGGCCTCCCAAAATGCTGGGATTACAGGCATGAGTTACTGTGCCTGACCTTGATGTTTTTCTGTCTTTTTTCTGGTTGCTTTTAGGATTTTCTCTTCTGTCTTTCTGTACTTCTTTCACTGTTATGCATCAAGAAGTGGGTTTCTTTTCATTTATTCTGCTTTGAGTTTCTTTAATCTGTCAATTGGTATCCTTCACAGGTTCTAAGAAATTCTGTCATCTTCCTGAATGTTGCCTTTTCCCCATCTTTCTTTCCTCTTTTTCTCTCTGGAACTCTAAGTATAATCAATCCTCATTATTTGTGGATTGCATATTTGCAGATACACCTACTTGCTAAAATCTTTTTATAACCCCCAAATTAATCTTATTTTCATGGCCATTCATGCACATGCTCAGAATGGCAAAAAATTTGAGTCACCTGATGTACATGTTCCTAGCTGAGGTCAAACAAGATGATGTTCTACCTTCTTGCTTCAGCTCTCATACTGTAAACACATGTCCTTTTTGCTATCTGTTTAGGGCTCTGGTTTTGTTTTTTGCATTTTTGTGCTTTTTCTTGGTCATTTCTCTGTTTACAGTGGCCCCGAAGCACAGTGCTGAAGCGCTGTCTAGTGTTTCTTGGTGCAAGAAGGCTGTGAAAATCCGTGTGTTAAATAAGCTTCATTCAGGCATGAGTTATGGTGCTATTGGCCATGGATGCGTTAAGGGAGGTGCCTTTAAACACAAACACACATAAAACAAAGTTATATATTGATTAATTAATGAAAAATTGTGAACAGATGCTCACAGGAACTTTTTATTTCTCCTAGGAACAATGGTTCGGTATTCACTAATCCAGTATTCACAGTGGCTTTATAGAACATAACTCTTGCCAATAATGAGAAGTGACTATATGAGAACATCTTCTATCTTCTCTATATCTCACCTTTTCTTTTTTATTTTCTATTATTTTATCTCTCTGTGCAGCATGATAGATAATTTATTTTGACCTAATTTCCAGGTCATTATTTGCCCTTTAGCTGCACCATGTGACTACTGAAGTATTGAGTTTTAAACTTCAGTTATTTGTTTTGCTATTTCTATAAGTTGTATTTGGTTTCTTTTTAAGCTTTAATTGTCCCTTTTTGGGTTTCCTATTCTCTGTAGATTTGATCAAGCTTATTTTTTATTTCTTTAAAAATGGTAAGCATACTTTACAGTTATTTTACAGTCTGTATCTGGTAATTCCAACATCTGAACTTTTTGAGGATCTGGTTTTGTTGCTGATGTAGCTACTGCTTCTTGCTCTTGGGGTCTAGTTTTCTTGTGTGATTGGTCATCTTTTGTTGAGACAGGATGTTGCTCTGTTGCCCAGGCTGAGTACAGTGACATGATTAAGGCTCACTGCAGCCTCAGCTTCCTGGGCTCAAGTGATCTTCCTGCCTCAGCCTCTTAAGTAGCCAGCACTACAGATGCACGCCACCATGCCCATGCTTGGTCATCTTTGACCATGTGTTCCTCATTGCATTTAAAAATTATTTGCAAGAATAATTTGAGATCAAGGATAAATGATAAACACATATCTTTCTCCAAAGATATATGTTTGTTTCTGTCAGGTACTTGGGAGTACCAACAATATGGCATTGCCTTAAACCTAGTTCAAGGCTTGAGGTTCTGCGAACAACCCAGGGAATCAGACTTCAGTTGTAATCCCATGTGAGGACTGTCCCAAATCTGGTTCATCCTTTTCCTGAGGGTGTAGCACTTGGGAGTCCTAGCCTATTGAGGGGAGGATCTCCTATTTCTGGGTGCTCCAGGCTTTGACTTCTATCTTGATACCACTTGCTCTGTGAATTATTCAAAGTGAAAATCCAAAAACTGACAAATGTCAAGAACCCTGAGAGAAAAAGTTTCTTTTGCTCTATTCACCTCGCTGGTAAATATTTTCCCTTCAACTCTGGCGTAGTAATTCCCTACTATCTTGTCAGCGCTTTTATGCTTTTAAGATGTTGACTTTTATATATTATCTAGCTTCTTTAGTTGTTTTCAGTAGGAGGGTTGTCCAAATAACCTAGCCCTCAATTACCAGAAAAAGAAAACCAGCTTTTTTTTTCTTTTTTGAGACAGAATCTTACTCTGTAACCCAGGCTGGAGAGCAGCAGCACAATTATAGCTCACTTCAGCCTTGAATTCCTGAGCTCAAGCAATCCTCTTGCCTCAGCCTCTAAAGTAGCTAGACCTACAGGTGTGTGCCATGATGCCTAGGTTTTTTTTTTTTTTTTTTTGTGGAGACAGGGTCTCGAATTTTTGCTCAGGCTGTTTTCAGACTTCTGGCTTCAAGTGATTCTCCCACTTCAGCCTTCCAAAGTGCTGGGATTACAGGCGTGAGCCACTGGGTCCAACTGAAAAGGTTGCATTTAATTCAGCCTCTTCTTTTATTTATTTATTTTTGAGATGAAGTCTCGCTCTTGTCCCCCAGGCTGGAGTGCGATGGCATGACCTCGGCTCACTGCAACCTCTGCCTCCTGGGTTCAAGCAATTCTCCTGCCTCAGCCTCCCGAGTAGCTGGGATTACAGGCACCTGCCACCATGCCTGGCTAATTTTCGTATTTTTAATAGAGACAGGGTTTCACCATGTTGGCCAGGCTGGTCTCGAACTCCTGACCTCAGGTGATCCGCCCGCCTGGGCCTCCCAAAGTGCTGGGATTACAGGCATGAGCCACTGCACCCGGCCCTAATTCAGCCTCTTCTATCTCTTCTGCTTAAGGTGAAGGCCGTTCCTACTTTTTCTTCCTGGCTTATTTATTTATTTTTATTTTCTAGAGACAAGGTCTCACTCTGTCATCCAGGCTAGTACAGTGGCATGATCATGGCTCATTGCAGCTTCAAATTCTAGAGTTCACGTAATCCTCCCACCCCAGGTCCGGCGTAGCTGGGACTACAGGTGTGCACCACCACTCCTGGTTAATTTTTTAAATTTTTTACAGGGATGGGGGTCTCACTTTGCTGCCCAGGCCAGTCTTGAACTCCTACCTTCAACCGATCCTCCCTCTTTGGCCCACCCGAAAAGTGCTGGGATTACAAGCGTGAGCCACCATGCCCTCTTCCTGGCTTAATTCCTCATCTTCTGTGTGTGATCACTCAAATGGGAGAAGACATATCTCCAGAAGAATAAGCAGTAGGTATAAGACACACACTTCCTCAGGGCAAAAAGTTAGTTCCACATGGCTGGGAAGGCCTCAGGAAACCTGCAATCATGGTGGAAGGTGAAAGGGGAGCAAGGCACCTTCTTTACAGGGTGGCACGATGGAGAAGTGAGTCTGTTTGTGCTTGTTTTTATTCTTTTTAACCTTACATATAAGTTATAATCATAACTCTTTACTATTTACTTCTAACAAACTCTATAAATGATATACGATTTTATTCCCGTTTTGTATATGAGGAATTGAGGCACAGAAAGATTAAGCAACTTGCCCAAAGTTCCAGGCTAGCAAATAGTAGCTCTAAGACCAGAATCTAGGCCACCTATCTCTATAATAAATGCTCCTGAGTACTGGGTTACTCTCCCTCTCTTTTGTATGTATGTAATATCCCATTTCATAATAAAAAGAAGTCAGCCATGGTGGCTCATGCCTGTAGTTCCAAGTTCTCAGGAGGCAAAGGCAGAAGGAATTCTTGAGCTCAGGTGTTTGAGTCCAGTCTGGGCAACACAGAGAGACCCTATCTTCAAAAAATATATAAAAGAATATACAAAGAAATGAAAAGGAGAAAAATGCTTGGCACTAATAGCCTAAGGACTAATGCCATTAAAACTATTTTGCAAGAAGATTAAATATAGGTACGTAGCTATATATGTGTCATTGTAATGAAAAATAACATCAAAAAGTTAATAATCATTTGCCTGTGTTACTTTTACTCTCTTCCCATTTTTCTTCATTTTTCCCAATTGTCTGCGTGAATATGTATTACTTTTAAACTCAAGGGAAGAAAATAATACTATTTTAAAATACTCTTGCCCACAGCTTTTTTATTTAATTGCATATCCTAAATCACATGGTAAACTGCATAGTCTAATTATATCTTGCCTGGGAGATAAAAGACAATTTTGAGTATTACTGTGATCCAAAAAGGGCCTTCACTGTGTATCCAAGGGCAAATAGTGTTTCAAATTTCAACAAAAAATGTTAAAGGCTAGTAAAGAGTTGCTTTGAGCTGGTCTTAACATTGGCTTTGACCATTTTTCTTTTCTTTTCTTTCCTTTTTTTTTTGAGACAGAGTTTCACTCTTGTTGCCCAGGCTAGACTGCAATGGTGCAATTTTGGCTCACTTCAACCTCCGCCTCCCAGGTTCAAGAGATTCTCCTGCCTCAGGCTCCCAAGTAGCTGAGATTACAGGCATGTACCACCATGCCCGGCTAATTTTTTGTATTTTTAGTAGAGACGGGGTTTCACCATGTTGGCCAGGCTGGTCTCAAACTCCTGACCTCAGGTGATCCGCCTGCCTCAGCCTCCCAAAGTGCTGGGATTACAGGCGTGAGTCACTGCACCTGGCCTGCCTTGACCATTTTTTACGTGGCTTTAGGGCAATCTCATCCTATCTAGGGCAGACAGGTATGCTGGGCTCCTCTGTCTATAGCCACCCCATTAAATAAGGAGAGATAGAGAGGGACTGTTATGCAACAATCAATAAATAGACTTCACAGTGCAGAGATTAGTTGCCTGACTAGCAAGTTTAGACAAACAGTCCTTAAATGGGAGTGTGAGGCTCCTGCTGACATTCAGGAAAGCATCTGAGGCTGTGAAGGGGTGCATGGTAACTTCAAATTGTGTGGTGCTAAACCCACAGAGTCACAGAAGATCTGCAACAGTTTTGCTTTCCGGAGGAGGGAGATATTGCTTTCCAGAGGAACAGAGATTTTTTTTTTTTTTGAATGTAGAAAAAAACTCTTTAGAAACAGGTAAAGGTAGAGTTTGGTAGCATTATTCAATCAAGGAAACACTAACAAGGCTGGGCGCAGTGGTTCATGCCTCTAATCCCAGTACTTTGGGAGGCTGACACAGGAGGATCACTTGAGTTCAGGAGTTCGAGACCAGCCTGGGCAACAAAGTGAGACCCCATCTCTATTTTTTTAATTAAATTAATTTTTTTTTAATTAGCCAGGTACAGTGGCATGCGCCTGTAGTCCCAGCTACTTGGAAGGCTGAGGCAGGGGGATTGCTTAAGCCCAGGAGTTCGAGGCTGCAGTGAGCTATGACTGCAGCACTGCACTCCAGGCTAGGCAATAGAATGAGACTCCATCTCTAAAAAAGGAAAGAAGAAAGAAAAAAGAAAACCCTAAACTAACAGGGCAATCTGTAGAGGTACCCTGGCATCTAAAGTACTAGCACTGAGCCTCCAGATTAAGCAAGGGCAGGAACAGCAGGCTCTGCTCGGAGCAGCCCAAGTTTAGTATCATTTTTCTTAAAAGCTTAATATACCAAAAACACCCCATATTGACTCTGTAAAGTAATTACCCCCAAATTACCCACTATCAATTTCTAGGAAAACAACCAGAAAAGCACTGTGGAACACTCACATTTCAATGACCTCTCTCATCACCTGCTCCCCTTCTTTCATTTACTAGTCTGTGAACTGGAGGAAATCACTAACTTTCCCTAAGCTTCAGTTCCCAAAGGGATATAATTATACTTGCCTCACAGTGCTGTTGTGAAAATAAAATGACACAGTGGCTGTAATGCCCACCACAGTGTCCTGCAGAGGCTCTGGAAGTGTGTTCCAATGTAGTCCCAACTATTCAGCCACTGAGTCACACCACACACACACACACACATGCTCACACACACACACATACACACACACACACCCCTTGATGTTGCCTAGGCAAACAGCCCTCTAAAGTCACTCCTGTCTGGCTCAGGACCTCCAAAATCAAGATTAAGAGTCCAAACATATTAAAGTGAGAATTGGGAGTTATTTTCACTTCAGATTTCATTTAAAAATAACAAATTACAAAACAGTAGCTAGAAAGGGAACCTGCTAATGCATATTCATGAAGACTGCTAACCAGAAATAAAGACAAAAGCTGTCTTTTCTTGTAACATTAAAGTAAAAACAAATAAGATACGGAGAAGGCAGCAGGAGAGCCAGAACGATACATCCATTTCAGGGATGAGGGAATCTGATATAACTTATGACAAGGGCTTGGTAACACACAACCCCTGGGAATTCTAATGAACACAACCCCTGCAGACTTCCAATGCAGTTCCATCTTGAACATCCAAGGGCAGTCATTTGGCTCATGGTGAATAGATCTAACTCTTGGCTTCTTAGCCAAAGAAGATTGAGAAATTTGAATAAAAATTAAGAACAAGAGCTTTTAAAATGTTTCTTTTCAATGAAGTACAGTCTCATACTTCATTAACTTCAGTTTATGCTGAAGACAATTATACATCTTCCTTGAGGCAAGAACCTGGGGAAATATAAGAAATAAAAACTGGAATTTCTTCATGGTTTTATGTTGGGGGTGTGTGCTTGGTTTTTTTCTTCTGACTTTCAAAGGAGTCCGAGATGCGTAACTGAACTTCCTACTCTGAAAAATGACCATCATGATAACATACCATTAAGAGTCAGGGCTTTGAAGTGGTGCATTTGGTTTAAGAACAGGTTGATGACAACATGAGGTATTTGATTTTCTGTTCCTAAGTTAGTTCACTAAGGATAATAGCCTCCAGCTCTTATAAGTGGGAGCTAAATGATAAGAACTTATGAAAACAAAGAAGGGAATAACAGACACTGCTGATCCGGGAGGGTGGGAGGATGAAGCAGAAAAGATAACTACTGGGTACTGGGCTTAATACCTGGGTGATGAAATAATATGTACAACAAACCTCCAAGACACGTGTTTACCTATGTAACAAACCTTCACATGTGCCCCGAAATCTAAAATAAAAGTCAAAAAAACCCAATAATAAAAATTTAAAAAAGAGGAGAGAACCCTTGATCCAGTCAAAGAAAAACAAAAACAAAACCAAAAATAAAAAACAGGTTGGGGGTGAACCGGTAGAAAAAAAATAAAGAATTGTTGAAGGGCACAAGATGGGTTGGGGGAAAGAAAAGCTCTTATTTCCATACGAATTTGAAGGTTGTATTTGAACTTTTAAAAACCTGAAAGTAGCTAAAAAAAATCCATCAGTTCTGTTAGAGTCCTCTTGAAAGGAAAGGAGATTTGGCAGAGGAGATTTGAAGGCAGTGATAGGAGTAAAAATAAAAACCCTTTTCATGTTTTTACCTCAGGTGCTTAAACTGCCCTTGGATTACAGCACTTTTCTCACTGTAAAGTATTAATACATATGAATCCTGAGCCTCCTGTTAAAACACATGCTCTGATTCAGCAAGTCTAGGGTAGGACCCGCAACTTTGCTTTTCTAACAAGCTCTGGGTGGTATCCACACTGCTGGTTTATTGACCATGCTTTTAGTAACACGTAAAGAAATTTGAGTTGTAGTGCCTACTGTTGGTTCATCATATTAGGATTTGGAAGTTTGTCCCCTAAGCCCAGTTTTTCTGCTTGACAGATACTAGCTTGCCCTAGTTACCTCATGGGTTATCGTGAAGCTGAAATTAAACAACATGCCAAGTGCTTTATGAAGTGTGAAGAACAAAGAATAGCAGTATGATCACCATCATGAAAAAGAAGATCATAAAAGACAAATGACTTTCTGAAGGACCCAACGTAAGAGGCAGAACTAGACGCAAAATCCGTATCATCTGATCCTAAGCAAGTGCTTTGTACTCTAATGTGTTGCAACTTAAGGCGTTATGAGGAATAGATCACATTTATTTCCATCTTACATTTGTCTCCCTGTCTTAATGCATATATTACATTGAAAATGTACACATTGGGATGATTCAAACCCTTGTATTTCCTTAGAGGGGTAGAGATCACTGCTGCTGTACTGCCCTCTGATGCACTCTAGGAGGCGATCATAACACTCAATACACCTACAGTCTAACAACACCACCGTTAACCAGGTAAGTGTAACGGAGACCGGTGTAAACACCCAACCACATGAGAGAATTTCAGAGATGTGACACAAAAATGTGGGCTAGAATAATCAAGGAAGCCTTTGTGGAAGAAAAGCAAGCGTTTTGAGGTATGCTCAAATGAGAAAGGTTTAGGTAGCTTAGAAGAAAGGCAAGGCTGACGCTGAGCAAAATCACAGTGGGATCTCCAATGAATTAGTCGTCCTGAACACAGTGTCAAGGACTATATTTAATACCCAGAAATAATCCTACATGTTAGAACACGGAGGCCAGCTCAACTGATGCAGTAGATTAGTTCAATAATTAGAAAGGAGGGAGTCCTGGAATACCAGGGTAAGGACTGTATACTTTATTCTTCATGGGATGGAGGGCCATTTGAAGAATTTTTAGCTTGGCAGAAACAGGAATGAAATTGGGTATTTGAATGGAATGTATTGGAGAGAATATGGAAGGCATGAGAATAAGTAAGTACATCTTTACAATTTATGTTTACAGCAGTGGAACCATTTAATCAAGTGAGATCTTAAAACATCTGTCTGTCTGTCTATGGAGAGAGAGGGAGGGAGGGAGGGAGAGAGGGAGAGAGAGAGAATATGAATATGAATACGAGTATGTAAGCAGAGCTGTTTTAGGTCAGGGTGTGATGGGGCCCCTAGGCTGAGCTGTCAGGAGTGGAACCCTCAGTTCCACTTGGTTTCTTTTGAAAGAAGGTCACTGTAATGTGATAAGTATATAAGGATGCAGGAACTAGAAATGCAAAGGAAAACTATACAGACATGTTTTATGAAGGAAGAATAGATCATCTGATGGCTCCAATAGCTCCAGAGCCAGGCATTTTGGCTTCTAGTCCAGTGCCCTTCATCTACATCGTTCTAACTCTGCCGATTACTATTTGACAAGACATGCCAAGGAGAAAATGCAAAGCCCAATACACTTATTAGTAATTTAGAAACTTCTTAGGCACTTCCTTTTATCTTCCAACATTGAGGTCTTAAAAGAGCATTTAGTCTAAAAATCTAGTCCCATATCCATTCTTTAATCTTATCTCTAAGCAATTAATTGATTGGAAATAATTTATTCTTCAAAGTTGCAGACTTCCTGTTGTTGTTCCAAAGCCTTTCATAGTGATCTAATACTTGTATTTTAACAATGTCATCACAAGATCTGAGTCACAAAAGAGATTACATTGGGCACAAATAAGTGGCCCAGGATAGGAGGTGTTAATTTATTTTCACATAGAATATAGAATGGCCTACAGTAAGATTGAAAACTATGATAATAATAATCAGCATATTTATAAACATAACATAAAGACACCTATTCAATGAAAGAAGACCTGTTGTTACACGTTCAGAGAAGCACACAAGGTGTGTTTGCACACAAAGATACTATGAGAAAGTTATAGAGAAAATGAATGTGGATATAGTAATTATTTTCTTTCATTTGCAAAACAAAACATACGTGTTTGAATTTCTAGGAGGCATCATTTCTGAAATCACAGAGTTCAGAGTTCTTAAATACTCTAGGAAGCATCTCAGTAACTCAGGACTGAATGTTCTCTTCTTTTTTTTGAAGATTTTCAGAAGTGTATATTTTACAAGCCTCTTCCAGTGTTTTATTGTCAAAAGCAGAGGAGTTCCCTTGATATAAATCTAACTATCTTCCTTCTTTAATGTATGTCCATTTCCTCTTGTGCTATCCTCTGAACATGGGCAAAAAATGTCCAATATCCTCCTCACGAAAGGCTTCCACTTATTTGATGATAGAAGGTAAGTTATGCCTCAATTTTCTCATCCTAAACAATTGCAGTTCCTTTAACTTTTACTCAGAGAAGTTGCTCCTCATTTCTTTAATCACTATAGTTTCCCTTTGGAATTCTGTCCAATTTCTCCACATACCTTATTAATGGGGGCTAAAAGTATGGAATTATTTAAAATTGCAAGTGATGCATCTTTTATTAACCTCCATATTCTACCAAAGCAAATGTTGTAATAAAAATGGCATTAAAGGGCACTCTGTATTGTCCAATTGGTCAGAACTGGTGCACTATTTATGGATTACTTACAGGTAATTACTGGTAATTATAATAATAGCTATGATGCAATGAACGTTTCCTAGGTTCCAGGCACCGAATACTTTGCTGTCAAATCCTGGCAACAACTCAAAAAGGTAGGTATTTTTATCCTAATTTTTAAAATTAATTAATTTATTTTTTATTATTATACTTTAAGTTCTAGGGTACATGTGCACAACGTGCAGGTTACATATGTATACATGTGCCATGTTGATGTGCTGCACCCATTAACTCGTCATTTACACTAGGTATATCTCCTAATGCTATCCCTCCCCCTCCCCCCACCCCACAACAGGCCCTGGTGTGTGATGTTCCCCTTCCTGTGTCCAGGTGTTCTCATTGTTCAATTCCCACCTATGAGTGAGAACATGCGGTGTTTGGTTTTCTGTCCTTGTGATAGTTTGCTGAGAATGATGGTTTCCAGCTTCATCCATGTCCCTGCAAAGGACATGAACTCATCCTTTTCTATGGCTGCATAGTACTCCATGGTGTATATGTGCCACATTTCTTAATCCAGTCTATCATTGATGGACATTTGGGTTGGTTCCAAGTATTTGCTATTGTGAATAGTGCTGCAATAAACATATGTGTGCATGTGTCTTTATAGAAGCATGATTTATAATCCTTTGGGTATATACCCAGTAATGGGATGGCTGGGTCAAATGGTATTTCTAGTTCTAGATCCTTGAGGAATCGCCACACTGTCTTCCACAATGGTTGAACTAGTTTACAGTCCCACCAACAGTGTAAAAGTGTTCCTATTTCTCCACATCCTCTCCAGCACCTGTTGTTTCCTGACTTTTTAATGATCACCATTCTAACTGGTGTGAGATAGTATCTCATTGTGGTTTTGATTTGCATTTCTCTGATGGCCAGTGATGATGAGCATTTTTTCATTGTGTCTGTTGGCTGCAAAAATGTCTCCTTTTGAGAAGTGTCTGTTCGTATCCTTTGCCCACTTTCTGATGAGGTTGTTTGATTTTTTCTTGTAAATTTGTTTAAGTTCTTTGTAGATTCTGGATATTAGCCCTTTGTCAGATGGGTAGATTGAAAAAATTTTGTCCCATTCTGCAGGTTGCCTGTTCACTCTGATGGTAGTTTCTTTTGCTGTGCAGAAGCTCTTTAGTTTGATTAGATCCCATTTGTCAATTTTGGCTTTTGTCACCATTGCTTTTGGTGTTTTAGACATGAAGTCCTTGCCCATGCCTATGTCCTGAATGATATTGCCTAGGTTTTCTTCCAGGGTTTTTATGGTTTTAGGTCTAACATGTAAGTCTTTAATCCGTCTTGAATTAATTTTTGTATAAGATGTAAGGAAGGGATTCAGTTTCAGCTTTCTACGTATGGCTAGCCAGTTTTCCCAGCACCATTTATTAAATAGGGAATCTTTTCCCCATTTCTTGTTTTTGTCAGGTTTGTCAAAGATCAGATGGTTGTAGATATGTGGCATTATTTCTGAGGGCTCTGTTCTGTTCCATTGGTCTATATCTCTGTTTTGGTACCAGTACCATGCTGTTTTGGTTACTGTAGCCTTGTAGTATAGTTTGAAGGTAGCGTGATGCCTCCAGCTTTGTTCTTTTGACTTACGTTTTTCTTGGCAATGTGGGCTCTTTTTTGGTCCCATATGAACTTTAAAGTAGTTTTTTCCAATTCTGTGAAGAAAGTCATTGGTAGCTTGATGGGGATGGCATTGAATCTATAAATTACCTTGGGCAGTATGGCCATTTTCACGATACTGATTCTTCCTATCCATGAGCATGGAATGTTCTTCCATTTGTTTGTGTCCTCTTTTATTTCGTTGAGCAGTGGTTTGTAGTTCTCCTTGAAGAGGTCCTTCAGATCCCTTGTAAGTTGGATTCCTAGGTATTTTATCCTCTTTGAAGCAATTGTGAATGGGAATTCACTCATGATTTGGCTCTCTGTCTGTTATTGGTGTATAGGAATGCTTGTGATTTTTGCACATTGATTTTGTATCCTGAGACTTTGCTAAAGTTGCTTATCAGCTTAAAGAGATTTTGGGCTCAGACGATGGGGTTTTCTAAATATACAATCATGTCATCTGCAAACAGGGAAAATTTGACTTCCTCTTTTCCTAATTGAACACCCTTTATTTCTTTCTCCTGCCTGATTGCCCTGCCCAGAACTTCCAACACTATGCTGAATAGGAGTGGTGAGAGAGGGCATCCCTGTCTTGTGCCAGTTTTCAAAGGGAATGCTTCCAGTTTTTGCCCATTCAGTATGATATTGGTTGTGGGTTTGTCATAAATAGCTCTTATTATTTTGAGATATGTCCCATCAATACCTAATTTATTGAGTTTTTAGCATGAAGGGCTGTTGAATTTTGTCAAAGGCCTTTTCTGCATCTATTGAGATAGTCATGCAGTTTTTGTCTTTGGTTCTGTTTATATGCTGGATTACATTTATTGATTTGTGTATGTTGAATGAGCCTTGCATCCCAGAGATGAAGCCCACTTGATCATGGTGAGTCAGCTTTTTGATGTGCTGCTGGATTCGGTTTGCCAATATTTTATTGAGGATTTTTGCATCGATATTCATCAGGGATATTGGTCTAAAATTCTCTTTTTTGTTATGTCTCTGCCAGGCTTTGGTATTAGGATGATGCTGGCCTCATAAAATGAGTTAGGGAGGATTCCCTTTTTCTATTGATTGGAATAGTTTCAGAAGGAATGGTACCAGTTCCTCCTTGTACCTCTGGTAGAATTCGGCTATGAATCCATCTGGTCCTGGACTTTTTTTTGGTTGGTAGGCTATTCATTATTGCCTCAATTTCAGAGCCTGTTATTGGTCTATTCAGGGATTCAACTTCTTCCTGGTTTAGTCTTGGGAGGGTATATGTGTTGAGGAATTTATTCATTTCTTCTAGATTTTCTAGTTTATTTGCGTAGAGGTGTTTATAGTATTTTCTGATGGTAGTTTGTATTTCTGTGGAATCGGTGGTGATAACCCCTGTATCATTTTTTATTGTGTCTATTGGATTCTTCTCTCTTTTCTTCTTTATTAGTCTTGCTAGCGGTCTATCAATTTTGTTGATCTCTTCAGAAAACCAGCTCCTGGATTCACTGATTTTTTGAAGGGTTTTTCGTGTCTCTATCTCCTTCAGTTCTGCTCTGATCTTAGTTATTTCTTGCCTTCTGCTAGCTTTTGAATGTGTTTGCTCTTGCTTTTCTAGTTCTTTTAATTGTGATGTTAGGGTGTCAATTTTATATCTTTCCTGCTTTCTCTTGTGGGCATTTAGTGCTATAAATTTCCCTCCACACACTGCTTTAAATGTGTCCCAGAGATTCTGGTATGTTGTGTCTTTGTTCTCATTGGTTTCAAAGAACATCTTTATTTCTGCCTTCATTTCATTATGTACCCAGTAGTCATTCAGGAGCAGGTTGTTTAGTTTCCATGTAGTTGAGCAGTTTTGAGTGAGCTTCTTAATCCTGAGTTCTAGTTTGATTGCACTGTGGTCTGAGAGTTTGTTATAATTTCTGTTCTTTTTCCTTTGCTGAGGAGTGCTTTACTTCCAACTATGTAGTCAATTTTGGAATAAGTGCAAGGTGGTGCTAAGAAGAATGTATATTCAGTTGATTTGGGGTGCAGAGTTCTGTAGATGTCTATTAGGTCTGCTTGGTGCAGAGCTGAGTTCAATTCCTGGGTATCCTTGTTGACTTTCTGTCTCGTTGATCTGTCTAAGGCTGACAGTGGGGTGTTAAAGTCTCCTATTATTATCGTGTGGGAGTCTAAGTCTCTTTGTAGGTCACTAAGGACTTGCTTTATGAATCTGGGTGCTCCTGTATTGGGTGCATATATATTTAGGATAGTTAGCTCTTCTTGTTGAACTGATTCCTTTACCATTATGTAATGGCCTTCTTGGTCTCTTTTGATCTTTGCTGGTTTAAAGTCTGTTTTATCAGAGACCAGGATTGCAACCCCTGCTTTTTTTTATGTTTTCCATTTGCTTGGTAGATCTTCCTCCATCCCTTTATTTTGAGCCTATGTGTGTCTCTGCATGTCAGATGGGTCTCCTGAATACAGCACACTGATGCGTCTCCTGAATATAGCACACTGATGGGTCTTGATTCTTTATCCAATTTGCCAGTCTGTGTCTTTTAATTGGAGTATTTAGTCCATTTACATTTAAGGTTAATATTGTTATGTGTGAATTTGATCCTGTCATTATGATGTTAGCTGGTTATTTTGCTCGTTAGTTGATGCAGTTTCTTCCTAGCCTCGATGGTCTTTACAATTTGTCATGTTTTTGCAGTGGCTAGTACCAGTTGTTCATTTCCATGTTTAGTGCTTCCTTCAGGAGCTCTTGTAAGGCAGGCCTGGTGGTGACAAAATTTCTCAGCATTTGCTTGTCTGTAAAGGATTTTATTTTTCCTTCACTTATGAAGCTTAGTTTGGCTGGATATGAAATTCTGGGTTGAAAATTCTTTTAAGAATGTTGCATATTGGCCCCCACTCTCTTCTGGCTTGTAGAGTTTCTGCCGAGAGATCCGCTGTTAGTCTGATGGGCTTCCCTTTGTGGGTAACCCGACCTTTCTCTCTGGCTGCCCTTAACGTTTTTTCTTCCATTTCAACTTTGATGAATCTGACAATTATGTGTCTTGGAGTTGCTCTTCTCGAGGAGTATCTTTGTGGTGTTCTCTGTATTTCCTGAATTTGAATGTTGGCCTGCCTTGCTATGTTGGGGAAGTTCTCCTGGATAATATCCTGCAGAGTGTTTTCCAACTTGGTTCCATTCTCCTCGTCAGTTTCAGGTATATCAATCAGACGTAGATTTGGTCTTTTCACATAATCCCATATTTCTTGGAGGCTTTGTTCGTTTCTTTTTACTTTTTTCTTTAAACTTCTCTTCTCACTTCATTTCATTCATTTGATCTTCCATCACTGATACCCTTTCTTCCAGTTGATCAAATCGGCTACTGATGCTTGTTCACACGTCACGTAGTTCTCATGCCATGGTTTTCAGCTCCATCAGGTCATTTAAGGATTTCTCTACACTGGTTATTCTAGTTAGCCATTCGTCTGATCTTTTTTCAAGGTTTTTAGCTTCTTTGAGACGGGTTTGACCATCCTCCTTTAGCTGAGAGAAGTTTGATCGTCTAAAGCCCTCTTCTCTCAACTCGTCAAAGTCATTCTCTGTCCAGCTTTGTTCAGTTGCTGACAAGGAGCTGTGTTCCTTTGGAGAAGACGTGCTCTGATTTGTAGAATTTTCAGCTTTTCTGCTCTGGTTTCTCCCTGTCTTTGTGGTTTTATCTACCTTTGGTCTTTGATGATGGTGACGTACAGATGGGGTTTTGGTGTGGATGTCATTTCTGTTTGTTAGTTTTCCTTCTAACAGTCAGGACCCTCGGCTGCAGGTCTATTGGAGTTTGCTGGAGGTCTACTCCAGACCCTGTTTGCCTGGGTATCACCAGCAGAGGCTGCAGAACAGCGAATATTGCAGAACAGCAAATGTTGCTGCTTGATCATTCCTCTGGAAGCTTCGTCTCAGAGGGGTACTCAGCCGTGTGGGGTGTCAGTCTGCCCCTACTGCGGGGTGCCTCCCAGTTAGGCTACTTGGGGGTCAGGGACCCACTTGAGGAGGCAGTGTGTCCATTCTCAGATCTCATACTCTGTGCTGGGGGAACCATTACTCTCTTCAAAGCTGTCAGACAGGGACATTTAAGTCTGCAGAAGTTTCTGCTGCCTTTTGTTCAGCTATGCCCTGCCCCCAGAGGTGGAGTCTACAGAGGCAGGCAGGCCTCCTTGAGCTGAGGTGGACTCTACCCAGTTCGAGCTTCCCGGCAGCTCTGTTTATCTACTCAAGCCTCAGTAATGGTGGGTGCTCCTCCCCCAGCCTCGCTGCCACCTTGCAGATAGATCTCAGACTGCTGTGCTAGCAACAAGTAAGGCTCTGTAGGCGTGGGACCCTCTGAGCCAGGTGCCAGATATAATCTCTATTTATATATAATATAAACAGTGTGCCGTTTGCTAAGACCATAGGAAAAGCGCAGTATTAGGGTGGGAGTGACCCGATTTTCCAGGTGCCGTCTGTCACAGCTTCCCTTGGCTAGGAAAGGGAATTTCCTGACCCCTTGTGCTTCCCGGGTGAGGCAATGCCTCACCTTGCTTCGGCTCTCACTCGGTGGGCTGTACCCACTGTCCTGCACCCCTGTCCAACAAGCCCCAGTGAGATGAACCCAGTACCTGAGTTGGAAATGCAGAAATCAACCGTCTTCTGTGTCGCTCACGCTGGGAGCTGTAGACTGGAGCTGTTCCTATTCAGCCATCTTGGAACCCTCCCCACTTTAATTTTTTATAGTAAGTGCGTGGGCTAGATTGTCGCAGATCTTGATTGTGATTCCAGAGCCAGTACCTTATCACAGTACTATGAAGATAGGTAATCCCATCCTCGTACACACACGTGCTACATTGCATGGCCCACGTATGGTGATTGCTGCAGTTCAGGTTTCTCTGGAAACAGGCTCTGAGATGAAGACCTGCAGGCAGGAATTTTACTGGTGAGGGCTCCTGAGCACAACCTCAAGGGGAGTGCACAAAACAGGACAAGGGAGTCAGAGAAGTTGGGCCATGGTGCTGTCACAACAAAAGCCTCAGCCAACCTTTCAGGTCCTACACATTGTCCTGAACTGAGTCAAGAGCCTTTGTGTTCCCAAGTCGACCACTCATTGAATGCACATGGGCCTGGGGAAAACAGTATAATCTTGGGTGAGGCAGCTCTGATTAGCTGAAGGCAGTAGACAATCCCCAAAAGGAAGGACGCAAGTGAGCCATCAGCTGTTAACACTCCAAGAAGCTGGAGAAAGAGTGCTTGAGTCAGGAAAGGGCAGGGGATTTGAATGGCACATCACAGCTCTGCCATAGGGACTGTGTCTTCTGATCCCCAACTCAGGATGTGGCCCTGTGAACCTGTTTATGGATTCTGAGTTACAGATTATATCATTTTAAGGCCAAATAAGTCAAAGAAATCAGACTGAGGGGAGAAAAGAACTTCAAATACTGCTTTGGTTTATGTGTAGGGCAAGAGGAATATTTCTCTCTCCTCTTAGTCTCTCTCTTTGCCTCTTTCTGTCTTTGTCTCTGCCTCTGTCTTTCTCATTTACATTCTCTGTGATACACACATACTAATATGATGACACTAAATAAAACATGAAACCCCTGATAGCAAGGAGGGGAAACAGAAAAGGAGAGACAATAATTTGAAATACTGGTAACAGATAGTTGTTATCCAAGTGGATATTGGGATTTTTGAATAGTTCTATCAATAATGTACATGTCCTCTAAATGAAGGACATTTATGTTATGCTGGGTGAATAGAACCCTGTTAGTAGTTCTGCATCCTCAATCTTTTTTTTTATCCTCAATCTTTCTCATAGGTCGTATATATTAAAAGATATAATTGCCTCAGGATGGTTCTTGCCTAAAACAGACGGCACAGATACTTATACTATTGATTGTGAAGAGGAAGTTGTTTCATTTTTCCATTTTAAAATAAGAACAATAAACATGTTTTTAAAGTTTAAGATCAAAATTATTTATTATTTATTGTTATCTACTTATCCATTATGCAGACGCTTTTAAAAAGCTAGAAAGTCAACAACTGGCAAGAATGGTTTTATTAGAGCATGAATTTGAAATAGATCCCCAAGGGAAAATGAATTCAGCTTATATTATGAGAAAATATGAAGAGTCATTAATCTATATTATGCTGTCTTGCTATTCTATTAACTAAGGCAAAAACAAATTCTCTAGTCACCATTCTCATTTTCATGAGTATCAAGGTATTAGTGCAGTAGCTAGGGTTCAAAAGTTAATAATAAACCTGAATCAAGAATAATTTCAAAAGCACCCAGACAACAAAAGGCAGTGGAGAGTGAAAATTCAAATGTAGCAGGACATTATCTGATTAGAAATCTGTTGTCATTGTCCTCCACCAAAATGGCCCACAAATTGCTGATGTAAAGTCTACGATCTCTATGATGGGATTGAATTTGTACCCAAAGTTAGTAGCTCAGCATTTCCTTTCCTCTTTCTTTTTAAAACCCCACATTATAAAAGGGCATACAGCAACACATTTTACTGTTAAATATGATCTGAGCCTGTTGGAATACTGCCCATGCAAAAGTGTCACCCCGGCAACTCACCCATGCCTTCCACTTCCCAATAGGAGTTTTCCCATACAACCCTCCTCTTGTAGAATGCTGTTCTCTAACCACAGGGTACAAGGAAGGCAGTCTCCAGTGCTATTCCAAACTCTGAATACTTCTAAGTGGCAACTCCAAAACTAACATAAATTGCATGCATTGCTTTGCTTGGACAATGACACTCACTTTGGAATCCAAGCAGAAAGCAGCCACCTAATATGGTTGCATTCTGTCCTTCACCCATGGTAAGATAGTTCAGAAGAAGACCACCACCAAGTCAGATAACAGTGGTGAAAGCTGACCTCCCCTTTCGCAGCCATCATACCATCTTGTGTTCACAGTCTGCAATAGTTTCCATATCTATTCATCCCTGCTCATACTGTTGTTCTGCCCAATGCAGCCAAGCGATGCACAGGGCAAACATTTAGCAAATGCCAATGTCTCCCCACAGCACTCACCCCTTATCCACAACATGCTATTTCCACTACCAGTTCCACAAACCAAGGGTCTCACGTTTTGGAGACATCATATTAGTGTGTGTCTATCATGCAGCGAATATGAGTGAGACAGAAAAAGATTCATAAAGACAGAGAGAGAAAATAGAAAGAGGCAAAAAGATTGAAACAGGGAGAAATATTCTTTGTATTCTGCGCATAAATGAGTAGAAACTTCTTTTGTTACTGGCAGCTTTCGGGATGAGTGAATCATGTTTTATACACGCACTCTGATAATTCACAGCCCACTGGTTTCACAGCAAAGACTGACCATTCTGTGGACTTCAGAGAACAACTCATTGTCTTCAAGACCACCTACAACTCGCATGTATGTGCCGTCATTCTAAATTACACTAACGCAGCGTTTCCATAAATTCATCCTCTACACATAAAACTCACAGTAGATTGCAATGTAATTGACCAAATCAGAAATACCTTGTGCTTTCTGGATGACTGTAATTAACCACAATTTATTGTATATTTCAAAATAGCTAGAAGAAAGATTTCTAATGTTCCCAACACAAAGAAATCATAAATGTTTGAGGTGATGGATATACTCAATTAATCTGATTTAATCATTACACAGTGTATGCATGTATCAAATATCACCTGTAAATATGACTAATTTGTATATGAAATATGTATAAGCATTATGTATGAATTTAAAAATGAACAAAAAAGGTAATATCCTGTGCCTAAAAGTGTTGGTTTTAAAGTCACTGATGTCTTTTTTAACTAGAATTTATACACAGGTGGTTTGATTCGTTCTAATCTTTCATTTCACTGGTAAAACCAGTCTAGAGAAATAAAGGCTGCCAAAAACAAAATCCATGTTAAAAATTAAAAACTATAAAATTTAAAAATAATAAAGCCTTAATCAGAGCCTCAAGTATTAAAAGAGAATCTGATTGTTGCATCTACAGTGATTAACCAAAGCAAGTGTCATTGGTGTGAACTGATTTACTTAATTCGATTCCCTATTTTAAGACATATAGATAACTTTACAGCTCAATCAAGATTTAGAATGAGAGAAAAAAAAAGATGAGGTGGAAAAGGCAGAGTGAGATTCAGGAGACCAGGACTTTGGTTCCAGCTGTTAGTGTTAAGTACGTTACTTAATTTTGCCTCAAATTATTTTTCTTGTTTATGAAAAAGTGACAGATTCATGGACCTTTAAAGTTCCTGGAAAGATGGTAGTGAACTACAGAGAGTAAAAATCGAGCATTTTGTAGCTTTCCAATGGGTATTAAGGAAAAAAATCAGTAAGCTAATTAAGATCACAGTAATCAAATAAAATTCACTCAAAATAGTACTATTGTAAGTATTATTTGAATTTGAAATTTTTACCCCAGACATTCCCTCAAAGAAGGCTGTGAGAATGAATTTCAGCAGTCTAACTTGGGTGGACTTGCTCTCAAACAGTGCAGGCTCTGTTATAACAGGCCTCAACCATGTCCTGGGTGGATGCTGAGAAGACCCAAAGGGAGGGGCCCTAACACCACCCCACTGAAGAATGCAAGAAAGACCCTCTCAGTCTCCCATAAGCAATGCTGAAACACTGGGCAGAGCAATGAAAGTGAGAATTTGACAAGAAATCATGACTGATACTGAAAAAGAACGACATTTTAGAAAGCAAAGCTCCTTTCTTAAATAATTGCTGTAGCTATTGTGAATTAAAATGGAGAGTAGCACTGGCTTGTTACTGTCCTTAACTTTAGCGTTCACACTGTTTGTTAAAGACTGCTTTGAATTTCCTTTTATCAAACTGGAAAGGTCACCATATTTGTCTCTAGGAAAAAAATCCTAATTTATTATGCCAAGAAAATAAGAAGAAAAACTACAGATACAAATGAAACAGCAGATAATGTCAGAATAAAATGAAAATAGAGAATGTGGTCAGTTGTGCTTTCAGTAAATAAATGAATAATATTGAAGGCTTAAATACAAAATCAAATACATAATTAAAAAAATATTTTTAACCATTGCCTATAACTCCCAAGTGAACGTTTCTAGTTCTGAATCTTCCCCTTACCTCCACACTTACACTTCCAGCTGTCTGATGGATATTTCTATCTAGATGTCCCTTATATACTTCAAAGTCCTTCCCTTCCCAAGAATAAATCTGCTTCTCTCCTAAATTCCCCTTCTGGCATCATCATGTTCTCAGTCACCCACGTCAGAAATCCAAGAATCCCAAGTCCTGACATTTTCCTACTTCCCATGCCCAATCAACCACCAAATCCAGCTCTTTCAAATTCCCCTTTCTTTCTCTATTCAATGCTGCTTCTAGCCAAATTCTAGTTCTCCTAGCTCTCCCCCATATAATTACGAAATGCATCTTTCCTTCCTTCAATATTGCTCTAGTTCATTCTCTATACTTCCTCCAGTGTAATACACATAAAATGCCAATGACTTCCAGCTGATAACACCTCAGTGCTTCAGTGCTTCCTGCTCACCTTCCTTTCACACATATGCCATAACTTCTTACTTTCTCACATGGATTTCACACCCCTATCTCACTGCTCCTACCTTCAATGCCCTTGTCCACCCCACCCTGCTCTTTACGTAACTCCTATTCCACTTTCAGGAGCCATTTTAGGGGACACCTCCTCTAGGAAGCCTGCTTTTACACACAGCCTTCTGGCCCCAGACTGCATTAGCTGCCTTTTCCATTCCTTAATGCACCCTCAATATACTTTTATCATATAGAAGTTGGTCATATCTATTTATGTGCCTGTCTCTTGCATTTGGCAGATATTCCTTGAAGGCAAGGACTTATCACCTTTGCTTCTTGAGAGCCTAGCAATGTTTACTGAACTGAACTGAAAATAAATGAAACTATGGGGAAAAAATATATTGGTGGGTATGAGAGTATTTCTGAGGATTATAAATGTTTAGGAAAAGTAGAAATTGTTTTTCTTACTTATGCAAATAATACCGCATGGTTTACAAAGTGTTTTCATAAAAGTTGTATCATTTGATCCTTAAAACAACCCAAGAAGGTAGGGTAAGGCAGATATTGAGGCTGATAGAGACACTAAATACATAAGAAATTTCTCCGAAAAGAGAAACATTATTGATTTTTAAAAGGGGTGTGTGTGTTTGTGTGTGTTTGTGTGTGTGTGTGTGTGTGTGTGTTCAGATAGATCTTCATAAGATTAGAGCTCCAACTTCAAATAAAGTTCCTGTTCGGTCAAAATAGCCAATTGGTTTCCTCCATACTTACTAAAAAGTTCTCCCAAAAAAGAGAAACTATCAATTGTTTATAAAAAATGTTCAATAACCTGTTTCCCTCTTTTACTACGTTCCAAGTAGATTTTGGAAGACAGACCAGTTAATTCAGTCTTGTAAAGACAAAGAGAGAACTAATTCACTCTCACCTTCAGAAGGTCCACTGGGCTAGACACCTCCCAAATGTTTTTCTGATTTCTGAAGCTATCCTTTTCTCAGGAGTGTGCCAACAGCTAAGACCAGCTTTGGTCGAAGGCTTCAGCAAACAGGGGATAAAGAATGCTGAGAGAGAATGTCACAAAGATTTCTGAAAAAGAAAAAAAGTAACACAGGACAATGTAAATTGTTTTGGGTTAATTCTATTAAGCTGAGATTTCATCCTACTATAGTACTAAAAATTGACAAGGGGGACTTACTATATATCAAATTCCATGATTAATTTTAACCAAGCATTATTGTACTTAATGACATCAATGTCTAAGAAATTTTAAGCAACTTAATGGGAACAGGTAATGAAAATAGGTAACATAATTCCAATTACATTGCAGTGTAGGACAGAAGCCTGAATTACCCCTAAATAGCAGGAAACAACTGTGCACACAAATCAAAAAGTAAAAAAAGGCACTTGATCTTATTCTACTCTGATGCTTCATGGGAATACACCGTGCTTTATAATCACATCAACAACAGGCTGTGGCGGGGAAGAATCTAATACAGACTGAAAAGAACAAACAATGAAGAACTAAGTATTTGATCAAGGTTGACAATGTCAGAGAGGAACTCAGCAATGCAATTATATTTTAGAGATGGCTTTGAAGGCGGTAAGAAAATATGGCATCTGGAATAAAGGGGTTGCTGAACACACCATTACAAGAAAGAAAAAGCATAAGGTTAAGGTGGAACAGAATAAAACCTTAATTAAACAGAAGCCAACTAACAGGCGTGCTTGAATATTATGTTTATTACATATCTCACTTTTATGAGAAAGGGTCAAACCACAAAAGGAATGCTTCAAAAAGCTTCTTTTAAACCAGAACTTAGGGTCAGTCTGTAGTAAGAAGAGCAGAAACCACGAGTTCTAGACCTGCCTCCACCACTAACAGTATGACCTTGGGCTTGCTAAGTGCTTCTCAACCCTGCCTGTGCATTAGCACCACTGGGTAAGCTTTCAAAAAGTATCGATGGCTGGGCTACATCCAGACCAAATAAATCCCTGACCAATTAAATCAGAATCTCAGGTGGAATGGCACCCAAGTGTCAATATTTTGCAAAAGAAAGTCAGGGAAGATATTCTTTGATGACCCCTCTAGCTCTAACATTCTGTCTTTTCTACACTTTTGGCACCTGACAACTCATTTGTTTTAAAATAGATAAAATTTAAATTGATAGTATCCAAAACTTTAAAACCCTATAAATAGTTCCCATTTTCAGGAGGCGGGAACTCAGAGTCAAGAGGTACAGTGACTTACACAAGGTCCAAGCAAAGCAGCAGCGTGAGAATGGGGTCAGGTCTTCTAGGGAGGAGAAAGCCAAATGGATCATGAGCTGGGGCCAGACACAACTCTGTTTCAGGCTGGGCTGGGTATGATCCGAAGACATGAGCCACACTGATGACTAGGAAGTGATAAGGCTCGTGGCTCTCTGGGCAGGGATGCATAACCACAGGGTTCCTGCTTTTTAAGGAACTACAGGCCAGGTCCAGTGGCTCACGCCTGTAATCCCAGCACTTTGGGAGGCCGAGGTGGGCAGATCACCTGAGGTCAGGAATTCGAGACAAGCCTGATCAACATGGTGAAACCCTGTCTCTACTAAAAAAACACAAAAACGCTTGTAATCCCAGCTACTCGGGAGGCTGAGGCATGAGAATCACTTGAACGCAGGAGGCAGAGGATTTAGTAAGCCGAGATGGCGCCACTGCACCAGCCTGGGCGACAGAGCAAGACTCCATCTCAAAAACAAAGGAACAATAGCAGGCAGGGCACAGTGGCTCACACTTGTAATCCCAGCACTTTAGAAGGCTGAGGCAGGTGGATCACTTGAGCCCAGGAGTTCCAGACTAGTCTGGGCAACATGAAGAAACTCTATCTCTACAAAAAAAAAAAAAAAAAAATTATCTGGGTGTGGTGGTGCGCACCTGTGGTCCCAGCTACTCCAGAGGCTGAGGTGAGAGGATGGTTTGAGCCAGTGAGGAGGAGGCTGCACTGAGCCAAGATCATGCCACTGCACTCCAGCCTGGGCAACAGAGGAAGATCCTGTCTCAAAAACAAAAACAATAGAAAATAGTAATCTTAGTAGCTAAACTACTGAGCACCTTCTATGAGCTAGACGCTGTGCCAAGAAGTGCTTTCGTTCTCACAAGAACTCTCTGACCTAGGTACTATTATCATTGCCAATGTATCAATGAGGAAACTGAAACCAAGAGAGATGAGTCTTGTCTCAAAAATGATGGACCTCAAATTTTAGAATTTTAACAAAGCTACTCTCTCTCCTGATCATGCATTGCCTCAAAGAAATACAACTCCCTTGCAGGCTGGAGGCAAGGCTGCTCTGCCCTGATATCTACTTTATCTTTTTTGTCTCAATGCATTCTTACACTGGAAATTGGAAACAGAAGCCTCCTGGAGTCTCCATGGTGTGGTGCTTTCAGATTTTCTCAGGCTAAACAATTAAATTTCTGTTGAGAGAGAATTAACATTTTATGGAATAACTTTTATTCTTACACACACACTTCCAAATTAGTACAGTTTGGATGGTGAGATTTAACTGTTTTGGAGAAGTTCAGCTCAGGCAGCCATCAGAAGAGTCATCACTGAAAATTGCCCTAAATAACTCAGTCCATCATGATATCTGAGTTTAAATGCCCAACTGAAATCTCTGGAACATCATTCATAATTCATGGGTAAACAATTTTCCTAACATTCTTACATTCATCTTCAATCCTCTTAAGAGAAGTATCCATGTCACAGTTTGCTGTCCCATTACATTTACATTAGGTAAATTATTTCTTTTATTTGTACAGCATTGTTATTTACTATAATAAAATCTAATTTACAAATATGTTGCATATGAAATATATTTTAAGAGGCTAATGCAAAAGCATTACTGTTTCTGACACCTTAGGCATATCCTAATTATACTGTGTCAGAATTATCTTCATAGCTCATTTTAATAATAATGTGAAAAGATGGTTTTCATTAGACACATCTGGGAAGAAACAGAAGAGTGGTATTAAAAATAAAAACACAATTTTGGGAGACAGAAGGAGCCTAGAAGGTCACTAAATCCAACCATCTATCTGCCTATATAGCCCATTCCATTTTTAGGAAATTCTATATGAAGCTGAATCTCTCTTCCTGTAGCTTTGACTTATTGCTCACAATTCTGGCCGTTGGAGCCACACCCAGGTTCATATTCTAATGTTAACTTCCCCAACCACAGCCCGCTGTTCAGAAAAACAAGGATAAGCTATTGTTTTGGTAGAGGTGCTCCTTGGATCAGGAGTGAGCACCTTAGAGGCTGGTGGATGACCCAGGAGGTAGCTTTGTGCAGAGATACGCTAGAACAAAGACAAGAGTAAGACAAATTGATCAAACCAGCTCTTTCTGGGATTTAGTTGGATGTTGGGAGTCAGAGGAGAACCTACTAAATATGCAGAGATAGCAGAAAGACCATACGAGAAACCATGTGAAAGGGGTCAGTCCCTTGAGGTCATCTCAAACCGAACTTTCTACTTTACAGATGCAAACAGGGCAGCTGTGCAGTAAGCCCCTCCTCCTTAGGGTGTCCTGAGTGAGTTGCTGTTTTCTTTGGCCCAGAGTGCCCAAATTCATACAGACTAAGATTACAGCACTCCATTTACTGCCATTCTTACAGCTACATTTCAGACTGACAGTTAATATTTCCCTAATCTTTTTGTAGGTCTTTTTGTTAGAAACAAGTGAAGGCTTTATTTTCACAACATCAATATTTCACCTTCTTAGGTTGGGTCCATTATCCCAAAGTGCTAAAAACTTTTGACTTCCCAATCTTGTCCTTACGAAATATTCATTGTGACATCATCTATGAGTTAGGCAAGAACACTATCTAGCAAAACATTAATGCTACTAATAAAAAATTTAAAAGCCAGCAACAATACCAAATTGGACACAATTTTAGAGAGCAAACAGTACTATAAAAATGTGAAAATCAAATTGTTAGTAAATAAATTTATTTTAGTATATGTCATTACTTAAAATTAATAATTACCAATACTCTAAGTTGATTGCCAATTATCCTGAAAATATAATAAGCTACATAAATGGACATGACCAAGCAATTCATTTGCTGGATAAAGGTTTTAACATTTACTCGTTAGAGACTGCAAAACCCAGAAGAATGAGGTTTCGGCATCATTAGAGAAAATGAGGCCATAGTTGAGATAATTGGCAACATGAACTTTGTAGCTGGAGTAATTACCTGTGCAGTCGACCAAGAAGTTATGTTTGAGAAACATATTGCAAAAACAGAGCCAAGTTAGCTTCAACCTTCCCTGAGGCAATAATGGAAATTAGCAGAATCTGTCATTTTAGGTCATCGGTATCCCCTTGCCAAAGTGAAATTGTTCTCTGAAGAAGATCTCAACTGCTTTTGTCTAATTTAGTTCTCAGTCAGCCTCACGGGATCTCTCCTTATGGTAAAAAGTCTCACACCAAAGGGCTTTTTAAGTTCTCCTGGCTGCTTTTCTTAGTTTTTCTGACTCCACCATTATAGTCAGGTGCCACTTCTCAGGTGGTCAGTATGCCTGCCCAGAGCAATTTAACCCAGCCTCACTCCACTAATTGGATATGCCTGGTCCTCTCCAGGCTGACTCTGGGTAAAGTAAAAGTGAAGTGCCTCAGAGGGAGAGCCTGATGCACGAGCCTATTAAAAAAGCACATGAGTGAATGTGTGAATTTCACGCCATCTCTGATGACCATTCAGAGGCCTTTCTGGCTTGCTTCCTTCTTCTCAGTTGTGCTGAATGAGTAAACTTTTCCTTCAACAACTGGTGTTGTAGACCCATTAGGTGCCACAAGAAATGCAAAGACTCTACACTTGGCAGCTCCTGCTCAAGAACAGAGATAGGAGATAATACCATTTTATGTTCTATGGTATTTTGAGGCTTATTTTTCATAGAGGTAATCTCATTTAATACTGAAAACATGTTTTTCTAGCATTTTACAGATTTAAAAAATAAGTTTCAATAAGGAACTTCTCAATGGCTCATCGTAGCTAGTAAGTGGCAAAACCAAGACTATAGGTATTTTATAATTCTTAGTCCACTTCCACTGACCCATAGGTTCATCCATTAGTTATGCAGGCAAAATGACCACATAGCAATATGTTGAGTGCTTACTCCATCCTAAATACTGTTAAAACTGATTGGCATATATTTGATCCTCATGACAACTAATGAGGTACGCAATTTCAATATCCCCATCTAATAGACGAGAAAACTGAGGCACAGAAAGAGGACTAATGGTCCAAGGTTGTACAGCTAGTTGGGGGCAGAAAGTGATAAACACAATGAGAGCCATGCCACCCGAATGTGGAGGAAGTTGTTGGATTTGTTGCTAGGAAGAACGCTAAGCAAGTTTTGGAACGTTTTCTGGCATTTCCAGAACAGTGAGACTTTTCTTCTCTTGGAAATCTTGTGAGGAGACATTGGCATCAGAGATGAGAAAAAGATGGCAATTCCAAGAAAAGAAGGAAATGTGATTTTTTCCCCGTCCCCTCCGCTATGACTATGGATGTGTGAGTGACTTAGCAGCACAGAGAGCTAGCGGCATATGAATACCATCTGCTGCTTTAATACTTGCTATGTATATTTTCTGTCATTTCAAATTCTTTGGACAGATCACACTGGTTGAGTAAAGCAGAGAGAAGAGACTGTTGGCATTCATGACCTTACATTTGTGGTTTGTGATTTGACAGTGGATACCCAGGAAGCTTATTAAGTGTAGTGATTTAGCAATATGCTAGAATACCAGTTTGCATCGTACAAACTCACTGGCTACTGGGCATTCACACCTCAGTGCAGCTTCTTTGTTCTGAACATGTTTTCAGATATGAAAAAGGAAGGAGCCAGGAAGAAAGGAAGTGCTCCAGCATTCAGTGAGTAGTTTTCATGGCCCATACTTGGGACTCAGGGCTTTCAAACACCTCTTTGAATCCTCACAATAATCCCATAAGGTGGACATTATTGCAACAATTTCATACGTCGACATATTAAGGCACAGAGAAGTCTAGTGACAGACCCCAAAGTCAGAGAGCTTGTCCATGTCAGAGATGGCATTTGAACCCAGGTCTTTCTGACCCTGTTGTGGCATGGCCTCTTCCATTTCTGCTCAAATAATTAAGCAAACACACAAACAAAAACTTTGCAAAGAGGAGCGAAAGCCACTAGATGACATTACATTTTAGTTACAGTTAGAAAAGCAGTATCTTTAGATATGCTTGATATGTGGAAAAAACACAGGACATTTAGTGGAAATTAGTTCCAGGAAAAAGCCAGCAGCCTCTACAAACCTTTTCATATTTTTGAATTAAGAGGTACCTTAGGTCGGGTGTGGCGGCTCACGGCTGTAATCCCAGCACTCTGGAAGGCCAAGGTGGGAGGACTGCTTGGGCCCAGAAGTTCAAGACCAGCCTGGGCAACATAGTGAGAACGCCTCTACAATTTTTTTTTTTAATTTAAAAAGAGATACTTTACAGTCTAAGAAGCCAGTCCCCAAGGGACTGCTGTGTTCCCAGGAATTCAGAAGTGGAAGGAGAAATGCATCAAAGATAGGACTATTCCTGGCCTAGCACAGGGGTAAGGATGTGACCGTGGTAAATACTGTGAACAACAAATAAAGGCCTTAGGTGGTCCAAAGGAGACAGAAAGTACTTCTGGCTGGAATCAGGCAATAAATAATGACCTCACTGAGACACTGGCAGGAAAAAAAGGGGAGAAATAGAATGATAACTCTAGGGAAAAGCAGGATGAGAAGTGATTTTAGGCCAGAGGAGATTTGAGCACATCTGTAGGCTGAGATGTAATAAGAACAGACAAAGAAAGCGAGTGAAGCTGCAAGTTGGCAAGAGTAAACAGAGCCAAGGCCTCACGTAAAGGGTTGGGAATAGGACATACAGGGATTAGGGATTTTCTAATATACTGCAGCTACATTTTGTGCACATCATAAAAATTTAATCTACTTCAACATGGTAAGGGATACAGAGACTCATTTCATGTCTCCTTCCATGTTGGAGAAAACACTCCTCGGATTGAAGCTTTTCTGAAATGGCCAAGAACTATTACAACAGCCCATATGCAGCAACCTGCTTATTTGCATATTGCCCAGTCTTCTTACTGGAAAACAGTTGGAGTCAGTCAAAATGAAATGAAATGCCAGCACACTTCAACAGTAATACAAATGCTGTGCAACCTTGAACTTGAGTTTAATAGAATAAACAAAACAATTTGCTTTGATGACTCTGAAAAGCAACTGAATTTGTTCCAGCTTGAGCAGGGGTTTGTTTATTTTGCTTAACTCCAGTCATTTATTCAAATCACTCAAGAAACATTTAGTGAGAGCCTACTGGGTAATGCATACTAGCATGAAGCTAGAATGCTAATGATTTTTATATTCTTCCTTCATTTCTACTGGATTCTTTTAGATAGGGTTTCATTTTTAGGTGGGGGAATTTCTGCAGCTGATGTTTAATAATATTTATTCTTTCTGATCAAAAAATTGTTTTCATTTTCCAAAATATAAAAAGTAAAGAAAATTTTTTAAAAGAAATTTAAACATTTTCTTCCATGTTCATGTTCATGTTTTGGTGTATGTTTTCCAAGTCTTTTATTTTTCTGGTGTGTCTGTATTCACTTATTTCAGAATAGAAGTGGTATCATTCAGCACACACTGGTTTATCAACCTGCTATTCTCACTTAACCATACACCATGAACATTTCCCCAACTCATTAAATATTCTATAAAATCATTTTTAGTGTCTGAATGATATTCTACCATATAAAGAAACCATATCTATTTAATCACTACCCTAATATTGGATATTAATGTTATTCCAATTGGCTGACTTTTTATATGATTTTTTAAAGGTGCGCTATTTTACTAGCACTGGCTGAAAAACCACCAGTAAGATTGTTATACAGAATCTGATATATGGAGTATTATTCAACTGTGAAGTTCCATTTCTCTCATCTAAGATTGTGATCAACTGAACTGAGAGTATTTCAGGCCAAGTACCTGCTCAGAGCAGAGCCAGCCCAAATGCCCACTTGTTTCTCACCTTCTCCCATCACAGCCCTGCCCTCACCATTTGCTGTAGATCTGTAGTTTGACAGTGAGTAGTCTGCCTGATTGGAAGGGAAGAACAGCTAGAAGTTATGTGCTTAACCAGCTCATGATTTTGAGGCTCTCTTGCAGTAGTTCTCAGCTCTGCTGGACTTAGGAATCACCTGAGCTGGTTTTAAAACCACAGGTGATATGTTTACTTTCTTGATTGTGTTGATGGTTTCACAGGTGAAAGTTCAAATTTATCAAGCTGTCCATTTTAAATATGTGCAGTTTGTTGTATTTAATTATATCTCAATAAAGCTGTTAAAAAAGCAAAACTCCAGATGGCCAAAGCCCACAATTGAGATTCTGATTTAATTGGTCTTGGGTAGGACTCTCCAGGTGGTTGTAATGTGAAGCCAAGAACTATTAATCTAATATATAATGAATCTTTCCAGATTTAAATTGACGTGATTGATATAAAATTATAAGGGAATATTTTTAAAGAATTGATTTTATCATTTTCAACTACAAACAATAACAGATTTTTCTTTTTTTAAAAAAAACTGCCACCCAGCAAAGAAATTTAGAGACTTCCTTTAATGATTCGTAATAATTCATAAATCCAACCTTTAACAGCCTATCATGTACTAGGTACTATGCTAGGTAGCACATAGATTATATGCTTGTATGGAACTGACACTTTTTAAGAGCCCAACATTCTCTTAGATGAATTTAAACTAGATTAAATCCACAAACTAGTTAAATATTGATTTGTCTAGGAAAAACTAAATGGAGAAAATGTAAAAATGAACCTGTTGTGGACCTATTTGGCAGTCACGGATTCTCTATGAGTGCCATTCAAATCCAGGAGGTTTTGCTCTATTTGCCAAGCTGCTGGATGGGCACAGGCTTTTTAGCAAGAATGTGAGAAAAGCTGTCCCGGAAAATTGGAAGCTTCCTGCCAGAGAGCACCATCCTCCCCTCCTGACATATGAGGTTCTATGCCAGTGTCTTCACATACAGATACCAAGACAGCTTCATATCCACAATAAAATAGCCAAGGCCTCTTATTAGGGAAAATCGATATTTAACATTAGCTCACATATGTTTTTACTCCGTTACTAATAAGAAACCCTGAACATAATTAGTGTTGGCTTTGAATGCAGTTTGGAACTGCACCCAGCTGGAAAGGGGCCATGGAGCATTGGGTTTCATTCCTCACCAAGCTGAGCACTCTCTGAAAAGGATTAGAAGAGAAAGAAATGGAGCCGACCCTCATTCAGAAAGAAATGCCCTCCTTGGGTTCACTGGGATGACTGTGGAGGCAGGGCGGATAGGAGAACTGGGACTGTCACCTTCCTCAATTCCTTGTCTCCTCCTACCTCCACAAGGCACTGCAAAATGAAATTAGGTGAATGGAGCACTTGAGCTGGGGAACGAGGGGTGTGACATATTCAGGGAGCTGCTTGTGTGAGGGAAGGCACAAAACACCTGCCTGGAAAGAGAAGGTGGCTGTGGAGTCTCACACGGCCCCAGTGGAGTGAGATTTGCTTTGGTCAGAGGATGCAGGCTAGGCAGGAATTTGAGGTTAGGATCAATGCGTGCAGAGCATTAAGAGAAATGTAAACTGCAAAAAGTAGGATTTCCAGACTGCTGACCACTATCACTGCTTCAGCTAAAACAAAACAACATTGCATGTTTTTTTCTAAATAGAAATGGATGACGTATTTTACATCCTGCATAGGAAGGAAAGTAAAGCCATCTGGCAACTTCCAATAACCAGCTCAATGCATTGCACCTCCCACTCCTACGAACAGTCTGCGACAGCCACACTCATCCTAAAATCTGAAGCTTCTGACACTTCCTTCCCAAACTTCCCCATCTGTTCTGACATCTCCTGTTGACCTCTCTCCAGAGCCTCTTTAGATCTCTCCCTGGGTCACTCTTCAATTCCATTTTCACCCCGGCGCCATCTCGCGCATCACCCCAGTGTCCAGGCACCAGGCCTGAGGACAGGTCACTCCTCTTTCATTCCGATGCCCAGCTCAGGGGTCCAAGACCCCGTTTTGGGGGAGGAGGAGCATGATGGCTTCCCCCATGTTCTAATGGTTTCAACAGCATCTTATACGTAACCTGTAATAGACCCTTATTTTAGTAGTGAAAAATTAAAATTTAGCAAAATTTCCCCTGGCAAAAAAATTTCACACCCATAGAAGCCATGAACACAAGGTTATGTTTACCTTGTTAGATAAAATAATATGCATAGACTTTTGGAGGACACCTAGATTCTAACACTATCTATGTCATAATTTGCAGTTCTCACTAACTTCTAAATAAAAATTATGTTTTGCATATTATATCTTTCTTTTTAAAAGGTTGTATTTGAATGATTGATTTCCCACTAAATCAAACCAAATATGTGTCTCACCTTTGACCTATTCCTGCCAACGCCTTGGGTTTGTTTTTAAATCATTACAAAAAGAAGAACCCTGAGCCATTAAAAACTATAGGCATCCCCAGCAAATAGTTCCTGACTCGAGAGACTCTCAAATCCATACTCTTAAGTTGTATTTTAGAACAACTGCTGCAACTGTGTGGACCTTGAATTTTCAAGTTAAAAAACTTCATTAAAGTACAGATAGAAAAATATAAGCCCATATTAAATAGCCCTTGATTAAATTTGGGTCTGTTTCCTTATAATTCTAGTCACTATGACTGTATTTCACCCAATTTCTTATTAAGAAAAGTCTTCTAATAGTGGTTGCAGTATGCATTGATACTCATCCCACAAACCTTTAAAACATTACAAGCCATTTCATAGAAAGACTAGGGGATAATTTTCTTGGAGAAAGGATGAAGGCGAAATGCGAGAGTGCTCCTTAAATTTGATGGGTTTCTGGGAGTGCAGTGGTTGGCAGTCCTCACTGTACATGAAACTCCCTGGGGCACTTTCAAAAACAGTTCTGATGCTTGGGCCCCAATCCCAGGGATTTAATTGGTCTGAGGTAGGCACTGGGCCTTGATCAATTTTTAAAGCTCAATCTAATATGCGTTAGAGGTAAACCTTCCCTGAAGGTAGATTTTACTTCAATACAGTACTAAGAACTTTGTAAGGAGAACTGTCCAAGGACAAAACAGGTCACCTCGTGAGGGTCAAGTCCTTTGTCACAACAAGTGTGGAAGGGCGGCCTATATGACTGAGCCCCTATCAGGGATAGTGGAGGAAGTGGTCCAGCATTGGGTGGTTCAGACCCTTGAAAATGATTTTTTCTATACTAGTTCTACCTTGGGTCAGTATTTAAGGCAAAGCAAGCAAAGAAAAACGCCCTGTCATCCTTGAAACGAAATAGTTTATATAACATCTTTCGTATCATCCTGATACAACTCATTAATTTGCACATAAAATCAGGTAAGCACAAAATTTTGTTTCATTTTCAGTTTTATTCTTTTTAAAAAAACTTTCCTTCTACAATGAATTGATTATATTCTAATTGTTGATACTTTTTCCAACTTTCCACTACTTCAGCCTATGAAAGGCCTTTTTTAATAAGTTGGCATTTTTTCTTCAATTCATAAAAATAATTCCTCACCCCAAATGTTCTGTGAAATGTTATTAATATAGGACTACCTGTGGATTTCTCTCCAATTATCTTTTTTTTTTTTTTTTCTTAGGCACTAACATGAAAATTTCCTCTAACCTTTTCTGGGAGATACATTTTGGCTCTTATTTAAAGGATGATACCCTTAAGGTTTTTTTCCCTCAAATTTAAATGCATGAATACTTGCAGGAGCTAACAGAATAAAAAGGAAAAGAATGTCTCTATTGTTAGGTTGGGATTTTTAAAGTTTTGCTTTTTGTTGTTTCTTTATAACTGGGTTGATGTTAATACTATCTGCTATTTTACAACTTACTTTTTAAATGTTACAACATGTGTTGAGATTGTTCCATATCAGTACACATGGGCCTAGATTTTTATTTTTATAAAATAAAAATAAATACAATAAAAAGTGAGTGCAATGGCGCGATCTCAGCTCACTGCAACCTCTGCCTCCTGGGTTCAAGCGACTCTCCTGCCTCAGCCTCTTGAGTAGCTGGGATTACAGGCATGCGCTACCACACACGGCTAATTTTTTTGTATTTTTAGTATTGTTTCACCATGTTGGTCAGGCTGGTCTCGAGCTCCTGACCTCGTGATCTGCCAGCCTCAGCCTCCCAAAGTGCTGGGATTACAGGCATGAGCCACCGCACCCGGCCAGGCCTAGATCTTTTAACAGCCACACAATATGGATGTACCTTAGTTTCATAACCATTCCACTGTTGACAGTCCACTGCTGATAGGTACTTAAGTTGATCCATTTTAAGGAAACAAAACTACAGTAAACAATCTTGTAAATATGTTTATGTATACACAGATCCCCCAAAATGGAATTTTTGGTTCAATGATTATTTACAATTTAAATTTTGATAAAAAAAATCAAATTGACTTCCAAAAAGACTATTATGATTTATACATTCATAAATGTATAAGAAAACTGTTTTTCCATCTTATTGCCAACACTATATACCATCAATTTTCATTATTCCAGTCTCAAAGGTGAAAAAAAAAACAATTGAGCCTTGCCAAAGTTTAGACTATAAGCCAAAGCATGAGCAACTTTCTAAATTGTTGTTAAATTTTACCAAAAAAAAAAAAAAAAGATGAAGCTAAATTATCACAGCAAATGTCTGAAATCTACACCCAAACCTGGCATTTTGCTCAGATTCTAAGACTGTATGATACCTTTGCAGTAACTCCTTCCTCTTTTCCCCCTCATAATCACTTACTTTTTATTGTATTTTTAATGTTTTATTTTTATTGACAAAATTGTATATATTTATAATGTACAACATTATGTTTTGAAATATATATGCATTGTGGCATGGCTAAATCAAGCTAATAAATATATGCATTACCTCACATGTTTATCATTTTTATGGTAAGAACACTTAAAACCCACTCTTAGCACTTTTCAAGAATACAATATGTTGTTAATAACTATAGTCATCATGTTTTATAATAGATCTCTTGAATTTATTCCTCCTAACTTGTTTTGTATCCTTTGACCAACATCTCCCAAACCTCCCCACCTTCCCACCACCCCAAGCCCCTGGTAACCACCATTCTACTCTCTACTTCTATGAAATCAGCTTTTTAAAGATTCTACATAAAAGTAAGATAATGTGGTATTTGTCTTTCTGTGCTTGGCTTATTTCACTAAACATAATGTCCTCCAGGTTCATCCATGTCGTCATGAATGACAGGATCTTATTCTTTTTACGGCTGTATAGTATTCCATTGTATATATAGACTGCATTTTCTTTATCCATTCATCCTTAGATAAACACTTCGGTTGATCCATGTCTTGACTATTGTGAATAGTGCTGCTATGAACACAGGAGTTCAGATACTGATTTCATTTCTTTTGGATATATGCCCAGTTGGATTGTTGGATCATATGGTAGTTCTGTTTTTAATTTTCTGAGGAGCCACAATACTACTTTCCATAATTGCTGTACTACTTTACATTCTCACCAACAGTGAACAAGTGTTCTCTTTTCTCCACATCCTTGCCAATACTTCATACCTTTCATCTTTTTGATAATAGTCATTCTAACAGGTGTGAGGTGATATCTCACTGTGATTTTAACTTACATTTCCCTGATGATTAGTATGTTGAGCACTTTTTCATATATCTGTTGCCCATTTGTATGTCTTCTTCTGAAAAATGTCTATTCAGGTGCTTTGCCCATTTTTTTACTTGGGCTGTTTTCTTGTTATTGAGTTGTTTCAGTTCCTTATATATTTTGGATATTAACCATTTATCAAATGTATGGTTTGCCAGTATTTTCTCCCATTCCAAGTAATCCCTTCCTCTTTATAAATCCTTACCGCTATAGCCTTTGAAAGACAACTCAAAACTCACCTCCTCCAGGAAGCCCTCCTTGATTAATTACCTTGATCTCACATATTTTTATTCTTCCTTTACTCTGATCCTTCAACACTTATATATTTAGTCTAAATTGGCTTTTAGATTTCTCTTTGTATCTCCCAATAATTTCAATAAGACAGGAATATAGGGGGCAATTAACCAACAGACATCAATAAATATTTATTAAACATTTATTATATTTAGTTATCCAGCCAATAGAAATTCATTTTGTGCTGTATTGAGTCCAATTTTTCTGCTTTCCCAGGTTTGCCTGCCCCTCTCCACACTGTTCCTCTGGCTGCTTGCTCAGTGTAAAGTCCCTGCCACAGCCACCATCTCCTCTCCCAGCACCATCAGCTGTCTCAGCCTCTCTGTAGCTGATGGCTCTGACTCAGCCTCTGTCAGGTCCACACTGCAGCAGGAGCTATAGCCCTGCACCCTCATCCTGTGTAGCTGCTGTTATAGAGACTCTGGCTTCTCGAACCACTTCTACATTCCAGCGAAGCACCCTGCTGTGGGGTATAGGATCCGGCTTTCCCAGAGGCTGACCAGAGGGCCACGGTAACGTAATCTAAAAACAGGAACTTAAAACTTAATGGGGAAACCTTGACCAGTAAGAGACAGGAGACAAGAAGGAGCTAAAAGATCAATTCCTTGCCATTCCTTCTTGTGACAGACTGTTGCAAGGTACAGTAATCCCAAAGACCTATCTGCAAGACAATGGGTGTCACAGAGCAACTAGCTGTATTTCCTTGAGAAGCTTTGGACAGCTTGGCAAAGCACTGTTACGTATTATTTGTCTGGCTTCCCCCGTTCCCTCACTATTTTTGTCCTGGAATTCCATCTCCTCATAAAGCCTTCTCAAGTGAGCTCAGATTCTGTTTTCTAGGGAACCCAGGCTAAGACAATTATCTACATAAACTCTCCACTCTACATTAGACTAGCCCTGAGAAAGGGTACAAAAGAGGTATAAAAGAAACTAATCCTGTCCACAACCACCTCACAATCTAACTGGGGAGGCCAGACTCTACCCATGTAACAATAAGTGAAAAAGACAAAGGAATGAATGAATGTAATCAGAGGGCAAATTGTTCAGTGGTTTAGAAAATGGGAACGATTTGATACTACTCAGGGTACAGGGCCCAGAATAAATACAAAAAGTATTCACAGAGAAGAGGAAAACCATCAGATCTCACCCAGGGCAGACTGCTAGGAAGAGGGGCTTAAAAAAACTCTGGGAAGACAGAGAAGGGGGGAAGACTGCAGGGAGCGTGTTCCCTGGAGAAGAGTCACCTTGGTGAAGCCAGCACACCCACAACAGTGGGCGTGGTAAGGAGAAGCAGGGAGAGCCTGAAGGACAATGGGTTTCCCTGAACAGAGGGGCTTTCTGGGGAACAGCAGGGCAAGTCCAGGGTTCATAGCAGAGGGCTGTGGAAGCAAGACAGAGGGGTTTGGAGGTGAAGGGCATTTGCTACTCCTCATATTACCACAGAAGAGTTGAAAAAGAAAAAAAAAACACTCCATTTCTTAAGAGGTTGCAGCATAATATTCCCAGCTTCTCCCACACCCTCCATCAAACCTGTGAGCCAACAGCACAAGGAGTCTGGGGGAAGAAACAAGGTCTTCTTGGCCCTAAGCCTTCTGGTCTCTCTTTCATATCTGCCATCTGGCAACAGGGGTACCTTTCCTCGGCAGGCCTGCCTGTGTGAGCAACAGCCTGCGGTGGGACCTCGAGGGTGACAATGTCTAATGGAGAAGGAGGTGCCTGGAAGCCCTGTGGCCACATGTCTAATCACTTCCCCAGTCAGCCTGAACTGTAATCAAGTTGGCACTTCTCCTTCAAACTGGTTTTTGTGTCATCTTTCTCAAATGGCGCAAACTTGGGAGGGAGGACAGGAACATTATTTAATGACTTCCTAAAACATCAAAAGGGGGCTTAGATCTGATGCAATGAGAAATGGGCATGGTAGGAAAGAAGCATGATAAAAAGAGATAATAAATGCTTCTTGATTAAAGGGTTGCCCTACATCCTAATTTCTACCCATAAAAAGGAGAAGAAGGCCGGGCGCAGTGGCTCATGCCTGCATCCCAGCACTCTGGGAGGCCAAGGTGGGTGGATCACCTGAGGTCAGGAGTTTGAGACCAGCCTGGCCAACATGGCAAAACCCTGCCTCTACTAAAAATATAAAAAATTAGCCGGGCATGGTGGCAGGCACCTGTAATCCCAGCTACTCAGGAATCTGAGGCAGGAGAGTCACTAGAACACAGGAGATGGAGGTTGCAGTGAGCTGAGATTACACCATTGTGCTCCAGCCTGGGCAACAAGAGCAAAACTCCATCTCAAAAAACAAACAAACAAAAAAAACAAAAAAGGAGATGAGAGGGCTCCGTGGCTTCCACATGGTTGCTTTTATGTAGTTCTTTTTACCCTCCAGTGTTTTTCACAGTGGCCCTCTCTGGCTATATTTCTGTCATGAAGTTCCCTTTTCCTCTGAGAGATGCTGCAAACATTTCAGAAACATTTAACTTGCTTCTTCCAGTCCAGAAGAATGATTCTTCCATGACAGAACGGGGCCAGCTGCTGATGTGAGCCCATCCCTCCAGATCAGCATGACTAAGATATTCATCTTCATGGAGCAAGAATAACTACAGGAGATTTGAATGCTGCATTTGCTTTAAATAAAACTGCAGATGCAATTCCAGGAGTACGATAGAGACAGCAGAAAAACAGCACATTTCTTTTATAGTATCATAGTGTCTATTTTAATCAGTATATTACAGATGTTTTGAGACATTCTAGCAAAATTGACATGGTTGACAACGCTAGACAGAACTGCCTCACGGGGGAAAAGAGGAAAAGATTAAACCATAGGCGTGTGGCAAAGGAACCTGCTTTGTCAGAACTATGCTTTGTCATCACCGCTGAGATCAGAGAGCTGTTTCTATGGCAGCAGGCAACATGTTCTGGCCAGGAGACAATCAAGTAGGGATTTTTAATTTCATTTGATGTCTAATTGCCTACTACTTTGGGAAAGAGACAAATAATAAAAAAAAGTCTTCCTTAACTAGACAGACTAATACCCCCAAGGAAAAACTTCGGTTTTTATAGTATGCTTTTCAAGATTTGAATTTCATGTCTGTATAGTTGAAGGCATAGGACCTTCTCCAACAAGGCAGAATGAAACCAGTAAAAAGGAAAGGAAACTCAGACGAAATTTCCATCACTGCAGAGCAGTTCACACATCCTGTTAATTACCATTGCCATTCATAATTAAGGGAGGTTCCTCATGGATCTTACTAGCCCTGCTATCAAACAGCACCTACTCTTGTAAACCATTGGAAGAGGTTGTGCTATTTATGACAGGTCCCTCCCATTTCTGATCCATGCTGTTCATTTCCCTGAGCATTAACGGACATTACAAACACATATTCTCCAGAGAAATTCCTAGTTTGGGAACATCGCTTTTCAGATGTTGCTACTGTTGTCACTGACCATTTATTTCAATGTTTTCCATCTTCCCTTAAAGAGTAAGTGATTGAATGTCTCATGATTCTCTGCTTCTGCAACACAACACGCTTCCCTCAATTTGATCAAATAATACTGGTGCTTCTAAGGATCCTTTAAGCTAATAGCCAACAGTAGCCTATTATAATTGCTATGGAGACGTCTTAGTTTGTTTGAAGCTGTTATAACAGAAAACCTGAGACTGGGTAACTTATAAGGACAGAAATTTATTGGCTCACAATTCTGGAGTCTGAGAAGTCCAGTATCAACGTGCAGGCATCTGGTGACAACCTTCTAGTTGCATCATCCCATGGCAAAAGGCAGAAGGAGAGCAAGAGAGAGCAAGAGAGAGACAGGGAAGTGGGCCAAACTCATCCTTTTATAATAACAACAATCCTACCTATAAGGGTGGAGCCCTCATGGCCTAATCATCTCTCAACAGTCCCACCTCTTCATACTGTTACAAAGGCAATTAAATTTCAACATGAATTTTGGAGGGGACAAACATCCTAACCCTAGCAAAAGAAAACAAATAATTTTCTGGCAACTGAGGTAGATATTCTAGCAATTTGATTGGGAGTTCATGTCATAATGACCTACAATTTTTTCTTTTTAATTCAGATGTCCAGAACTCAACTTCTAAATCTCTAGACACTAGACAGATGGCTCTTTCTTTTCTTTTCTCTGCTCTTCTCTTTCTTTTTCACTCTCTCTCTTTCTTTCTTTTTTCTTTTGCAAGTTACAGAGGTGACACTGGTGTTAATACCTGGTTAAATACTACTCACGGACAGTCACTCATTGCCCAGCTTTCCGATACCATGGCAGCCCTTAAGCTGCAGTGAATTAACAATTTGTACACAAAGTGGGCAACAATTCTCAATATCACAAACCAAACTGCAACCTTTTAGCCTTTTAGCACTGAAAGTTGCTATCACTAACACTGAACCAATGGGATGCACCCTGACTTCAGCAGATGAATAAAAGCATGGAGCTCTGAAAGCCCCTTTGCTCTTACATCATGCCCACAGAAGCAACACCTGTGACACGCAGACCAAGAAATGACTTCTAGGTGAGCAGGAGCCGTGTGGACACCCAATTCCTTGAGTCATGGCTACCACAGATCTGCATTTCTGTGGTCTTCCCCACAGTTCAAGGCCAGTGCAAAAGGACTTGCTGACTTGTATTCCTGGAGATTCTCTCCAGAAACTGGTAGAGATTCTCTCACCAAACAAAAGATTTCTGTGCTTCTATGAAGCACACACTATTAAAGCATCTTTTGAGAAGAAAGACAAGCCCACTCACAGAATAACATGCAGAAGGGCATCTCCAGGGACACCAGTCATGGCTAGGATCTTAGGACAAATGTTTTCCTGAAGAGCATAATAATAGATGGGACAAGCGATGACATTCTGACTTGAAGTGGTCAGCACCACAGCCTGCCTGTGAAAGCAGCATTGGCCTGACCACACACTGGCTGGGAGGGGAGAGATTTTTATCTGGTATACATATTATACACATACACACACACACACACACACACACACACACACACACACACACACGCACTGAAAGTTGCTATCACCAAGTATGTATATATTCACCCATGTGTGAACAATTATTGAGCACATAAGCACTTAGAAAATACATCACCATCCTCATTTTCAAGTTATAATGAAGGCCCATACTTAACATGATTGATTAAAACGGTTCGATATAATTTCAACATTTTAATACAACTGCGTGGATTTTTTCTGGCTTATTTTACAGCATAAACATTTATTTGACCATCAGTGTATAGGCTTTTGAATATGACACAAGTAACAAGTCTAATAACATCATGTCACGCAAATATTCTGGGGAAAAAAATCTGCTCAAAATTTGAAAAACTGAGTTTTTCAGGAGTGACTCTTCCCTACCCATAACTTCCAAAAATATCCCCTAGTCCTTCTGATATTGAGAGGCACTAATAGGATATATGTATACTTAACTAGTTTCACACACACACACACACAAAATCACCATATGTCGGCTCTGGTTAGGACTCATCGTATGTATTTCCTTTCATCGCCGTCTTATTTATTGCTTCATCTTTTCTTTAAGTAAAAGGAGTGCCCTCATCCCCATAACTGTTCTTAGAAGATAACGTTAGTCATTGTATTCCTACAACATGCTTCTCATTTGGCAGTTAATTTCCCCAGAGGGTACTGCAGACGTTTTATTTTCAGATAATCTCCAATTAGCTTCCTCTCTTCGTTACCCTGACCAGCTCACTTTCATAATTTTCTTCTATACATCCTCCTCCTCTTAACATATTTCTTACATCACAGGGAAGAATATGATTTATATTGCTTTTCATTTACCTCACTTCTTTCCTGTTTATCTGCTTGCTACAGATTTTGCATTTTAATATCCAAAATCCAACATAAAATAAAGCTGCATGTTTCATCAAATGTTGCTCCTCCCATCTGAGCTCATTTTGCATTCAGTCCTTTTCTTCATGAGTTTGGCAGTATATTTTGAGGTATATATTATATGTACTCACAAACAGGCATGCTTAAGCCATACAAGAGTGGGAGCTCACCTAGGTGCTCTCATTTCAAAGGCACTTCTTTTCTCTCAGAAAGTTACATGTCTCCACTTTCATGTCCACACCCAAAATTCCTTTATCCAAGATAAAAACTTCTAATGTCAAAACTAGAGATAGAGTTTAAAGCAGAACAGGTAAATAAATAACTTAAATTTTCACTAGTGGATTAAAGTTGGATTCTTTCTTGAGAACAGGTTTTGATGTCGGGGTGAGGGTGTCCAGTAGGCATTAAGTCTGTCCAGGTGCACCTCAGATAAGGGAAATGAGTGTATGTAAAAAGGAGAAACTGAGGCCACTGAATACACTTCATTTGGTTTTCCATTTTATGTACAACACAGTCATCTTCTAGCTGGTAGCAAACCTAGAATTTACAAATTTAAGTACTTACAAATATTTTAGTTCCATCGTGTGTGTGTGTGTTTATTTTTAATTTTCAAGTATTTGAATCTACAAAAGAATATCCTTTCAGAACATCTGTACCCAGTTAAGGAATCTGGGAAAGAAAATAGAAGTGGACTGAAACGTGTTGGTCTTATCTTTGTCTGGCCTCTACGAATATCTTGATCATCATCAAAAATATCTCTTTAGTAGATATTACTATAGAGATTCTGCTTTCCAGACACACACAAATCCTTGCAGACACTTGATGTCTGATGAGTGTCTCTTTTATGCATTTTGACTTCTGAGAAGGTCTCTATCCCCAAACAGTGAGCAATACTTTGCTAAAAATAAACAGTCTGTGTGTTCTGAATAAATGGAAAGCTCTTACCAATATATGAATTGCTGATCTTTAAAGTAAATAAATAGGCGAATAGATTCTATCCACATTTCTTCTAGCCACAAATTTTAAGGAAATCCTGCAGTCCTTTACAAGGGAGGGAGTTTCTCAGCTAGATGGGAAGATATGACAACAATTTCCCCATTCACAAAACATTTCCTATCTTCGAAAGTACCCACTGCCCAATTACTCATTTTACACTTACTCTGTGTGAATTTACATTGTGACTTGGCATTTTTAGGCATCCGTGGTTCCTACTGGTTTCCTTTCTTAGGTTTTACTGAATCTCCCAAAGGCCAAAGTAGAAACCCAATTAATGCGTGGATAACCTAGATGGCTCATGCCCTTAGTTTTACATTCTTTCCACTGCATGACACTGTCTTGGAGCTCTTTAAGGAAGCATCTTTCAAAATCTTGTGTGTGAGAGAGAGAAAAGAGTCACAGAAGGAAATGTAGAATGGGAAGAAACTATTCATAACGAACATCTCTTTAATATAGTAAGAGCATGTTGGTAGAAAAATAAAGACTGCTTGATAACTAAAGGTTAATAAAAACCACAACTGTTGGAAAGCAAAGACATAACTTCATTCCCCCACATACCCCAAAATAGCATACACAGAAAAGCAACTCTACATAGCCAGTTAAAAAGGATTAATTATGCCCCTACTATGAGCTCAACATTATGGTAGGTGCTTAGGGAAAAAAAACTGTAAGTGTATGTGTGTATATATATGTGTGTGTATAAAATTTGTGTAAAACAATATAAAAGAATAATACTCTTATGTTAGATGGAGTGGAATAGGTTGAAAGCATTAGGAGAGAAATTAGTGTGAGCCGGATATTAGTATATTTTAGCTAATTTGCAAAAACTCGTCTTTGACTAGTCATGCTTAAAGTATTGCCTATAATATCACATGCCATTTATCAATGTTTACATGTCTCATGATCATATATTCAAATGTTTATAATTATTCAATAATATAGACCATTGCAAGACTAAGTCACCCCCAATGAGAAATGTAATTCAAACCTGTAAACCTACTGAAAATGGACTGAAATAAAGAATGTGAACGTGTTTTGTAGAAGGAAAAGTATTATTCATGAAGTAGGTATTAGAATCATTATTACTACTGTCATCTTTGTCATAAGATTACTTGAAGAAAAAAAAGCACAAAGTTAAAATACAAAATGATGTCAAATCTGTTTATTACATAAAAGAGGCAGGTATTGTTTTCCCTGTATTCCAGATAGGGAACTGAAGCTATTCAATCACAACTTAAGAAAAATCACTTGAGTAGTAACCACTGACAGAGTAAATCATTTTGCTCTTCAATCATCTTGCATTTCTGACCAAACTGCACAGTTTATTTTGAGAACTCTGTGGTTTTAGTTCAGGATTTTAGGAGTCTAGAGAGACTTCTGACCTGCCCTGTGGAGATTAACGACATATTTAATTCTGTTTGTCTAACAGCAGGCAAAAGATCTGACTAGCAGAATGGCAGCAACCTTTTCCATTAAAACAAAGGTATGTTTATGGCATGCCACATACAGTGGAACGGTAGTCAAAATAGTCAAAATAGGTCTATGGGAAGTGGGGATTCCAACCTCCTCCACAGCAAAATACATTTCATTGATAATGCCTCCTCCAAGAGCCACTTCACGAGTTCTTAGGTCAGAGTATGCTCTTCCCTTCTGTCTCTCTTTTCTAAGCTGCAATACCAGTCACACGGCCTTCAAGCTCTATGTTCCATTCTACAATAAATGTTTCAAATAAATTCCATCATGACTTAATGTTCTAAGCTTAAAATGCCATGTTATAGTAGCTAACATTTATTTAGTGCTATATGCCAGGCAGTGCAGTAAACACTTTACATGGATTATCTTATTTCATCAACTGTTTTGGGAGGTGGGACTATTATTACCCCTATTTTCACACATTAAAAAATCAATGCCAAAGAAACTAAAAATCCTGCTTAAGGTCACCCAACTAAGTCACTTACTGAATACTCACTTACTGTATCCCTTTGGCCCAAGCTCTTTTACGTATATGAAATCTTTCAAACAAACTGAGAAGCAGAGTGTATAATATAAAATACATCACCCAGCTCTGACAAGTACACTTAAAGTAAAAGATACAGGTCATCCTTTACATAAGATACATTTTAAAGTACAATGGGGTTTCTCAATCAAAAAGAAAAGGGCAATAGGAAGCTGAGGACTGAAGTGAATCTACACCCCCATAAAGAAAGTCCTACTAAGCACAGTGCCAGGCATTGACAAGGTGCTTAATAAAAAGTTCACTGAACATGTAACAGTATTTTCCTACCTAAATATATAAAAGAGGCCAGAGAAGATCATCTGAATAAAAATGTGACTGTCCAATGAGGAGCAATTCAGCCATGTTCTGTAGTGAAGAGTTACCCTTTCCCACCTGCCCTGACTCCCACCTTCCGTGGCTGCAGTAGGGTGGTCTTCTCATTTCAGCCACCCATCTTAGCCTCCAGCAGCCAAGAGAAGGGGCCACTGCACAGGCTGAGTGCAGGGGAAAGCATCCTGCCTCCTGCCCAGGGGAACCTAGGCAGGATGTGCAATAGAGTTAAAGACGGTGGTTACCTCTGGAGAGAAGGGAGGGGGATATAGTTGAGGATGGGACTTGAGAGCTATTGGTGACTTTCTGCATCTTCAGCTTGGTAGAGAGGACGATGATTCTCATTATGTCCCTCTTTATCTTTTTGCATATATGGAATAATGAAATATACACATAATACAAAGATCAGAGGTAGCCGAGGGGAGAAAGGATAGTGAGTCAGGAAAGGAAGTAAACGAAAGCGTAAGAAAGATGAAAAGTAAGAAGGAAGGGAAAGTGAAGGAGAAAGAGTCAGGTGGATTGGGTAGGAAGGGAGGACTGAGGCAAGAACACAGCCTTCAGCAAGGATCTCTTAACAAAAGTGGGGATGGGGGTGGAAATCACCTGATTCAGAGAGGAAAGGACGAGGCACACATAAAATGAGAAAATCATGAGTGAATGATGAGATAAAAATAAAAGGTAACTTCAAATATGACTATGTGCTTTGAGCTTGCGTTAAAAGAGAACTTCAGCAGTGGGAACAGAAAAGGTTTGACTGATGAGGGAAGTTCCAAAACACAAAACCAAGAAGCACCTCAGTCGTTGCATAAGTCTATATTCCAGATAACAAAGACACATGTTAATACTTTAAGCTCTGAACTTTATTTTTGGTGGCAATCGTGCTAAAACATATTACACTTCATGACCTTCTTAAACAGAATCTGACCTGTTCTCTACCACTCAGTGTCATCACCAAGAACCTGGGTGATAACACTCAGGGGCTATTGCTTGCTGTGGGAGGGCTAGGGCCCCCGCCTCCCAGGCTAGAAACACCTAGCTACAGGGAAGCCACATAACTGACATATGCTGACATCAGAGAGTTGAAATCCTTTTTCTGGAAGTTGATCTTAAAGTTTGGCCCCAATGAACACAGGGACCAATCCCACATCTAAATCTGTTAATACCACTGTCATCCCCTCTTCTCCATGTGCTTCTCCCTCTCTTCCAAAAGGAAAGCACATATTCCAAATGTGCCCCAGGGCAGTTGTTCTGATGATCAATCACACTCACCTCTTTGAGCCCACCGACCTTGGATTATGCACTCACATGAAAGAAAAGAAACCTTATCCCTTCACAGCCAGAAATCTTCGGTCCCCAATGTAGCCCAGTGCTGACTGACCAGTTAGAGCTTATCAGGTTTCCTACCAGGAGTGGGGCATCTAAGAGAGCTGGTGAGAAGGGAGTGAGCTAGAAACTGCCCCCTCAGCCCCACGTGGTCTTCCTGGTGAAATAACTGAGAAGGTAGCCATTCTGTTTAGTAAGAAAGATGAGGTACTGGAAAAACTGCCTGTGCGGTGGCTTCCAGGAAGCTCTGGAGAGAGGGAAGTCGGTCAGAGGTATGGCTGGTGTCTCAAACTGATAATTACAGTACATCAACTAATCATTTGAATAAAGGGATGTGTTGCCCATCAGGCAAGAAAGCAAAGATGTGTGGAAGCAGAAAGGGGCCCTTTACACAATATGTTAAAACACATCATTTTCAGACTTCATAGTTTTTGTCAGTGGGGTTTACACTATTGTTCTTGATTTTTAAAACTGAATGTAGGTTAGTCCTATCTACACCTGGAGTCCAATGCTTCTCAAAGGTGCCTGAGTGAATAGTCATTTCAGCGAAATTGAATAATTTATTCTATCATGAAAATATCGGGGGGAAAGAATGTACTGGAAACTGACCTGTCTTTAAAACATGTATAATTATTAAATCCCAAATCTGCATGTTATTTTTGAGCAGCAATATGACTATAGCTGTATGAGTCCAATGTATAATAGAGTATATATGAAATATACATTACATTAGTGTATTCGTTTTGTTTCATCTGCAGCCTTTCTCAAGCAGCGGGATTCCACTTACTTCTGAGAGAATTAAGCTCTGGAGAAAATTATTTGCATGATTATTTTCTCAATTCTCTCAAGGATGGTACATAGCTAGTGCATAGATAAGAAGTTAATTCATTACATTCAATTAATGCCTTAGGACATTAGAATTCAGTAAAGTCTTCCCCCAACCCCTCGATTTCATGGAAATTTTTTGTAAGCATGTGCACATGAGCAATTTTCTGGGGTGAGATGTCATAGCTTTCATCAGATTTTTTTTTATTTTTTTTATTTTATTTTATTATTATTATACTTTAAGTTTTAGGGTACATGTGCACAATGTGCAGGTTAGTTACATATGTATACATGTGCCATGCTGGTGTGCTGCACCCATTAACTCGTCATTTAGCACTAGGTATATCTCCTAATGCTATCCCTACCCCATCCCCCCACCCCACAACAGTCCCCAGAGTGTGATGTTCCCCTTCCTGTGTCCATGTGTTCTCATTGTTCAATTCCCACCTATGAGTGAGAACATGAGGTGTTTGGTTTTTTGTTCTTGCAATAGTTTACTGAGAATGATGATTTCCAATTTCATTCATGTCCCTACAAAAGACATGAACTCATCATTTTTTATGGCTGCATAGTATTCAATGGTGTATATATGCCACATTTTCTTTTTCTTTTTTTTTTGGCTTAAAACAACACAGATTTATTATTTCACTGTTACGGAGATCAGCAGTCTGAAATGGATTTCACGGGGCTAAAATCAAGGTGTCAGCAGGGCTATGTTCCTTCTGAAGGCTCTATGGGGAATCTGCTCCCTTGCCTTTTCCAGCTTCCAGATGCTGCCTGCATCCTTGACTCATAGTTCCTTCCTCCATCCTCAAATCCTTTTATTATTATTATTATTATTATTATTATTATACTTTAGGTTTTATGGTACATGTGCGCAATGTGCAGGTAAGTTACATATGTATACATGTACCATGCTGGTGCGCTGCACCCACTAACTCATCATCTAGCATTAGGTATATCTCCCAATGCTATCCCTCCCCCCTCCCCCCACCCCACAACAGTCCCCGAAGTGTGATGTTCCCCTTCCTGTGTCCATGTGTTCTCATTGTTCAATTCCCACCTATGAGTGAGAATATGCGGTGTTTGGTTTTTTGTTCTTGCGATAGTTTACTGAGAATGATTTCATCAGATTTTTTAAAAGATTATGACCCAAAAGGTTAAGAACCACTTTGCTAGAATATTAGTAAGATTATAAGAAAATATGATTATAATGGAAGAGAATAACTCAGAAGAAGTGGAACATTAAAAGACAGTTTTATTTTCCCAACTTTCATAGATATTTCCAAATTCATTTAGATTATTTTCTCCCAATGTACATGGAGATTGAGACCCCTGCACAATACTAAATCCCAAAGATTTATCTCCTATGACTCTGCAAAGTGGGAATCTGGCCCCAGAAGAGATGATACATGTGCAGTGTTTTAAATCAGTGGGTTTTATATGTGGTGATTTGGGAGGGCTTTCAGGTTCAAAATCATAGTGTGTCCATTTTCCTCACAATCTACTATGAGTCTGTCAAGATACAGAAATATATCCCAAAATTTTGCTGCCTCAAATAATTATCCCTGACTTTATAGTTCTTACATATATTTAAAACATACTTTCATCCACTGAATAGATCCAAATTCAAGGTTATAAATTAAATTACAAAATAGCAACCACCTAAACACAAAAAACTATCACATTGACCTGTCTGGCTCTAGAGACGATATTGGCAAACCATGTGTTGTTATTATTATCATGACAGATTAACTGTTGACACTGTACACTGTCTAGGTGCATCCTGAACAGAAATGGCTGGAGAGTACATGGTTCACACATCGGACAGAAGTCCAATTACTAAGGAAAGCCTCAGAGACTTCCTCTCAAGAGGGCTCTGTATTCTCTCACTGCCACTATTGCTCCTGGCTTTCTTTTGAGTCTAGAGCAACTGGCCTAAACTGCTGTTTTATTTATGAGACAGGAATTTTTTTAATGTATATCATACAAAGATGACACTAATGCATTAATCATTTTTAAAAAGGGATTCAGATTTTCAAGAGAGTACAGTGAATGACTCCAGGCATGCCTGAAACAGGTCTGATTATGTCTGTGTGACTAAGACAATAGCTACATCTCTGTCATCAGAACTAGACATGAAGCAGAATGTGGTTACGTGTCTAATTTTATGTTCATTTTATGAGCTGCAGCTACGCAACTCTTTCACATATTATAGTCTCTTATAAATGTATATGCACCCCTCTCCCCCAAAACTCTAGATGTTACATGGGGACAATAAAACACACCTTCTTCATTACTGTGCTCTAGGCACAAGGCTTAAACAGAGTGAGCACTTGATACTTCCCCTTTATTTTAATTGTCCAAAATAACTGGTTAACCAAATGCCTTTATAGTTCATAAAGCATTCAAATGCATAATGCCCACAGGGAAATCCATTTTACTCTGACCAGATGAAGTCTGCACCATTTTTCTTTCTCTGAGCAGAAGCCTCATTCAGGGTAAGGCTGAAGCCCACCCCACTTATAAAACAAGAAGGTCTAAGATGGGGGTGAAAAGCCAGCTACATTGATCAGAGGAGGCCCTGACTTCTTTTCCCCATCAGCAGATTAAGACCACCTGTCATTTGGCCTGAACAAAAGGCACACAAGCACATTTTATTAAGCAAGCAAAACATGTAATTATCTCCACAACCCAAAATTTGTTTTTCAAATATTTGTAAAACCAGACTTCAAAGGCCATAAATATTGATGGAAGTGGGTCGGCAACAATGTGTAAAACACTGTGGGATGTTCAGATGATACATGCATCCTGCTTACAGCCGGCAGTTTACTATTCTTTGAACAATGCTTTCATCATCTTAGTTATTGAATCAAAGTCTGTTATTGCTCCCCATTGTGCAGTGGGGTACCAACTTTTGACTAAGGAAGTTTATTACAACTTGATCCACTTTATTCATCCAATCTACTTCTCCATATTCCGGCACCAAAGCTCTGCTCTACTCAAGCCAGTATTACTTACTGCTTCATGAGCATGCCTTTCCTCTAGAATGCCCACTCTCTAGGCTCCTCACTCCAAATCCTAGGGCACCTGAAGGCCCATCTCCATTCCTTTTTCTTCTAGGAAGCCTTCTTCACCCTTGCCACTTCCAGGAATTACTCCTTCTCCGAAGACCCAGGGCATGCATAGTCTCTTCTCCAAAACCTAGGGCTTAATTAAGGAACAATACAGGCAGATCGAATTATTTCTGGTGTGCTAGTCCTCGCTCCTCAACTCCATGAGTTCCTAGAAAGCGAACACTCCCTGTGCCTCTGACAAGGCTGCTGTAGTTGAATAAATAATGGATAAATTGCCTCACCCATGTTTTTACCAACAAAAAAAATATATTCTTGAGTTTAGTGGTTCTCAAACTTGAGCTTGCATCAGAATCACCTGGAGGGCTTGCTTAAAACAGATTGCTGGGTGCCACCTCCAGAGTTTCTGATTCAGTAGGTCTGGGATGGGGCCTAAGAATTTGCAAGTCTACAAAGTTCCCAGATGATGCAGATGGTGCTGGTTTGGGGACCACATTTGAGAACTCGTAGTATGACTCACTTACAAGAGCAGAAGATTCTAAGCAGCAGGAAAAAGAATATAGCATAAAATACTGGGAAAAGCACACGGCAGGAAGACAGAAGAACTAGCTTCTTGGCTTGTCCTCTTACTAGCCACTACCTGGCCATGGCAAGTCATGGTTTTAGTTTACTTTCTCATGTGTAAAGTTAGAACAATATTGTCTACCACACTGCCTAAGACTGTTGCCAGAATCCAGTGGGATCAAATGAGATTAATAAGGAACAAATATATATGAAAGCAACTTGTAAAGTAAGTTACTTTACAAGTGTGCCTGGCACATTACAGGTGTTTCATAAATATTTATTGAATTTAGTTATTGTTCGGCCCAATATTTCAACTTTAAGTCAAGTTTTTTGAGACATAGATTTGTTCTTCAGTTCCAATGGCTGGAGAGATACTTTTATGAAGATTAACAATTACAAGTACCACCAATTTTACCTTTAAGAAAAAGAATTTATTTATGATTTTACCATGCTCACTTCACTAAAAATAGCTAAACTCTACCATATTCTCTGCTTATATATAAATACTTCAAAAAAGAGATCAGAACCTTGAAATCCTTTACTCAAAAGCAAGCGATAACCATTAATATAAAAATCTTGCCAATTCTTTGTCTAGAAATTATTGGCTGGCAAACAAAAGTGATTGTTTTAAAAGTAAACAGCAAATCCAAGAAACTCCATTAAAAGTAAACAGCAAATCCAAGAAACTCCACCAAATACAGTTATTTCAATCTTGCTCTTGATTCATTGTCCTTAACTATTTTACTGCCATATCTTATTTCATTTGAGTGATTAATCATCAATCAAATTTCAAGGCTCCCCTGTGGCCTCATAACCTGCCAATTAGGAAAATGAAATGTCTCCTTTGCCAGAGCTAAGATCCATGACCTTCTAAAGTATGTATAATAAAAAGGGGTCATGGGTCATTAATGACAAGTGGGCTTTGTGATGGATGACTAAAACCAGAGAAAGGACAAGATAAAGCAAAAGGAGAAACGTTTTAGAACTTCATAGAAATAGAAAGGATATAAGAATCTAGAAATATCTTCAATGACATTAGTCACAACACCATGCTATTTATTATATTATATTATACATATAAAAACCATTCATAGTTTTTCTACACACTGTTGAGAAAAGAAAAAGTGGCCTTTAAGTATATTTTTCGCTAAAAATAAAAAACAGCTAGCATGGTGAAAAAAATTGATTAAATAACCTGTATCAGTTGTGCCTAAATATATTAGTGAAAGTATACAGATGTTGGCATTTTTGCCCTGTTTTTTCTTCCATGATACATATTTTAACATTCTAATGAAGAGGAAAAGCATGTAGACCAATCTGCTGCCCCAAGGAGTAGAGAGCGAGGGCTTTGCACAAGTGACCTTTCAGCTTGTGAGAAGACTGTATGTTCCTGTGAATAAACTCACAGAGGCTGCAAATCAAACAATGCTGAGATCCTTGGACAAAAGGAAGGCAGAGGAGGAGAAAGGGCAAGAGAAATTGACAGGCCTAATAGAGAAGGGTCCCTTCTGTGGGCAAATCTGTAATACACCAAAAATAAAAGCTTTTACAGAAATTGTCATTGGTATCAATGTAACTAGCTTTATGAAGTTCAATAAGTATGTTTAATAAAAGATGGGGCTCCATTTCTTTCAGATTTTGAAATTTTTCATACTCTTTCTTTTTCTCCCATCTTACTTCGTTTGCACCTATTTTCAGTTCCTGTTTGGTTGGCAGAAGAGTGGAGACATTTATTGATCAGAGGTCAAAATCCACAATACTTGGTAAAGACAAGAAAAAAAATTTTTGGAATTTTGACATGCCATTGTGACCTAAAATTTTATTTTCTTTTTTTCTTTTTTTTTAAAGGCTTCCAAGGATTGTCAAGGGTCCCATTTCTCCAGACCATAAAGAGGAAACTCAGTAATCCCGCACAAGCACTGTTTTGTTCAGAGGGCATGGTGAAATATACATTATGTTCTAGGTATGTCCTTAATTGACAACATTTAATTTTTAAAAATTTAAATTGCAAAACAATACCAACAGTCAATGTGAAGGAATCTCCTGTTTAAACTGGATTTTAAACCGGGTGTTTCTTTTTTTTTTGTGAGACAGAGTCTCACTCTATCACCCAGGCTGGAGTGCAATGGCACGATCTTGGCTCACTGCAACCTCTGCCTCCTGAGTTCAAGTGATTCTCCCGCCTCAGCCTCCTGAGTAGCTGGGATTACAGACGCCCGCCACCACGCCCGGCTAATTTTTGTTTTATTAGTAGAGACAGGGCTTTACAATATTGGCCAGGCTGGTCTCAAACTCCTGACCTCAGGTAATCCACCCATCTTTGCGTCCAAACTGTTGGGATTACAGCATGAGCCATTGCGCCGAGCCCGGATGTTTCTTTTAAAAATACACGCTCCCCACACAAAACAAAGACTGGAATTCATTTTTACTTTGCCAATTGCAAATTATTAAATTGCAAACAATCCAAGATAATTGTTTCAGGGTGCCCATGATGTTTCCTCACATAGGTAGGTAAGTTCCCCCAGTGACATGTACGGTGATTTTTTCATTATTCATTCAACACATATTTACTGGGATCCTAAGGTGTACTGGGTACTATTTTATGTGTTGGGATGCAAAATCTCTGGCCTGTGCAGCTTAAACTTCTACTGGGAAGAGACAAGCTAAATAAGAAAATTATGCAGTATTTAAAAAGTGGTAAGTACAACAGAAAATGAAAACACTACAGCAAGCTAAAGCGAATCAGGAGTAAGGGGTGAGGAGGTGAAATTTAAATAGGGTCAGCAGCTCAGATCTCATTAAAAGGTGACATCAGAGTAAAAATGTGAAAGAGGTGACAGAGAAATGGACAAACAGACCTAGGGAAAGAAGGTTCTAGACACAGGGCACAGCCAGTGCAAAGGCTGATGGCAGAAGCAATGCCTGGTGTGGTCGAGGCTGAGCACAGGGGCCGCAGAGCTAAGTTGGGGGGTGCACAAGGAAAGATGAGGCCAGAGAGGCAGCAGGGGTCATGTCCTGTAGCATGTTGTGGGTTTGGTTTGTTTTCGTTTTTGGTAAGAATCTTGCTTTTTCTAAGAGGAGTGGGTTGGTATTAAAGTTATTTACAGTGTCATGATCTTACTTTCATTGTTAAAGGATCCTCTGTTTGCTATGTTGAGAAGATGTAGCACCAAGGATAAAAGTAGAGAGAACAGGAGGCTTTCACAATATCCAGGCATGAGACCACAGTGGCTTGATCCAGGATAGAACCAGTGGTGATAGAGGGAAGGGGTCCACTTCCAGATATATTTAGAAGGTAGAACAAACAGGGATCTCCCGATAGATTAGATGTAGGGTATGGAAGAAAGGAAGGAGTCAAGCATAACTTCAAAAATTTTGACCCATGCAAGTGAAAGGACAGGGCTGCCAGAAACAGAGATGAAGCAAGTCCAGGCTGGGGAGAAGAGCAGGCAATCAGTTTGGAAGACATTAAATACAAAATACTTCTTTTAATATATCTAGTGGCTAGAACCAAGTAAATACAGATAATCTCTCAATCATCCAAAATAATTAGTTATGTACACACACACACCTCTTTGCCTGTGAATATTCTGATTTCTCTGCCTAAGATGCCGTTTTACCTCCTTTCAGTCTGGCAAACTTCTAATTATTTTCCAACAGCCAGGTCAAAAACCACTTCCTCTGTGGTGATTTTCACAACTTTCCCAGCAAGAGGAAGCCATGGCTACCTCTGTTCTTCAACAGCGTTTGGTAGCTGCTGAAACTCCAGCACCCAACCCATACTGCACTGTAAGGTTTTGCTTGCAGGTTCCTCTTTCCTCTGAACTGAAAATCCATAAGCTCCAGGTGCATGGATCATTGAGGTGTCCCCTAGTGTATTAATTAGGATAATTCATGCCTGTCATGTACATGTTTGCTGAATGAATAAAGAAACAATACTAATACTTGCCACCATCTTTCACTTTTTCAAGGCATTCTGACTTATTACCTCATTTTATCTCCATAATAATCCTGAGAAGAAAGGGCAGCATGGTTTATGTCAGCAGGGAAAATGAAGCTCAGAGAGCTTGACTTGCCCAAGGTCATGTTATTTCATGGCAGACTGATCTCCAGCCAAAGCCTCCTCCTGTCTCTTTGTCCAGTGCTTTTTCCACCAGACTGTGCCACTTCCACTGCCACAGGGTCTGGTCATGCTGCCAACATCAGCACCCTCCCTGCCATTACATACATCTTGTGTTTGGGAAATCTAGACCTTGGGTGGCACTGTGGCAAAGGCTTCAGCAGCTCCTCAACAACTGACTACTGTCTTTAGTTTTGATCATGATTCATAATTCCTGTCAAAAGAGCAGAGGACAGTAATGGCATCAAATTCACAGGATTGGCTGGGTGTGGTGGCTCATGCCTGTAATCCTAGCACTTTGGGAGGCCGAGGCGGGAGGATCACTTGAGCTCAGGAGTTCAAGGCCAGCCTAGGCAACATAGTGAGACTTCATCTCTACAAAAAAAATACAAAAATTAGCCAAGCACGGTGACCTGCACCTGTAGTCCCAGCTACTCAGGTGGCTGAGGTAGGAAAATCACTTGAGCCTGGGAGGTTGAGGCTGCAGTGAGCTAGGATCATGCCACTGCACTCCAGCCTGAGAAATAAAGTGAGATGCTGTCTCAAACAAATAAACAAAAATACACAGGTTATATATTTTTAAAAGCATAACCCAAAATGGGACAAGGCAGTATTTCCAAAAGTTAGTGTTAAAAGATTTATTGAGGACTATGCAAGCCAAACCAAAAGGTAGAGACAAGGGTAACTTGGCTTTTGTGAGTCAAGCTATTTTAAGTACCAGTCACTTCTTTTCCCAACCTGTCAAAGTTTTAAAGTTATCAGATAGGTGCAAGTTCCAAAGGTTAGCAGGGGAGGGAAGACGACAGGCACGAGGAAGAGCTGCTAAGAAAGGTATTCAGGATTTTAGCGGATAGCCACTTGTGTCAGCAGTTGCTGGATTTGTTTGGATCGCCGTTTTGCATGGATTGTCCTTACAGAATGTTTACCGTCTCAACCACTAAATCTTTATCCTATGTCCACTATGTCAGCTATTCTACAAGCTTTAAAATAGGATAAGGAATAAAGAAAAGGTTAATGTCATTGATCCTTTAATATGGATTACTTAAAATGCAATTAATGGCTATTTCCACTGACTCTTCAGAGACAAGATTAGAATCCTGTAAATTATGCAAAATGATATTTTCTTCTTGTTCGAAGAATTGGTATAACAAGACTATGGATTTCTACGAAACAGTAAGCAGGAGCATAAGCATAAGCATCTTTGCTCCAACACTAAGTGGCTAGCTGGAACAATGGAGGATTCTCAAAGTTATCAAAAACCCAGTAAATGGACATGTTGAAAATTTGTTGACATACTTTGAGTATTTAGTGTGCACACTGAAGAGGAAATCGAAGGGTTCTCTCACACTGCAATACAGACATGGCAAAAAAAGAAGCAGAAAAACTGGAGTCTCGGCTGGGAGCGGTGGCTCACACCTGTAATCCCAGCACTTCGGGAGGCTGAGGAGGGCAGATCACTTGAGGTCAAGAGTTCGAGACCAACCTGGCCAATATGTGAAACCTCATCTCTATTAAAAATATAAAAATCAGCCAAGTGTGGTGGAAAGCACCTATAGTCCCAGCTACTAGGAAGGCTGAGACAGCAGGATGACTGGAACCTGGGAGGCAGAGGTTGCAGTAAGCACCACTGCACTCCAGCCTGGGTGACAGAGTGAGACTCTGAAAAAAAGAAAGAGAGAGAGAGAGAGAGAAAGAGAAAGAGAAAGAGAAAGAGAAGGAGAAAGAGAAAGAGAAGGAGGAGGAGGAGAAAGAGAAAGAGAAAAGAAAAACTGGGCTCTGTCCATTTTGTGTTTTGGCCCAAAGATAAAATAATTTCAACCAAATGTTTCCTGAAGTACCCGTAAGTAGGCCTAATCATACTTGGAGCAAGAGTGCAAATGGAGGCTCTCTTTGTTCCCACCCATCCCAGTCCTGCTTCTATGCTTCTGTGTGTAGAATCCCAGCTTAAAGGTCCAAGCTTTCCAAGCATTGTCTTCCATATCCCCCCAACTCCCAATACCTCGAGATTGCAAGCCCCCCGCAACCCAGCTACCCCCTAACTACCCCTCCAGCCTGTGGGTGTACACGCTTGTAGCAGTCAGTCCTCTGAGACCCATTCAGGTCTTGGATATAGGCTCTGGCTCTAAGACAGGGAATCCCAGGGTCTCTAGTACCTGGATCAAGGTCTAGAAAATTGCTCCCCAAAGTGTGGTTTGGGAGACTGTTATCACCTGAGAGATTATTAGACATGAACCTCATGTCGAAATTTGATCCCCAATATGGGGGATTATTGGCTCCAAATATTCAGGCCTAATGAAGGTTTCTGGGTCACGGGGGCAGATCTCTAGTGAATTGGCTAATGCTCTCCCTTGGGATGAGTTTTCACTGTACTAGTTCCCTCAAGAGCTGGTTGTTAAAAAGAACCTGGTGCCTTCCCCCCACCCTCTTGCTTCCCTTCTCACCATGTGATCTCTCTGCACATGGGAGCTCCTTGTTGCCTCCCACCATGAGTGGAAGCAGTCAAGGCCCTCACCTGAAACTGAGCAGATGCCAGCACCATGCTTCTTGTATAGCCTGCAGAACCGTGAGCCAAATAAATCTCTTTACTTTATAAATTACCCAGCCTCAGGTATTCCTTTGTAGCAACACAAAATGGACTAAAACATCATGTATGTGTCTCAAATGTATTCCTAGGCCCATCCATTCTGACGAATGAGCCTTCATAAACACACACAGTGTTATGAAGAGAACTTCTGGCATAATGGAGTGAGAAGTTGACAAATACTCTCCCTAGATAGCCATCATACAACTGGACAAAACTGTCAAAAAAATCATTTGATTGCCCTACAAATTGACCAAAGGCACTAAAAAATCTGAACAGCATTTATTTATGACAACTACTGAACTCAGGGTCAGAACAGTGAGTCTGTGGCAGTGATTTTGCCTGCATCTGCTTCCATCCCACAACCCCCATCCCTGGCTCTGTCATTAGGTAATTCACTCAACCAGGGCAGGACAGACTGTGAAAAACAGCAGTTTCACTGCACCTGCCAAAGGAGGCTCACTTGATTAAAGCATTCACAGTTAAAGTAAAAGTTTTTACTGGAAAGCAAACAGGAACACCAGCAGTTTAGATAGCCTGAGACTGCTGTCCTGTTTGGAGCAAACGAAAAACCAGTGGATCAATCAGAGATTTATCAGGGAGTTCCAGTAGGTAAACCAAACACAGAGGGCTAGAAAAAGTGCTTCACATATACTGAGTTGACCAGGGCTATACAAATGTGTAGAAGAGACCTCAGGGGCCTAAGCCACCTAACATACCCATGGCCAATGGAATGCGCACACACACACACACACACACACACACACACACACGACACAAGAGAGGACAGCTGAATGTAAGAGCTGGGAGAAGACTTGAAAATGACATAAAGTTTCAATGTACTCTCCAGCCACACACAAAACCATGAGCAGAGAGTGGAAGCCTTATTGGCTGGAGGTATTTGAGTCCAACTTTTGGTCAGTTATTGACTGACTACTGAACTATGCAGACACAGGGGCAAACCTTAAGAAACCAGGCTAATTTTTTTTTTAAGTAAAAAAAGAAACTGAGTGGAGACATCAGCAGTTGCACATTGCAGGGAAGACATGCCACAGATTTACTACAAACAAGTTACTAAACAAACAATAACAACAGCTACAAATTTCTCAGGGTAGAGAGAAGCAGAAACCACAGTTGCCACTACATATCTAAAATGTCAGTAGTCAATAATAACAACAAAAATTATGAGACAAGTAAAGAAAAAGAAAGTGTGACTCACACATGGTAGGAAAAAAAACTATCAACAGAAAATGTCCCTGAGCAGTCCTAAACAGACTTAGCAGACAAAGACTTCTAATCAGCTATTATAAATATGCTCCGAAACTAAAGAAAACCATGTTTAAAAATTAAAGGAAAATATGATGCCAATTTCTCAACTAATAGATAATCTCAAATTTAAAAAAAAAACACAATTGAATGGGAAATTTTGGAGTTGAAAAGATCAATATCTAAAATGAAAATTTCTCTACAGGCACTCAGCAAATTTGAGAGGGCAGAAGAAGAAATTAGTGAACTAGAAAACAGATCAACAGAAATTATCTAATTTGAAAAACACAGAGGAAAAAGTTTTAAGAAAAATAAGCAGTCTCAGAAACAAATCATTGTTAAGAGAACATGAAGAAAATCTAAATAAATAGACATTAAATGTTATGAATTGGAAGATTTGATATTAAGATGGCAATTCTTCCCAAGTTGATCTATTGATTTAATGTACTACCTACCAAAATCTTAACACTTTTTTCCATGAAATTAACAAGTTGACCTTCAAATGTATATGGAAAACTCTTAAGAGAAAACATGTGAGTAAATTTTTGTGAACTTGAGTGGAGATAAATTCTTACATACAACACCAAAAGCACAAGCAACAAAAGAAAAAACAATTACATTGAACTTAACAAAATGAAAAACTTTTTCCCTCAAAGGGCATATCAAGAAAGTAAAAAGACAACCCACAAAACAGGAGAAAAATATTCGCAAGCCATAAATTTGATAAGGAACTTGTATCCAGAAAATATTTTTACAAAACAAACTCAATAATCAGAAGATAAATGACTCCGTTCTAAAAACAGGCAAAACATTTAGACATTTCACCAAAGAAGATATACCAATAGCTATGAGAATATGCTCCACGTTATTAGCCATTAGGGAAGTGCAAGTAAAACTACCATGAAATACCACTCCTCGGTCACTAGAATGGCCATAATAAAAAAGCTGGGAATCTACACACAAAAGCACAGAAGCAGGACTGGGATGGGTGGGAACAAAGAGAGCCTCCATTTGCACTCTTGCTCCAAGTATGATTAGGCCTACTTATGGGCACTTCAGGAAACGTTTGGTTGAAATTATTTTATCTTTGGGCCAAAACACAAAACGGACAGAGTCCAGTTTTTCTTTTCTCTTTCTCTTTCTCCTCCTCCTCCTTCTCTTTCTCTTTCTCTATAGATTCTATAGTATATGATTCCATTAATATGAAATGTCCAGAAAAGGCATATACCTTAATAAAGTTGTAAAATATATTTTACAACAAAATGTTGTCCATAGTACCATAATTCAATTTTTTAATTTGGGTTACATTTTTTTTCATTAAATGAATTAAGCCAAAGACTTAAGGAACTGATCCAACAGAAAAGTTTTCTACATTCATCAACCATATCCTTTATAATTTGTTACACCAATTAATTTACAGTAACCACTTCACACACAAGAGCACAGCAGTCAACTTTTCCACGAGTTGGGTTTTACTACTCTGTCAGCTTTCTTAGTAATGAATGGAGGCTCACTTACATTCAAAGACTTCAGATTTCCAAACAGAGTAGAGTTACCTTTAGACAAGGTAACTCTACTGATTTCTCTGCTAGGGAGTGGCTCCATTTTGAGCTTCCCTCAAACAAAGTATGAGCAACAATGTTTAGTCACACGAAGCCCCCATTTCCCCAGCTGCCCACTTCCTAAAATTTCATTCACCCAAAGGTCAGAAGCTGTGAGTTCTGGAGTTCTTCATGGTGTCCTGGGAATGCCTTTCAAGTCTCTGGCTGCTCACAATATTTTTGTGTGTGCTGAACTGTTTTCTAAAACTAAGTATTTCCTAATTTCAGCCTACTCTGAGAACCTTCAGCTTTTGAAGAGCTTGCTGTATAAAAAACACAACGGGCCTCTGTAATTCTACTTCAGGTGCGATCTGGATATCATGAAGCACTGCAAATTCCCTAAGGGGATGCCCATTAATGTCAACTGGATGCTTATCTTGTAGGTTTGTTGTTCCTAAGCCCAAACTTAACTGTTACCATGGAAATAAAACACAAAAGGAGTTGTCCATTCTGGAAAATAAAAACCTTTAGAATTCTCATTCAAGGAGTTAATGTTAAATATGGGAGAAACTCTTCTGCATAATTTGTTTTTGTGAAAAATAAATTTTTTTCTTGAGAATATGCAAAAGTTATCTTACTATGTAACACTTGGGCCCCCAACATATAAACAAAATTTTAAAACTAATAATGTACATATTTTTAAAAATTAGGGTCATTTGCTTTTCGCAATCCTATTGACTAAAACAGCCACAATATCAGATCGCTCAAAGAACTTTAGAAGCTTTTTTCAATTAGTCAAGGATGTAATTACATCATTTGAATGTGCTGTAGATTAGATTAGACTATCTACACTTTCCTAAATAGCATCTTCAGGACTCAGTTCTCTATACAACATTCCCCTTAGAAGTTTGGGTCATAACTATAACTCTCACCATGCAGAAGCTAGAAGTCCATTTCCTTGTTATTTATCACAGTAGGATGACACAGTAACGTGCCGGAATTACAACTGAGGGATAAGGGTCAAATTCCTTGGGTTAGAATCCTAGATCTGCAACTTAGCAGCTATGTTATTTTAATCAGCTAAACTCCCTAAGCCTCAGTTTCCTCATCTATAAAATGAGTATAATAGCATAAAGCAGAGGCTGGAAAACTTTGACCATGGGCCAAATCTGGCCTGCCACCAATTTTGAAAAGAAAGTTTTACATGGCCATGCCTGTTCATTTACATAGTGTCTATGAGAATTTTTGGAGACATCAAATAGCCTAAAATGCCTAAATATTTGTACTATCTCGCCCTTCATAGAAACAATTTGCTAGCTTTTCATATAACGGGTTTTTGTGAAGATTAAATGCGATCATTCATTAAAGTGTTCCAAATAGGTAAGCAACCAATAAATGGCAGGGATTATTGTTATTTATTAATAGTAATAAGTTATAAAAATCATTGTGATCTCATTTCCTAAAATTGAGAGAGACAACTTTACATATAATACCTCGGGAGCAGGCTGCCCATACAGTAATACCTTGGGATCAGTAGGCTCAGCCCCCTTTTTTTGATGAATTGGTCATGGAGGTGGCTGCGGTGGTGTGATCACAGGATGTGATGTGCAGCTGTCAGTGCAGGGCAGAGAGCCCGGTGGGTCACAGACAGCAGCTGCCACGAGTCATCCATTCCAAGTAATTGATACTCTGCCATTCTGTGATGGAGAATCTTTTGGTCACAGGTGTATAACACATGCATATTCATGATTGGCCCACTCTTAAGTGTGGCCCCACTCTTAACTGTGTAGAAGAGACCAAAGAGGGAGTGGAGAGGGCTGGAATTATGCTTAGACGATGACCAGAGCAGGTGCAGGTAGCCACAACACAGCCTATTTCCATTTTCCAGGCAGTAACTTGTTTCCCAAGATGTATTCTGTTGTCCAGAACAGGAAGTAAGATGGGGTGGTCTAGTACATAAAATTCTAAAATGTGAGTTTGATGTAAGAAAATATAGATTAACCATTCAAAGTAGTAAAATGTATCTAAAGCTGGTGATTTACCACAGAACTGGCATTGCTGGTCCCATGTTAGCACATCTGCAAACAGACTTTGGTCAATCACCAAATATGACAGTGTTATCCATAAATCTTTCAAACTGTCCTTAGAACATTGTTTTTCAAGGCAAATATTTAAAAGATCTAAAAAGCTCATGTTGAAACAGTGATATTCAGATACAAACTATCGCCTGTACTCTCTGCTCCTGTCTAGGGCCTTAAACACGTCAATTTTCACCCCACTTCCTTGTGTGTTAAAAAGAAGGTTCGAGAATATGCATAATAAAAATAGCCATAATTCAAAATTGTTTCCTGCTGGATGTTGGTAGATTCTCATTAGTTGCTCCTGTCAGGATCATAAATAAATTTATGTCTGTAGCACGGAAAGAACATATTCACCAGGAGGAAACCTCAAATTGGCAAATGGTCTATATATTAAAATGAGGTCAGTGAATGACAGAAACTCAGAATTGTAAAGTTCTCAGTGTTCATCCCAAGAATCTTCCTACCAAATAATCTCGTTGCTATTATTTAAAACAATTAGACCTTTTTTTTGTATGTCACAGTTCATTAAATGCCATACACATGACATTAGTAGGTAAGGTCATTTCCCTGGAGGAGCTCATCATCCAAGACAGACAAGGCTGCCGCTGGTGGGAATGAAGAACAGACATTCACACCAAATGGGCAGACATCATAAAGGACCAGCTGAAACGGTTTTAGAGTTCACAGTATATTCAAATTAATATTCAAGTTGAATCAAAGTTTTACAATTCTGTTTCTCCAAACAGACAGTGGTGCTGCCTGATTATAGCTAGCTGCAAAATTCTCCACAATGCCATTTTTACCCTGCCCCACTGAAGGCTGAAGCTGTCTAAGAGCTAGCTCATTCAAGGCTTTGCTTTCCTCAGCTTCAGTAAACATCAGCAACTGTAACGTTTTTCATGTTAAAAGAAACCTTCTGACTACCAAGGCACAGCCTGGGCACCTGTAGAGACTTAAACAAAATATGTGCCCTTAAGTTACCAGGTGATGAAAATTTACACTTGATGGAGGCAGCAAACTTGCAGTTGATTATAATCGAAAAAGGTAACCAACTAATTAAACTACCAACTTCAAACATTTGTCCAGGTAATAAAATTAATATCCTCTTCACCACTCCCAGCATCTCTGTGCCTTAATTCAAGGAATAACTTTCTAAATAGCCAATTACTATATATGTATTCCTTTGGTACACAAAGTATACAGATACAGATAGACAGATAGATAGACAGATAGGTAGATACATAGATACATAAATAGATACAGGTGTAGGTATAGATTCAGATATAGATATAGATGATGAGATAGAGATAGAGAGAGATAGGGATACAGTTGGCCTTCTGTATCCCTGGGTTTTGCATCTGCAGATTCAACCAATCACTGATGGAAAATATCCTTAAATAAATAAGTGAACAAAACTATGCAACAATTTAAAATAATATAAATTTTAAAACAATACAGTGTAAGAACTATTTACATAGCATTTACATTGTAATCTAGAGATGATTTTAAGTATATGGAAGGATGTATGTAGGTTATATGCAAATACTACACCATTTTATATCAGAGACTTTAACAGCCTCTGATTTTGATATCCTGGGGGTTAGGGGGTGGTCTGAGAACCAATCTTCCTTGGATACTGAGGGATGACTCTATAGACATAGCTATATGACACAGAGGTATGGGAAAGCTGTATTCTCTCTCTTTTTTTTTTTTTTTGGTAAGGAATAGGTTTAGAAACAGATGAACTATTATTGTATTCTGTATTAGTTTGCTGGGGCTGCTGTAACAAAGTACCACAAAATGGAGGCTTACACAACAGATGTTTATTGTTTCACAGTTCTGGAGACAGGAAGTCCAAGATCCAGGTGTCCGCAGGGTTGGTCCCTTCCAAGGGCTGTGAGAGTGAATCTGTTCCATGCATCTCTCCTGGCTTCTGGTGGTTTGCTGGCAACCTTTGGCCATTTTTGGCTTGTAGATCTCTGCCTTCATTTCCACAGGCCTTCTTCTACTCTGCCTATCTCCAAATTGCCTCTTTTTATAAGGACACTAATCATATTGGATTGGGGCCTAACCTAATTATCTTACTTTAACTGTAAAGACCGTATCTGCAAATAAGGTCACATTCTCAGGTACTGGGGGTTGGGACTTCAACATATGAATTTTAAGGGACATAATTTAATCCATAACACATTCCCATTTCTAAAACTCTGTGTCGACAGAGTCCAGGTCAATAATGGTTACAATTTTTAATCTCCATCTCTTCACTGAGGTGCAGAGGAACAGAATAAATGCAAAATACCTCAACTGTATATATAAACCTGCTCACAAACCACACTGCATGTATCTCCCTTTATTTCAAACTTCTAAGTACATGCAGTTTGTAAACTAGATGAATTTAATATATTAAAATGGTTTCATGCTTTATTGGTTTATGGGGTTGCTAGTTAGTCATGCCTGACACACAACAAAATTATTGACTGTCCTTTTGAAAAATATGAATGGATTATGGCTTGAAATAAGATACAATTAGATTTATGGACATTGACTGCAACTGAAAAATAAAAAGTTCCTTCTGAGAACTGCCGACACCTTTGCTGACTCTTATTTTATCATATTGACTCAACATGACTTTAACATATATATTATCATTTTTTGGAGAGTAAGATTATAATTTGTGTTTTGAGAACAGTCCTATCCTGCAGCATCAATAAGGGTATCAATCTCCAGGCTGCAGGGCAAGACCACTTCATTTATTCAAAATCGAGTAACCACATATGTTGTTAAGAATATATGATACACACATATGCCTGAAGCAAGTTTTTGGTGCAAAAAATGTCAAGCGCATTCTACCTAATAACATAAATTTATGTCATCTTTCCCTCTGAGCACTTTCATTTTATCATCATTTGTTATAGTCACATACCCCTGTGATGTAGGGTTGGGTGGTGACAAAGATTTTGTGTTTTATCTCTATTTTCTAAATAAAGAAAAGAAGTACTTGAGTAACTTTTCCAAAGCCATGCAGTGTACTGAGGTTTCTTAATCTATGTGGAGTAGCCTAGTTCTCAAATTTTAATTAATCAAAGATGTTACATAACTTTTTATTCTAGGTGTCTCTAATATGGCACCACTACCCTGAATCCACCCTCTATAACCCACTAACTAGTTACGAAAGGCCATACTGTAGTTCAATTCACATCTTAGGGGAGAAAGTTCCATTTTTAAAGCTACAGCATGAGAGCTTCTGATCTGTTTCACATACCAGTCTCTTCACTTTTCATTTCAGTTCTGTGTGCCTCACTTCTGATTTCTTCAAATTCAGAGGGTAGAAAGCAAACTCAGAAAGTGCTTAACTCAGTCAGTGTGCAGCCACCCAGAGACCTCCGGAGGAAAATGACAAGCACCAGCTTCAGACAGTGAAGAGAAAGGAAAGCCACGTGCAAATCCGGAATCATCTACCATTAGCAAAGGTAGAAAATTACAGAGGAACTCTTTTGGGTCACAAGGATGTCATTTAGACCTCCACAGCGCAATTTTAAAAATAGTACCCTTCTGGATTCAATGATTTCACCTGCTTGCTCAAGTACCTAATTTAGAACCAGCAAGCAAATTACAATCTACAGAGTTCAGGCATGAAATTATAAATGTTTGGTTTCTCATGGTCTAGATCTATCTATGTCTTCAAACCAGGGCTGAGAACAAAACCCCCCAATTTTCTCCAACAAAGATCCACCTGACATTCTGACATTTTGCAATATTCATGTATTCCGTCATTCATTCTTGCACTCACTCATTTATCAAATTTGGGGGCTGTCAGATACATACCACCATGCATAATGTGAAGAGCAACTCAGGCTCCTCGCAGAACAGAGCAAGGATGGTTTCCAAAGTTAGGAGACGTGGAGAAAGCTGACTAAGATAAGCAAGGGCCCCAAATGCCTGGATGACTATTTAGTTATCTGCTTTCCTTTATCATGCAGACTCGGCCCTTCAATGTTATTTAGAGCAACTATCAAATATTTTTATACAATCATATGTTCTCTCTGCATTTACAACCTATGTCTTTTTTTTTTTTTTTTTGAGATGGAGTCTCGCTGTGTTGCCCAGGCTGTAGTGCAAGTGCACGATCACAGCTCACTGCAAACTTCACCTCCTGGGTTGAGGTGATTCTCCTGCCTCAGCCTCCTGAGTAGCTGGGATTACAGACGCCCACCACCACACCTGGCTCATTTTTGTATTTTTTTAGTAGAGATGGGGTTTCATCATGTTGGCCAGGCTGGTCTCAAATTCCTGACCTCAAGTGATCCACCCACCTAGGCCTCCCAAAGTGCTGGGATTACAAGCGTGAACCACCACACCCAGACCCACCTGTCTACCTCTTTACTAATTTTTATTGAGCCTTATTTGCTTAGGTTTCATTTGGTAACTATTTGCTCTTTCAACAGAGTATCTACTTAGATATTTCTGAAAAATTTTTCATGAATTGAACTTTGATACATTACAGGAGCTCACTCATCATATAATCCTTATGCAAAGCGAAGAATCCTGTTTGATGTGAACAGTCACCCCATATGGGTTTGCCAAGTTCACATTTTCTTTTCTTTTTTTTTTTTTAAGACAGCTTCTTGCTCTATTGCCCAGGCTGGAGTGCAGTGGCACAATCTCGGCTCACTGAAACCTCTGCCTCCTGGGTTCCAGTGATTCTCCTGCCTCAGCCTCCCGAGTAGCTGGGATTACAGGCACACATCACCATGCCCAGCTAATTTTTGTTCTTGTATTTTTAGTAGAGAGGGGGTTTTACCATGCTGGCCAGGGCGCTCTTGAACTCCTGATCTCATGATCTGCCTACTTTGTCCTCCCAAAGTGCTGGAACTACAGGTGTGAGCCACTGTGCCCGGCCAAGTTCACATTTTCATATGCTAACTTTCTCAAGCTGGGGCCACCTGTATATAAAGGAACAAAACAGATGGAAAATAGAGCAGATTTGGCTAGGAATTTAAGCATGTTACACTGAAATAACTTTAGCTTTCAATTCTAGTAAATTCTTCTCAATACATTTCTTTTAAATGTAAATGTCTTATCATATTTCATTTTTGTAAGGTGACTTATGAGTTATTTCTATTTTATGATGTCAAGTTACTGCAATGACCCAAAGTACTACAGTAAAATATCCCTAAAATATTTCGTATTGAGTGCCATGAAGTGGAGACTATTCTCCATTAGCCAGGCAATAGCCATAAAAACTTTTCTTTTCCCTTTCTCTTTCAAATTTTAAGCTATTACCTTTACAGCATTTTGTTCTTCACTTTCTCTTCACTGAAAATTTCTCTGGCTCCATCTGCCATAGGACACTTCTCAGGGATGTCATAATTCTCCCTATTCATCTGAGCCTTCTCTCCATCTGAATCCTTCACATTCCTTCACCTCCACTCTTCATTCCCAGTTCCAGCAAATGAGTCTGATCATGAACTCATTTCCTCTCTGCTGTTTAATGAACCCCCTCATAGTTTTAGGACAGCAGTGAACCCTTGACATCTATTTACCTTCCACTATAATTTCGCATCACAGTAACTGTTACTAGAAACATATACATAACCATGGAGTTTTTTAAACCCCAGCACATCTATTAAAATGCAATTTACCTTAAAATTCATGAAACACACAAGGTATATATCATGATTCATGTAAGACACAACATGTCGTGTAAGTTAATATAATCATTCTGAAGTAAATTAGATGTTGTTTACATTAGAGTATTTATTATGTCGGAATTTCCATGTTACTAACTGTTCAAATATTGCCATGTCAATGTTATTTCCCTAAAAGTAGAAATATTCATTTGAATGCACTAAATACACATTTACAAAAATGGCTTTTAGCCATCATGCTACTAACATCAGAAGAAAAGACTATGTCAACTCATTTAAGTAGTCAAAGATGCCAAAGCAAAATTTGGTGATGTTTCAACTTCCAATTTTTCAGTGGTTTTACAGAATACCAGGAAGAATTTCAAATTACCCAAAATTGCTTTTTATTTCACTTATTATAATACATTCTAGTACCCTCTACCTCCTAGTAGCTGCTTTTATTATTCTAGTGATGCACACACTAGAAAACGTTTCCTACTGAAATGTTCTGAATCAGATGCTGCCTACCAAAATGAATGGAAAACCATGTGCCATATGAAAAACTTCAAGAGCAAATGTTAGAGTAATGGACTCCCACTGGGAGCAGAAAGCCAAAATCACACTTCATAAATACACTTATCTGGGAAGAAAAAACACTGGTTAGACAATATTTAGGACAGATGTATCTTGTCACACATCAAAACAATCTGTGGACAACACCAAAACACTGCGATGCAATTTTACAAGGGAAGCTGGTTGGGCATTTCTGTATTTATTCAACTAGATAATAGAGGGGAAAGCCGCAGAACAGTCAGAAGAATATTTGCAATGCAATTAGGGGGAACAAGTGCATCTGAGTGAGCGCCAGACACAGGGGCCTCCCCTTAATTCACACAGCCCAATGTCTTAATGCAGCGTACAGCAGCAAACTGAACTTCTTACAGTTTTAAAACTTTTGTCAGCTAACTAGATGTTTACCAAGTGCCTCACTTGGGCACTCAACATTTCGGGTGTGCCATCCAGCTCTATGTAGGTTGTTCCAACACCATCTGTCACTTAAGCTTCCACAGATTCACAAATTTCAATTCGAACTAATCTACTCGGCACTCAAACTGAAGCTATAATTCAAATTTCAACATGAAGCTTGAATTCCTTTTCAGTGTTCTTCAACTTTGACCCAGCTCCCCCCTCCCTTCACTGAAAAGGGCCAAGACAACAGCCCAGCAAGTGGGGCAGGCAAAACAGGCCTCCTTTGTTCACTTTTGTCCTTTCAGCTCTCTATTGAGGTAAGGGACTGAAAAGGCACACCAGGTTTTGGAAGGCAGCAGCGGACTCGCTCACAAGCCATCCTTCCTCAAAGAACTAAAAAACTCCAGGACAAAACTCTCTGGACAGGCCACTCTTACCTTAAGGCATAATTAATGGGAGATTAGTACTTCCCCTTTCCCTTGAGATAGAATCTGTCAGTGGTGTTGAATATGAGTCTGTAAATGTTCATCAAAAATGCATGCCATAAATCATGCCATTCAAATGCCAAGGACATCAAAAAGTGGCATGAAATTAGCTTTAAAGTTGAAATTTGGAGAAAAGATCACTACATGCTGAATACTCTACTGAATTTTTTGAATGCTCTCAGCCCACTTGAGAAAGATAAATCAAATTCATTGCATATTACCCAGTGGAAGACCTCCTACAGGATTCCCTCAGATTGCCCTAGAAATAGATTTTTTTTTCTGGTTACAGTGGGTTATGAACCAACACACTATGCACATAATAAAATTTAAACATATATATATATATTCAACATATATATATTCAAAATATAGTTCCCAGCCCTTCCTACCATTATTTAATAAGAATAATTTCAAAAGGATCATTTTTGCCTGACGGTACCTGTCATTTTCATTCTCATGTGAGTTAAACAATGTTTTAGTCCAGGGCAATATGGAAGACATTCGGAGAGCACATAATACAAGTAAGATTCGTCATTCCTGTGTTTGAACTGAATATGCCATTAGAACAGTATGTGCAGTACAGGAGCATTAGTGTTTGTAATTTGTTCCCTTTACCACTGGCTTTTTTTAAAAATCTTCACTAGCTTCTTAGTCACTTGAGGGAAACCCTCCATCAGACTCTTAAAAATTACCTTTTTCTAATTTGAAATTCCAATCTTGTAGGCCAGTAAAATAGGTCAATTAAGTTGACACCACATCTTTTTTATTAGCTCAGCTAAGCAATTATAATTGGGTGATGAAGGTTTATGCTGTCATCTTTGAAGATTCAATGGTAGGGAGAAATGCCCAATGTGGAACTATAATTTACAACGCCAATACATCCCTAAACATTCAGCATAAGAATATTTCTTTCTATTTTCAGATATGAGGCAAATTTGCTCTTGTTCTAGATTAAAATAATAATGCCATTTTTTGGCAGTAAAAAAAGCATATTTATTTAACTTATCCTCATAGCAAAATCATTTAGCACAAGTGTATTACAGACATAGGTACTCTAATTCAACATTTTAGAAAAATAACATGAATGTATGCCACCAATGCTGGCTTATCCTGGACTTGGACTACAACACATATGCTCCACAACATCAATTTCTTGCTTTGCACAAAGTATGTAATCAATTAATACTTGTTGAAAAACATATACTTCCATATTAATAAATGTTAAACCAATAAATTAGAAATGCTGTGAATGACTTGTTCAGAATATATAGATATTAATTTACAGCTTTAAAAGATAACAGTGGCTGGGCATGGTGACTCACGCTTGTAATCTCAGCACTTTGGGAGGCCAAGGTGGATGGATCACCTGAGGTCAGGAGTTCAAGACCAGCCTGGCCAACCTGGTGAAACCCTGTCTCTACTAAAAATACAAAAATTAGCTGGGCATGGTGGCGGGTGCCTGTAATCCCAGGTAATCAGGAGGCTGAGGCAGGAGGACAATCACTTGAACCAGGGAGGCAGAGGTTGCAGTGAGCCAAGACTGCACCATTGCACTCCAGACCAAGTGACAGGGCGCAACTCCGTCTCCAAAAAAAAAAAGAAAGAAAGAAAGAAAAAAAGTAACAGTGATTGCACTTCACACCTATTAGGATGGCTATTATCAAGAAAACAGAAAATAACAAGTGTTGGAGAAAATGTGGACAAATTGGAACCCTTGTGCATTGTTGGTAGAAATGTAAAATGGTACAGCTACTATGGAAAAGAGTATAACGATGTCTCAAAAAAAAAATAGACCTACCGTATGATCTAGCAATCTCTTTTCTGGGTATATACCCCAAAGAATTGAAAGCAGTGACTCAGATATTTGTACATCCATGTTCATGGCAGCATCATTTGCAATAGCCAAAAGGTGAAAGTAACCCAAGTATATATGACATATGAATGGATAAACAAAATGTGGCATATACATACAATGAAATATTATTCAGCATTACAAAGGAAGGAAATTCTGACACATGGATCAACCTTGAAGGCACTATGGTAAGCGAAATAAACCAGTTACAGAAAGATAAATAAATACTGTATGATTCCACTCATATGACATACTTAGGATCATCAAATTCATAGACTGGAAGTAGGATGTTTGCTGCCAGGGGCTGGGGGCTGAGGGGTTATGAACTATTGTTTAATGTGTACAGAGTTACAATTTGGGAAGGCAAAAAATGTTCTGGAGAGGTATAGTGGTGATGGCTGCACACAGTGTGAATGGACTTAATGCCACTGAAGTACACACTTAGAAATAGTTTAATGGCATATCTTATGTCATATATATTTTACAATAAAAAACTTAGCAAAAACATATTTTAAATAAACATATTGCATTTGCTGCCCCATTTAAAGACAACCTGATAATGAAGAATTTACAGTTGCTGAAGCTGAAGGCTGAGCCATTCCCCTATTTCCTTCCTCAGGTAGCCTTCAATTTTAAGAGAAAAAATAAAAATTTGTCAATTCATTTTGGTACATCTTCCTATTCTTAGAAACTTCAGTCAAACTCACAGAAGCAGAGAGTAGAATGGTGATTGCTAGTGGGTAGGGGAATTGGGGAGATGAGATGTTCTCACCACACATACACAAATTAACTGGGTGAGGTGATAGATGTGTTTATTAGTTTGATTGTGGTAATCATTTCACAATGTATACATATATCAAAATATCATGTTGTACATATTAAATGTATACAACTTTTACTTGTCAATTATATCTCATTAATGCTGTAGGGGGGGAAGAAACTTCAGCCTTTGATCCCAATAGAGGCTGTTTTAAACAGAAGGAGCTTTTCATTTGCCAAGGCAGTAAAATGTTTAAATAAAATGTCACTGGATTTTTGCCCTTAGCATTCGGTTCTCTCCTCTGTCCTCACCTGCCAGGAAGGTTCCTGGAAGGGATGCTTCAGGCAAGGAAGCATAAAATTTTAAGGGAAAAGAATATCTAAATGTATTTAGTAATTTTCAAATCACTTCTTCACCAATCATCGCAACAGCTGAAGACTGACCTAAGGCAGTCTTTTGATTCAAATGCACAAAACTTCCTAAAGAATATGTTAGAAGCTCTACATTCCAGTTAAATTTGCTATGGGTTACCGAGCTTCTCAGATGGTAGGTACTCTTTGAAAATGAGGATGAGATTCCAATAGTTGCTGATCTATGGTGAGAATATAAGGAAAAAGCCTCAGTGCCTCAGTGGTTACCCTCTGGGGTGAGTAATGACTGGGAGGGGCCACAAGAGGGCTTTCTCAGATGTGCATTACACTGTTCCTTGATCTGAGTGCTAGTTGAGTCAATGTGTTCAGTTTCTGCAAGTTCATCGGCTATGCATCTGTGATATGTGAAAAAAATCTCTGTGTGATGAAGTATGTAGCTAGATGATAAAATCAGAATTAATCTTCCCAAGGACAGATATTCTGTTTGGCTCACCACTGTATCCCCACTGCCTGGAACACAGTAAATATTTATTAAGGAATGAAGGAATGAATGAATGAAATCTTTTTACCGGAAAAGCTTCCTGTGGAGTTCCATTCAATAGCTCCTATGTACATACACAATATAATATCTGTATAGTCTATTTATATTCAATCTGTTACACAGGGAAAATTACACCTGCATGAAAGCATTATTTGAAATGATTCTTGAAATTTTCTACAGCCCAGGTGTATACATTCTCAGGACCCCCTCACACTTCTGAAGCACTTACACCTAGCGATTATTGCCATCATTGTTGTATTGGCCTCATAGGAAGTACTATTTCCAAAGATGCTTTGCTTTCTATTCACTGTCACTGCAGCATTAACAAAAATGATGTGGTGTAAGGGCAATGGCCTTCAGTCCAAAGACCTCATCACGACCCTGCATTACAAGGCTGAGCCCTACTGCAGTTGTTTTGAAACTCGAAGGATTAGTTAGATACACTGTTGCCTGAGTCCTCTAATAGCTCTAAAATTCCTGGATTATGTAAAATGTTTAGCAACTTTCCTGTAATAAAGTAAAAAGAAGGTTGAAACAAAACTATGAGTCAGTAGGATTATGAATGCAAAATAAATCAATTTTTCCAATTGATCAGTTAATTATAATTCTAAAAGCTATTCCAGAAATAGCTGATTCCACTTTGGTTCAGATTTTCCTTTTCTACTAGTTAACATGGAGCATCTTCATAAATGCCCCCACCTGTTTCTATATATTTAGGAAATAGAATGATTTCCTAAGATTGGATACTAGGGTCCTATTCAAACTCAACATCCAACTTGAGGAGTAACTCATTTGCAGTCAAAACCGTGTACAAAGGACATTCAGGGCTGGGGATCTTTTCTTTAAAGAAAAAAAGTTTTATGAAACTTTATGATGTGCCAGGAACATCTATGTAATCACAGAGACCCTGGTTACTAAGAACAGTTCAGTGACCGTAATGGGTTGGATTGTGGGTTAACAGCCACATACTTAAAAGCTAACAGGAATAAAAGAATATGTAAAGGAGTTACATGGGAATAAAAGGCTATTCCACAATACAATTCTCTGAACTACAATATTGCCTGCTACTGTGAGTTCTGCAGAGCTCAGAATTAAATGGGCTTGTAATGTATCTCCCTGGTTTTGAACACTCAGTGCTTTAGGTTTCCCCCAAACTGATAAGCCTCCAAAAGACCACATTCTCAGTCTTGGGTTGTAAAGCACAAGGACAAAAACAATCCCACTCCCCTACTTCCCAGCTGTGTGGCCTTGGGAAAGTTACTTGGCTTCTCTAAGCCTTCATTTCCTAATTTTTAAAATGGGGTTGCTGTGAGAATTAAATGAGATGATACATGTAACATGCGCAGCGCCCAGCACATCTAAAGCTCTCAAAACAGGTTGGCTATCATTACCATTAAAGCAGAAAGTATCAGTTGCCTAACTCCATTTCAGTACTTCAGCAAGTACTGCCATTATTACAATATTTTAACAGCAGGGCATGGTTAGCACAATGCAGTCCCATAAAGTAGCCTAGCCTCCGAGGTTTGTATTCAGAGGTTACTGTGTTCCTTTCCAGGACCACCCCAGGGGGAGCTCCTGGTGCACAACCAATGCCTCCTGCCTCATTACACTTGGCTCCATCTCCTCCTGCAAAAGCCTGGGGCGAGGAAGAGCCCAGTCTCTTAGACCCGCACTTCTGAGCGTTAACCATCTGCGACGCGGAAAGGAAAAGAAAGCTTCCTTCTCAGGACAGTTCTGCGCCGGTGGTAGCCAAGGGCTGGAGCCCCTGGTGCGAAGAAAAGGGAAGGAGAGAGGGAGGCGGGGTGCGAAAGAAACGCCACTGCTCGGCGCCCTCCCTCGGTGCCCGCGGCGCAGGGGCCACCCTCCAGCGTATGGGGGACGAAGATGTGGCCGCGGGCGCGGGCGGGAGGGGAGGCGATCCGGGGAAGGAAGCGGCCTGTTCGCCAGCCCCGGGGCCCGGGGAGCCCTCCGGCAGCGCTTGCTGCCCTGAGGACACCGCTTTGGGAGAAATGACGACTCCCTCGCTCACCCTACTGCGACACCCCGTCCCCCTCCGCACTCTAGCAGATGCGGGCCGGGAGTAGCTGAGCTGGCCAACCGCCGGGGACCAGGATGCGGCGGCGCCCACCCGCGCGGCGTGGAGGGGGCCGGGGGCGGCGCTCGGCGCAGATGGCGCTCGCTGCGAGATGGATGCTCCAGGGCGGGTAATCACTCCTGGCTCAACACAGCATCCCGGGCGGAGCGGATGCCAGATCCCACCGCTAAGAGCCTGGGCAGGGAAGGCAATCTTTCCAGGCAGCCCCCAGCCCGGCGCGCCGGCCCCGACAAGTCCCAGCCCTCCGAGGCAGGGCGGGGCGCGGGGACTCCAGGGACCCGCACCTGTAAGGCCGACAAAGCCCCCGCAAGCGCCCCACCCCTCTGTCCTCCGTGTCTCTCTCGTTCCGCCTCGATTCCCCGAGCCCTTTCCAGGCAGCGAGAGTGGAGAAGCGCAGTCGGCCTCGCCCCCTGAACTCGGCTGTCGGCACAGGTGTAGGCACTTCCGAACAAAGCCCACGCCCAGACGTGTCCGCAGGGACCCGAACAGGCACACGCCCGCGCGCTCCCGGCCCGGCCCCCGCGCTCCTCGCCCCGTCGGCACTGTGGCGTGACGCCCCGCGCCTCCGTGCCCAAGCCCGGGAAGCCGCCGTGCCGGGCCCGCAAGCTCTCCATGCCCAACTGCCCACGAGCAAGAGCTCTGCGCAGGGCTTCCCGGAAAGCGTGGGGTGCGGGCGCGGAGCAGAAGTTGGCCACAGACCGGAGCGGGTGGTGGGTGCCGGCGCTGCTGGATTTCAGCTGTGCCTTCACCCAAGCGCAGGTCCCCCTGCTCCCTCTCGGCGCCCGCGGCAGTGTCGGGGGCCTGCAAGGTAGAAGGGAGTTGGAGATCTGCTTTGCCCCTCCTGCAGCGCTGCCAGCCGGGTGAGCGCTCGGCTGAACCCCGCGCCGGTGTCCCAGTGACAACACAGCAGCCTCGCGCGTCCTCCTCCGCTCCAGCCGTCACCCCCGAGCAGGACCCAGTGTCACTGCCAGACGCGCAGGGAGCTACTTACGTTCTTGCGCCGCGCCCACCGCTCAGCTCTGGCGCGACTGCCCAGGACCCTGGACCGCCGGTGTCCTCCGTTCTCGAAGAAGCTATCCCCTCTGGCTGCTCCAGCCGGGCGGCCCCTGCGCCGTCCCCCGCGCCCGCGCGTCTGAGGCTCGGACTGCGGCGCGCGTCCGCCAGCGACCCTGGCGAAGCGAGGCTGGCCCCGCGCCGGCGCGCGCCCCCGCCGCTCCCGCCCTCTCCGCTCCCCCTCCCGGCGCCGTGCTCTTGCCCCTCCCGGCTCTCCTCAGCGTCCTCCAGTCCCCCTCCCCCGCACTCCTCCTGGGCGTCCTCCGCCTCTTCCCCTCCTGGCCAACCCCCTCTTGCCCTGCTGCTGCGACGGCAGCGAATGGGCTCCAGCCGCCGGCGCCTCGAGGGACTGGGTGGCCCCTCACCTGAGCGGCCGCCCCACCGCCAACCTCCGTCAGCCTGCGAGCGCGTGTGGCGGCGGGGGTGGGGGTGCGGGGACGGAGGGCGGGAGTGTTCCGGGGCTAGGGTGGCTGGGATTTAGCTACAAAAGATGTTCCAGAAAATGGGTAGTTTTTGAATGCCACTCTCATGGGTTTAGCTTTCTGTGGGAGGTCTGTGGTCTTCTAGTTTTTTCTTTTTTAAAAAGCACTTTCTTCGAAATTCATCAGTTGGGATGGTTGAGATTGGGTGAGTGGTTTTTTGGGGTTTTGTTTTGTTTTTGCAACCGTTCTTTCCAAACACTCCCCGCCCCCCACCCCCAACCCCCCGCCAGAAAAAAGAGCCTTTAGCATAAGGCGGATGCTATCTGTCCGCGGTAGAAATTGGGTCTTCTGGTCACAAGGAATAGGGTTCGGATTTGTTTATTTACAAATGTGGGAGTATTATGGAGATTTTTTTTTTGGCAATGTAAATCGAGAATTAAGATTTTCCAACTGTGTAGTATTTGAGTAAACACACTGCTTGCTGCATAGTTCAGGCTCCGAAGCCCACGTCTCCACTCTATCCTGGATGGTGTTCAGGATCCTTAGCCTGACCCTTTGGTCCTCCGTAATCTACTCCGGTCTGCACACTAAATTACTTGTCTGCTGGGTATCACCCGACTTGACCACTTACAGCAGGCTCCAGCTCTTAGTGAGCTCAGCGGAGCCTTGATTCCTTCAGTTCTCTAATTCAGGAAAAACATTTTCTGAGCTCCTCAGCACCCCACCCCACCTCGCCACCTCCTCCACCCCCAGCCTCCAAGGTACTGGGGCAAGATTCAGGAATGAAAAAGAAACAGGTTCATCCTTCAAGGTCTTGACAACCCCGGTGGTCTGTTCTAACTTCAATTTGAACTTGCCCCGTCAGCTCACAGCATCTGCATGCAAGTGAGCAGCCTTCTTTTCCTTCTCCTTCTACTGCCATCCTTTCCTCCTTCTCCTGCCATCCTTTCCTCCTCCTCCAGCCAAATGTGCTCTGGCCTCACAGAGCTTCCCTCGGTTCCTGAACCAGCATGATATCTGGCTGCTGGGTCATTCCACAAGTTGTTTCCTCAGTCCCATCAGTGGTTCTTCTGACTCTAGTCCTTACCCAACTGCCATTCAGGTGGTACCTTGCACCTCTCAACTAATTGTCCAAATTTTCCTCTAAAATACCCCCCCACCGGCAAAAAAAAAAAAAAGATTCCATGATCCCCCAACTTGAAAGTCTGGGCTGGTGGGCTGGTAGGCAATAGAGATATTGCCTACAAAGTAAATTCCACATCTCCTGCTGTGCCTCTTTACAATCTGCCCCTAACTTATCTTTCCATTTTCCATAACTCTAAGCCTCTGCATGTGAGATTCCTCCTAGCTAGAATATTCGTCCATCTCTTTTTCATGTGGCAAACTCTGTTCATCCTTCAGAGCCTTACTTGGTTGTTACCTCCTCTACATGTAAGGACTGTTATAATAGTGCTGCTCACCTTTTAATGATCTGTTTGCATGTCTGACTCCACAAAATTTCACTTCTTTGAGGACAATTCATCTTATTTATTTTTGTGTAACCACATTTCTCATTAATACAAATGAAGCCACAGATAACCATAATCAACTCTCACTGCCCCATCATTTTCCCCTGTGTAAAGGACTTGAGGCCCCTCCGTTCCTTCCCCACTGCAGTAATTGCTGAGAATCCTGGAGTTGTCTTGCCTGTCCTTCCCATGTCCTTCCACTTCGTACTCTGGTTTTCCAAGATTGCCCCTCACCCCGGCCACTGTGAAACATTGATTTCTGGTCCACATTATTTTCCAGTGAATCCCACAGGGCAAACCTGTCAAATGGGAAAATGACACCCTACTCTCTTCAGTTCTTGCCCTGGTTCTGTGTAGTAATTTATCCCCTGGGCACTGAAGCAACATTGCTTGTGTCTTCCTGTGTTACAATCTCATAAAGACCCTCCTTAAACAGCTCCTTGAACTTCTGCTTAGAATTGTTCTTTCTCTTCAGGCTCCAGTCCTGGTCCATGAAGCCAGGATAAGGCAGACGATATTTGGTCCTGGTGAAGTCCAGGTTAGTCCTGATGCCCAGGAGACTACTTAGGCTATTGGGGGTTGCTGAAAGAATAAGGACATGAATAGAATCTCTTTTTTTTTTTTCATGCAAGTGATGATTTCTCTAGTTATAGTTTCCCTTACCTTTACAGGTAGAATAACAATACTTAATACATAAGGTTATTGTAAGAAAGCACTGGACAGTATCTAGGACATAATAGGTGCTCAGCAAATTCTAGTTTAAACAGTAATTATTTGATAAGATGTCTGTAATGTAAATACATGCTTGAATAAAAAGTACAAAGCCAGAAGAGAAAAAGCTCTGGAGAAGATAGGAACCACAGTGATAGTACAAAACAAAAATTAAAATTAAGTAATTTGGGGCCAGGTACGGCGGCTCATGCCTGTAATCTCAGCACTTTGGGAGGCTGAGGTGGGTGGATCACCTGAGGTCAGAGTTCGAAACCAGCCTGGCCAACATAGTGAAACCCTGTCTCTACTAAAAACACAAAAGTTAGCCACACATGGTGGTGTGTGCCTGTAATCCCAGCTACTGGGGAGGCTGAGACGGGAGAATCACTTGAACCCAGGAGGCAGAGGTTGCAGTGAACCGAGATCACACCACTACACTTCAGCCTGGGCAGCAGAGTGAGACTCGGTCTCAAAAAACAAAAAGTAATTTCGATACTACATAATAATTGTAATAATATAAAATTATTGTATAGTTCTGATTTCCAGCTTATTACTTCAACTGCACTGCAGCTCTACATTGCTGGGGATTCATCTCCTGAGGGAATGAGCAACAGGAAGAACAAACTGAGGCTTCAAGAGGAGCTGAAATGAAGAAAGTATGGGAGGTGGGGACAGAAAAATGTTCTACGATTAGAAAGATGGCAGTGTGGGCAAATAGACTTTCTAATGCAGTCTGTTTGATCTGCTTGGTGATGCATGAGGCAGTCTGATTTGGCTGCACTTTGCTGGTGATACCCACAACTCGCCTCCTTACCTTAACTGCTGATATCCCTTTCCCATCCCTAAGCCATATCCTCTCCCTATTACCAAGCCTCACTCCATCTTCAAACCCAGCTGAGGACTGGGAATAAGGTCTGTGTCCTCATCATGTGATAATAGAATTATTATTATTATTTTCATTTATTAACTCATTTATTCTGACAAAAATTCCATTCAGTAGGCACTATTATCATCCCCCTTTTAGAAAATAAGGCAAAAAAAAAGTTAAGTAACTTGCAGAGGTCACACAGCTTATCTGCAGAGATGGGATTCAAGCCCCGCATTATGACTCCAAAGTTAAGTCTTAACCAATCATTGTGCCATGCTGCCTATCAATGACAACACACCAAAAGTTCCATTGTTTTGATAGACACATCAGAATGTCACTGTGTTAAAACAGCTACATCAGAAAGTCATGGAGCCCCCCAGTGGTACCTGCAGTGAATATGTTTTAGCCTTTCTCTTTTCCTCTACTTCTGCAGTCCTGTCTCTTTTTCTCAGAGTTCTCCCTCCCCTCTTTTCCTCTTCCACTTTTTTTTTTTTTTAATGCCTTGCCTTATTTTCCATCTCAATTTTCTTAATCCACATCCATGCTGCAGGCCTCCAAGGGGAGGCAGTACCATTGGTCCTGTCCTAAAACCCAATGTTAAATTCAGCAAAACCTAACATGGACCCAGCAATGCTAGTAATGAGCTTGTTGCCTTGCTATAAAATGAAAGAATTGGACTAAGTGAGCACAGAAATTCTTTTTCAGCTATGTCATTTTTTGATTCTGGTGGTAACCAAGAGCATTTTTTTTTTTTTTTGGCTCCTCTAGTAAAACTCAGATAAAACCTGGCTGAATTCTGGTAAGAATGACTGAAGCACTAAAAAAAAAAAAAAAGTTCCTATCATAGTATAACAGGTTTTTTGCTAGAAGAATGGCTTATACCAGTGTCATCATTATCTTAATATAATAGGTTAGGCTGGGCAACGTGCATTAGATTTCTGACAGGCATGTGAGAAATGTGAGGTATTTTTGTTTGTTTGTTTGTTTGTTTTTTGAGACAGCGTCCCACTCTGTCCCCCATGCTTAAGTGCAGTGGCGTGATCTCAGCTCACTGCAACCTCCGCCTTCTGGGTTTAAGTGATCCTCCTGTCTCAGCTTCCCAAGTAGCTGCAAATGTAGTAATTTTTAAAGCCCTTCTATTTGAAAGGGTATTATAACCCAATATTGTCCAAAAGGATAGTTGTTATAATGGGAGGCTTTCTAAACTGGTTCCCAGTTACATTCTCCTCCTGGCATTCTTCCTTATGTGAAATCTCCTCCCCTTGAGACTAGACCTACTGACTCCATTCTAACTATCAGAATATGGCAAATGTAGTGGGATGTCACTTCTTCTATTGGATTACAAATCACTCTGGTTTCTGTCTTGCTGTCTTGCTCTTTTGCTTGCTTGCCTGCTGCCATGTTGTAAGCTGCCATATGGAAAGGAGAGGTTCTCATGACAAGGAACTGAGGAGATCCTGTGGCCAACAGCCTGTGAGGAACTGAGGTTCTCAGTCCATCAGCCCAAAAGCATCTGAATCTTGCCACAGCTATATGAATGAACTCTAAAGCAGATATGGTGCTGGATAAAGTAGCAATTGTAGGACAGATGAGACATCAGTATGACTTGACCAAAGTTAACCTCAGCAGCTCTTAGCTCCATACCCCAGGGTCACACTGAGCTCCTAGAGCCAGGCCTGGGTTCACCGTTCACTGTACTCTACCAAGAGCTGGTCCTTTTTCCTCTTGGAAAAGGTCTCGCTGGCCCATGCCTCTTGCAGACTCACAGTGGGTGATTTATTGCTCACTATGGATTAGGATATGTGCCTATGTATTTGTAATATATAAATAATAGGATGTACAGTTTCATATGTCACCTGATCAGTAAGCAATGGAAAGTTTCCACAGATGCAAAACACCAATTGCTCTCCCATGCTTCTCCTCACCATCTGCCACACCGCCGCAGAATTCTATTTGCCACTGTGGTGCCATTTGGGCACGTGTCAGAACCCAGAAATTTGAAACCCATTCCTTGCCTGATGCTTAGCAACACAGCATCCCTCCACCTATTGAAAATATGTAATGCTCAAGCAGTTGGAGGAAAATGTGACCTTAGTGGCTGCTATATGTGGATTTCTTCTCTGGGAGCTTATGAGTCACTAAGACCTTCTGCTTGGCTCAACCCACCCCCATGCTTGGGGAACCAAGTTGGAAAGAGGAGGAACATTTTCAGCGATAATAACCATGTTCCTGTAGCCAATTTCTCCATCTGTTCCTACAGTTTCTGTCTACAAGAATGTACAAAGGTTCTGCTGCATAGATTTAAGACTAGCCAAGGTCAGTGTGCAATCAGCCATTGCAGATGAGGTCATCAAGGACAGGGAATTGCAGCTCTGGAAAACAGATGCTGAGAAACACTCTGATATGTGCCCTTCATTTCTGGCTTAAGGGAGAAACAGACAACAGGTACAATGAAGACGAATTCACTGTGGAGGAAAGAAAGGAAGCGGCTTCAGAAATAATACTCTTGAGTATAAATGAATGGTTTACTCAAAAGCTTTCTTATTTGGCTGTTTTGTTGCATTTTAAAACAGAAAAGTGATGTTAGATTAGTGCACACTGACATTGTACTGTTTATGTTTTATTTTAAGCATCAATTTAAATTTTACTGTAAGCTTTTCAATATATTTTTGAAATTGTGGTAAAATACACATAACAAAAAATCTTTCATCTTGGCCGGGCCCGGTGGCTCACGCCTGTAATACCAGCACTTTGGGAGGCTGAGGAGGGTGGATCACGAAGTCAGGTGTTTGAGACCAGCCTGACCAACATGGTGAAACCCCATCTCTACTAAAAATACAAAAATTAGCCAGGCATGGGGGTGTGTGCCCATAATCCCAGCTACTCAGGAGGCTGAGGCAGGAGAATCGCTTGAACCCGGGAGGCAGAGGTTGCAGTGAGCTGAGATCGCGCCACTGCACTCCAGCCTGGGCGACGGAACGAGACTCTGTCTCAAAAAAAAAAAAAAAATCTTCCATCTAAACCATTTGTAAGTGTACAGTTTAGTAGTGTTGAGTATATTCACATTGTTATGCAACCATCACTACCTTTTATCTCTAGGATTCTTTTTATCTTGTGAAATTGAAACTCTATACCCACTAAACAACAAACTCCACATTCCCCTTTTCCTTCAGGCTCTAGTAACTACCAATCTACTTTCTTTCTCTATGGATTTGACTACTCTAAGTCCCTCATGTAAGTGGAATCATACCGTATTTGTCTTTTTGTGACTAGTTTATTTCACTTAGCATGATGTCCTCAAGGTTCATCCATGTTGTAGCATGTGTCAGAATTTCCTTTCTATTTAATAATATTCTATTGTACATATCTATCACACTTTGTTTATCCATTCATCTGTTGATGGACACTTAATTGCTTTCACCTTTTGGCTCTCATGAATAATGCTGCTATGAACATGGGGTTATGAATATCTTTCTGAGATCCTGCTTTCAATTTTTGGGGATATATACTCAAGGTGAGATTGCTAGATCATATGGTTATTCTAATTTTTTTTAGAAAACTATTGTTTTTCATAGTGGCTGCACCATTTTACATTGCACACCAACTCTGCACAAGGGTTCCAAATTCTCCACATCCTTGCCAACACTTAATATTTTGTTTTGTTTTTGGAGAGTAGCCATCCTAATAGATGCAAGGTATTAAAATATTTTTAAATGTCAAAAATTCACAAGATACAAGCAAATTCAGTATTTTAGAAACCCTGCTCTACCTTGGACCCTGTGCTTTAAGAAAGCCCTGTTATGACTCTCCGAGAGGTTACGCTACCATCTCCTCCTTCTAGAACATATCTGGGTACCTAGGATCCAAGAATTCTGTTGGGACTTGCAAAAGCCCCTTCCCCACATAACAGATAGTGGGCTGCTCTGCTGGTATACACAACAGAAAGCCTCATAGACAGCTGACGCAAGGGTGTGGGGGTGGTTTGCAGGATGTTGATATAACCTGCTTGTGGGTTGGAAAGTTCACCCAAGCTTACTTGAAGCCTTTGAAGGCTCAGGACTAAGTCGGGTGGGCCATGGGCTGGCTGTTTCCATGTCACCACATTCTACCACAGAATTCTAAAGAGTCTAATAATTCTAAATTCGAACCTGGACTTCCAGATCTTTAAGATTATATGTTTGTCAAGGTAAGACAGAAAATATACCTTTTAAATATTTAACTCAAAACTTGTTACCTCCCATGGGCTCTGATGAGGGAGTTTAGAGAAACTAAATGCAAAACTGGACAACAATGAAACCCATTTTGTTCCATTTGTGTCATGGTTTGAATGGTCCCCCAAACTTCACGTATTGGAAATAATTCCCAATGCAATGGGAGAGGGGTGCTAATAAGGGGTATCTAGGTCATGGGGCTCTGCCCTCATAAGTGAATGTAGTTATTGTGAGAGTAAATTTGTTATAGCCCAATAAAAAGATTCAATGTGACAAAATGAAGATTCCAAATTAGAAGGAATCCTATGCAGCCATAAAAAAGAATGAGATCATGTCTTTTGCGGGAACATGGATGGAGCTGGAGGCTATTATCCTTAGCAAACTAATGCAGGAACAGAAAACCAAATACCACATGTTATCACGTATAAGTGGGAGCTAAATGATGAGAACTTATGAACACAAAGACAGAAACAACAGACACTGGGGTCTACTTGATGGGGGAGGGTGGGAGGAGGGAGAGGAGCAGAAAAGATAGTTATTGGGTACTGGGCTTAATACCTGGGTGATGAAATAATCTGTACAACAAACCCATCTCCTATAGAATTAGCAGATATTGGTCAAAAAGATTTTTCAAAGCTCACTTTCAGACAAAAGAAACCTTTTCTTCTGTGCCCAGAAGGCCCATACGGAGTCCCTGTCAAGATAAAAGACACGCAAACGATATGAACGAAGTTTACCTTAGGCATTAGGTGAAAGGAAATGTTCAATTTCTATTGTTTAGAAAGTCTGCCAACTCACACTGAGGAAAATGGTCCCAGTTGTGATTCTACTTACCAGCGCAAGGGAGAAGCCCCATTTCATATCTTAAAAAGAAATTCTTTCAAAAAGTACATTTTAAAGCATTTTCACTTCTCCCATCTCCCTATAATTGTGTAAGGCAGATGATTCAGTTAAGCCTAACTTAAGAAAAATATTAAGGACTTATAATACATCTATAATAGCAGCATGCTACAAGCTGTGAGGTATTTCTAAGCAGCATATGTCAAGTTGAGTTGGGAATGCATAATATAATTAGATAAAAACAAAGAAAACTATGCAATTTCAATTATTTACTGCCCAATGAGGACTTTTCCTCCTTTTGCTCTCAAACTTCAGAAAAAAGCAAATACAATAGTTTCAGTTATATGTTTTAATATTGAAATTGTGACTTCTGCGGGTGTTTTCAAATGATTGCAAGGCTTAACATTCTGGTGCATACAAGATACTTTTTTTTTTAAGTAACTATTCGGTTGTGAAAATTACTCAAAAGAGGGTTGGAGTTGAGCTCTTATTCTCACTTGAGCTTGATTATGCTTGTGATGAACCAACCAGATGTAGCAGTTCTTTCCTGGACACTATTGCAGACACACACCAGATTAGGACACAGCTACTTTCCCATGCTCAAAAAATGAGAATGGTAAAAACCTATGTTACAAAATTCTATACTATCTAAACTTCATCAAAACCCTTGAAGTATGTATATTCTTGTGATACTCCATATGCATACAAAAACCAGATATTTGCATTATATACTAACATAGTCTAAAGTTCCACCACTACTACCGTTTTTGAGTGTCAGCTTTGGGCATTTTTTTTCACATAATTCAACACAGGAAATGGAAGTATAAGGGCATGTTTAGATGTATGGATTAATTGCATCCTGATACCAAACGTGTTCATTCAAAACTAGCAAAATAACAGCACCTGTGATTTACAAGACTGTGGTTTCAATGATTAAAAAATATAAAAAAATTGTAGTTCTAAATAACTCTTAATTCTACTGGCATTATTTTAAAAAATTTGTGTTCTTAAGACCAAATCTGAAAGAGAGTGCAGTAGAAATTACACTGGCTTTGTTTACCTTTTTCAATTTGAAAAACTTTTGATTAAGAATTCCCTAGAGTGTTCATATGTCACCATAAATACAAAAGCACAATGACTGTTCTCCTAGTACACTTTCAAAAATGTGGTCCAAATGTACAAAACAGAATGAAAGACACTTGCTTTTTCAAGATTACTACAGGTGAATGTGTATTCATATAGATGACACATATCTTGCCATAAAACTTTTAGTGGCTTCTTTTTTTCCTTTTTAGCATTATGTTGCTTGTTCAAGGTATGGGCTATTTTTAATTGCATTCACGTTCTTTTAAAATTACTTTGATAGCCAATTTAATTAAAATGCTACATTAAATACTTTCTAGACCAAGGTATGTTGGGCATACTATGCAATATAAGATGATATAACCTTCTTTTCTTCTCAGATAATTGGATAGAATTTTGGATTGCTGTTAATCACTTTATCTTTTACAAACATAGTCAGTGGTAGTGTATGCCATAAGAGAGAGTGCTACCCTATTCACAGTAGCAAAGACATGGAATCAACTTAAATGCCCACCAATAACAGATTGGATAAAGAAAAATGTGGTACATATACACTATGGAATACTATGCAGCCTAAAAAAGAACGAGATCATGTCTTTTGCGGGAACATGGATGGAGCTGGAGGCTCTTATCCTTAGCAAACTAATGCAGGAACAGAAAACCAAATACCGCGCTATCACTTATAAGTGGGAGCTAAATGATGAGAACTTATGAACACAAAGAAGGAAACAACAGACACTTAGAGTCTACCGGATGGGGAAGGGTGGAAGGAGGGAGAGGAAGAGAAAAGATAAATTATTGGGTACTGGCCTTAATACCTGGGTGATGAAATAATCTGTAGAAGAAAACCATGTGACACGAGTTAGCTATGTAACAAAGCCTTCAAATGTACCCCCACACCTAAAAGTTAAAAAAAAAGAGCACTACCAAGTAGCACTTGTTAACAATTGCCTAAGTAGTACACATCAATTATTTAAATGTGATGTAGATTAGATGACAATATCTGAAAGGATATTGAAGTGTTTGTAATTCTACATAATTTTGTAAAGATTGCTATATATACATGTTAATGATGTGGTTTATAATTTCCCATTGATATTGAGAAAGCAGTCAAGAAATATGACTTTTCTCGCTATCATCTCAGTGCTACTATATAAAATAGGAATACTGATGATACCTGCCTCGTAAGGTTGTTGTGAAGATTAAATGGCAATAAATGTTAGCTACAACTATTACTGGAACATTCAACCATTTTGGACCATATGACCTGTTCCTCTTCAATCAGACTGAAGTCCTTAAAATACCATCTCAAAATTTATATTGTTCAGGGGCAAGGAATGAATCTGTAAGAATGTTAAAAGATTTTTATCATGAAGATAAGTCAACGTTACAGTCAATACTTTATTTTTATCAAAATAATTAATTATCCAAGCTAATAATGCATATCTGTGAAGTGTAATGAATTTCAATCCACTTGCATCAAGCTGAATAAAGGTTATAATAAACAAAGCGATCAGTGTGACTTCTGAGAGAGACATTTATCAAACCCTTGGAACAACACAGCCAACGGTTTAGCCTAGGGACATCTGTACTCTATGAATCTTTTTTGGATGGTACATAGCTCCTGCCAGGAACAGAACAAACTGTTTTTTTAATGTGATCCCGTCCTTCCTATTTCCTAGTCATGGAAGAGTAATTGCCATAGATTTGCTCCAAAAAAGTGAGATTAAGTGAACAGTTTGATTGTATTTAAACTTGGCAAAAAAAAAAAAAAAAAAAAAAAGAGGAGGAGGAGCAATGAATGCAAAAATAATTCCAGTTGGGATTGAACTGGAATGGAATTTTACAAATGGTTTATGCACCCTAACTGGGCAAAGTATACCTTTAATTTCTTGTGGAAGAAATTCATTACTTGCATTTTGTGGATGAGTAGCTCAGAGTTTCTAAAAGGGAGAAATGTTCGTATTTTGGGTGGAAGAATTATTCATGAGGGGCTGTCCAATGCCCATCGCATCCCATAACATTTATTATCTGTCTCCTGGAGTACTTAATGCTGTTGATTCCCCCAGACAATCTCGCTTCTCCCCACTCCCAGATTTGCAAACCTTCCAGGAGATGGGTAAGACCACTGTGTTAATAAATGAAGAGATAAGGAGAAGTATTCACATAATTTGATGTTGTAATAATTTTTTTTCAAAAAAAAAAAAACCCCTCTGAAGTTATGAAGAATGAGAGGACATTTACTGAGACAAGTACATTTCTCCACTGATTAAACCCCAAATTTCACAGATTCAGTTTAGTAAACTAGATTTGAAGTCACTTCACAACATTCCAGGAAAGACATTCCAGGAAAGAGAGATAGGAAGAGTTGTGGCTAAGACAATGGACTGGTCCTAGCTCTATCGCTCTCTAGCTGTAATTATCTTGGGAAACTTTTTCTAACAAAGGGATAATACTGCTATTCACCTCGTAGGCTTATTGTGACAATTTAATGTAATCTGCTGAGCTCAGTTCCTGGTACTCAGCAAGCACTCAAATGTTAGCTATGTTCTAGTCACATTACTGGCACGGACGCTTGTGAAATATTCAAAAGTGTGACTAGGACCATTTCTAGGGCATAGCGGGTTAGGTACAATTCTGAGCTTCAAACTTCAGAGGTCCTAGCTACCCCACTAATCAGCAGCTCAGCTGTTTCTAGTTGCTGGGGGAAAAAAGCTCAAAGGGAGCCCCTCCCTCCTACCACCAAAACAAAGTTGTGAGATTCCCCTTTATGCCCTCAGACTGCATACTTTTGTGACTCCCTTTCCCCTCAAAAGATTCCTTTCAGGCCAGGCGTGGTGGCTCACGCCTGTAATCCCAGCACTTTGGGAGGCTGAGGCAGGCGGATCACCTGAGGTCGGGAGTTTGAGACCAGCCTGACCAACATGGAGAAACCCCGTTTCTATTAAAAATACAAAAAAATTACCGGGCATAGTGGTGCAAGCTACTCGGAATCCTAGCTACTTGGAAGGCTGAGGCAGGAGTATCACTTGAATCCGGGAGGTGGAGGTTTCAGTGAGCCGAGATCATGCCATTGCACTCCAGCCTGGGCAAGAAGAGCAAAACTCCATCTCAAGAAAAAAAAATGTGGCTTAGGAAGAAGTAGTGCACAGTGTAGTTATAACCCAGGCCCGGCTCTCTCCACCCTCTAGGGGAAATCCCATCTAGCCCAAATGCCTCTAGGGACAACTCTATCTGAAATACTTTTTTTTTTTTTTGAGACTGTGTCCCACTCTGTCGCCCAGGGTGGAGTGCAGTGGTGCGTGGTGCTATCTTGGATCACTGCGACCTCCGCCTCTCCGGTTCAAGCAATTCTCCTGCCTCAGCCTCCCGAGTAGCTGGGATTACAGGAGCGTGCCCGACTAATTTTTTTTTTTTTTTTTTGAGACAGAGTTTTGCTCTTTTTGCCCAGACTGCAGTGCAATAGCATGATCTCAGCTCACTGCAGTCTCTGCCTCCCAGGTTCGAAGCAATTCTCCTGCCTCAGCATCCTGAGTAGCTGGGATTATAGGCACCCACCACCACACCTAGCTAATTTTTTTATATTTTTAGTAGAGACGGAGTTTCACCATGTTGGTCAGGCTGGTCTCAAACTCCTGACCTCAGGTGATCCACCCACCTCGGCCTCCCAAAGTGCTGGGATTACAGGTGTGAGCCACCGTGCCTGGCCTAATTTTTGTATTTTTAGTAGAGATGAGGTTTCACCATGTTGGTCAGGCTGGTCTCGAACTCCTGACCTCAAGTGATCCACCTGCCTGGGCCTCCAAAAGTGCTGGGATTACAGGTGTGAACCACTGTCCCTGGCCGTGAAGTACTATTTTAATAAAGAATAGTATCTGCAACAAGAATGGAACTGAAATATTACCAGTACACCATTTATTATAGAAATAAGACTTCTGAGACACTTACGAAAACCTGAGCATTAAAACAATTTTTATTCTATATTTTAAAAATAAGAGTTGAGGAATTTATTCCATTTATAAAATAGAACATTCTTCCTCTTTGCCTTTTTGAAAAGGGCAAATATTTTACCTGTATAAGACTGAAAATTCATTTTCACATCTCTTTCTATTGCCGTCTTGTATTATTTGCAGAATTTCCTTTTTGGGTTCCTTTGGATAAAGCAAGCGCTGGCCTTGTTATAAAATGAGGGTTATCTCAGGTGAATTACAGTTCTTCAGATAACCAGTTTCAAGTATAAATGAGGACAAGAACGGCTGAAAACTGGTGCACCACACAACTGGGTTCGCCTTTTGTTTGAGAGTGAAAACAGCTAAAGAAATAGGGATGGTAGGTGCCATGCTATGTGGCTTATATTAGGTGTCAGTAAAAAAAGGACTGAGTTGTATATATGGGTAACTTTAAAAAAAAAGAAAGAAAGAAAGAAGCCATGGCCAGAGTTCACTTGTGTAATGTATTATTTAAGAAAGAAATAAGCCAAGCACAAATAAGGGACATACTTAACTTCAGCTGTAAAACAGATGAACTACATCAGTTTAGGACTAGAGTGACCTTATGATGAGGTGCAAATATGTAAATATGCATAAATATTACTTTATTGTGCTTGAAATTTGCTTTATTATGAAGAATTCCCAGAAATATTCTGATTTCCAATTATTTGTTTTTTTCTTGCATTTACAAGTTGTTCTTAGTTGCATGTTATTATGTAATATTTGTGGTCTGAAAGAACTATATTATCTTTAGAAATCATTGGTAGTTTCCTATTTTATACTATGTCTAAAGTTTATATAACTCAGATGTTAGAAAATTTTACAGCTAGCTTTCCTCATTTTACAAATGAGATATGCAAAGCCTACAGACATTTGCCTTCCTCAGGGTCACAAACAGAAGAGTTCTTGCAGCAAAGGCAGGATTAGCATCCAGACTCTCAACTCCACTCGTTGAACCAAATCTCACAGCCTCTGTGAATTGACATTGCAAAGAAGCAATATGACTATCTGGGCAACAGGGTCTAGCTTTAGTTTATATGTCTAAAACAAGGGGCACTAACCTTTGTTTCATTTTTCTTGAGAAATCTAAACATTCCACGTAAGGATTTATGTGACAAATAGATACAACAAAGATGAATTTGTTTGGCATAAACAATGTTCCATGTTAAGTGCATCTTACCAACTTCTGTGAAATCCAGACAGTTCAAAGGAGTTAATAAGGTAAAACAAGCCTAACTTTTTTTTTTTTTTTTTTTTGAGATGGAGTCTCGCTGTGTTGCCCAGGCTGGAGTGCACTGGTGCTATTTGGCTCACTGCAACCTCCGTCTCTCAGGTTCAAGCCATTCTCCTGCCTTAGCCTCCTGAGTAGCTGGGACTATAGGTGTGCGCCACCATGCCAGGCTATTGTTTGTATTTTTATTAGAGACGGGGTTTCACTGTGTTGGCCAGGCTGGTCTTGGACTCCTGACGTCAGGTAATCTGCCTGCCTCGGTCTCCCAAAGTGCTGGGATTACAGGTGTGAGCTACTGCACCAGGCCCTAACTTCTTATTTTTAAGCATACTGCTGCCAGGTGTATTCAAAGGCTAAAGGGGAGCTACATTATGAACAAAAATTAATTTTAAAATGACATTAGCCTTTTAACAACAGATTATTTAAATAGTTTATTTTTGTTAATGATAGGAATATCTCCTCAGTAAGTTCAAACCATTTTATAACAGGGAAGAATAAGCTAGTGTTAGATCTGGAAAAGTTAATACAGCATTATCTTGAAATTTCAGGGGTAAAAAGTGGTTGACTGGAACTTCACCTTTTTTAACCAAACAATGTTAAAATAAACATATTTGAATAGAAAACTGTATCTGGTTCTTTTTTGTCAAATGTAAAATACTTTAATAGAGAAAATTCCATTTTTCTGCATCTATTTAGACGATATTACAATAAAAGGCAGTGTGGATTGGAGAACGTAGCTAGTGAGAATATTAGGTAATGCAAACTTAAGAAGAAATTAGCTTTTCCATATGAAATAAAATCAATCATCACATAAATTCAACATGATTATGAGGACTAAAGTAAAAATACACAGTACAATATAGCTTTCGGTTTCTTGTTCGGCACATATATTAATACATTTTCAAACATCAAACAATGTAACACCAATATCTACTAAAATCAACTAGCACAGTAAGGTTACTAAAGCTTAGTTAATTATTAACATCTTAAAAGCCTAGTTCTCATATGAATTCTGTAACCAAGAATATTCTCTGTGCTGTGCAAGCTGGTCGAAGCACTGTCTTTTTCAGGATTCTCCAGAATTCATAAGTATTTCAAAGTTAACTCATGTCGAACCCTGCAATTCCTTATTGAATGTGGTTGCTCTTCTAAACAGGCCTTCATTTATGAGAACATAAGCATATACTCATCACAATTTTGAAAAGAATGGAAGTCCTTCATACATATCAGTTTTTAATTTTATCCAATCATTAATTTTCTGCAGAGTTGTTTTTTCTTGACTTAATATTTTTGCAACTTTTTTCATTTTTTGTTCATTTCTTTCTATGTATTTCAACCCTTCCAACTGCAGCTGATCCAGCTTTTCATTTCGACTTTCATCTAGAGGTATGTTTTCACACATTACAGGATTGAATCTAAAATAGGTGTCAGGAGGTAACAGGCCATCAAGCATTATATGGACTTCTGTTAAAGCAAAAAAAAAAAAAGGGTAGGGGGATAAGAAAAGAGGGGATAAAGTGAGCAATGAACTGTTAATTTGTCTTTATTTAAAATTAACTTCTTTTTAGGCACATTACAAAGATTCACTAATTTCATTATTCAAACTAACAGTAGAAGTAATCCATAATAATGGGTAAAACTACAAGATAAAATTCATCTTCCAAAAATACATTATTCTGTGAAATTAGTATACTTGTTCTATTCTCTCTGTGCTTTTGGTCATACTGTTCACCACTGCTGAAATGCCCTTTCCAACTCTCCTTTTTTTGTTGTTTTTAATTTTTTGGGCTCATCTTCTTTGACATGTCATTTACATCCAGTGCAATTCACCAATTTTAACTGTATAGTTTGACAAGTTTTGACAAATGTATACACTTGTGTAAGCACAACAATAATCATGACATAGCCATTTCCATCACTGTAAAAAGTTCCTTTAAGCCTCTTTATAGTTGGTGCCCACTTTCCCTTTCCTAGAATTTCATACAAACAGAATCAAAAGTATCTACCTTCTTTTATGGGCAAAATACTTTTGAGATTCATCCATGTTGTAGCATATATCAATAGTTCCTTTCTTTTCATTGCTAAATGGTGTTCCATTGTATAGATACAACACAATTTGTTCTCTGCAGTTCTGGTCTGGCTCTCTTCAGTTTTTAGCTACTAGAAATAACGCGATTATAAACATTTACACATAAGTCTTCATGTGCATATGATTGCATTTCCCTTGGGCAAAAACCTAGGAATAAAATTGCTGGTTCATATGGTAAAGGGTATACTTATTTTAAAAAAAACCTGCCACACTGTCTTCCATTTTTGTATTCCAACCACTAATATATTAGAGTTCTCACTGCTCTACATCTTTGCCCAAAGTTAGTATGTCAAGTCTTAAGTTTTGCATTATAGAGGTAGTGGTATCTTGTGGTTTAATTTTCATTTCCCTAATGACTAATTATGTTGAGAAGGTTTTCATTTACTTATTAGTCATTTGTATATCTTCTTTAATGAAGTGTCTGTTCAAATCTTTTGCCCAGTTTTTTCACTGAATTGCTGTGTCCTATATATATGACAGTGGTGCAATCATGGCTCACCGCAACCTCGAACTCCTGGGCTCAAGTGATCCTCCTGCCTCAGCCTCCCAAATAGCTGGGACTACAGGTGTGTGCCACCATGCCCAGATAGTTTTTTATTTTTCTGTAGAGATGGGATCTCACTATATTGACCAGGCTGGTCTCAAACTTCTGGGCTCAACCGATCCACCCAAAGTGCTGGGATAACAGGTGTGAACCACCATACCCGGCCTATATTTTTTATATATATACATACATATGTTATATGAGAATTCTCTATATATTTTGAACTTGTTTATATATTATACCTCATGATGGGTCAGATACATGTTTTATCAATATTTCAGTGTATGACTTGCCTTTTCATTTTATAAAAAATATCTTTTAAAGAGCAGAATTTATAATTCAAAGTCTAATTTATCTCTTTCTTTCCTTTCTGATTCATATTTTCTATGTCCTATCTAAAAAAATCTTTACCTACCCAAGGTCATTAAGATTTTCCCCAGCATATACTTCTATATGTTTTATAGTTTCAGCTCTTAGATTCAGGTTTCCATCTAAGATCAGGAACAGGGTAAGATGTCTAGTCTCACACCTTCCAGTAAGCATTGTACTGGAGGGTCCTTTTCAGTGCCGTAAGGCATTAAAAGGAAATGAAGGGCATGCAGATTAAAAAGGAAGAAGTAAAACTCTATAGACAACCTGGTTGCCTATGTTGACAATTTTGAGAAAGATATAAAAGGCTACTAGAATAAGTGAGTTTAGCAAGTTTGAAGTTATATAAGGTCAATAACAAAAATCAGTTGTATTTCTGCATATTAGCCACGAACGACTGTGATGCATTCCAAGTTACTTTTGTGTATGGTGCAAAGGGTCAAGGTCAACGCTGTGGATATAGGTATCTAATAGTCCTGGACCATTTGTTGAACAGACTGTCCTTTCCCACTGAGTTACCTTAGCACCTCTGTAAAAAGTCTTTTGAGTTTACATGTATAAATCAATTTCTGGACTCTCTATTACATACCATTGATTTATATGTCTATCTTTATTCAAACACCACAGTTCCTTGCTTAATGTAGTTTTATAGTCTTTCAATCAGCAGATGTAAGTCCTCCAACTTTTTTTTCTTTTTCAAAATTGTGTCAGATATTCTAGGTCAGGGGTCCCCAACCCCTGGCCTGCACAGCAAGGGGTGAGTGGCAGGGCCAGTAAGCAAAGCTTCATCTGTATATAAAGCCACTCTCCATCGCTTGCATTACTGCCTCAGCTCCACCTCCTGTCAGATCAGTGGTGGCATGAGATTCTCATAAGACTGCAAACTCTATTGTGCACTAAGCATGCAAGGGATCTAGGTTGCATGCTCCTTAGGTGAATCTAATGCCTGATGATCTGTCACTGTCTCCCATCACCCCTAGATGAGACCATCTAGTTGGAGGAAAACAAGCTCAGGGCTCCAAATTCTACATTATGGTGAGCTGTATACTTATTTCATTATATATTACAATGCAATAATACTAGAAATAAAGTACACAATAAATGTAATGTGCTTGAATTATCCCAAAACCATCCCTCCCCTCCCCGCCTCCATGTGTGGAAAAACTATCTTCCACGAAACCAGTCCTTGGGACCAAAGAGGTTGCAGACCACTATTCTGGGTCCTTTGCATATCCATATACATTTTACAGTCAGCTTGTTCATCTTTATCCCTCAAAAGCCTGCTTGGATTTTGATAGGAATTGTACTGAATCTATATATCAATTTGTGATGTGGTACCTTAACAATATTGAGATTTCCAGTTCATGAACACAGTATATGTATTGATTTATTTAGGTCTTTAATTTCTCTCAGTAATGTTTTGTAGTTTTCACTGTTCAGATCTTGCACGTAGCCCACAAATTTTAGTTTCCTTGGCCTCCTTGAACTGCGAACTTTGTCTCCCCAACTCCAAGAGACTACCCCACTTTTCTGGTGCTATAGAATAGAAACTATGCTATAGTATAGAAACTCTTTTCAGGCAGCAAGCTGGACAATAATAATGATGACCTCATTCATTCTCCTTTCAGAGATCACTGTCCTATGTTACCTGTTATCTAATGTCTGAAAACCATTGTTTTGTCTACTTTTCTAGTTGTTTAAGGTAAGAGGAAATATCTGGTCCCTAATATTTTATGATGTCCAGAAGAGGAAGTCTTAACTCTCTTTTAAAATGTCCGAATCCTATACATCCTTTAAGACCCATATCAAGTCTACTTTATGTCTTATAAGCTGTCTACACCAATCAAGTTTTGTCATTCCTCTTCTTAATTCATAGTCTTAATCACTTATAATCATTTACCATTTATTTAGCAATTCACCACAGATTAAACCCTATAAAATTGTTGTTTTTGTAGGCCAACAGCAATTTAGTATTAGTAAGTGCATGTTTCAATATAATTCTTGTTATATCTTTTTCGAAGTTAACTAAGTTTATTAAATTTTTACTCATTTGTCTTATTAACTAGAGTGCAGGTACACTGAGGCAACATTTCATGTTTCTTGAAAATTCCAAATAAGCCCATTACATGGTTTGCACGAAGTACAGACTTAACTCTTATGAGACTGCCCGACTAAAGCCACTTGTCTCAGCAAATGGCTTATGGTAAGGACATTTTATTGAGCCATCAGGGAAATGTGAATCAAAACCACAATGAGATCCCACCTTACACCTGTTAGGTTGGCTGTTATAAAAAAGACAAGAGATAATAGGTGTTGGCAAGGAAGTGGGGAAAAGGAACCCTTGTAAACTGTTTATAGGAAGGTAAATTGGTACAGCTAGTACAAAAACAGTATGGAGGTTCCTCAAAAAATTAAAAAGAGAACTACCATATGATCCAGCAATCCCACTCCGGGTATATATCCGAAGGAAATGAAATCGTTATCTTGAAGGGATTGCTGCTCACCCATGTTCACTGCAGCATTATTCACAATAGCCAAGATATGAAAACAACCTGTGTCCATGGATGAATGAATGGATAAAGAAATTACAGTATATACACACAACACAAGAATCCTATTCTGCCATAAAAAAGAAGGAAATCCTGCCACTTGCGACAACATGGATGAACTTGGAAGAGATTCTGCTAAGGGAACTAAGCCAGACACAGGAAAATGGGTAGTGCACGGTAACATTTACATGTGGAATCTAAAATCGTTGAACTAAAAAAAGAGAGGAGAATGGTGGTTGCCAGACACTGGGGAGTGGGGGAAATGGGGAGATGTTGGTCAAAGGGTACAAATTTTCAGTTATGACTACCTACTAGAGATCTGATGTACAGCATGGTAACTATAGTTAATAACAATATATTAAGTATTGTTTACTTGAAATTTGCTACGGGAGTAAATCTCAAGTGTTCTTACCAGGCACACACAAAATAGTAACTATGTCAGGTGACAGATATGCTTATTAGCTGGATTGTGGGAATCATTACACAAGGTATACTTATAATAAAACAACGTGTTGTACAACTTAAATATATACAATTTTTATGTCAGTCTGACCTCAATAAAGCTGGGAAAAAAAGAGTATTTTACTGATCTGGCAACAAAATTTCAGATAGTGAAAAATCTAGCATATAAGCTTTTTTTTGGTTTTCATTCAAGAATAAAAGTCCTCAGCGGGGAGTTTAAGATTCTCACTCATGTTAATGACTTGGCCAATAATATGCTGATATGAAAAGAATGAGATGCAAATACAAGGAGCTGTTAAGTGGTAATAATTTTTTTTAATTTAGTAAAACGTTTCACCCAATAACTAAAAACAAAATAGTAAAATGAGGAAATCTAAACCTCAAGGCAAGGCCCGGTGGCCCATGCTAGTAATCCTAGCACTTTGGGGGGCCAAGGCAGGAGGATCACTTAAAGCCAGGAGTTCAAGACCAGCCTGGGCAACACAGGGAGACCCCATCTTTACAAAAAAAGGCCTAAAAAATTAGCTGGGTGCAATGGTATGCACCTGTAGTCCCAGCTACTCAGGAGGCTAAGGTGGGAGGACTGGTTGAGCCCAGGAGTTTGAGGCTGCAGTGAGCTATCACTGTCACTGCATTCCAGCCTGGGCAACAAAGTGAGATCCTGTTTCTAAGAAAAACACACACACACACAAACACCTCAAGGCCAAAACCTGAAATTCAACATACGCTCATTGAATGCCTACTATATGCCATGCACTGCAGTCAAAAGCAAACTGGGTAAGTCAAAGTGAACTGGATAAATTCTTGCCTTGCATTCTTGTGGGGCAGAAGGATAATAAGTAAACAATCAAATATGTAATATATAATTACAATGAGATAAATGCTGTAAGAGAAAAAGAGAAAAAGAAGCAGGCTAAGAAATTAGACTGAGATGATAAGGAAAATGGAAAAGCAGTCAGGAAAGGTTTCTCTGAGGTCCCTCTGACAGTTCAATAGAGACCTGAATGAAATAAGGGTCAAGTGCCTATCTGGCGAAACAGCCTTATAGAGAGAGAGTATAGCAACTGCAGAGGCCCTGAGGCAGGAGAGTTCTTAGCAAGTTTGGTGACCACCAAGAATTATCGGGTGGTTGGACACACTTTAGAGAAGGTACACACTTGAAAGAGGGTTTTGAGAAGCAGACAGACATTATTTAATTTGTTTTTGGTTTTTTTTTGAGATGGAGTCTTGCTCTGTAGCCCAGGCTAGAGTATAGTGGCGCAATCTTGGCTCACTGCAACCTCTGCCCCCAAGGCTCAAGTGATTCTCCTGCCTCAGCCTTCCAAGGAGCTGGGATTACAGGTGCACACTACCATGCCGGGCTAATTTTTTGTATCTTTAGTAGAGATGGTGTTTTACCACGCTGATCAGGCTGGTCTCAAACTCCTGACCTCAAGTGATCCAACCGCCTCGGCCTCCCAAAGTGCTGGGATTGCTGGTGTGAGCCATCGTGCCCAGCCTAATTTGCATTTTAAAAGAATGACTTTGGTCTCTGTATGAAGATTAAACTATAGGGGCAGCAAGAGTAAAAGCAAGAACACATTCTCATTCTAGTTTGCCTTGACAGTATTAAATAATTGAATGCCCTTTACTCTAAATCTTTGCTATCATGTATATGTTTGAACCAATCTGACTCGTTTTGTTGCTTTTCCCTTTCTTAACTGGCTTCAGAGTCTCCAACAAAATGTTGTGCTATCCAGCTTTAGGTACTTCTCCAACAGTAAGTGGGCAAAGGTAGCACTAGCTCTCAAATGGAAAACAGTCTCTGTTCTAGAGTCACATAACAAGAAACAAGTGAGAAAGGAAAACAACAAAATGTTTCCTCCCATGTACTTCCTAAACCCACAATACAGACATATCATATGCCTTTGCAGTTAGGACCAACATATGCCACCAAAAAACTGCTAGAATGCTAGAAGTTGAAGTATTTTAAAGCAGCAAACAAGACTAACCTTCTGTATCTGTAGCACTGTTGATAACATTAGAAAGTTTGGTTTTCAAGCTTGTGTATGTTACCGTGTTTCTCACATCACTCTCATAACGTCCAGTGCCCAGGGATACTATGCACTCTAACGGCACATCTGGCCAAAGACATTTACACTCATGCATAGCTAATGCCGAAGGGTTATTCAGAAGCAAACCTCCATCCTGCAAAATACAAGTTAAAAAAAGAAACTCTTAAAACTGACTCACGGGGAAAGCTGAACTATGTAATAAGCTAAATAAATTATTTAAAACCAAGAGGTTCCTTAAAAGTGCATTTCTTTTATAGACTACAGCTGCAAAAAAATCCATGTGAAGACTCATTGGCCTCATAAAAAAACTTTTTATTAAGTTTTCCTTTCCTATTATGAAAGTTCTTTGAACTTCTTAAATTGCTTTGCGTATTTTGCTAAAAAATATTGAAATGAACGGAATTACTTTTCAAAGACACATTATCTTATTTAGTGGTTAATACAGGTTCTACTTAAAGCCTAACAGAAAAGAACTGTGGTTCTACCAAACAATTAAAATTAGTTCTTCTCTCACAAGTCAAATATAACCAAATAATTCTTAGTTGAAATTCTATCAACAATACAATTTCAATGGATCACATTCATTATAATGCAGATATAATGTAAATAACATAGATAAAACCTTATATTTCTAAGTATGTATCAATAATATTCTTTTGAAGACTTCAAAAGGAAACAAAGGCATTAATAAAATATGCTGATAGAGTACTATAAAAATGTAGTAGAGTAAAAGTAGATAAAATTATGGTCAAACTATAATAAAATGTATTGTAGAACCATATTAAAATCTATTACATCATAAACATTATATTGTATTTAAAATCTAGAGAAATACGCTGAGCATGGTGGCTCATGCCTGTAATCTCAGCACTTTGGGAGTCCTGGGGCAGGAGAATTGCTTGAGTCCAGGAGTTCAAAACCAGCCTGAGCAACATAGGGACACCTGGTCTCTACAAAAAAATAAACAAAATTAGCCAGGCATGGTGTACATGCCTGTAGTCCCAGCTATTCAGGAGGCTGAGGTGGGAGAATTGCTTGAGCCCAGGAGGTCAAGGCTGCAGTGAGCTGAGATCACACCACTGCACTCTAGTCTGGGCGACAGAGCAAGACCTTGTCTCAAAACCAAACCAAAATAAACCAAATAAAATCTAGAAAAAGATATCTGATTTAAAATGTTTTAAGTGACTGCTCAGCCTCCTTCTCCTGTTCAGCTCCCATCCATGCCAGTTAACCATCTGCTGAGTACAGGGAAAGGCATTTCTTCAGTGGTAAACAACCTGAATAAACTCGAATGATTTTTGATGTCACTGGTGCTTGGCATCTCCTTGGAATCAGTACTATCACTGCTGAGAATTGTAACAGTCCTTGGAATTACCCTAGTTCAGTCTCCCACATGTAGCTACCTTAAACAGTTTTTGACAGAATTCTTAAACATTTTCAGTAATATGGTGCATACAACCTTGTAAAGCAGCTCATTTCATTGTAAAATATTTTAATTTTTCAGATTATACAGTAAAATTAACTTTTTTGGTATGCAGCTCTATGAACTTTAATGCATATAGATTTGTGTAAATATTACCACAATCAAGATACAGAATAGTTCCATCACCCCCAAAAACTCTCTCATGCTATGTCTTTGTAGGTACCCCTCCTCCCACCCATAACCCTTGACAACCACTGATCTGTTTTCTGCCACTACTAAGGAGGTCATAGAAATGGAATAATACAGTATGGGACTTCTTTAAACTGCCTTCTCTTTCTAAGCATGTCAGTGAGACTAATCTAAGTAGTTGCCTCTATCAATAGTTTACTCCTTTTTACTGCTGATTGTATGGATATACCACACAGTTCATCCATTCATCCACTGTAGGACCTCTGGGTTGTTTCCAGCATTTGACTGTCACGAATAAAGAAGTTGCTATAAACATGTGAGTACAGGATTCTGCATGGGCATAAATTTTCATTTCTCTAGAGTAAATACGAGTGCGATCGTTGGAGCATATGGTAAGTATACCTTTAACTTTATAAGAAACTGCCAAAACATTTTCAAAGTGGTTGTCCATTTTGCGTTCCCACCATCAATGTCTAAAAGTTCCAGTTGCTCTGCATCTTATTACAGTAATACTTGGTACTGTCCGTATTATATTAACCACTTTAACAGATATGTGGTGGCATTTCATCAGTTTTAATTTGTGATTCTCCAATGCCTAATGATGCCGGATGTCTTTTCACACCCTCATTTGCCATCCCTTTATCCTCTGCTGAAGTGTCTGTTCAAGTCTTCGGCTCACATTGTTAAATTCTGAGAGTTTCTTATATATTCTAGATATAACTCCTTTGTTGGACATGTGAATTTGCAAGTATTTTCTTCCTGTATGTCGCTTGTCTCCTCATTTTCTTGGCAGTATATTTGCAGAGCTAAATTTTTAATTTTGATGAAGTCCAGTTTATCAATTTTTAAATTTCATGTATGATGATTTCAGTATAATTGTAAGAAGTTGTCCCCTAACCCAGGTCACCAAGTTTTTCTTCTAAAAGTTTCATAGTTTTGTTTTACATTTAGAACCATGATCCATATGAATTATCTTTGCATAACGTGTGAGGTTTAGGTCACAGATTCTGGGGTGTGTTTGTGTGTGTGGTGGGGGTTTAGGGGAAAAGAGAGGGAGAGAGAAAGATGACCAATTGTTTCAACACAATTTTTGCTGAAAAGACTATCCTTTCTCCATTGAATTGCTTTTGTATCTTTGTCAAAGATCAAATGGCCATATATGTATGAGTCTATTTCTGAACTCTCTATTTAATTCCATTTATCTACCTATCTATCTTTATGCAAATACCACTCTGGTACAGTAGCCATGACTACTGTACCTTTAGAGTAAGTTTTTAAACTGAGTAGCGTGATTCCTTGAAACTTTTTATTCTTTTAAAATTGTTTAGGCCAGGTGCAGTGGCTCATGCCTGTAATCCCAGTACTTTGAGGAGCTGAGGCAGGTGGATTGCCTGAGCCCAGGAGTTCAAGATCAGCCTGGACAACATAGTGAAACCTCATCTCTACTAAAAATACAAAACATTAGCTGGGGGTGGCGGCGCACACCTGTAGTCCCAGCTACTCAGGAGGCTGAGGCAAGAGAATCACTTGAACCTGGGAGGCGGAGGTTGCAGTGAGCTGAGATTGTGCCACTGCACTCCAGCCAGGGCACCAGAGCGAGACTCTGTCTCTAAATAAATAAATAATAAAATTGTTTAAACTGTTCTCATTCCTCTGCCCTTCCATATAAATTTTAGAATCTGACTGTATAATTTTTGAAAAGTCCTACTAGAGTTTTGATTGGCATTGCATTATATTTATAGATCACTTCAGGAATAACTCACATCTTTACCATGTAGCATCTTTCAATAATGGTATGCCTCTCCATTTCTTCAGGTCTTCTTTTATTTCTTTCATCTTCTGTTTTCAACATACAGATTTTCTATGTTTTGTGAGATTTATATCTAAGTATTTAATTTTTTGGATCTACTGTAAACTGTACTGCTTTTGTTACAATTTTGGTTTCCAATTATTCTTTGCTTGTATATAGGAATATATACAAGCAAAGAAATAATTGATTCTCCCAAGTAGTTTTCTTTGTGGAAAATCATCTACCCCACCATTAGTGCTCTGGCTTGAAGGTCCCATTAAAAACATCATGTAGGATTTTGCCCTACTAATGAAGCATACTACTGTTACTAAAATTTCTCATGGAATGTGAAGAACACTCTTCATCTTTTCACAAATTTATGCTCAGTTATTTTAGAGGCAGTGGTAGTATTTTGCAAACCATAGATTATGATAACTCTTCATTTCTGGCATTACAAAACAACTTGCTCAAAAACTTGTATCCCAAATAATACTCTGGTTGGATCAATAAGATCACATTAGGAGGCAGCTATTAATATACAGAAATGTTCCTAAATACTAACAACACTTCCCAGAGAAAGTTAATTGGCTCTTTAGTTATAGAATAGCCAGTCTGAGGCTAACGGACCTTTATTATGGCAAATGCCATTTATCACCATTTATCACCAATGGGTAGCTTTGTGATACTCTTGAGATAACTGGGATACACAGGGCTGTGCTGACATTCAGAAAAGCAGTTTGCCACGTCTTTTTAATGCTTGCTCTATTCTCCATTTTAGCATGGGTGGTTTGTTGCCACATTTACTTAAAAAACCTATTCATCCAACTACTCTTCAAAGTCACGCATTGAACTTTGTTATCAAAATAAATGGAATCATATAGTATAAGTTTTTTTGGGTCTGGTTTCTTTCACTTAGAAGAATGCTTGTGAGATTCATCTATGTCTCTGTGAATGTCAGTAATTCATTCCTTTTTATTGCTGAGTAATATTTCATTATTTGAATATACCATAGTTTATCCATTCATCAGTTGAAAAGAACTATTTTTAAATTTAGCTATCTTTATACATTTGTTGAAAGTCATAAATTGGATAGGTATTTATATTTGTATTGCTGAACTTTGTAAAAATCTACTTAGATTCCTTCAATGCGGGTGGTAATAATTAAGCTATTTCCTAAAGTCTTTCTCATGTACAAATTTTAACTTAATCCTTTCAACTTTTTCCTTTGTTTTCAATTAACAGATCATTAGAATGATACTTATCCCACAATAGAGGTAACATTTAATTTCTAATTTGGCAGAAAAGTTATTTTTTTACTAAACCATTTAAATCTTAAATTCTATATTTGTTATACTCTGTGTAACTTCTAATCAAGTAGGTATTTTAGATGAAACACATTTTCATTATATAAAAGCCTATATAAGGATGATCAGAAAAGACAAAAAAGGGAAAAGATGAAGAGGCAAACAAATTTTAGCACGAAATGATAACTGCAAAATCAATCCCAAATCAAAAAACTGGCAGGTTTCCTGTAGTTTCACTAACCATTTTTCAAAGCAAATTTCTGTTCCTTAAACTTTACTCACTTTTTATCAGAAAAGTACAGCAGTTAAGGTTTCTGGGCTCACTCTAATCTAGTGGTGAGGCATACTATCTTTTAAGCTCTGCTTATAGTTAACCTACTCTTGTCAGATGCCTATTCTATCATCAGTAGGTCATTGGGCTAATGTTAGGTCCATGGTAGTTCCTGTAGACCACATCCTATTAATTCTTTTTCTTTTTTTTGGTAGAGACAGGGTCTCACTATGTTGCAGCAGGCTGGTCTTGAGCTCCTGAGCTCAAGCGATCCTCCAGCCTCAACCTCCCAAAGTGCTGGGATTACAGGCATAAGCCACTGTATCTCAGCACTACAATCTATTTCCAAAACATTTTTATCACCCGCACTCTGTAACCATTGAGGAATCACTCCCCATTTTCCCTTCCTCATCCCATTTTCCATCCGTAATCAATGACCCATTTTTTATACATCAAGTCAGATGACAACTTCTTTGTTAAGCTGACCCTGACAGAATACATCACCTCTATAGTACTTCTTAATCCTGTACATATGTTGATGATTAAATTTTCACCTCATTCTATAACTGGGTTTATATTCTTTTGTCTGAACTATTTGTGAGCAGGATCCAGGAAGCACAAACAATATGCCAACTATGGTTAAAAATCTTTATATCCTTCCCAGCTAGGACAGTGCCTGATACTGAGTAAGTACTCACTACATTTCTGTCCAGTTATAATGAAAATTATTAATTATGGTTTGGTATAGGCATAATTTGGCAGGTGTTGGGAAGGCTCTTTCTGCTAAAAACACTCTTTACCTGGAATGTTTAAATAAAAATTTCATAATTTATTTATGTTTATGTATCCTAAGCTCTGAACAAAAACTTTTATGATGTAAATAAAGCCTGGTAGGAATAATATGTATATCAGAATTGGTCGTCAAAACCTCTACTGTAAACTAATTTATCAGATTCTTTCTCCAAAGACAGGAATGAACAATTTAATTTTGAAGGTGGAGATGGAAAGAGAGAAGGAATAATTTTGTTTAAAAAGTAGTACTTCCATGTACATATTATGCTACTACTTGGGCAGATGGGGAGAGATTGGGAGCTACTCACAAAGAATTCTTCTCACTTTATAATTTTCTAGGACTTGTAATGAACCTTATAAATGTTGTAAAAATCCTCTTCTTATAGTCAAAGGCAAATGAAATCTCCCCATTCACCTACACATAACTCTTAATTATGTCACTACTTTCAATAATTGCTCAAATAGAATATTAACTAACCTCTACTACAATGGATACTAAGTAACTACATTAAAACATATGTCAGATGTGACAGCTAAAAGGGATTTTCAAAATGAGACCGGTAATAACTGAATATAATTATTAAAAGAATTTAGGATGGGAAGGTTGTAGTACTATACTTTAAACTTGGCAAAACTTCTTAGTGGTTAGAAAGAATTAGGACTTTGCTTGAATGTTTTCCTTGTTTAAGCAACCAAGATCATTCACACCTTAAAATATTCCCATCAATCTTCTGAGTTGTCATTTGAAGTGAAAAATATCCCATTTCTTCTTCAAGTCTTGGAAGAGAATATAGAGTAAGAAAAACATTTCCTTAAGTAGGTTTCTTGGGCTCTAGATTCCATTTTAATATTTTTATTAATTAAATGTGCCAATGTTTCTGAAGCTTATTGATTTATATGAAAGTACATTTTTTTGCCCATGTGGCAATATGCTTTACATAAAAATTTATGTAAATTATAAATAACATTTATTTATTCAAATAACCTTAAGAAGTTATTTTAATCTGTGGCTCAAAATAAAGGATTACGGTCATCAATATAAAAATGTCTAAGCGTGAACAGAAATATCACTAATCTATCTGAAATGGAAAAGGAACCACTGAATTACTTTGGTATATATATTCAACAGTACTGAATTAAACTTCAGAACTACTTTCTCTGAGATAAAGAATAAAGAGCAAATGAAATAACTTCTTTTGAAATGTGGAAAACACAAGATCCCCAAATGTAATTATTTAGTATTTGGGACTTTCACTAATTGGCATAACTGCAAGTTTGTAGCACTATTAAGGTTATAACTTAAAAATCTTATTATATTTTACATACATTGTCTAAATTATTTCTCAATTTATGACATGGTACATAAGAATAGGGGAAATCGTTGTTAAAAATAGTAAGCCACATATGAAAATAAAAACTTTATTTTGACCAATAAGTCCTGAAATCAGTATCAGAAACTCAGCAGCCAGTACTTTCTGCCCTGAGGGGGTGGAAGAAAGAGAAGAAAGGCAAGAAGGGGAAGTGCCTTAAACAATTCAACAATGACTGATTCTGCAAAGTAAGAAATGGTTTGAACTGACTCCAAAGACAAAGGAATCCTGTTTTAATCTCTTAACTACAAATATTATATTACTTAAAGATAAAAAAGAAAATAGGAATAGCTGGCCATAACATTTTAAAATATATATAAGCTATTGTATCAAAATGAGATAAAATTGATAAAAATGTTTTAGTTTAAATGATCCATTAGAAAGTTTTGAAGTTTATATTGCTGACATGTTGTTTACATAGATCTGAGTTTTTGAATGCCGTCTTAATATCTCTGTCAACAGTGTAAGATTTTTTTCTCAACAGATATCTCACCAAATAAAGAGAGTAGACGTACTTTAGGGACTAGAGAAAAACGTCAAGATTCCTCTCATTCTACTCCATCAAATGAGACTAATTTTAAATGAGACATAATATAAAAAATTAAGTAGATATAAAAATGCAAGCTTTCAAAGTATCAGCTCTAAAGCTTTATTAGCATTTAGTGTAAGTTATGAATTAAGATTTCCATAAAGAGTTGGAAAAACTTGAAAGAGGAAAAGTGTAAATTAGTTTACATAAAAAGAATTTCCAGAAATAATATTCACTTTTATAAATAATTTAAACATGAATTTAAAAGAGTATAATTACAGACAACATCCTAACTCTGTAACTTAACAGCTGTGATGCTAGTCCAGTTACTTAACTTTTCCTAAGGTGCGAATTCCTTGTTTGTAAAATGGAAATAACTCTATCTCATAAGTAGCAAGGATTAAATGAGATAATGCATGCACAGCACTAAATAAGTGTCTGGCACACAGCTAACTTAATGAGTATTTACTATTATTTTACTGTATCCCTTTCTTCAAAATATGCCCACCCAAACTGTCAAGCAGACTGGGTTCTGCATTTTCAGGGAGTGTATATCGTTTTTAATTTTTATCATGTTTGGAAAGCTAATCATACATACTCTCACTTTTCCATCATAAAATTGTCATAATGGGCTACGAATCACACTATATAAAACACAAAAACTTTGCTAAAATATGTTTGCATGTCAGAGGCTTGTTAAGAAAAACAACAAATAAAAATATCCCAAATTGTTCTTCTTTTGAGATATGAAGACACAAAGAAGAAAGTCTCCTAGGTTGATCCTTCTGAAGATCAATGACATTTAATAAGTGCTGATTCTTTTAATCATGTAAAATTTAAAAAAATAAGACATACAAGTCAACTTACTTGATGA